>NC_092507.1:85957446-86569113 GCF_047511675.1 Marmota flaviventris
TTTCTCTCTAATCTCATTTTCTCTAAACACCTCTTTAAAAACAACCTGTTCCTGCTGATGGGAAGAATCACAATCTTTGGGACAGGAGTCCCCTGTGTTCCTCTTTTGTGAGCAAAGTAATAAACATTCTTTTTTCTTTTTCTCAAAACTGTGTCCTTGTTATTGAATTGTCATCAGGGTCAAGGACAGAGCTTTTGGCATCCAGTGGTATAGAGCCCCTGGGTTCAATCTTTGATACAAAAAATAAATAAATAAGCAAGAAAGCAGGATGAGCATACTTATCCCTAGGTCAGTGGCCAGTGGTCCTTTTATATTCCCCATGATTCTTTCCTGGTTTTAAAGAGTTTTAAATACTTTCCTACAACCACATGCACTCCAAACTCCTGCCATCAGTTTCAGACAATTCAAGGAAACTAACACTGGTTGTGTCCTTGCTAAGTATGTCTATCAGCCGGGAACGCCTCTCCTGTGTACTTACAGGTGAAGCTAATGGTGAAAGTTTTCCATCAAAATGACACCACTCCAACACAACAGGGTTGGTAGGATGCTAGGAAGTGGGCATCCTGGACCACAACTGCCTGCTAACAGGAGCCATCACAAAAGACTCACAGAACCACAGCCTTATGCAAAATCTTAGGGCCTCACTAAGTTGCTCAGGCTGACTTTGAACTTCAAATCCTCCTGCCTCTGCCTCCCAAGTATTTGAGATTATAAACATGCACCACTGCGTCCTGCTCACAATTATTTTTTCTGAGAAGATATCCACACAGCAGGTCCCTGTCATCCTGGACCAAGGCCACCCTTGTTACTGAATCCTTGCAGCCAATGATAATGGTTTCAAAGCACCTTATGCAGCCTCTGAAACCCTGTCTTCCTTTGCCTCCTGGATGGGCCGGACTTTACTTGGGGTCCTGCATTTTCTGTCCCTTCTAAAGTCAGTTTTTGGAGAGCCACTCTATTGTTATTTGGGTGGCAGAAAAATCTACCTGTCTCTAGTCCCAAGCACCAAGTCAAGGGTGGCAGCCAAGAGTGACACCTTGCCATTTCAACCCTCTTGTTCAGCTGCCTCAAGAGATGCCCCAAAGCAAGAAAGAGGTAAAGACATGTTAAATTTGAAGGCCGGGCTTCAAACATTTCTCATCAAAAACCCCCATTTATGTCTTAAAAATAATCCTAAGCATGCTTCAATCGCAAACATAAGTGAAATGAACATGGGTAATTTCTGCTAAACACTTAAGAAAAAGGCCCAGCCCAAACCAACAAAAACAAAAAAAGCAACTCTCTGTGTTTGGTGGTGCATACTTGTAATCCCAGCAACTCCGAAGGCTGAGGCAGGAGGATCACAAGTTCCAGGCCAGCCTTGGCAACTTATTCAGGGCTATCTCAAATTTTGAAAAGGGCTGTAGACATATATGACTGCAACACTCATTTGTACAACCAGAGAAATAAAAAGATGTGCTGCAATTGTGTACAATGAATCAAAATGAATTCTGGTTTCACATATGCCTAATAAGAATAAGTAAATAAATATGTAGATACTTAAAGAAAGTTCTAGTTAGTTGAGGTTCATTATAGAGACTGTCATTTAACTGAGACAACAGAGAGTGGAGATATGGGGAACGGGAAAGAATGTTTTGGTGATTTGAGTTTTACAATATGATATGGCTTGTCAATTTTCAAAGAATTAGAATAAAATTTCACTGAAGGTAAAATAAATAAATAAATAAATATGGCTGGGGGTGGAGCTCAGTGGACAGCACCCCTGGATTCAATCCCTGGAGCTGCAACACCAACACACACCAACAAAGATCTCTTTTGCATTTTCCCATAGGCATTTGCATCTGACAGGTTGCAGGAACGTGCTCAACTTTTTAACCCTGATGCTTCCCAATTTCTGATTGGTTTTTACTCAAACTCTCACCTTTCATTATGCTACAGAGAATTCCCTTATGTGCTCAAGAGACATAGAAACTGATTAGGGTTGATGCAGCCTGGGAAATACCCCACTTTGGGAAGAACCAAAAGGCTCCAGGTGATACCTACAATGGAGACAGGGAAAGATACCTTTGGCCCTGTTTCTATCTCTCGTGCTCCTAAGAGCCCACCGTTCACTCCTGGTGTTCACTCAGGTGTATCTTTCTTTCCTTCCTGCCTTCCTGTCTCAGTACAGGGGATGGAACTCAGGATCACTAGGCGAGTGCTCTACCACTGAGCTCCATGCCCAGTCCTTTTCATTTTTTATGTTGAGGCATGAACTTGCTAAGCTGCCCATGCTGACATCAAACCCACAATTCTCCCATCTCAGCCTCCTGAGTTGTTTGAATTACAGGTGTGGGTCACTATGCCTGGCTCTTGGTGGTTTTTTTGTCAAGACTCTCTTCCCCTGGTTCTGACCATGAAACTGCTCTCTGGCTTTCTGTGTCAATTCACTTTTTTGGAGGTAATCTTGTCCAGCAGGTTTACAGTGCTGATCCCAGATGGAGACTCCCTTTTCTTTTTTGGGGAATCAAAGAAGGCATCTCCCTCCTTGACCTCAAGGACAGCACTGAGATTGAAGGGTCTCTGTTGTCCCTCTTGTAGCTACTTCCCTTCTGACCTCTAAACTCCTTCAAAAACAGATATTTTAATCTTTCCATGCCCTCCACCCAAGAGAACTGCACCCCGCCAAAACAAAGCCCCAGGCAGGCACCAAAAACAGCTGCATGTATTTCCCACTCCCTTGGTTATCCAGAGTTCCAGTGTCCACATGCAGCCTCAGTGGCCCAGTCCCCAGCTCTGCTCCCATTATAGCTGCAGCCTAATCCTCTGGACCCAAGTTTTGGAAGATCAGCCATGTCCTCATGGGATCCTCTCTCCTTCCCTGAGTGGCACATGGGCTGGTATGTTAGGAAACATAAAACCCAAGTGAGAGTTAATACACTGAGTAACTCTGACATATGTGTGTAAATTCAATGTGGCCAGCTGGGCACAGTGGTGCATGACTCCCGGCAACTCAGGAGACTGAGGCAAGAGGATGCCAGGTTCAAGGCCAGCCTTGGCAATTGAGTGAAATTCTGTCTCTGGAAAAAAATACGAGGAGCTGGAGATGAAGATCAGTGTTAAAGTGTCCCAAGGTTCAATCCCCAGGACCATCATTTGTATATCTATATCTATATCTATCTCTCTATCCATCTTTATATATATATATATATATATATATATATATATATATATATATATATATATATATAGAGAGAGAGAGAGAGAGAGAGAGAGAGAGAGAGAGAGAGAGAAGGGCATAGCCAAAGAAATCCCAAGAACTATGCATTCAGTTGTTTTTCCCTAAGACCAAAAACAGATTTAACCCTTTCCTGTCTCACACTCAGGACCATAAAAGTCAAATATTAATAAAAGTTAATCAATAATATAGAGTAAACAATTAATGTGTCCCTACTCTTCAGTTATTCCCTTTCAGGTATGGACATTTGATTAAGTCAGTTAATTTGAAAAAAAAAAAAAAAAAAAAAGAAGTTCAGTGAGATTAAGTGGGTGGAGAATCAAGTATTTAACCAGATAACACTGATTGGAGCTAGGTGTTGAAAAGAGGAGGTGGGATTAGAAAGACCCCATAAAAGCTTCAAGGAGTCATAGAAGCACAGAAGCCTGGAGCCCTGTGTCACTGTCTGGCACTGCTAGGATTCAGAACTCCCTGCCAATCATCCAGCTCTGGTAAGTCACCAAACCCCACAGAGACCCCATTCAGGCTATCTGGTGGCATACACTTCTCGTTCCATCTACTTGGGAGGCTGAGGAAGAAGGATTGCTTGAGCCCACAAGTTCAAGATGAGCTTAGACAACTGAACTAAAAACAGAACCTCTATGGGGTCTACTCTCAGCCAGTCTTACCCAGTGACCTACAGCCTAGGAGAGGTAGCACATGTCTGTAAACCCAGCAACTCTGGAGGCTGAGGCAGGAGAAGCACAAGTTGAAGGCCAGCCTCAGTAATTAAGCAAGATCCTGTCTCAAAATAAAAAACAAAATGAGCTGGAGATGTAGCTTAGTGTTAGAGAACCACTGGGTTCAGCCCCCAATACCAAAAAAGAAACAAAAAATGGTGACACGTCGTTTGTGATGGCAAAGAGGATATCATATTCTGTCTCTCCAAAGGACCATGTGTCTGCATTTTGTGTCTCTAAATGCAGTTTTGCCTTCATCCCAATAATTTTGATTTCTGCTTTGGTTTAGGTCATATTAAATTTCTTTCCTTCTGTTGTTCTTTTTTTTAATGAATTTCTACCTATTTATCAACTTTAATTTCAAAATACTTCTCCCTTTGCATCTTCATGGTAACTTTGATTCCAGTTAGAGAAACAGACTCAAAAAAGTAGATGGGACTCAGAGAAATGGCTACTGCAGTTTTCCAAAAATAATTGTCCTTCCTTCTCTCTGGGTCTGATACTCTTAAGACAAGTCTCTTCTTAAATAATTCGACAAATCTTCAATGGTTGCAGGACTGGAGCAGGCATTTCAGTAAATATCTGTTGAATGAATGAAGAGTAAGGAAACCCTTATTCAGAGCAAAGCACTGATGTTCTTATTTAACATTCAGCCACTCAGTACCTCAAAGTTTCTTAACACTCTCATGCTTGGGCTTAGTTTCCTTCACTTAGAATGTTTTTTTTTTTTTTTTTTTTTTTTTCTATTTTTTGTTTTGTTTGTTTTTATTTTGTCTCTGGGGATTGAATCCAGGGGCACTATACCCCTGAGCTACATCTCCAACCCTTTTTATTTATATATTTTTATTTTAAGAGAGGGTCTCACTAAGTTGCTTGGGGTCTCACTAGATTGCTGAACCTGGCTTTGAACTTGTAATCCTCCTGCCTCAGCCTCCCATGTAGCTGGGATTACAACTGCAAGTCACCAAACCTGGAACTACACAATATTTTTCATAGGTTACACTCTATTCTGATCTATTTATTTCCTGGGACTGCACTCCAAAGTGGCACGCTGTCACATGTACAAGATATACGTGACAATTGAGCCTCATCTCAGAGTTAGCATTTTCCATCTCTTACTTCCAAATGCTCTCAAATACTATATGTGGCTTTTAGCATTGGTTATATTTAAACTGTTCATGGTGGTACCTGTCTGTAATCCAGCTATTCAAGAAGCTGAGGCAGGAAGATCATGAGTTTGAGACTTATCTGGACAACTTAGTGAGATCCTGTCTCAAAATAAAACAGGGTTGGGAGCCGGGTGTGGTGAGTGAAGGGTGTCTGTAATCCCAGTGGCTTGGGAGGCTGTGGCAGAAGGATCACAATTTCAAAGCCAGCCATAGCAAATTAGCAAGACCCTAAGCAGCCTCAATATAAAAAATAAAAAGAGCTGAGGATGTGGTTCAGTGCTTAACTACCCTGAGTTCAATCTTTGGTCATCAAAAACAAACAGGGCTTAGGATGTAGCTCAGAGATAAAGCACCCTGAGTTTAATCCTGTGCCACAAAGTGAATAAATAAGTAGATAAATACAAACCAAAAGGGGTAAGGGTGTAGCTCAGTGGTAAGCTACCCCTTGCTTCAATCCCTAGTATTGCCAAAAAAAGAAAAGTATAAGTAAGTAAGTAAATTAATTTAAAAATTGCTCATTTTAAAAATGAAACCGATGACACCCACTTTAGTTATTTATTTACTGAAGCTAGGGATTGAACTCAGGGACACTCTACTACTGAGCTACATCCCCAACCCTATTTTATTTTTTCATTTTGATACATGGTCTCACTAAGTTCTAGGCTGGCCTGGAATTTTTGATTCTCCTGCCTCAGTCTCCCAAACCATGGGGTTATAGGCCTGAACCACCAGGCCTTGTTTGACACCCAGTGAGTGAAATTAGATCAATCGATTGCCAAAGCAGCCACTTCAGCTGAGTTGTTTCCTCTACATGGGTATAAGATAGCGCTGTGGAGCTTGGCTGTGAATGATGTGTTTGGGTGGGGCATTCCCGCAGGATCCTTTCCATGCAGACTCCAGAGGATGAGCAGTGGGCCCCACAAATGCTCCAGAAGTGGGCAGGGCGCAGCCTCCTGAAGGACAAGTTCAGGGCCATCTTAGCTCTGGAGGACCTGCCCATACAGCTCTTCCCACCACTCTTCATGGAGGCCTTCAGCGGGGGACACACTGAGGTCCTGAAGAAAATGGTGCAGGCCTGGCCCTTCACCTGGCTGCCCTTGGGGTCCCCGATGAGGAAGACAGAGCTGGATATGATCCGAGTGGCACTGGATGGGCTGGATATGCTGGCTGCCCAGCAGGATCGCCCCAGGTGAGGGGGACCCTGGAAGGGAGTTCCCTGGGTGGCCAGGGAAGTGATGGCTGTGGGCAGGGAGAGTAGGTGCTGACGTGTGTCCAACAGCATTCCTGTGCTGCCAGCAAGGAGGGTTGGAGAGGCCTTGGCCATGCTGAGCCCAACCTGGGAGGGGCTTCCGGATATGGAGGGTGCTTGTGGCAGCTGCCTTGACCCCTGAAGGAGGTTGTGTCTGCCCCTCCCTCAGCTGGTACAGGTGGGGGCACCAGGCTGGATTGGAGGGGCAAGGGGTAGAAAAAAGTGAGACAGAAGGAAGAGGTGGAGCATGGGGCAGCAGCTGAGAGGTGAAGGAAGGAGCCTCAGGGCTGAGACTCTGCTGTGATCCCTGCAGGAGGTGGAAACTCCAGGTGCTGGATGTGTGGAAGGTTCATGGGAACTTCTGGAGAATGTGGTCTGGAGCTGTGGTCGATGCCTGGTCACCAGGAGTCATGAAGGAGAGGCAAACAGTGATAGCCTCTCTAGACACAGGGCCCACTCTGCCCTTGAAGGTGTTAGTAAACCTGTGCTTTCAGCAAAGACCCCTGAATGCATTCCTCTTCTTCCTCTTTCAGTGGGTGGATGAGAGGAAGGGTCTTACAGCTGTGCTGTAAGAAGCTGCAGATGTGCTCTTTGCCCATTTATAGCATCAAGAGGATCTTGGAGAGATTGGATCTGGACTTTATCCAGCAAGCGGATGTGCAGTGTCCCTGGAGACTATCTACTTTTTCTACTTTTGCTACCTATTGGGGCCAGATGAGCAACATGAGGAAGCTCTTTTTCTCCCCTGTCTATGTGTCTGCCTATGCTTCACAGGAGGAGAAAGATCAGTTGATGGATGATATTACCTCACAGTTTGCCAAGATGCACAGCCTCCAGAGGCTGTACCTGGATGGTTTCTTTCTCCTAGATGGCCGTCTGTGCCAGGTGCTCAGGTGAGGAAGCAGAGGGAACTTTCCTAGGAGATCAGAGAAAACTCTTTGTTACATGAAACTTCAGTAGGCACCTGCTGTGTGCCAGCCATGGTGACTTAACATTGATGGAAATGTTAGAAAGTCAATGAAGTGTTTGTTTCTACTCTGTCCTGAAGCCAGGTCTCACATAAACCCCCACAGAGAAACAGAGTCCTAAACAGGGGTCCTTGGTCTGGGGAGCAGAACTCTGCTGAGGAGCCAGTGGGGGGGAGAGGAGCTAGTGAGTGGATGTAAGGTTCCTTCCCTGGGATGCCTGTCCAGCGAAGGTGGTGAGAAGCAGGATAGAGGGCAGGGCGCTGGAGGAGGGAAGCCCATACACCTTCACCTTTCAACAGGGAAGCTCTGTGCTCTCCAGCATGGAGCAGAGGAGCTGCCTCCAATGCCCCCCTGGGGAAGGCTGCTCTGAGCTCTGGGTGGCGATTCTGGACTTGAGGGTGAGGAGCAGGGGTGGAGGGTACAGGGTGTGAGCCCTGCAGGAAGGCAACCCCAGTTTGTGTTGCTCCATCTTGCCTGGGTTTGTTATTTGTGCATGTCTCACCCTGACCCCCTCTGGCTACAGCTGTGGCTTTCTGCTTGGTAGTGAGGAGGGGCGCCTTAGAGATGATGGACCCACCTGGTCACTCAAGTGGGGGTGAAAGACTCAGCATGAAACAGGGTGACATGAACGAGCAGATTCTGCAGCAGGCAGAGTCCTGGGTGGAGACCATCATCTGAAGGTCAGAGGGACCTTGGGCTTGGGCCAATTTGTCTTCTCCCACCTTGACATCGCTCCTCAGAACTAACTGCTTGATCTTTGCTTACACTCCTGAAGACCCCTCTGGAGACCCTCTCAATAACCAACTGCCAGCTCTCAGATCCAGACTGGAATGATCTGTCTGGGTCTCCAAACCTTGATCTGCTAACACACCTGATGCTGTGGGACAGCAAATTGACAAATTTCAGTCCTGCGCCCCTTATAATTCTGCTAGAGAATGCTGCAGCCACCCTTGAGACCCTAAACTTGCAGAACTGTGGGATCACACACTCCCAGCTCCAGGCCATCCTACCTGTCCTCAGGTGCTGCTCCCAGCTCAGGGTCTTGAGCTTCAATGGGAGTGACATCTCCATGTTGGTCCTGAGCAACCTGCTGCTTCACACTTCCAGGATGACCCGGTTGAATCTAAAGAGGTACCCTGCCCCTCTGGAGAGCTATGATGCCCAGGGTGCCATCCACCCAGGGAGACTTTTCCAACTCATAGATGAGCTGATGGGGATATGAGGGATGTGAGAGAGCCAACGGATGTCCTTTTCTATACTAAACCCTGCCATAGATGTGGCAACTGGTTTATCAATAAACTGCACTCCAGTCTGTATTGCTGTTGGCTGCCTGCCTAGTGGGATGCATATATCAGAAAAGTTCTCCTGTGCACTTCAAAATAAAGGTAAGACACGAGTGTCTCTCCAAGGGGAACTAGAAACAGGATGCCAGGGCACTACTTAACACAAATGGGAACAGAAAAGCTGATGCAGGAGGCCTGGGTCACAGGGGCTTGGTTCCCATCGGGAGATGGGAGACTTGGGACCGATGGGGACATGTGCCTTAGGAGTCAGAAACAGGAATCTGAATTTCTGGAAGTAGATTTGTGCTGAGAGGTACACAGGGCATTACACCTGCATGGATGGTTGCAAACGAGCGACTTGGGGAACTTGCGGCAGAGCCTCTGCTGTCCTCCAAGGTTTTCAGCTTAAAGGTCAGGAAACTGACCCAGTGGCTGATCAGTGCTGATCAGTGACACTGGAGCCGAGGACCTCATGGCATCACAATAATGCAGGGCCATTCTGAGTATACCCTCCATTCTTTACTTCTCTCTGAGTGCCATTCCTTCTGATGCATGTTGCTGTTCACTGGGGTTATGCACCTGTGATTGCCCACAGAAGTGAGAACACTAACCTGCTCTCCAAAGGAGTTTATCTGGGGATAATAGGAGACTTCCATCTGAATTACTCAGTTCATAGTGGACCACAGCTGTATCCACAAGGGCTGAGGTTCAGGGGAAAATAGTCTGAGTCTGTGTGTGTGTGTGTGTGTGTGTGTGTGTGTGTGTGTGTGTGTGTTGGGGATTGAACCCAAGGGTGCCCTAGTATTGTCGAGAACTTCATAGAATATGACTTACAAATCCTTGTAAAATTTAACAACCAATCAGTCAAGAAACCCAAAGCAAGGTTAGACATGTACCCAAGAGTTAGGTGCAATAGATAAAATTATAAAAGCAAGATTTCCTGCAATTCCAAACCCAAGCACCTGTCATCTAATGGGCCTGCAGACTCCAAATGGTTCACAGCAGACACCTTCACTCTGCTGTCTCTGGTACCCAGGTGATAAGCAGAGCCAACAAGGTTGCCTTCTGAAAAATCAGCAATAAACCCAGACTGGGAATCTACAAGGGTGCCCTGAAACCCTACATCACCCCTCTCCAGCATCATGCCAAGACCTCTCAACCATACAATGTCCTAGAAATGCCTCTCACTCAATTCACAAATGATTTGTTTTATGGTCTCCTATGGCACAGGATTCTAAAATAGTTTTTCTTCACCTTTAACAGCAGGTGGCGAATGAGAGCCATAAGACCTCCTTGGATAAATTGAGTTCTCTGCAGAAGAAGTCTATTACTGCCTGGAATGGTGGCAAATGCCTGTAATCCCAGCAGCTCAGGAGGCTGAGGCAGAGGGTTTGCAGGTTCAAAGCCAGTCTCAGCAAAATGTGAGGTGCTAAGCAACTCAGTGAGACCCTGTCTCTAAATAAAATACAAAATAAGGCTGGGAATGTGGCTCAGTGGTTGAGTACCCCTGAGTGAAATCCTGGTACCCCCCACAAAAAAAGAGAAAGAAAGAAAAAGTCTATTGCTTAGGTTATGCTCTGATTATGCAGGAAATTTCCCTCTTACCTGAAGAAGAAACGACATCCCAGGTCTCCCTAAACCCAGAACTGAGATAATTAAGAGGTTTCCTTTCCATCTCTAAGATTCAAATCCTCTGATATTGTAACCCAGCTTTTATACTTTCTCTCTAAAAGTATTTTTCAGTACTTGAGATAGAAACCTGAGGCTCTCTAGCACTGAAATACAACCTCAGTCCTTTTAATAATTTTATTTTGTGTTAGGGTCAGTTGCCTGAGCTGCTCAACACAATGGCACAGAACTAAAATCCCAGCAACTCAGGAGGCTGAGGCAAGAGGATCATAAGTTCAAGGCCAGCTGCAACAATTTAGGGAGACCCTGCATCAAAAAATAAAAAGGGCTGGGAATGTGAGTCAGTGGTAGTGCACCCCTGGGTTCCATCCCCAGCACCATAAATAAGCAAATAAATTGCAGTTGCTGTACCCCGGCCACTGGCGGTGTCAGAGAAGGAGATGCTGGAGAGTGACCGAGTGACCTCAGAGTCTTGTCCCCTGTTCAGTCCGGAAAGATGGACTCATCACCACAAACACAGAAGTAGAGGGCTAAACAGGGGTTTGTGGTCTGGGAAGTGGAACGCTGCTGGGAAGCCAGGTGGTGGGGAGAGGAGCTAGTGAGGTGGGTATGAGGTTCCTTCCCTGGGAGGCCTGTCTAGCAAAGGTGGTGAGCAGCGGGGTGGAGGGGAAGGCGCTGGAGGAGGGAAGCCCCCACACCTGCACCTTGCAACAGGGAAGCTCTGTGCTCTCCAGCAGGGAGCAGAGGAGCCACCTCCAATGCCCCCCTGGGGAAGGCTGCTCTGAGCCTCAGGTGGTGATTGGGAGTTGAGGGTGAGGAGCAGGGATGGAGGCCTTGCAGATGGTGGACCAACCTGGTGTAAGGCTCACCCTGAAATGGGTGATGTAAATGAACAGATTCTGCAACAGGCAGAATCCTGGGTGTTGACCATCATCAGAGGGTCAGGGTGACCTTGGGCTTGGGCCAATTTGTTTTCTCCCACCTTGACATCACTCCTCAGAACTAACTGTCTGGTGTCTCCTTAGGCAACCCTTCCCACCAGACCCTCTCAATTACTAACTCCCTGTACTTGGAATCAGAGTTGAAGCATATGTCCCTGTGCCTGGGTATCAGTCAGCTGAAGCACATGGATCTTGATGGCATCAAAATTTAAATCCAGGTGTGGTAGTGAACACCTCTAATCCTAGTGGCTCAGGAGGCTGAGGCAGGAGGATCAAAAGTTCCAAACCAGCCCCAGTGACTTAGATCCTCAGCAACTTGGGAAGAGCCTGTCTCAAAATAAAAAGGGAAGTGGACTGTGGATGTAGGTCTGTGTTAGAACACCCCTGGGTTCAATTCCCAGTCCCCCTTCCTCCAAAAAACATCCAGTTTAAGTCCCATGCCCCTCCAAATTCTACAGAAAGTTGTAGCTACTCTGCGGACCCTGGAATCACAGGACTGTGAGGTCATGGGCTCGCAGCTCCATGCCACCCTCCTTCCCTGAACCGATGCTCCCAGCTCACCATATTCAGCTTCTATGGTGCCTCCCCACGTCAGTCCTGGAGAACCACTTGCTGCACTCTGCCAGGCTGAGCCAGTTAAGCCTAGAACCTGTGCACCGCCCCTCTGGAGACCAATCAGTGTCCTACTCTCCACGTTGGAGGTTTTCCAGCTTTGTGCTAAGCTGATGGGGATACTGAGGGACATTAGGCATGTACCCTCTCCTGTGCTTACTTGGCAGACCGGTACCTTTTAACCTGGTGGAACTGGAGGTTTCATGGCCCAGGTACCTGTCAAGAAGCAGCTGTGCCGCTACTGTGTGCCTTCCCAGTCAGGTGCATAGGAAAAGCTTTCCTCTGGACACTTAGAAATGAAACTTAGCATGTAGCTGCAAATGTAGAGGACACAGAACCCTGGCTTCAAGGTAGCTGGGAAAAGACTGAGGTGAAGGATTCCCCCCTTCCTGGGGTGGGGAATAGGACTCGGGCTTCCTGCCCACTAGGTAAACACACTACCCCTGAGCCACATTCACAGCTCAGCAAGTTAGTCAGGCCCTCAGAAACTTAGTGAGAACCTGTCTGAAGAAAAATTGAAGGCTCGGGATATGGCTCAGTGGTAGAGCACCCCTGGGTTTCATTCCTAGTACCAAAAGTTTGTTTAAAAATAAAAATAAAAGGGCTGGGGATATAGATCAGTAGTAGAGAGCCTCTGGGTTCATTCCCCTGGACCACAAAAATGAATGAAAGATGAATAAATGGACTGGGCATGGTGACACATGACTGTAATCCCAGCAGCTCAGGAAGCTGAGGCAGGAGGATTCAAAATTCAGGTCCAGCCTCAGCAATTCAATGAGGCCCTAACCAATTTACCAAGACCTGGTCTCAAAATAAAAAATACAGAGGGCTAAGGATGTGGCTCAGTGATTAACCATCCTTGGGTTCAGTCCCCAATACCAAAAATGAATAAAAAAAAATAAGTTTTAAGGAAAATTAGCGTTCAGCAGCCAGAAGAGGATGGATTTGAGGAGCCCAAGACTGTTTACCTGTAGTGATCTCAAGATAAACTTTTCCAAGTAATAGATTTCACACGCCACCTGCTGGTAGCTCAGAACTCATGGCATGAGTTTTTATAAGCATAACTACCATTGACTATTTTTGAGTGGTATTTTTCAAAACCCAGTACTGTAAAATGATGTTTGCGTATAAATATTTGTGCTGTGATTTTTTAAATAATGTTAATATTAATTGATTTCAAAACTGTAAGAGAAATTTAGTACTGGGTTAGCTTTTGTTATTGTAACCAAAATACCTGACATAAAGAACTTAAAACAGAGCTGGGCAGGGTGGCACATGCCTGTAATCCCACTGGTTCAGGAGGCTAAGACAGGAGGATCGCTACTTCAAAGCCAGCCTCAGTAAAAGTGAGGCACTAAGCAACTCAGTGAGACGCTATCTCTAAAATACAAAATAGGGCTGTGGATGTGACTGGGTGGCTGAGTGCCCTTGAGTTGAATCCCTGGAACGACCAAAAAAAATAAATAAATAAATAAATAAATAAATAAATAAATAAAAAATAAATGGGCATGAAAGTGCTCACGTGTAAACCCAGGAGGTTGAGGCAGGAGGATCACAAGTTCCAGGCCAGCTTGGAACCTTAGTGAAATCCTGTCTCAAAATTTTAAAAAGAAAATAGAAATGGACTGGGGAGTAGCTCAATGGTAGAGGAACCCCTGGTTCAATCTTTAGTACCAGGAAAGAAAAAAGGCAGAAGATTTCTTTTGGCTCACAGGTGGAGAGCCTCAGCCAAGGTTAGCCACCTCCACTGTTCTGGCCCCTGAGTGAGGCAGAACAACATGGCCCAAAGGCCTAGTTGAGCAGAGCTGCTCAGCTCCTGGAAACCAGAAAGCAGAGGAAGCAAGAAAGTGGTCAGCAACAAGACACAATGCCCCATGGGCCAGCTGCTCCAGGCACACCCTCCTCCTTACAGTTACAGCTCAGTACCTCCTCAAATTGTTAGGCCAACCAGTAGATTAAACAATGAGCCATTACAGCCCTAATCACTGCCTTAGCCCCACCTCTGACCTTGCAGCACTGGGGATCACATTTTTTTTCAAAATGTGAGCTTTTAGGGGAACATTTCTAGATCCAAACCATAATGAGTACTTCCAAATACTACAATAGGATATTTAAAATAATTGTCTAACTTGATTTGCTCTCTCAAAGCAAACAAGACTTAAAAAAAATAATCTTAGACATAAATGAGTGAGATTTATTTCTTTAAATAAGCATTCAGAATAGTAAAATGTTAGCTGGGCATAGTGGCTCATGCCTGTCATCCCAGCAACTCGGGAGGCTGAGACAAAGAAGACCCCCAACTCCAATTTTAAATCAAATTAAAGCAAGCTTGTATTCTCGCCAGCCGGCACTGTCTCTCCTGAAACCCGTGGGTTAGAGGACAGTCCCTCAGCTCTCTAGAAACAAGGTTTTATAGCACAAAATGTTTCAAAAGGTGGGGGGTGGTCTTGGAAACTTACAGATTACAGGATTTTCTCAAGCATAATACAAAGGAAAGTAGTAGGTTAATGATCTACATGACTCAACATTTCAAGTTAGGGAGTAAATTTAGATCCCAACACCAAAATTTATGAGGCACCACTAAGGTTTCAGAGAGGGTTGTTACCTGGTCAGGAAAGCCAGGCATGAGTGAGTTCCAGGCATGGGCAGGCATTCCAAGCAAGTTTAGAAATCACAGCAATTTATAGTAAAACAGAAATTACCTTTTCATGTCTTTGTGACAAGATGGCTCCCAACTTAAGATGGAATTAGGCTGGGCTCATCACCTTCCACTATCCCCTCTACCCTTGCCTGGATGTGCCTCTCTGGCATTATACTTCGGCATTTGGGGAAGCAAGGATTCCCTGGTAAACAGAAGGAGAAATCAACATTAGATCTGGAACCCTAGCCCCCCCCCCCCCTTTTTTTAACATAGACTGGATTTTGTTTGTTTGTTTTGTTTTAGAGTAGTTTTACAACCACATCAAAACTGAGCAGAAGTTCCCAAATCCCTCTGCCTACCCAACCTCCCCCAGGACCAGCATCTCACACCAGAGTGGTACGTATGCTACAATTCATGCCTCTGAGAAACTGATGTGACTCCATTGTTGAAAACAGCTTCTACCTCAAGGCCTGTCCAGAGGGAGGGGGCGTGACCCTTCTCCTTGGAAAAGCCCACTGAGCACTCCTAAGCACATACCTACCCTGCTAAGTTGTTTGTTTGCAAGTAACAGGAGAGATTTGCAGCACCAGGTGTACCTGACTCAGTTAGGCTAGGTGAGGACCCATAGCAACCCCCTAGCAACCACAAATCAGCATGAGAGAGGGAAAATACCTGGGATGCCAGATGACCCCCCAGTAGTCTTGGTGGTTGATAACATGTTGGGAAACCATGTAGTTTAGCACATACACCCCTCACGGATTAAACCAATCAGTTCAAAGGAATCCCCCTCTTGAACTAACTAATTACCCCTACCCAACTTGTTCCTGCCAGTGTTAAGAGTTAAGTGGTAAGAGTTGTTTGATTTTCCCACGCTGTGTGATGATTTGCTGTGTGATGTTGTAACACATAGAGTATCTCCCAAAACTTATAAAATCTCACTGAACAAAGGACCAGGACTCACTCCTTGGGACAGCTGCATTGGAAACGGTTGTGAGTCCAGGCTCGAGCTTGCAATAAAGACTCTTGTGTGACTGTATCAGATTCAGCTCCTGGAGGTCTATTGGGGTCCCTCGAATCTGGCATTACACCTCTACTATGACACATCAGTGTTATGCGAAGTCCGTAGTTGACTCCGGTTCTAGAGTCTACACTTCTGGGGTTAGAAATGCCCAGCGACATTGTACCCACCATTATAGAGTCACGCAGAATAATTCACAGCTTACAGTCCCTTGGTGCTACACCTGTTCAGCCCTCTCTCCCACCCAAACCTGGCAACCACTGGGCTTTATCCTGTGCCCCTGGTTTTCTGTCTTCAGGAATGTCTACATTACACCGCCCTCGTTGGCTTCCCTCCCTGGTGACTGCACTTCAGGTCCCCTGCATCTTTTCACAGCTGTGTGGACCACTGTGTGTGTTTTCATTCCCCAACTGCAGGACATCTTGTGCCACTGAACAGAGCAGCTGGGGTCCCCACCCAACCCCCGGGGCAGCTTCACTCATGTGGTGAATACCTGGAGCTCCAGGGCTGGATCATGGGCTAAGGATGTTTTCCTATAGTTTACTGGACAATCTCACCTGATAGATGGAGCTGCCCCTTGAAGGGCAGGGGCTGTGTCTCCATCTCCCTTGGAGCTGAGTATGGAACCTGAGGCTGTGATCACTACGTATGTGCATGTGTGAGTGTGTGTGTGTGTGTATGTGTTTATGAAAGTCCAGCATTCCTAAGGGGCCCATGTGGGCAACCTTCACTTGGTTTTCATACGTTCTTTCCCCACGTAATGCACAACCACATTCTCCCTGTAAAAGGTCCAGTAATGCAGACACCTTCCCTGGCCTTGCCCTTCATCCTGTTTCCAAGCATGTGTACCTCTTGGCTTCTCAATGTCTTCTCCCTGTTTTTAGCTCTATCGCTCTTGAATCTTGTTTCATCTTCTCTCATAGATCATTTTTTGCCAATTTAGAAACAATTTTTCATTGAAAACAAGAAAGAAAATAATAAGAAAGAAAAACCTTTCTCTCTCTCCACACCTCACCCCACCCAGCCACCGATTCATTCCTGCCTAGGGGACCTTCTTACCATTCCCTTCTCTCTCTCTGAATCTCCCATATATTTTTTGTGGGGTGGGAGGATATTTGGCATTTAACCCAGGGGCAGGTAACCACTGAGCCATGTCCCCAGCCCTTTTTATGTTTTATTTTGAGACAGGGTCTCACTAAGTGGCTGAGGCTGATTTTGAACCTGTGGTCCTCCTGCCTCAGTCTCCTGTAGCTGGGGTTAACAGGCATGCACCATCATACCTGGCAGACAAATATTTTTCCCTGTGTCAATTGAGATGATTTTTTTGCTTTATTCCATTGATATGATTAATCAATAAAATTGTTATTCAAATATGAAAGGAGATTTGCATTCCAGGTTTATTCCAAATGTTAAACCAATCTTGCATTCCTGATGCATTTTCAACCCTAACCAATCTTGCTTGGTCTTGGTGCATATACTGCCAGAGGCAATTTCTTTCTTCCCCTGCCTTTCTTCCTTCCTTTCTTCCTCCTCACATACCCTCCATTTCTTTCTTTTTTCCTCTTTTTTCTCTTTTCTTTTCCTCACCCTCTTTTTCTTTCTTTCTTCCTTTTCTCTCTCCCTCCCTCTCTCCCTCTTTTCCTTCCTTCCTTCTTTTTTCCCCCTGTATGAAGGATTGAACTCAGGAGTTCTCTGTCACCTTGCTACATCTCTGACCTTTTTATCTTTTCTTTTTTTCTTCTGAGACAGGGTCTCACTAAGCTGCTGAGGCTAGCCTGGATCTTGTGATCTCCTGGCAGCTTCTCTGAGTTGCTGGGGTTACAGGGGTGAGCCACCTTGACTGACTGTCGGAGGCAAATTTACCCAGACCTCAAAGTCAGAAAAAAAAAATGTCAACTTAAGAGGTTCTGCTAACACCAGAAACTTGCACTGGGACACCCAGGCTTATCTCAATGCTGGCAGGCACCCAGCAAGAAATCCAAATGTGAATCTGAAGATTCTTCTGGAAATCCCCC
The DNA here is from genome assembly GCF_047511675.1 of Marmota flaviventris. NCBI lineage: Eukaryota > Metazoa > Chordata > Mammalia > Rodentia > Sciuridae > Marmota > Marmota flaviventris. The sequence continues at coordinate 85,974,908 of NC_092507.1, forward strand.
TAACTCACCATTTTCCCCAGAACTAACACAAGTGAAATATTTAATGCTTGAACCCAGCTTTCTTCTTCAGTGATAAATAAAACTAGTTCCAGAGATTTTCTCTCCTCTGGAGATAGCCTGCACTCTGCCTTGATCGAGTATTCCTTGCTTTAACCCCAAAGGCATATTCTTTGAGATTGCACCACTATCCCTAGAATTTGTATCTACTTTACCAAATAAACCTCTCTCTGTGGCTTAGGGAAAAAAAAAGTGCCAGAGCCAAGTGTGGTGGCAGATACCTATAACACTGGCCACATCGGAGGCTGAGGAAGGAGGACTGCAAATTCAAGGCTGACCTCACCAATTTATCATGGCCCTTAGCAATTTGGCCAGAACTTGTATCAAAATAAAAGAAAGAACTGGGGAGGTAGTTAAGTGTTAAAGCATCACTGGGTTCCATCACCAGAATTTAAAAAGGGTGGGGAGAACGAAGATGGCAGGCTAGAGGAAGGCAGAATTCTGTGTCGGTCCATGATCCAGATCTCACCTAGTTGGAATACTGCATTTCAGAGAGTGTTTGAGGACTCTTAAACAGCTGCTTTCCACAGAAATCACCAAGGCTGTGACCCCGCAAAGGGCTCTGGGCCTCAGCATTGGAGCAGGAATGAATAAAAAAAAGAAGTGGCCTATATACACAATGAAATTTTACTCAGCAATAAAAGAGAATAAAATTATGGCATTTGCAGCTAAATGGATGGCATTGGAGAAGATAATGCTATGTGAAGTTAGCCAATCCCCAAAAAGCAAATGTCATTCTAATGTTTTCTCTGATATAAGGTGACTGACTTATAGTGGGGTAGGGAGGGGGGGCTTGGGAGGAATAGATGAACTCTAGATAGGGCAGAGGGGCAGGAGGGGAAGGGAAGGGGCAGGGGATTAGCAAGGATGGTGGAATGAGATGGACTTCATTATCCAAAGTACATATATAAAGACACAAATTGGCATGAACATAATCTATATACAACCAGAGATATGAAAAAATGTGCTATATAAGTGTAATAAGAATTGTAATGCATTCTACTGTCATTTATTTTTTAAAAGTCAATTAAAATAAAAGAAGAAAAATGGGTGGGGGCTGGGGAAGCAGAGCCAAACTAAAAAAGCCTGATTTCAAGTGCCAGTACCATAAGTAAGTAAATAAATGAATCTAGTTATCATAAAGTTTTAAAAAGTAGTTACTATCATATAATATATATTAAAAACAGTTTTTGCCAGGTGCTGTGTCTTATGCCTATAATCCCATCAATTTGGGAGGCTGAGGCAGGAAGATCACAAAAAAAAAGATCATCCTTACCTCAGTAATTTATCAAGGCTCTCAGCAACTTAGTGAGACCCTGTCTCAAAATAAAAAAAAAAATAAAAAGGGCTAGGGATGTAGCTCAGTGGTAAAGCAGCTCTGGGTTCAAACTCTGGTACCAAAAATAAATAAATAAATAAACTATGGTTTTTGTGGTTCTTGGTGGTGAATGCCTATAATCCCAGCTACAGAGGCTATGGCAGGAGGATCACAAGTTCAAATCCAGCCTCAACAAAAGTGAGGCACTAGCAACTCAGTGAGACCCTGTCTCTAAATAAAATACAAAATAGGGCTGGGTATTGGGCTCAGTGGCTGTGTGTCCCTGAGTTTAATCCTCAGTAGCCCCACCCCTGCAAAAAAAAAAAAAAAAAAAAAAAAAAAAAAAACATGCCAGTTTGGGCAACTCAGTGAGATCTCTTGTCTCAAAATAAAAACTGAGAAGAGCTGGGGATGTGACTCGGTGTTAGAACACCCTGGGGTTCAGTCCCCGGTAGTGCAAACAACAAATCAGAACCAAACAAAGATGAAACCAATTTGTTCTTATACTGTATTTTATGAAGTTGTTTTTAAAAGCTCAAACAGAAGTGAATATCTGAGAGAAGGCTTGAGACTCTTGGAAGCAATTATCATAGACCTTTCTCACTGTTTTATTACTTAGAGCCAGTACCACTGGTTGGGGAGGGATTTTTTCTTTTTTGCTTGCTTTCTTTTTGCTAAAATGTTTCATATTCAATGTACCTGAGCATGCCTCCTGCTTGCCCTGCTTCCAGAATGTTCTCATCCAAAGTCTTCAATCTCCCCTAATGAGGGCAAAAAATGCGAGGGAGATCTAGATGAGCTGCACAGGGGAAGCCACCGTGATCTCAGCATCTGGGGACATGGCACCCTGTGTGTGAAGTCGAGTCAACTGTGGAAAGACATTGGTCTTCAAAAGCAGGCCAGGAAGGGGAGGGAGGGGAGGGAGGGGGCCAGGGGGTAGGAATGATGGTGGAATGAGCCAGACACCATTACCCCAAGTACATGTATAAGACAGGAATGGTGTGAAAATACTCTGTGTACAATCAGTGTCTTGAAAAATTGCACTCTATATGTGTAATATGAAATGACTGTCATTGTGTATAACAAAATAGAATAAAAAAATAATAAATAAATGAACTAGGAATTCCCTCATTATTTTCAAAAATTGTTCATAACATTAGCTTATTTAGAGAGTCTGCTGGGATTATGAGAGTCTGTACCTCAAGGTACAATTGACTGATATTTTTTATGACTAGACTCAGGTTAAGTATGTACAAACAAAAAAAAAAAAAAAAAAAGGAAGAACCAGGAGAAAACAGCAGGAGCAGCAGAGGTTGCAGCTCTTCAGAGGCAAATAAATGCTTAAAAGTAATGTGCAGCAGGAGCTCTGTGCCACCTGGCAGGACACAGCTGTGGATACACCTCTGGTGGACAATGTGGGCTGGCACTGTGAAGGTCCACACGGGTTGCCTTGGGACTGGGGTGCACTAGAGATTCCCAGAACTGGTAGTAAAGTGGATGCCAGCCCCAGAGGCTGACCAGAGCACCCAGGTGTTTTCTGTAGTTCACTCAGGCCATAAATTGTGACCCATAGTTCCTGGACTCCACCCAGGTCCCCTGAGCATTTTAATAATACTCTGGATTCTCTTCCAGCAGTGTGATCTGTGTTGAGTAACTTGGGCTCAATAGTAGTTCTTGCTTTCTTTATTTTATTCTATTCAACAGAAAGAAACTTGTACCCTAATTGATGAAAAGTGACGTTTTCCTGTTAACAAAGCACTACCACCCTCAATTTTCTTTCTTTCTTTCTTTCTTTCTTTTTTTTTTTTTTTGTACCAGGAATTGAACTCAGGGGCACTCAAAAACTGAGCCATATTCCCAGCCCTGTTTTGTATTTTATTAGAGACAGGGTCTCACTGACTTGCTTATCGCAACAGCATCCTTGCTGTTGCCAAAGATGGCTTTGAACCCACGATCATCCTGCTTCAGCCTCCTGAGCCGCTGGGATTACAGGTGTGTGCCCCATGCTCAGCTTTTATTTTTTATTTTAAGACAGGGTCTTGCTAAATTGCTGAGGGCCTCGTTAAGTTGCTGAGGCTTCCCCAGGACTTGTGATCTTCTTGCCTCAGCCTCTCCTGTCTCTGTGATAACAGGCATGTGCCACCATGCCTGGCATCACCCCAAATTTAAACACCTTGAAGAACAAACACAAGGTTTTGATCAGATAAGCAGGCCTCCACCATTGATTTATTAGTTGGTTAAATTGTGTTATATATATATATATATATATATATATATATATATATATATATATATATATATATAAAATTATATTTATTTTGGATATTTTTTTTCTTTTGTGGTTTTATGGATTGAACCTAGGGGGCTTGACTGCTCAGCCACCTTCCCAGCCCTTTTTTTTTTTTTTTTTTTTTTTTAATTTTTTATTGTGGGTTGTTCAAAACATTACAAATTTCTTGACATATCATATTCCACACTTTGATTCAAGTGGGTTATGAACTCCCACCTTCACCCCATACACAGATTGCAGAATCACATCAGTTACACATCCATTGATTTACAAATTGCCATACTAGTGTCTGTTGTGCTCCACTGCCTTTCCCATCCTCCACCCTCCCCCCTCCCCACCTCTCCCCTCCCCTCCCCTCCTCTCTCTCTACCTCCTCCACTGTATAACCCTGAGGGTCTCCTTCCATTACCATGCAATTTCCCTTCTCTCTCCCTTTCCCTCCCACCTCTCATCCCTGTTAAATGTTAATCTTCTTCTCCTGTTCTTCGTCCCTACACTGTTCTTAGTTACTCTCCTTATATCAAAGAAGACATTTGGCATTTGTTTTTTAGGGATTGGCTAGCTTCACTTAGCATAATCTGCTCTAATGCCATCCATTTCCCTGTAAATTCTATGATTTTGTCATTTTTTAATGCAGAGTAATACTCCATTGTGTATAAATGCCACATTTTTTTTTATCCATTCGTCTATTGAAGAGCCCTTTTTATTTTATTTTGAGACAGGCTCTCACTAAGTTGCTTAGGGCTTTGCTAAATTGCCCAGGCTGTGATCCTCCTGCTCAACTTCCCCAGTTGCTGGGATTATGAGTGTGTGCCATTGCACCTGGCCAGAAAATATCTTTCAATATGGAGTTCCTCAGTTCATGGATTGATTTTAGTCGAATAAACTTTCATCTTGTAAATGCATTAGATTTTAATATTCAACATTATGGCTTTAGGAATGTTTCTTTTTTGAAATAAGAAAAGAGTGTTAATTAGAATAAAAGAAAATACGCATATTGGGTGGGTATGTAGCTCTATGGTAGAGGAGTTGCTCACTGCAAAATAACTGGACCTGATGGTGCACACCTCCCTGTAGTCCCGGCCACTTCGGAGACTGAGGCAGGATGATCGCACACTCAATGCCAGCCTGGGCAACTTAGTGAGAACTTTTCTCAAATAAAATTAAAAAGGGTTGGGGATATAGCTCAGAGGTAGAGCACCCCTAGGTTCCACAAAAACAGTACCACAAAAACCCCCAAAGGCAGCAAGAGGAAAGCTTGAAGTAGACTGAGAGTTTCAAAGTTATTTTCCCTGTAAGGAGGGGCCGGAGAAGTGGAGCAAGAGAAAAATCACAGATTGGTTAATCCCAGACTACTTCAAGTCACTTTTTTAAACATTAAAGATGAAGTCTCATACTCCCATGCCCTAGACACCTCTTTTTCCTGTAGTTAAAGGGAATTAAAGGTGTAAGGGTTTTCATACTTCTGCTTTTCTTAAAGCAATGGAGGTTTTCTAATTGTGTTTTATTACTTTCTGTTTATTTAGTTACAGTGCTGGGGATTCAATCCAGGAGTGCTCCACCATTGAGCTCTCTATCCCCAGGCTTTAAAAACAAAATTGTTGTTGTGAGACAGGGTCTCCCTACATTGCCCAGGCTGGCCTCAAACTTGATATCCCCCTGTCACAGTCCTCGTCCTGGACACCAATCTAATAACAAAGACAAGGTCTTGAGAAAAAAGAAAAAGAAGGTGTATTGCTGTAATTTCACCTATTCACAGGAAAGGGGTAGGGGATAGAGGTGATTCAGAGAAAAGGAGATTAAGGAGGAGAGATCAGGAAGAAGAAGATCAGGGAGAAGTTTAGGGAAAAAGAAATATATGTATATATTTCCATGCCCCATGGGCTATATATAGTCAAAGCATCAAGTGAACCCCTGTTGCACTCTTTATAATTATATAATTAATGTGGCTACTTTGTGTCCTTCCCATATTTTCAAATAGAGACACATGCAGTGGTGCACATCTCTAATCCCAGCAAATTGGGAGACTGAGGCAGGAGAATTGCAAATTCAAAGTCAGCAATTTAGGAAAACCCTGTCTCAAAAGAAAACAAACAAACAAAAAACAAACAAACAAACAAACAAAGGGCTGGGGATGTATCTCAGTGGTACAGCACCTGTGGATTCAATCCCCAGTACCAAAAATAAAAACAAAACAAACAAACAACAAAAAAGAATGAAAGGAAGGAAGGAAGGAAGGAAGGAAGGAACGAAGGAAGGAAGGAACGAAGGAAGGAAGGAAGGAAGGAAGGGGTATAACATTAAACTGAAGTCAGGCATGGTAGCCCAGTCCTATAATTCCAACTGCTCCCCCATGGCTAAGCAGAAGGATTCCAAGAATACTGCCAGCATGAGCAACATTGTGAGGCCCCTATCTCAAAACAAATTAAACTTAATAATAATTGAAATATTTAAATGTGTCCATACGCATGTGCTCCATTTTTTTGTGTGTGATTCTAAACAGACTGAATTTTCAGAAATTCTTTTTAATTTTAAGTATCTTTACATCTAGAATCAAGTGAAACAATTTAAATACTGGACTTAGTTTTCTTCCATCTGATAGGGCTTCATGAAACAAGTTAATCTAGTTATAATAAACATTAAATATTTCTGAGTGAGGTAGATATGGTAAAAAGAGTAGTTTGTTGGTCAGGCACTGTGGCACATACCTATAATCCTAGTGAGTTGGGAGGCTTAGGCAGGAGGATAGCAGGTTTGAGGCCAGCCTGGGCAAGTTAGACTCTGTTTCAAAATAAAAAATAATAAAAGGGCTATGAATGTAGCTCAATGGTAGAGCATCCCTGGATTAAACTCTAATAAAACACACACACACACACACACACACACACTGCTTTATTTATCCATATTCTTCAGTTTCTGCCCTGCAATAGGTGGATTCAATCCCTAGTACGAAAAATAAAAACAAACAACAACAAAAAAAAGAATGAAAGGAACAAAAAAAGGAAGGAAGGAAGGAAGGAAGGAAGGAAGGAAGGGAGGGAGGGAGGAAGGAAATCTGTACACTAATGAAGTAGGAAACTAAATGATCCCAGGAAGCTGTGTTTCCAAAATGAGTGTGGAGGACCAGAGGGCTGCTGCTCTCTGAGTTTGGGCAACACAGGAGTGGTCATCAGTTTTTAAGAGTAGCCCTCACAATCCACAGAATTCTATCACAGAATATATCATAAAGTTATGTGGCTTTGGGGGAGGTACGGGGGATCAAAACCAGGACAGCACACTTGCAAAGCACATGCTCTATCACTGAGCTATACCCACAGCACAAAATACTTCATGATTTTTGTCAAAACTTATGAGACAAAGCCGGGCATGGTATCACACACCTATAATCCCAGCTTCTTAGGGGACTGAGGCAGGAGAATCATAGGTTCAAGGCCAGCCCCAGAAATTTAGCAAGACCCTAAGCAATGTTCTGAGACCATGTCTCAAAATAAAAAAAGAAAAAGAACTGGGAACATGGCTCATTGGTAAAGCACCCCTGGGTTCAATCCCCAGGATACATTAAGGAAAAAAAAAAAAAAAAAAAGATGGTATTTTTGCTAGAATTTTTTTTTTTTTTTTTTGTACCAGGGATTGAGCCCAAGGTTTTACATGCACTAGGCAAACACTGTTCCACTGAGCTTCTTCCCTATCCCTGTTATTGATTTTTTTTTTTTTTTTTTTTTTTTTGTACTGGGAATTGAACTCAGGGGCACTTAATCACTGAGCCACATCCCCAGCCATTTTGATTTTTTTTTTTTTTTAAGGCAGGGTCTCACTGAGTTGCTTAGGGCCTCTCTAAATGGCTGAGGCTGGCTTTGAACTTTCTATCCTCTTGCCTCAGCCTCCTAAGCTGCTAGGATTACACACATGTGCCACTATGCCAGGCTCCTATTGTTGAATTTTTGATTGCACAAAAAGACATAATGATTAAAACTTTTGTGCCATTGACACAGGCCTGTTTGGGAATTCAGGTTTTGTCTTCTTTCTCTTCTGATTTTTACAAAGGTCATATATCAACTTAATTTCTATTTGAGTGTTAATATGGGTTACTGCATTTTGATTTTCAGTCTAGTCTGTTAGAGCCTAGAGCATAAAATAGTCCAAAATAGCCATATAACTATTATCATATAACACATCATATAACTCTTATCTGACATGCTTTTATTTATACCAAGAATTTAAACCAGGGGCCCTTGACCACTGAACTTCATCCCCAGTCTTTTTTTTTTTTTTTTTTTTCTTTTTGGCGGGGGTTCCATGGATTGAAATCAGGGGCACTCAACGACTTAGCCACATCCCCAGCCCTATTTTTGTATCTTATTTAGAGATATGGTTCCAGTGATTGCTAAGTGCCTCACCATTGCTGAGGCTGGCTTTGAACTCAAGATACTCCTGTCTCAGCCACCTGAGCTGCTGAAATCATAGGTGTGCACCACTGTGCCTGGCTTCCCCAGTCTTTTTTATTTTTAAACAGGGACTTGATATGCTGCTGATGGTCTTACTAAATTCAAGTGCTGAGGCAGGCTCAAACTTTCAATCCCCCAGCCTCAGCCTCCCCAGTTTCTTGGACTACAGACCTGTACCACCATGCCTCACTATTATCTAACACTCTTTAAAATGTCATTGTTCCTTAGACTTTGCTTTTCTAGGATAAAGGACCCTGGCACTGTGTGGGGCTCAGCATTGCCTGGGAAATGCCTCTGTAGGAAGAACTGTGACAGTGAAAGGCTCCAGGTGGTGGCTGCCATGATGAGAGGGTCCCACACTTTGACCTACATTTCTTGCTCCCCAACATCCTGAGAGGTACCCACAGCTTCCACCTTCAGTGGCTTCAGATATGGAAAAGTGGCCTTCCCAGGGCTGGTAGTCAAATCTTCTCTGTGGTCTCAAGTCCCAGCTCATATTTGGTGAAAATATTCTCAAGCTAGTTTGCTGAGCCGATCCCCCTGAAACATCCTTTACCTTGTACAGGAACAAAAGACTGATTCTCCCTCCTTGTCCTCAAGGGTAGCGAGAGGTTTTAGGAGTCTCTGTTGTGTCTCTAGCAACTCTTTTCCAAATTCTTTTCTACTGAGCCACTTTTTGTATTTTATTTTGATACAGGGTCTTGTTGAGTTTCTCAGGGCCTTGCTAAATTGCTGAGGTCAGCCTTGAACTTGCAATCCTCCTGCTTCAGCCTCCGGAGCTACTGGGATTAGAGGTGTGTGCTGCCACACCCGGTTTCATAAAGCATTTTTGTTTTTGTTTTTGAGATGGGTTCTCACCCTGGTGACCAGGCTAGCCTGGGGCTCCTCCCTTTAGGGATTGACCTCTTTCAGCCTCTGGGGCTGCTGGCAGAGTAGATGGGATTAAAGAAGTGAGCCATCACACATAAGAGATTTTAACTCTAGAACATGTTCACAATGTTAGTGTGGCCATGAAACTCTGAACAAAGAGTTTTCAGGTGTTTCTCTCTGTCCAATATCAGATTAAGTCCATTGGTGTCTCATGCTCAGAACTGAGGGTGACCCTGTGAATGAAACTCTGTGAAAGAAATCCATGAGAGGATCTGCACCCCACCCAGAATCCCTTCCCCTTCCTGCCTGGAGATCTGCTAAAACCAATGAATATGCTGAAAATCCAACCAGGTTTAATTGGATGAGATTCAATAATCTAGTCAGATATGAGCTTCCAATTAGAAGGGAGGGGTTTGGAGAGGAGGAATAAAAGCTTCAGACCAGCCAGAGAAGGTTCCAGAGAATCCTGGACCAAGAGTCACTGCCTGAATCTGTTGACACTTGGAGAGCCATATCATTCCATCCAGAAGTGCAGATAGGGTAAGTGACAGCCCTCCCTAAGGATGTGCCACCCTGTCTACCCACAGCCAGTCTGCCCTGGTGACTGCAGCCCAGGTTGCCACTGCTGCCTCTGCTGCTTCTTTAGGGATTGAACCCAAGGATGCTTTACCACTGAGCCTCATCTCCACAGACCTGTTTTTTTTTTTTTTTTTTTTTTTTTTTTTTTTTTTTTTTTTTTTTTTTTAAATCAGGGTCTACCTAAGTTGGTCAACGTCTTGCTAAGGTTCTGTGGCTGACCTGCAACTTGACATTTTTTGGACTGGGGATTGAACTCAGGGCTGCTTAACAAATGAGCTATATCTCCAGCACCTTTTACATGTTTTTTTTTTTTTTTTGACACAGGGCCTCAGTAAGTTGCCCAGAATCTCCCTAAATTGCTAAGGCTGGCCTTAAACTTTTGATGCTCCTGCCTCAGCCTCCTAAATTGCTGGGATTACCAGCATGCACCACTGCACCCAACAATTTTTTTTTTCTTTTTTGGGCACCAGGGATTGAACTCAGGGGCACTCAACCATTTGAGCCACATCCCCAGCCCTATTTTTGTATTTTATTTAGAGACAGGGTCTCACTAAGTTGTTTAGACAGAGTCTCACTGAGTTGCTTAGTGCCTCACCATTGTTGAGGCTGACTTTCAAGATCCTCCTGTCTTAGCCTCCCAAGCTGCTGGGATTACAGGCATGTGCCACTGCGCCTGGCCCAGTCCAAACTTTTTAAGCGAGACCTATCTATTTGATTTTGATTTTCTTGACAATTTGCATATGTAGTCTATACTCTTCTAAATGACAGTTAATGGAATTTTTGGTATTGTGATTTTACAAGTTATTTTATATTTAGAGCTTAAAACAGGGTGAGGGTGTGCTCAGTGTTAGAGGACTTGCCTAGTACGAGGACCTGGGTTCAAACCCCATCACCACAAAACAAAGGAATATGTGCTCATATATGTGATGTATACATTTTTATATCAGTGTTTTATTACTGGATTTTGGTGTCACGGTTTGGATAGGATGTATTCTCCCAAAGGTTCAAGTGTTAATGTAAGGGGTGAGAGGATTGGGTTATAAGATCCATAATTAGTACATTCATCTATTTAACGGATTTGATAGGACTACATCCTGGGTGATAAACTCTAGGCAGCTGAGGTGTGGCTGGAGGAAATAGCCACAAGGGATATAGTGAAAGCATCCCATGAACCCCTGTTAAAGTTTCTTGGCACCATGCCCACTACTTCAGGCTGCCCTTTACGGATCAGCTTTTCTGAGGCTCTGTTTGGTCATGTTCTTCTGCCTCTTGAGCAATGGAGCTGGCTGTCCATGGAATGAACCTCTGAAACCAGGAACCCCAAATAAACTTCCTCTAAGTTCAGCAACAAAAAGTTCTGATTTTCATTTTTGTGGTCCAATGGGTATCTAACCCAAGGCTATATGTGGGCTCAGTAACCTCCTATATCACTGAGCTACCACCCTCAGCACAGCCCTAAGGTATACCTATATCTAGATTTACATCTGTACATGTCCACATATATATATGGTATTGTGTGTGTATGTGTGGTACAGGGAATTGAACCCAGGGCCTCACATGCTCAGCAAGCTTGATACCACTGAACCACATCTTGAGCTTTGGACAAGGTTTTGCTCAGTTTCCCAGTCTGCCCTTGAACTTGAGGTTCCCATTTTTTAAAAAATTATTTTTGGTAATGGGGATTGAACTCAGGGTCCTTTACCACTTAGCCACATTCCAGCCCTTTTAATTTTTTATTCTGATTTGGTCTCTCATGAGGGCCGTGGATCTTGTTAAGTTGCTGAGGCTGGACTTGAACTTGTAGTCCTCCTCAGTGTCCCAAGTTGCTGGAATTACAGGCTTGTGTCACCAGGCTGGGCATTGGCCCTGTGTCATTTCTATTCTCTTTAAGGGGGTCCTACGTGAGGTTTAGGTTTGGGATCAGTGGTAAGGCACTTGCCTGGCATGCATTCAGCCCTTGGTTCACTCCCCAGGATCTCAAAAGTGAGGATGAGTCACCTGTCCATAATGGGACTGGTGAGCCTTCAGACTGCTTAATAACCAGTGGGATTAGAGTTGGGAGGACCAGAGGTGGAAACTGGATACTGGGGATTTGATCCCCACCACCACAGCACTGTGGCTTACCAGGATTTGGACCTCAACTGGTTAAGGAGGGGTTTTTCAGGCTTGGCCTGAAAGGGTGCCTCTGTTCCCTGCAGACTCAACAGGATGAGCATCAGGACCATACCCACACTCCAGGACCTGGTGATACAGAACGTACTGTGCAATGAGGCCTTGCCCATCCCCAATCTGGAGTACCTGCCCAGGGTGCTCACCCTGCAGTTGTACAAGGAGGCTATAATGGGGGGTCACATGGAGATGGTAAAGAAAATGGTGCTGTCCTGCCCCTTGCCCTGTCTGCCTGTGGAGTACCTGCTGAAGACAAGAGATGTGAAGGCCTTAAAAACCCTACTGAATGGGCTAGACTTGCTGATTTCCCAGAACATTTACCCCAGGTGAGGGGGGCCCAGGAAGAGACAGCTGAGGGAAGCAGGACAGGGTGAAGTGTGGACCAGGTGATGCCAGGGAGGAGGCTGCTCTGCCCCCTCCACAGGGAGGGTCCCTGGCTGGATTCAAGGGGAAAGGGCATGGAGAAACATAGGAGAGCAGAGGAGGAGCCACCCAGAACAAGGGGTTCACTGGGGTCTAACGCACAGGTTGGAAGTCGGGCAAGTCTTTGTCTATTTTTCGAACCTCCTTCCCATTTTCTCCATAGGAAATGGAAACTGAAAGCAATAGATTTTCGGGAAGTGAATCAGGACAGCCACAATGAGTGGTCCAGAGCCCCACTGGGTACCTGCTCACAAGAGGCCATGTCTCCAAAGGAAAGAGAGAAATGTAGCCAAAGAGCAGCAAAGCCACACTTGAAGATCTTCATAGATTTCGATCTGGACAAAGTCTTCCAAAGATTCCTTGGCAGCCTCAGGGAGTGGGTGGAGAAGAGAAACGGGGTGGTCCGTATATACTGCGAGAAGCTGCAGATCGGGGGTTTCTACTTCAAACTCTCTAAATTCCTGAGGACTCTGCCATTGTACTACGTGCAGGAACTGGAGGTGAATGCTCAGCACTGGACTCGAGAAATAATGGAACATTTTTGTTTTTGCCTGATCAAGATGAGGAACCTTCGCGTCCTCCATCTTTCCGACTTGAGCCCGCAGGTCTTCACCAGCCGCTCGGTAAACAGGTGGTTTTCCCATAGATTCAGCCTTCAACTGCGGAAGGTGAAAAAACTCCGTGAGCTCTATGTGACCAACGTCTTCTTCCTCTACGGAGCGCTGCACAAAATCCTCCTGTAAGCACGAGGGGTGCGCATTGCCGCAAAAGCCATTTTTGCTTACCGAGCATTAAAAGGGCTTGTGCCCCGGCCACTGGCCATATCAGGGAAGGAGATGCTGGAGAGTGACCGAGTGACCTCCGGGTCTGGTCCCATGCTCAGTCCTAAAGGAGGGTCTCATCACCACCCACAGAGAAGCAGAGGGCTAAACCGTGGTGCATGTTCTGGGAAGTGCCACCATGCTGGGAAGCCAGCTGGGGGGGAAAGGAGCTAGTGAGGGTGGGTGAGGTTCCTTCCCTGGGAGGCCTGTCCAGCGAAGGAGGTGGGAGATGGGGTAGAGGAGAGGGCTTTGGAGGAGGGAAGCCCCCATACCTGCACCTTGCAACATTGAAGCTCTGTGCTCTCCAGCAGGGAGCAGAGGAGCCGCCCCCAAGGCCCTCTTTGGGAAGGCTGCTCTGAGCCTCAGGTGGTGATTCTGGAGTTGAGGGTGAGGAGGAGGGATGCAGGGCACAGGGTGTGAGCTTCACAGGTGGATAACCCCGGTTGGTTTTCTTCATCTTGCCTGGATTTGTTCTTCATACATGACTCCCCCTGACCTCCTGTTGCCAGAGCTGTGGCCTTGGCCTTGGCAGTGAGGGGCGGAGCCTTAGAGATGATGGACTCACCTGGTCACTCAAGTGGTGGTGAAAGGCTCACCCTGAAATTGGGTGATGTTTAGGAGCAGATCCTGCAACCCACAGTGTCCTGGGGGTCCACCATCATCAGAAGGACAGGGCGACCTTGGGTTTGAGATTAACCAGTTCTCTTCTACCATTTCCCACTATATCCACTTGGTGCCTTCATTCACCAGAAGTAACTCTTTGCCTTCTCTCCAGGAGTCAGACCCCCTTGAAAACACTCTCGCTGAGAGGTTGTCCGCTCAAGGAGAAGGATTTAAAGCATCTGTCCATGTGTCCGAGCACTGATCAACTGAAGTATCTGGATCTCAGCTCTTTTTCCATGAAAGATATGAGTCCTGAGCCCCTCCGGGTCCTGCTGGAGAAGGTGGCACCCACCCTTGAGACCCTGGTCTTAGAGTTTTGTGAGATAACAGAGTCCCAGCTAAATGCCATCTCACCAGCCCTGGGTCACTGTTCCCAGCTCAAAACCTTCAGTTTCTGTGGGAACCAAATCCCCCTGACTGCTCTTAAGAACCTGCTGAGCCACACCGGCAGCCTGCCACTGGAACAAGCAAAGTACCCTGCCCCTCTGGAGAGCTTTGATGAAATCCTCTGGGGTTTCTGGACTGAGATCAACCACATGAAATTTGACCAGGTTCGGAAGGAGTTGATGCAGCTGGTGAAGGACATCAGGCCTGTCCACGACATCCAGATTTATTCTTATGATTGTGTTCTTCACCTCAAACATACGGATTTTATTGCCGGAAACCCAGTGGCAATTCGGAAGGCAGGGGATTATTGACATGCACATCACATTAGCTTTCTTGGGCTTGGGGTGAGGCTCAGTTAGAGTGCGCCCTGCAGGCATGAGGCCGTGAGTTTGATCTCCAGAACCTCAAGAAATGTTTCTTATAAATGTCTAATGGGGTTCATGTGTGCATATGGCCTCAAATTTGAGTCTTGACAACTCAGGAAGACCGTCTCAAAATAAGGGCTGGGGATGGAGCTCTGGGCAAATGCCCTGGCTTCAATCCCCAGTACCCCTGAAAAATGGGCCTTGAGAAAGATAGGTATCAGGGCTTTCATTTTATTATGCTACTTGGTTTTTGGCTCTATTATTCCATAATAAAAATGTACTAAATTTTCACTGCTGTTTTTTTTTTTTTGTGTGTGTGTGTGTGGGTACTGAATCATAAGGTGCTCAACAATTAGGCCACATTCCGAATCCTTTTTAAGACAGGTTCCAAGTTGCCCAGGACATATTTAAGTTGCTGAGGCTAGCCTTGAACTTGATCCTCCTGCCTCAGTCTCCCAAGCTGCTGGGACTACAGGTGTGTGCTACCACACCTGGCTGCTAATTTGTAAGCCTTTGGAAGCATGTAACATAACTGCCCTACCCACCTTGCTGGGTTTCAAGCCCTGCTTTTTTGTGTGTACCTCTGCTCAGGGCAAAGAAGTAAATATGACCTACCAAGACAGACCAGCAGTCCTGCAAGCCTGGTGCTGCCAGTAGATTTGTTCAGGGAAGTGAAGGGGGAGGTTAACTCTGAAAGATCAGACAACCATAGGCAAGGTCAGAGGACAGAAACCATAGGTACTTTAAAATTTTAGTCTGCACTATGTGACCAGGCTATTTAAAAAAAGTTCCAGTTGCCTAATTCAGACACCACTGGAGGTTCAAGGCTATCTTCTGGCATAAATGAGGAACAGGATTGAAGACTAGGATTGTTTTCTGTTTGGTGGGAGCTCAAAATGGATTTTTTTTATTTGGTCATTTGCTGACAATCTGCCCAGTGTGATCAATAAAGCAGGACACTACTGGACCCCATTCTTGTGGATTTAACCAAACCATTTCTCAACTATTCTTTTTGTGATCAAATAACTCTCTCCTTGCTCCAAGCATCTGCAGCTTCCAGAACAAGTGGACAAGAGTTCCGAAGGGGCTCAGATATGTAGAATTGTGGCCAGACTGCAATTTGGAAGGAGTGTCAAGAAAGATCAAAGTGCTGTAATCTTCTGCAGCCACAGCATGTTGCCGAAGAAGTCACTCTCCTTCATGCAGACTGGCTCTCTCTCTCTCCCTCTTGGGGTGAAAAATCTGCTACTTGCCAGGCAGGAGCAGCAGCTGGAGTAGGGGTTCAACTGCTGTGGTGACTGGCTCTGGCTTTGGAAGGGGCACACAGGGGGGCTCTCTACTGTCCCACATGCCCCCTACTCCCCAATACTAGACTGGCTCCTCCTCCAGGTCTCAGTTGGCATCACCTCAGAGGCCTTCCCTGAACACCCCATTATCCACTCATGGTTGTTCCACAGAAGGAATTGATCACAGTTGGCCACATTGCACATTCTTGTTTCTTATAGGTGGCCAGTCCCAGAGACTGACTCACCTGCCATCTTCATCCAAGTGGACCCTACCTGCCCCCCTGACTAGCCACACAGGTGCTTAATACATAGTGTTATGACTAAGCTACATCCCAGTCCTTATTATTTATTTTGACACAGGGTCTCAAGTTACTAAGATTGGCCTCCAACCTGTGATCCTCCCTCCTCAGCCTCCTGAGTTGCTGGGAATACAGCTATGTACCACAGTGCCCTCTGGTCTTCTCTGTATGTGGCGTATTGCCCACCAGGGCCTCCCCCTGTTGGGTGCACTTCTCATCCTGGTGGTCTCAGGAGGGCTGAGCTTCCTACATGATAGTGGCTTCCAAGGGGCAGGAAGCACAGCCTGCCAGATGTGTTAGGTTCCCCTCCAGGGCCCAGTTCAGCAGCACTCCAGCATATTCATATTCTATTCCTCAGAGCAGGGCTGAGGATGTAGCTCATTGGCAAATTCCCCAGTCTCAATCCCTTATACCAAGCTCAATCCCATATAAATAAATAAATAAATAAATAGCGCTGGGTATGGTTGCATATGCCTGTAATCCCAGTGACTGTGGAGGCCAAGACAGGAGGATCTCAAGATCAAGGCCAGCCCCAGCAATTAGCAAGGCCTTAAGCAACTTAGGGAGACCCTATCTCAATAAAAAATTAAAATGTCTGGAGATGTGGCTCAGTGGTAGACAATCCCTGGGTTCAATCCCCATTACAAAAAAAGAAAAAAGAAAACTCAATGTCCTGCAGATGCCAGGGAACCACTGTGAAGCTTCCTGCCCGTCCCATCCAGAGCCCTTGGACTGGCTGTATCTCGCTGGGCACATGGCTTCCCTTGTGAGCACCAGTGTCCATGAGGGAAAAACAGCTAGCAGGACCAGCCTGACGTGGAGATTTGAAAACTACGGAAAGTACTAGGCCTGTGCTAGGAGCACCGGGTCACCAGGTCACCAGGTCATCATCGGTATGACTCTCTTCATCCCCCATCCTCTCCAAGGATGGAAAGACCCCAGGGCACATCTGTAGTCAATTTCCTTGAAGAAGCCTAGGGTAATGGGTGACACAAGTGCAGAATCCAGGACCCTACCCCCACTCTATGTGGACTTCTAATACTGAGCCCAGGGACACTGTTGCCTTGCAACCTAAGGCTGGGGTGCTCTTGCAGGAATGAGAACTCATGGCTGATCACTAGTGGCTACACCCCTTGCCTGGGGAAACTCAGTCCACTTACTTCCAATGGTTAGAAATACCTAGAATCAGTCTGCACCACCTTGTGGGTAGGGAGGGGGAAGGGCTGAAGATGGAGCCCAGGCCTCATGCAGGCTAGGCATGTGCAGCACTGCTGCACTCCGCCTGCAGCCTGGAGCCATCATCTGCTACTCTTGGTTGTATTCTAATTCCTCTTCTGTGTCAATATGTCTTTTTTTTTTCTTTTAAAGTGCTAGGGCAGGCATGTCTCTGCTGGACTGTGTGTGTGTGTTTGTGTGTGTGTGTGTGTGTGTGTGTGTGTGTGTGTGTAGCACTAAGAATTATGTACCTAGGGCACTTTACTACTTAGCTACACCCCCCAAAACCTTTTATATTTTTATTTGAGACAGGGTCTGACTACATCACCCAGGCTGGCTTGGAACCTCCAATCATCCTGCCTTAGCCTCCCAAGTTACTGGGATTGTAAGTGTGCACCTCGATACCTGGCCATAGAGCATTTAAAACCCTCAAGAGATTACATTGCACCTGGGAGCAGGTGCCATAACTAAAAGGAGAATAATAGCCTCAGACTGCAAAATTCCTCTGGATGAATGTTATACCAATACCGAGACCCTTAAATAACTCTCAGACCACACATTGCCATTCCAATTAAGACTTAATGGCTGGTCAGCAGCAGACACTTACTCTCTAAAAGCAAGATGGTCAGAGTAGCATACCACCTTCAGTTATGCCTCATATTTAAGCAAAAACACCACAAAAGGGAGATTTGGGGGTATAGCCAAAGTAAGCAAGCACATTGAATATGTAAAGAAGAGTAGTGTACTACAATTTTATTGATGTTTTTATATTAACCAAGTTTTAGACTCTGTAATGTGGAACAATACTCTAAAATAACAGTTGCTGTTTCACCAGAGGTGTACAAAACTTCATTTGTCCAGTTAGTTGCTCTAGAGAATAAAACTTAACAGACACAATGTAATTAATATTTTAAGAAGTGTTTGTCATTTTAATATGTGAATCAAACTTTGGTTTATATCAATACATTTATATTTTCTCTTAGGGAATAACCTTGAATACTTTTAATTATTTGTGTTACATATATAAAAAATTTAGGTATAAAGAAACATGTTAATATTTATCCATTATTTAAGTTGTTTATATTACTTACTTAGACTCTATTGTTTAATTAGATGTATAAAAATTATGTTTTACCACACAAAGATTTTCTTACCTGGAAACCTGTTTTTTACTAAATATATTTTTATATTTAGAAGCTTTTAATAATTTTTAATTCATGGATCCCTCTTTTTGTCTATACCTTAAAATAACCCGTATCAATTTCTGAATTTAGATAAATTAATCCATGTTAATAAGAGGAAATATATTTATAGTACTCTAATTGAAATGCAGTTGAAACCTCTTGACTATTTGTATATAGAATAATACCCACTGTGACTTTTAACTTTTAGTAACCTTGTTTTTGTGATAACGTAAAATAATTTTATTTTTTTTTAATTTACCAATATATGAAAACACCAACAGTGCTTAAATATTTTACCTTAGAGAATTTAAGAAGTTTGATTACTTGATATTACATTTAATAGTTAACATTTAAATTTTGTAAACCAATCAGATGTCTCTAACAAACACATCCATGATTAATTTCATATAGGTCAAATCTAATTTACATTTTTTTTAAAAAAAGGTATAAGACAAGTGCATTGAATAGCATTTGTAATTTTTCCCATTGAAGAAAAATCCTAGAGACAATGGATATTAGACACTTAAGAGACATTAACTTTTTATTTACTGTTTGACCACCTAGAAACAAAACTGTGCATTAGTAACTTTAAATACATTTTTACTTTTATTTATTCACCCAATTTCAATTGAATCTTTTAAATCATATGAAGCAAAGGTATTTGTATCCATTTTTTAAATTTTAATTTATGAGCTCATATGTCATTTTTTAGTACTAATTATATGTAGACATGGCAATATATGTGGACGGACAGCACACTGGTGCCCCTACACAAAACAGACAAACAAAAGCCTTGTCGGTATTTGTTAAATCCTATTATACTGAGAATTAACCCTTGTAAATTGGCCTTAGAACAAATCAGAATGTAATCAGAAAAACATATTAACCTATGTGTATCAGATAAAAATTATAAATTTAATAAATATAGACTTTCAAAAACCTTCCTGGCCCTCTTCCTGAGGTGGTCCTGCTCATAAAGGTAAAAAGAATTAATGGAATATAGACAAATGACAGGGCCTGATTCCTCCCTGAAGGAAATTCCCATATGAGGAACTCCATTGGTCTCCTCAGGACCTCAACACCCAGGTTGGGGTCCCATTGTATGTTAAATATGAGAGTCCAGTCTCCAGAATCCCCTGAGGTGGGAACTGTGAGTTCTTTGGGAAGTTGGGGAGCAGAAGATATGTGTCAAAGGCAAGTGTCTCTCACATGGTTTGGATATAACTTGTCCTCCAAAGCCTCTGTGTTAATGCAAGAGGTGAAATGATAAGATCATGAGAACTATAATCCAATCAGTGGATTAATCCATCAAATGGATATATTTCTGTGTGTGGTGAGTGTGTGTGTGTGTGTGTGTGTGTGTGTGTGTATTCTGATAATTAACATGTTTTCAATCCTAAATAACCATTGACAAAATGCAGATTCAGAAGAACTCTCTGGCTGCTAAGTTCCTCTGACAGTGACTGGTTTTAGCAGGGTTTCCGTAACCCAGGTAGGTGCCATCCCAACCAGAACACAATTCAACTATCCTCCTCAGGAGTCTCCCTGGGTCTTCTCCAAAGTTTTTGTTTGTCCAAGGCTTTTTCCAAATCCAAAGAGTCCTGTCCTTTCTATCCTACAGTCTTTCATTCTGATACCTTGTCAGGTCTCTGGAGATAATCTTATGACCCAAGCCACTGGAGTCAAAGAAGGTGTCGGGGGATGACCAGAATGTTTGGCTGGGAGGTTCCCACAGAAGGCAATAGGAGTCCACTCATCACCTGGAACTAGGGGAGATCAGGGAGCTGGGGCTGGAGAGGTGGCCCCAGGCAGGGCTTGCTAAGTGAAAATAGGCAGGCTTAGGCAGGGTTGGAACTCGCCTAGCATGGGCGGAACATGGGTTTAATTCTCAGCACCACATAAAAATGAAAGCATGATGTTGTGTCCATCTACACCTAAAAATAAATATTAAAAGAACAAGAACCTATAGAGTGAAATTGTATTGAATAATTTGAGTGAATACAGCACTGAAATGGGCAGAAGCATGTGGACATTCTTTATTTCTCTCCCTGGACTGCATACATTGTGATTTTGTCTCCTTGTGACACATGCTTTGAGAAGGGGCTTCTAAATCCCAAAGCTGAGGTTCTGGAAGTGACCGTTAAGGTGTATAAAATGAGAGAGATGAGAAGGACTGAAAGCTGAGATATCAGATGCTCGCTCAAGCCATCTGTCCCTGGTATCACTGGCCCATGGGATGGTCCCTCAGGACCAATCAGACTATGTTTTAAATGTGGTCAGATGGGTCACTGGGCTTGTATATGTCCCAAGCCTCATAATTTCTGGATTTTTGTCCTGAATGTCATCAAGAGGGACACTGGGCTGTTCACATTCCCTGAGCACATGGGTGCTCCCCAGACATCTGTCCCTTCATTTCCCCTTTTCAACTCTTAGGACTGGCTGCAGAGGACTGAAAAGATCCAGGTCCTCATCACCCAACCACTACCATCACTCCATGGAAAAACAGGGTAACACTGCACATGTCAGGTAGGCCCGTCTCCTACCTCCTAGACACCGGGCTACATATTCAGTCCTCAAGGTGTTCTGGGGGCCGACTACCAACCCTTACAGTCACCTAGCCTTGTTTGTGCTTGTGGTTCTCTAATTTTTACTCATTCCTTTTTGGTCATTCCACAGTGTCCTGTTCCCCTTATGGGAAGGGACATCCTCACAAAGTTGGGGGCTATGCTCTCCTTCTCCCCTCATAGACGCTTCCATGCAGACTCACCTGCTGCTCCTCTGACCCTCACCCTTACCTTAGGACCATCTCCTATTCTGCTGGCCAGTGCCTTCCCATGACCCACTGCTGGGGTGGACATTCCCAGTCCTTCTATCACCTCACACCACGAGCCCGTTCACATCTGTCTCAAAACCTCCTCCATTTTCTGCCCAATCACAACACCTGCTCTCCCTCCTTGCTGATGCTGTCCCTCTCTTTGAAGAGCAGACTTGTTCCCAAAAACTTTTCTCACCAGGACAATGACCACACACCTTCTTCCATTCACCTAGTGCTCTTCTTCTTTATCCACACACCGGTTCCCTTGGGGAAGTGATTCTACCCTTCTCCTCCCCTCCTCCTCACAAGTCTACCCCCTAGAGATGGCAGTGACAAGTCTCCTCTTGAGACACAAAAATTAACTTAGATCTTGGCCCAGCACCACGATTCTCAAACTCCCCATCCCTTCCCGTTGGCAACTTCACTCTGAGTTTTGGTTTAAAGATGCCCCCCCTTCCTTCAGGAGGGAATTCATGGAACAGGGTAGGCAATAGTCTCTCTAGCCAAGGTTGTGTAAGAGCCTCCACTCCCAATATCAGCAGGCTGAACTTCTTGCCCTCATCAGAGCCTTCACATTGGTAAAGGGAGCCTCCCTCATTGTCTACTGTCCCTTGAATTACATTTACATTGGGCTAAACTCCTTCCTTGGCTCTTCCTCTGTCACACGCCCTCCCAAAGCCACTCAACATCTCCCCTTTGAGCTTTTATATGGACAGCCCACCTCCCTGCTCAGCTAAAAACCCTTGATTCTCCACTACCCCTTGCTCCTCATCTTTTCTGGCCCCTTCTTGCATACATTAGGAACCTTCTTTGTCAACACAGGGATGTTGTTCTGGCAAAGCCAATTCTGCCTCTTCTCTTTCTCCCACTCTGTCTCCTGGTGACCTGGTACTTTTACCACCCTCAAAAAACCTGCCTCCTCCTCTCAATTCTCTGCAAAATGGACTGGACCCTATCGGGTCATTCTTACCACTTGTTTGGTGGCCCACCTTGAGGGCATTCCATATCGAGTTTCTAACCCCCATTTAAGACAGTCCTCTCTGCCCTCTCTGTGTCTCTCCAAGGCCAGAACCCCTAATCTTCCTTTGGTCTCTGAGGACCACAAGAACACTGCAGAACCATGAGTGCTATCCTTCCTTTTTTCATTTTTGCCCTCCTCCCTCACTCTGCACTCACCTCCCACAGGTGCTACCACCAGGGATTACCATTCCAATTTCCAGGAGACTTACAGCAACTTGCGCAAACCATACTAGCCATACAATGGCAGCTTCATTCTTTAGCTGCTGTGGCTCTGCAGAATCCAAGGGGCCTTGACCTTTTTATGGCCAAGAAAGGTGGATTTGTCTGAACCTACAGGAGGAATACTACTAACATGTAAATCAATCTGGTATAGTAAAGGACAAGATAAAACAACTCCAACAAGTCCTTGAACATAGGAAAACACAGCTCTCCTCTGCTGAAGGAATACCAATCCCTCACCAAAACTGGGCCACCTGGGACACATTCCACTACCACTCAAACTCCCTCATTGTCCCAATGATTCAAACACTGCCCCTGCCCAGCAGGAAGCAGTTCGAGAAGATTGACCTACATTCCTGTTCCCTATGATCCCCCTCCCCCGCGGAAAAAAAAAAAAAAAGGAGTATAAAATTCACACTGAGTACCTGGATGGCCATTTTAACTGACAGCTGCCATCTTAGGAAAGGCTCTACTTTCCCACCCAAGGGTGTTTCTGAGAAAGGCTCACCACCCTCTCCTACCAACCTGACCCTTAATTTAACTTTTCTCTCAAAAAGATTGAAGATACTTTCTAAATTTTAGGATGGATCGACTAGTCTATATTAAAAAAATTTAATAATCAATAAAAGGTAAATCCATTTTTAATCATTTAAATACTTGCACTATTATCCATAACTTAAACTAATAATACTATGACTTATGCCAAGCCTTTACTCAATTTTATTAAATAAGGAAAAGGGGGAATACAGGATCCCAGAGAGACACTAAATTTTACAAAATAATTTAGAAGTTTTTTTTCTTAAATTGTAATATGAAGAGTGTTAATGTTACTGAACATGATTCATTAAGTTAAATCAGATATCAAAGGAGAGTTTAAACCAGTCATCATTATAATGATTGAGAAACCTGGCACAGGAAGGTAAATTTCCAGCTGCAGAGTTTACAGCCATGCAGCTTCACAAGCTTGTCAGGTAAATAAAAATTATGAAAAGACTTGTATGGACCCATTTCCCAGGTCCACCTTTAATGTGTCTTGCAGAGTGGACTGGAAAGCCCACCTATGAAACTAGATTAATTGTACTGACTGTAATGGTCAGTTATACCTATATATTGATTCTATGGTAAACAGACTGTCTGGAAGTATCTTTCGAGAAAAAGACAGTGTTGAGATAATGGATTGTTCCACATCTGTATGGATGGCGGCTATGGACCAGATGTGAGTAACACCAATTAAGGGCCAGTTCTGAATGAGGGATCTCCTCTTCATCTGTCTCTCTCAGCCTTGTTACTATATTACTGTTTGTCTGTCTATGACCTGTCTCCTTCCTTCCTGAAGGCATCCCCACCAGCCCAGTGCTGTGAGCTGGGACCTCTATGGAGAAGAAACCTAAGTTTGCTGATCCTAGGGTAAATGCTGGCATGGAGGCCACGGGGGCATTATCTATCAAGGAGACGGAGAGCCCTCTTGGGGATGATGCCATGCACACTCCACATCACCCTGTTTGGCCCCGGAGGATGGCTGGTTAGTCAATGACGGGTAAGATTCCTCAAGGGAGGGACAACCTAAGACAGGCACAGTCGCAGAGGGGCCATCAGGAGAAAATTTGGGGGCCAACAGAGGTGAGGCAAAGAACCTCACCCCCCCACTGGTGCAAAGGCCTAATTCTTCTCGCCTTCTGAGAGAGGTCTCCTGCCCCATGGCTGCTTTGCTCCCCACATCCAGCTCAGATCAGAACCCTAGTGACAGAGACCTAGTCTGTGGGAAGCCATTCTCTCACGTGATTGGGCACCTCCCGAATTGGGTGTGAGGTGCTCTGGCCAAACTGTGTCGGAGCTTTCCCCACCCTCTCCAGGTGTGAGAGCCTGTCCCTGTGGGGGTGTGACTGACCACTGACCCTTAGGCCAATCACTGACCCTGACCTTGGAATGCTGCCCCGTTGACCTTCATTGGATGAAATTTTCCCCTAAATTTCTTGTTCCCCAATAAAAGGCCACTCCCTGGCTTGCTCTCTCTCTCTTCCTGCCAGCCCTGAGTAAGACTTGCTGCCCCACTGGATGGTTCGAGGTGAGAGCCGTCTCGGACCTGGTCATAGAAAAAGGTAATTGAGTCTGTGTGTTTTATTTTGATCTCACTAGTTAACTTCTATGCCAGGAACCTCTCTAATAAATCCAGCGTGCTGGTCACCTGGTGGACTAGTCAACAGTGACTGCCTGCTCAACATAGCAGGAGACAAATGCAGCTACAGGAATGGGCCATGTCTGGATGCTTTTCTCTTTCTTGGTTCTCATTTTTTTTCTATGCTTTTCCTTTTCCCTTTTTTTCTCATCAGGGTTCTCCTTTGACAATAAATTTAATAAAAGAGGAGAAAATGTTAGAATAGCCTTCAGTTGCAACTAACAGCTACGAACATATAGAATTTCCTCACAGTATGGTTACATTAGGCAGAAGATGATTGGCTTATGGATATTATCTTGCTTCTGTAGATTAACAGGCATGCCCCACTCGAACCCTATAACAGTTGTGTACATTCCAAAAAGAAACTGAGCTACTGGACCTTTACTTGAGGTTGGTCACCAGCCAGTTATCACCAGCTCCCATGACTGAGGTAGCCAAATAGCCGAGCAACAAATTGACCACACCAGTGACAGAAACTTATGCTAGACAGCAGATAAAAACCCAAGCCAGCCAATTATGCTGGACTTTAGTGATTAAGACTACATTTACCTTTCTGGACAATTGTTGGAAAGATGACTAAAATAGATTTTTCCAAGGGTATTTGTATTACTGACAGACCTAATTAACTCCTTAAATATGAGAGTGAAGAGAAAAAATGATAAATACCCTGTAGACTATAAGAATACAACTTATTGCCTCATTAATTATTGCCAGCTAATATTTCAGAACTATAATATGCTAAAGTTAATATTCAGGCTTTGAAACAGGTGTATGTCTATTAACCAGACCTAGACAAACTGCTGGTCTCATTATCCCTAAACTGACTACTTTAAATATTATTCCTTGCTTATTCAATTTCGGCTTTTGTGGCTATGTCTTAAAACTTACATCGTATGGATTTTCTTTTTTTAAAATAATAAATATAGCTATGTTTATTATTATAATTATTATTGACAGAATTTCATATAATTTTGACATGTCATCAAATTCCTTAGATTTTTTTTTTTTAAATTTTTATTGTGGGTTGTTCAAAACATTACATAGTTCTTGATATATCATATTTCACACTTTGATTCAAGTGGGTTATGAACTCCCATTTTTACCCCATATACAGATTGCAGAATCACATCAGTTACACATCCATTGATTTACATATTGCCATACTAGTGTCTGTTGTGTTCTGTTGCCTTTCCTATCCTCTACTATCCCCCCTCCCCTCCCCTCCCCTCCCCTCTTCTCTCTCTACCCCATCCACTGTCATTCATTTGTCCCCCTTGTATTATTATTCCCTTTCCACTCACTACCTCTTGTATGTACTCTTGTATAACCCTGAGGGTCTCCTTCCATTTCCATGCAATTTCCCTTCTCTCTCCCTTTTCCTTCCACCTCTCATCCCTGTTTAATGCTAATCTTCGTCTCATGCTCTTCGACCCTACTCTGTTCTTAGTTACTCTCCTTATATCAAAGAAGACATTTGGCATTTGTTTTTTAGGGATTGGCTAGCTTCACTTAGCATAATCTGCTCTAATGCCATCCATTTCCCTGCAAATTCTATGATTTTGTCATTTTTTAATGCAGAGTAATACTCCATTGTGTATAAATTCCGCATTTTTTTTTTAATCCATTCGTCTATTGAAGGGCATCTAGGTTAGTTCCACAGTCTTGCTATTGTGAATTGTGCTGCTATGAACATCGATGTAGCAGTGTCCCTGTAGCATGCTCTTTTTAGGTCTTTAGGGAATAGACCGAGAAGGGGAATAGCTGGGTCAAATGGTGGCTCCATTCCCAGCTTTCCAAGGAATCTCCATACTGCTTTCCAAATTGGCTGCACCAATTTGCAGTCCCACCAGCAATGTACAAGTGTACACTTTTCCCCACATCCTCGCCAGCACTTGTTGTTGTTTGACTTCATAATGGCTGCCAATCTTACTGGAGTGAGGTGGTATCTTAGGGTGGTTTTGATTTGCATTTCTCTGACTGCTAGAGATGGTGAGCATTTTTTCATGTAATTGCTGATTGAGTGTATGTCCTCCTCTGAGAAGTGTCTGTTCAGGTCCTTGGCCCATTTGTTGATTGGGTTGTTTGTTATCTTATTGTCTAATTTTTTGAGTTCTTTGTATACTCCTGATATTAGGGCTCTATCTGAAGTGTGAGGAGTAAAGATTTGTTCCCAGGATGTAGGCTCCCTATTTACCTCTCTTATTGGTTCTTTTGCTGAGAAAAAACTTTTTAGTTTGAGTAAGTCCCATTTGTTGATTCTAGTTATTAACTTTTGTGCTATGGGTGTCCTATTGAGGAATTTGGATCCCGACCCCACAGTATGTAGATCGTAGCCAACATTTTCTTCTATCAGACGGCGTGTCTCTGATTTGATATCAAGCTCCTTGATCCATTTTGAATTAACTTGTGCATGGCGAGAGAAAGGGATTCAGTTTCATTTTGTTGCATATGGATTTCCAGTTTTCCCAGCACCATTTGTTGAAGATGCTATCCTTCCTCCATTGCATGCTTTTAGCCCCTTTATCAAATATAAGATAATTGCAGTTTTGTGGATTGGTTTCTGTGTCCTCTATTCTGTACCATTGGTCCACCCGCCTGTTTTGGTACCAGTACCATGCTGTTTTTGTTACTATTGCTCTGTAGTATAGTTTGAAGTCTGGTATCGCTATACCGCCTGATTCACACTTCCTGCTTAGCATTGTTTTTGCTATTCTGGGTCTTTTATTTTTCCATATGAATTTCATGATTGCTTTCTCTATTTCTACAAGAAATGCCGTTGGGATTTTGATTGGCATTGCATTAAACCTATAGAGAAC
Organism: Marmota flaviventris; assembly: GCF_047511675.1. Classification (NCBI taxonomy): domain Eukaryota; kingdom Metazoa; phylum Chordata; class Mammalia; order Rodentia; family Sciuridae; genus Marmota; species Marmota flaviventris. The sequence continues at coordinate 86,002,325 of NC_092507.1, forward strand.
TTTTGGTAATATCGCCATTTTGATGATGTTAGTTCTGCCTATCCATGAACAGGGTATATTTTTCCATCCTCTAAGATCTTCTTCTATTTCTCTCTTTAGGGTTCTGTAGTTTTCATTGTATAAGTCTTTCAGCTCTTTTGTTAGGTTGATTCCCAAGTATTTTAATTTTTTTTGAAGATATTGTGAATGGAGTGGTTGTCCTCATTTCCATTTCAGAGGATTTGTCGCTGATATACAGGAATGCCTTTGATTTATGCGTGTTGATTTTATATCCTGCCACTTTGCTGAATTCATTTATTAGCTCTAATAGTTTCTTTGTAGACCCTTTTGGGTCTGCTAGGTATAGAATCATGTCTCTGCAGATAGTGATAATTTAAGTTCTTCTTTTCCTATTTTTATGCCTTTAATTTCTTTCATCTGTCTAATTGCCCTGGCCAGTGTTTCGAGAACTATGTTGAACAGAAGTGGTGAGAGAGGGCATCCCTGTCTTGTTCCAGATTTTAGACGTCATGCCTTCAATTTTTCTCCATTCAGATTGATGCTAGCCTGAGGCTTAGCATAGATTGCTTTTACAATATAGAGGTATGTTCCTGTTATCCCTAGTTTTTCTAGAGTTTTGAACATACAGGGATGCTGTACTTTGTCAAATGCTTTTTCCGCATTTATTGAGATGATCATATGGTTCTTATTTTTAAGTCTATTGATGTGGTGAATAACATTTATTGATTTCCATATATTGAACCAGCCTTGCATCCCAGGGATTAATCATACTTGATCATGGTGCACATTTTTTTGATATGTTTTTGTATCCGATTCACCAGAATTTTATTGAGGATATTTGCATCTAGGTTCATTAGAGATATTGGTCTGTAGTTTTCTTTCTTTGAAGTGTCTTTGTCTGGTTTAGTTATCAGGGTGATGTTGGCCTAGTAGAATGAATTCGGAAGTTCTCCCTCTTTTTCTATTTCCTGAAGTAGCTTGAAAATTATTGGTATTATTTCCTCTTTAAAGGTTTTGTAAAACTCTGCTGCATACACATCCGGTCCTGGGCTTTTCTTAGTTGGTAGTCTTTTGATGATTTCTTCTATTTCCTCAATTGATATTGGTCTGTTTAGGTTGTCTATATCTTCCTGACTCAATCTGGGCAGATCATGTGACTTAAGAAATTTATCTATGCCTTCACTATCTTCTATTTTATTGGAGTATAAGGATTCAAAACAATTTTTGATTATCTTCTGTATTTTTGAAGTGTCTGTTGTGATATTGCCTTTTTCATCCCGTATGCTAGTAATTTGAGTTCTCTCTCTTCTTCTCTTTGCTAGCATGGCTAAGGGTCTGTCGATTTTGTTTATTTTTTCAAAGAACCAACTTTTAGTTTTGTCAATTTTTTCAATTGTTTCTTTTGTTTCGATTTCATTAATTTCAGCTCTGATTTTCATAATTTCTTGCCTTCTACTTCTTTTGCTATTGTTTTGCTCTTCTTTTTCTAGGATTTTGAGATGAAGTATGAGATCATTTATTTGTTGTTTTTTTTCTTTTTTTAAGGAATGAACTCCACACAATGAATTTTCCTCTTAGAAATGCTTTCAATGTGTCCCATAGATTCTGATATGCTGTGTCTGTGTTTTCATTTATCTCTAAGAATTTTTTAATTTCCTCCTTGATGTCTTCTATAACCCATTGATCATTCAATAACCTATTGTTCATTCTCCAAGTGATGTATGCTTTTTCCTTCCTTCTTTTATCGTTGATTTTCAGTTTCATTCCATTATGATCAGATAAGATGCATGGTATTGTCTCTACTCCTTTATATTGTCTAAGAGTTGCCCTGTGACATAATATATGATCTATTTTTGAGAAGGATCCATGTGCTGCTGAGAAAAAAGTGTAACTGCTTGATGTTGGGTAGTATATTCTATATATGCCAATTAAGTCTAGGTTATTAATTGTGTTATTGAGTTCTATAGTTTCCTTATTCAACTTTTGTTTGGAAGATCTGTCCAGTTGTGAGAGAGGTGTGTTGAAGTCTCCCATGATTATTGTATGGTGGTCTATTAGACTCTTGAACTTGAGAAGAGTTTGTTTGATGAACATAGCTGCACCATTGTTTGGGGCATAAATATTTATGATTCTTATGTCTTGTTGGTGTATGGTTCCCTTGAGCAGTATGTAGTGTCCCTCTTTATCCCTTTTGATTAACTTGGGCTTGAAATCTCTTTTATTTGATATGAGTATGGACACTCCTGCTTGTTTCCAAAGTCCATATGAGTGATATGATTTTTCCCAACCTTTCACCTTCAGCCTATGTATGTCTTTTCCTATCAAATGCGTCTCCTGTAGGCAGCATATTGTTGGGTCTTGTTTTGTGATCCATTCTACTAGCCTGTGTCTCTTAATTGGTGAGTTTAAGCCATTAACATTTAGGGTTATTATTGAGATATGGTTTGTTCTTTCAGCCATATTTGTTTATTTATGTTACTAAACATGGTTTGTTTTCCTCTTTGATTATTTCCCCCCCCCCCTTTACTGTCCTACCTCCCACTGTTGGTTTTCATTGTTATTTTCCATTTCCTCTTCCTGTAATGTTTTGCTGAGGATGTTTTGAAGAGAAGGTTTTCTAGCTGCGAATTCTTTAAATTTTTGTTTATCGTGGAAGGTTTTAATTTCATCCTCCATCCTGAAGCTTAATTTCGCTGGATACACAATTCTTGGTTGGAACCCATTTTCTTTCAGTGTTTGAAATATGTTATTCCAGGATCTTCTAGCTTTCAGAGTCTGTGTTGAAAGATCAGCTGTTATCCTGATTGGCTTACCTCTAAATGTAATCTGCTTCCTTTCGATTGTAGCTTTTAAAATACTCTCCTTATTCTGTATGTTGGGCATCTTCATTATAATGTGTCTAGGTGTGGATCTCTTATGATTTTGCACATTCGGCGTCCTTTAGGCTTCTAGGATTTGGGATTCTGTCTCATTCTTCAAGTCTGGGAAGTTTTCTCATATTATTTCATTGAGTAGATTGCTCATTCCTTTGGTTTGAAACTCTATTCCTTTCCTGTATCCCAATGACTCTTAAATTTGGTCTCTTGATGTTATCCCATATTTCTTGGATGTTCTGCTCATAGTTTCTTAACAGTCTTGCTGAGCTGTCTATGTTCTTTTCAAGTTGAAATACTTTATCTTCATTGTCTGATGTTCTATCTTCTAAGTGTTCTACTCTGCTGGTAGTATTCTCCATTGAGTTTTTAAGTTGGTTTATTGCTTCCTGCATTTCTAGGATTTCTGTTTGTTTGTTTTTTGTAACCTCTATCTCCCTGTATAGTTGATCTTTTGCTTCTTGGATTTGTTTATGTAATTCATTGTTGAAGTGATCTTTCGTTGTCTGATTTTGCTGTCTGATGTCTTCCTCGAGACTCCAGATCATCTGAAGCATGTATATCCTGAATTCTTTATCTGACATTCCATCTGCTGCAGATATTACCTCTTCTAACGTTGAGTTGACCTGCATTGCTTGTGGTCCTTTCTTTCCTTGTCTATTCATACTGTTCGCGTTTCTATCTGTTTGGTGAAACTGTTGAGCTACTGAATTTTCCCCCTATATATTTATATTGGTCTTGTATAGTTACAAAGTCTCTCTTGCAGGCGCGGGCGGCGGCTCTGCCCCTCTGCGGGCCGCTAGGCTTGTTCTCTCGGTGGTTGCAGTTCTGCCTACTTTGCAGGCAAAGGCAGAGGCACTGCCCCTCTGCAGACCTCTGGGCCTGTTCTGCCGGTTGGTCACAGGTCCGCCTACCTTGCAGGTGCCTGGGGGTGGGGGGCGGCTCTACCCTTCCGCAGGCCACTGGGCCTGTTCTGTCTGTCGGTTGCAGGTATGGCCTGTTCTGCTGGTGGGTCGCAGGCCCGCCTACCGTGCAGGCGTGGATGGCAGCTCTACCTCTCCATGGGCCGCTGGGCCTTTTCTGTCGGTGGTCACAGTTCCGCCTACCTTGCAGGCACGGGGGGAGGGGTGCGGCTCTGCCTCTCAGCAGGCCGCTGCGCCTGTTCTGCCGGTGAGTCGCAGGCCCACCTACCTTGAAGGCGTTTTTTGCAGCTCTGCCTCTCCGTGGGCCACTGGGCCTTTTCCGTCGGTGGTCACAGTTCCACCTACCTTGCTGGTGTGGGGGGTGCAGGGTGGCTCTGCCCCTCAGCAGGCCGCTTGGCCTGTTCTGTGGGTGGTCACCGTTCCGTCTACCTTGCAGGCGCGGGGGCAGGGGGCGGCTCTGCCACTCAGCAGGCTGCTGCGCCTGTTCTGCCGGTGGTTCGCAGGCCTGCCTACCTTGCAGGCGTGGTTGGCAGCTCTGCCTCTCCACGGGCCACTGGGCCTTTTCTGTCGGTGGTCACAGTTCCGCCTACCTTGCAGGCGTGGTGGTGGGGGCGGCTCTGACCTTCAGCAGGCCGCTGCGCCTGTTGTGCCGGTGGTCACAGTTCTGCCTACCTTGCAGGCACGGGGGGAGGGGGGCGGCTCTGTATGTATTTCCTTAATGTTTGACTTAAATTACATCCAACTTCCTTCATGGTCAGATAAGTGCTGATGGAAGGATGAAAACTAAGTAATGATGTTCTAGAAGACAATGTAATGAATAATGTGAGTGAGCCCTTTGTTCTATGATTTATGGAGAGGCCGAAATGCCATGGCAATGAAAATGTCTGTTACTATGGCCAAAAACAATGTGTCCCAATAAAATTGGGAAAAGATTAAAAATCTTCTGATGAGTGTTTGGCAAGGTACTAATAATCCAGATTATTGTGTTGACTGTTATGAAGATAATATGATTTTTACTAATTGTTTTTGTGTTTCAATAGCGGATTGTGATGACCTTGGACTAAGAGCCAAGTGACTGAAAGAAAATTTCCCAATTACATTCTTTTTTTTTTTTTTTTTTAATATTAAGAAAGGGAGAATATGTGGGAGGCCAACTTTATGGTTGACTGAGTTACACTCCCCAGCTGGGTGCTGAGGCACTTAGTCACAGAAATGGGTGTGTCTTGCTACAGCCACATGGGTGAAGCTATGCTCATCTGTTCCTTTGTAATATAACCCCTTGCCCTTTTAGGATAGAATCTTCCATGGAAGTGCCTTGTTATGTCCCCTCCTCTTACAGTGCCCTTGGGTGTGGCCTACCCAGGTGTCAGTCAACGTGCTGACAGTGGACATCATGAAGATAGACTCAGCCCCCTGAAACCCGACCCCTTGCCTCATTTGAATAGCTTCTCCTCAATAAAAGGGATCAGCACATGCTCTCTCTCTCTCTCTTTCTGTGGACCCTTAAGGTCAGAGGAGCTGTCACAGCAACCCCAACGAAAAAGGTATTTGTGTCTCTTGTGTGGTTATTTCATGCAGCCCAGTTAGCCCAGTTTAACTGGAGTGACCCCTGAGACTTTTAGTCGAGAGAACAGAAACCCGGCAAGCCTGGACACCAAGGTGGGAGGGGTCTCTCGCCTAAAGGAGCAAGTCTGCTCTACCCAGGCTGCAGAGTTATAAGAGCTCCCACAGACAACCTAGCTACCTCTTTGCTTCATATTCACCTAGGGATCCAGGCTAGTAGAGGCACTGTCCTCCAATATGTGATATCCTATGTTTCCCTTGATGTCAATATCTGACCAGAAGATGCCAGAAATGAAGAGGATCAAATAAGGACAGTCTCTGTGGACTAGGCCTCATCACGTCTGTTCACATTGCACATTAATTTAAATGATATTTAAATAAAAGAGGAGTGTGCATCTTCTAGGAAGTGTTGTTGAAAGGAGGGAGCATACTTTTCTTCCAACCATCTTCTCGCTGACTAAAATTGAGAAATGGTGGCTGGAGCACAAGCAGCTATCTTTAACCATCTGGTCAAAACCACACAGTAAAGATGATGGCATAACAGTGCATGAGTTCCTGAGGGTCAAGGAGCTCCCATGGCAGAGCTCCAGGCTGTTTACCTGCTGTCTTTAAGGAAACAATGAGCTCCTGTCATATTTAAGCCACTGCATTTTGAGTTTTATTTGCAGTTGAATCAACTTAACTTACAAGGTATTCTCTAAATGTTTGGTATGCTATTTTCTTTTCTGCCCACATCCACCCCTTTGTATTGGTGCCTTCTGCTATTTCCTTCTCATAGTCCAGAGTACTTTCAGAACTCTCAGATCTTTAGCAGCCAATAGTTTTAGCACACATTTTACATCTCTATTATTTCACTTGAGAAAGAAAAAAAAAAAAAAAAACACTTAGGATTGGTTCATCAATTCAGATTATTTCAAGAAATATTTTTTTTGACAACCACTAATGTCAGGTCCCAAACTGGATACAAAACATATAAACATAATTAGCAAAACTACCCCTGCATTTAAAGAACTTGCATTATGGGTACATTACTGGTACCCCTTCCAATTCCACTCCACCCTCCTGTTTGAAGAAGTTGAAAAGATAAAATTACATTTCTCAGACTCACTTCCCACTTGAGTTCTAGGTACAAATAAGGTCTGCTAAAGAGATATTCTTAGAAAAAAAAATGTACAAGTAAATGAAGGTTATGTTCCTACATTTGCAGGTCACTTGTGAAGTGTGATGACATGTGACATTCACACTCCCCTTGTGGTCTTCATGGTGTGAGAGTCAGTGCTGACAGCAGCAATAGCAGTGTCTAATCCTAGGTACATTCTAGTCAGAATAAGCCAGGCTTATTAGTAACAAATGATGGAGGGGGCCTGGGGTTGTGGCTCAGTGGTAGAGCACACCTCTAGCACTTGCAAAGCCCTGGGTTCAATCCTCAGCACACCAAAAAAATAAATAAAGGTATTGGGTTTAACTGCAATTAAAAATTTAAAATAAAGTATTAAAAAAAATAACAAATGATTCCCAAAATCTCAGGCCTAATGCATCTTTTGATTCTAGGTTAATTTGTGTTCTGAGTGAGCACACAACAGTAGGATGTCATAAAAAAGAGGACCTGGTTTGTAAGGGTGGCCGGGTCAGGAAGTGGGGACTGGGTTTCACTCCTTGGCCTTTGAAAGATGCAGAGTCCTTTGTGCACCTGTATCCAAAGACTCTACAGCCCTTTCCTTAACTCTGGCCAATTTTACCTCCACAACTTAGAAAACCCAGAAACCATGCTATTTTAGAGAAATGAGTGAACTTCATCAAAGCTAACTCAGGGAGCTGGGGACATTTCTCAGTGGTGGAGCACTTGCTAGCATGTGGAAGGGCCTGGGTTCCATCCTAGGCATCACAGAGACAAGTAAACAAAGAAATAAATCCAAAAATCACGTGACCACATTGGGAAGGTTTAATTGGAGTAGAGCTGTCTATCTGTTAAGGTCTGTAAACAACTCAGGATGGCGCCTGGCATTTTGCCAGAGGGAGTGGTATATGAAGTAACACCAGCGAGCCATTAAGTGTGGAGGATTCCTTATTAGTTGACTGCTGTATCTAGTTTATGTTAATTAGATAAGCTGTGTGCAATGTATAAATACTGCTCCTGTCCTACAATAAAGGGCTCCCACTATTGCTGTATCAGTGTACACAAGTTGTTCGTCATCCCTCCCCGGCTAGTTTGCTGCAGCCAGACTGCGGCAAATGGTGGCCCATACGGGTAGCCCCGGGACACTTGGGGGTAAATGACGAAAAAAAGCTGCCCGTCCATAGATAGGACAAGAGCAAATCTGCTCATCCCTAGGCAGATAAGGCGAGGGGAAAAATGGCCATTTCGAGAAAATGGAGAAGATTGATACAGTATGTTTGTGTCTTGTTTTGTCTTGAAATGTTGTATTGTCTTTGTGATGATAATATGGAAGGGATGTTAAGTAAATTGATAATGGAAAGAGGCACCCCAGTGGAACCAAGAGCAGTTAGGGCATGTGTTGATAAGAGCCCAGGAACTCTAGTCAGAAAGAAAAAGAAAGTTCAGAAGAAGAAGGATTATCAGGAAAAAAATTGCAGCAAAATGCTATTACTGAATACTTTTCGTTGCCGGAGGGTGCGTGAATTGTTGCGGCTGCTGCCACGTGCGCGAGCGGGTCACAGCGCAGCAAGTGCTTTCCAAGCGGCAGCAGCTGGCTCTTCCACTGCCAGAAGCCCAAATCTAGACCTGACCTGGAGGCACAGTCTCACAGTCTCTTGCTCCCTGTGCCCAGAAGCAGTTTGAGTCCCGGACTCTCCCCGGGGCTATCTGGGGCTGCCCTGGATGCTGCAGGCAGAAGACGCCCCCATGAAGTTTGATCATTTCCAAGGCCAGTAACTACAACCATTAAGGCCTGTTTCAAATGTAAAAAAACCTTGAGATAATGTACTAAATTGTTCAGAAGTTTGTTTTCTTAGTGCCTGCTGGAATAATACAGGATTTTCTTTAGCCATCCGGAGTTCTTACCTTCGTGCAAGTGCCAGTAAAGATGAAGGTGGAAGAATTTCCAGTGTTGCTGAGAACAGGACGAGTTCGGATCACGCTAGCTGCCTGCAGAACTCACCTGGATTGTGATTCAAGCTAGCTGCCTGCAGAACTTACTTGGACTGTGATTTAAGCTAGCTGCCTGCAGAAATTACCTGGACTGTGATTTACCTGGACTGTGAGTTAATCTATTGAGACACTGCTTTACCTGGACTGAGGCAACAAACTGTAATCTACAACAAATTGTAACTCGGTATCTTTGCTAATGGTGTCATTGCTGGTATAATTTTTCCAAGGGCTTCTTACATGGAGCCATCAATTGGCTTGGTATTGTCACATTTTGTATCCTCCCCTTCTGCTTGTTGCAGATTATTAATGGTGTTTGTGTAAAAACCACTATGGTCGTTATTTAAATTAAACAAAAGGGGGAAATGTTAAGGTTGGTAAACAAGTCAGGATGGTGCCTGATATTTTGCCAGAGGGAGTGGCTAATGTTAAGGTCTGCAAACAAGTCAGGATGGCGCCTGGCATTTTGGCAGAGGGAGTGGTTTATGAAGTAGCACCAGCGAGCCATTAAGTGTGGAGATTCCTTATTGGTTGACTGCTGTATCTAGTTTATGTTAATTAGATAAGCTGTGTGGAACGTATAAATACCGCTCCTGTCCTACAATAAAGTTCTCCCACTCCTGCTGTATCAGTGTACCCAAGATGTTCGTCACCCCCCGGCTAGTTTGCTGCAGCTGGACTGCGGCATCTACCTGTTAGAAATATTCAAAAAGAAAGAACCAGAACCCACATGAAAATAATGGAATGCATTCTTTATTTGGCCTGGACAGGTGGGTCAAATTGATGTCCTGAAAAATTCTCTTCCAAAAACAACTGGAAAAGCTGGCTTGGTGGTGCTCAGCTGTAGTTACAGCAGCTCAAGGGGTGAGGCAGGAGGATGGTGAGTTCAAAGCCAGTCTCAGCATTTTAGTGAGGTTGTAAGCACGTTTGTGAGACCCTGTTTCAAAATCCTACCTGGGGATGGAGCTGACTGGTGTGGCACCCTTGGGTTCACTGCCTGGTCCCCAAAACAATAACAAACAAGTATGAAAAGCCAGTTGCAGTGGCACATGCCTGGGATCCCAGCTACTCGAGAAGCTTTATGATTTTATTCCTTCTCCCAAATTTACTAACTGGGGCATGAACCATCCTTTTATTTTTTCCAGTCTCTTGAGATGCAATATTAGGCCATTTATTCGAGAACTGTTTTCCTAATGAATCTATTTCTTGCTGAGGACTTCCCAATTAGAATTGATTTTGCTGTATCGCCAGGTTTGAATATCTTGTTTGGCCCTTTTCATTGGTCTGGAGGCATTTACACTTTCTTTTTTTATTTTTATTTATTTTTCTTATTTCTTTCATACATGACAATGTTTTGATTTCTTCAATGACCCATTGGTTGTTGGGGAACGCGCTGAAGAATTCCGATGCTTTGTAACTGACCAGGTGTTCCCCCTGCTATGGATTCCATTCTTATTAAATTTATGGAGATTTATTTTGAGAATAAATGGAGAATGTGTCGTGTGCTGTTGAGAAGGATGTTTGCTCTGCAGTGATTGGGTGGGATGGTCTGTAAATGTCTACTGTGTGCAGAGATGATCTGTCCAGTGCTGAAAAGGGGAGTTGACTGGGCTGGGGATGTGGCTCAAGCAGTAGAGTGCTTGCCTGGCATGCATGCGGCCCGGATTCCATCCTCAGCACCACATACAAACAAAGATTGTGTCCATCTAACAACTAAATAATAAACATTAAAATTCTCTCTCTCTCTCTCTCTCTCTCTCAAAAAAAAAGAGGGGGGGGGGGGGTTTGAAGCTCCCACTGTTCTTACTGTGTTGTAGTCAAGTCAACTTCTTCATTACATTCCAGTAATATCCCTTTGCACATGTGGGTGCTCAGGTGTCGGGCACTTGTATGTGTACAATTTCTGTCTCATGTTGCTGAATTGACCCCTTTATCATGGTGTGACCACCTTGTCTCTTTTCATTGTGTTTTAATCTGTAGTCTATTTTATCTGACAGGAGTCTAGCCATTCCTGCTCTAGGTTGGTTTTCTTCCTGTGGAATATCTTTTCCATCCCTTCACTGTCACTCTGTGTGTGTCTTGAGGTGAAGTGACTTTCTTGTAGACAGCAGGTGTTTGAGTCCATTAAAAAAGAAAATCCATTCAGTCATTTTACATCTTAAATTTCGGGAGTTTATTTCCTTTATATTCAGGGTTTTTTACTGAAAGATACACAATTATATCTGACTGGTATTATTTGTTTTTAGATTTTTTTTTTCTGATTTCTCTTTAGATCTTTTTCTCCGTTTTCCTCCCTTACTCTCTAGTCTGTTTCAGTGGGTTGGTATTTTCTTCTGGGATAAGATTGGATTTCCTTCTTTGTCATTTGTGAACATGCCATCATTTTTGTTTTTTTCTTTGGGCTTCCTCTGGGATTTAGAAAATTTTTACAGTTACCAAAGAGCATTTTAAGCTGAACAGAACCTCCCTCTGCTCTGATACCAGTACTCTGGATTCCGTCTTTTTCCTTGGAACTTTTGCTTTGGTTGCCTTGGTTTCCTTCTCCTGGTTTTGTGCATTCCTTAACCTCTTGCTTTGGCCATGCTTAACACTCACCATTTTGTTTTTAACTTTCCTATTAGTCATTTGAAAGTTTAAATATTCCTGTTAAGTAAGCCAGGCACACTGCTGTATGCATGTAATCCCTCAGGAAACTGAGGCAGGAGGATTGCAAATTGAAAGATATCCTTAGCGACTTAGCAAGGGCCTAAACAACTTAGTGAGACCTTGTGAATTCCCCACCGAACATGGGAGTCTCCAAGTAAGGCAGGGTCCACCATCAGTTGATTGGAATGAAAAAGTCAAATGTATTTTTCTGCCTCCTGATGTGGTTTGGGGTTAATGCCTAAGGACTTACCTGTGCCCCCAATGTGCTATGTCACCATGCAGCAGGTCCTAATCCGGATGTCTGTGGGGTCTCCAAGCTGTGGTCCAGGCTAGCTGTAAGGATGGCCTTAACCTAAAAATGGCCTAAGCCTGAGTAATTACAGTTGAAAATGAACCTGCAGGTCCACCAGGTTCAGCCTCCAGAGCCCTCTAGTATGTATCAGGCACATCCTGATAAAGACAATTCTCTGTCCACAACCCAGAGGAAACTCAGAGTGAAGTTATGGTCATTTGCCTTCACCCTGATGGGAGTCAGATGTTAGAGGTAAGGGCAGAAATTGTCAAACCAAAGGTCATGACCTGAATGTAAGATGTCACTAAGAAACAGAGTAGTAGCTGATAGGGACTTAAAAGGTGAGCTGAGCCCCAACATTTAGTAAAAATGATGGAGCAAGTGAACAGACATTCAGCCAGCTGCACTCATGGCCACATGCTGGAGAGCCTGATGAGGTCCTGCATTAATATCCTAACTCTTGTTATTGTCTGCCTGATCCTCTGCATCACCCTCACTGCTCTCAAACTCTACAGCCACATTAGACCTGGTGAGAATGGTGACTTCCTCTTAAGACTGTCTACTCAACCACCTGTCACATCCAGCCCAGGAGAAGCCTCCATCTGTTCCTGGCCTGATCACTGTGATCTTAATGAGTGAGCATCTGCTGGACTTCAAACCTAAGACTTGAGATACTGGCACTTCAGCGGAGCATGCAGAGGGAATGTGTGTAATGAGTCTGGCATGATTAAGTGTTTGCTGCGCTCAGAGTTAACTTAGGATTTTTAGTTTTGAACTGATTATGTGTATTGCAGTGCCCAACATTAAGGATTATCATTTTCTTGATTAAGAACCTATACAATGAAGTTGTATTGAGTGATTTGAGTGAATAAAGCATTGAAAAATGCATTAGTGTGTGAATGTGATTTTTTTCTCCCCTCCACTGCAGATGTCACACCTTCACCCATCCCAACACTAGCCAGGTTCCCTTGGTCCCTAACCACTTCCACAGCATTGTCCTAACTTTGCCAATAATCTTGTGGGCTTTACAACATGCTTACTGTACATTCTCTCTGCTTAAATGTACCTGGGTTAGTTTTTGATATAAGAACCATGGATGCAAGTCACAGTGGCAGATGCCTGTAATCCCAGTGACTTAGGAGACTGAGATAGGAAGATAACGGGTTCAAAACAGCCTCAGCAATGGCAAGGCACTAAGCTCATCAGGGGGTTTCTGTCCCTAAAATATATTCACAATTGTGCTGGGGATGTGGCTCAGTGGTCGATTCCCGTGAGTTTAATCCCTGGTGCCCACCACAAAACCAATGATTGTTGATGTGTGAAAATATGTAGGGTTCAAGTGACCTAGAGAGTAAACACATATGTGAAAATTATTCTCTCTAGCCCAAGGCCAAGTACAGCCTTCATTCAGTATCCAAAGTGAATTGATTCCTGAACCCTCCCCCCCTTTGTATACCAAACTCTGCACATGTTCAAGGTCCATGTATAAATGATGCACTGTTTGAATATAACCTATGCACATCCTGCGGTGTGCTTTGAACCATCTTGAGGTTCCTTATAACATTTAATACAATGGGAATATTATATAGCTGTTGACACTGTGCTGTTTAGAGAATAATGACAAGAAAAAAGACTCTACACATTCTGCACAGATAAACTTATTTTCAATCCAAGGTTGATTGAGTCCAAAGATCCAGACCCTACAGCCTCAGAGCCAAGATGAGAGATGCAATAGCACAGAAGTGTGAGCAGAGGCAGAAGCAAACAGAGACATCAGATACAGAAGATGACCAAAGAACCAGGAAGAGCAGCCTTGAGAATTAGAAACACCACAGCTCTGACATCTGCTTGGTGTCGGCACAAAAAGACCTACACACCTAGGGACAACAAGGGCATTTCTGAGAGAAAAATAAGACTAGCAAAATGCACCTGGTAAATTTCATTCAGTGCCTAGGTTTCAATAATGAAGGGAATTGTGTCTCTACTAATTTTTCCAATGAAACAGTTCAATGTTTCATCTTACCTAAAAGCAATAAGCTTCAGAAATCAGGAACTGAACTAATAGGAAAGGCCTAATTGCCTGACATGTTGCATAATTAAACTATTCATTTCCCATAACTTGTATTTATTGAATTTAAAAAATGCTATAACTGTGGCTCAGTGGTTTAGTGTCCTTGGGTTCTACTCTTGGTACCAAAGAGGGGGGGGGAGGAGAAAAAGAAAAAGTGACTTGGGTACCTTGTTTTTTTGCTGAATAAATTTTTGGGGTGGGTAGCTTTAAAAAAAGGTGGATTGCAGTGGACACAGTGGCAAAACCTCTAATTCCACCAACTCAGGAGCTGAGGCAAGAGTATTGCAAGATCACGGACATCCTGAGCAAGTTAGTGATAACCCCTCTCAAAATAAAAAATAAAATGTACTAGGGATGTGGCTCAATGTTAAAGTACCCCTGGGTTTAATCCCTACTCCCTCCACAAAAGGGGGAGTTTGGACGTGGTTCAGTGTGTAACAGGGGTTTGCTGATGCTTTCACTAAACCACCTGTGGCTTTGAATCTTACATATTTTTTTTTTTCTTTCCCCCAAATCTTCTCCATAACTTCTTTCGTGATCTTCTTGTCCCTGATGTTCTCCTTCCTGGTTTCTTCACTCTAATCTAATTTTCTCAGAATCACCTCTAAAAAACAACCTGTTCAGCACTAATCTCTAAGGTATATAACAAACTCAAAAAGCTAAGCACCAAAAAAAAAAAAAACAATAACCCAATTAACAAATGGGTCAAGGACCTGCACAGGCACTTCTCAGAAGAGGATATACAATAAATCAACAAACATATGAAAAGATGTTCATCATCTCTAGCAACCAGAGAAATGCAAATCAAAACTACTCTAAGATATTATGTAACTCCAATCAGAATGGCAGTTATTATGAAGACAAACAACAATAAGTGTTGGCGAGGCTGTGGGGAAAAAGGCACACTCACATATTGCTGGTGGGGCTGCAAATTGGTGCAGCCAACAGTGAAAGCAGTATGGAGATTTTTTTGGAAATCTGAGAATGGAATTACCATTTGAGAAAGCTATTACTCTCCTCAGACTATACCCGAAGGACTTAAAAACAGAATCCTACAGGGACACAGCCACATCAATGTTTATAGCAGCACAATTCACAAAAGCTGAACTGTGGAGCCAAATTAGATGTCCTTCAGTGGATGAATGGATAAAAAAAATGTGGCATATATACACAATGGAATTTCACTCACATTAAAAGAGAATAAAATCATGGCATTTACAGGTAAATGGATGGCATTTGAGAAGATAATGCTAAGTGAAGTTAGGGAATCCCCCTCCAAAAAAATGCCAAATATTTTCTCAGGTTTAAGAAGGCTGACTCATAGTGGGGTATGGAGGGAGACCATAGGAAGAATAGATGAATTCTAGATAGGGCAGAGGTGTGGGAGGAAAAATAAGGGCGCAGGGGATTAGCAAGGATGGTGGAATCGGATGGACATCATTATACAAATACATGTATGAAGACAAGAATTGGTGTCAACATACTTTATATACAACCAGAGATATAAAATGTTGTGTTGTTTACATGTAATAAAAAATATAATGCATTATGCTGTCATATATTTTTTTTAAATCAAGCAAAAAAATAACAACCTATTCCTCTGATAGGCAGAATGACAGCCTTTGGGACAGAAGACACTTTTTTTTCCTACCAAAATAGTAAACATTCCCTTTCCTTTTTCTCAAAACTGTGTCCTCATTATTACATTAGCATCAGGGATGAGAACAGAGCATTTGAAAACAAGTGCTTTACTGGTATAGGGCATCTGAGCTCAAAACAGTACCTTAAGAGGGTCTACACTCAGACAGTCTTCCCTAGTGACCTACAGCCAAGGAGTGGTAGCACATGCCTGCAGACCCAACAATGCCATAGGCTGAGGCAGGAGAAGCACAAGTTGGAGGCCAGCCTCAGCATTTAGCAAGATCCTGTCTCAAAATAAAAATGAAATGAGGTGGGGATGTAGCTCGGTGGTACAGTACCACTGGGTTCAGTCCCCAGTACCAAAAAAGAAACACAAAATTGTGGCACATAGTTTGTGATGAAAAGAGAATATCACATTTCTATCTCTACAAGTGACCAGAGGTCTGGACTTAGTGTCTCTACATGCAGTTTCCCTTCATCTCAATAGTTTTGATTTCTGCTTTGAATTAGATCATATGAAACTTCTTTCCTTCTGTTTTTCTTTTCCTTTTTCTGTTGTATTTTTTGTTTTGTTTTGGTTTTGGTTTTGGTTCTGAGGATTGAATCCAGGTGCACTACACCACAGAGCTACATCTCCTTTTCATTTATATATTTTCAGTTTGAGATGGGGTCTCACTAAGTGGCTTAGGGTCTCATTAAATTGCTGAAGCAATTTAATCCTTGCTTAAGCAATTTGATCCTCCTGCCTCAGCCCCAAGTCATTGGAATTACAGACACCTGCCACCACACTGTGCTATATTTCTTTATTTCCCCTATGCAAATATGTGTGAGTGTGTTTTGCTGGGTATTGAAGCCCAGGGATGATCTGTTGCAGCTACATCCCAGGCTTTACATTTTGTCTTTTCAGACAGTGTCTTGTTAAATTGCCAAGGGCATTGCTTGAAGTCTTAATCCACCTGCCTCAGCCTCCCAGGAAGCTGGGATTACAGGTGCAGGTCACCAAACCTGGAATGACACAATATTTTTTATACATTGGATTCTATTCTGATCTATTTCTTTCCCAGGACTCCACTCCAAAGTGGCACGCTGTCACATGTACAAGATGCACATGACAATTGAGCCTCATCTCAGAGTTAGCATTTTCCATCTCTTACTTGAAAATGTTCTCAAATACTATATGTGGTTTTTAGCATTGTTTACATTTAAATGGAGCATGTTGGTACCTGTCTGTAATCCAGCTATTCAAGAGGCTGCAGCAGGATGATCATGAGTTTGAGACTAGTATGGAAAACAAAGTGAGATCCTGTCTCAGCATAAGACAGGGCTGAGAACCAGATGTGGTGGGCCATGATTGTAATCCCAGTGGTTTAGGATGTTGAGGCAGAAAGGATCAAAAGTTCAAAGCCTGTCTCAGCAACTTAACAAGGCCATTATCAGCTTAGTGAGACCTTCCCTCAATAAAAATTGAAAAGAGCTGGGGATGTGGTTCAGTGGTTAAGTACCCTGAGTTCAAACACCAGTACCAAAAAAAAAAAAAAGGAAGAAGAAGATGAAGAATGGGGAGGAGAAAGAGGGGTAGAAGGAGAATAAGGAGGAGGAGGAGGAAAAGAGAAAAAAAATAAAAAACACCTAAGGGCAAATGGACAACCCTGACCTAAGGCAGAGTCCATCCACAAGCTGCCCATTCCCTCTACTGGGCACAATGACATCTGGCTCTAGAACCCAGCAGTAGAAAGTCACTTGATAGGAAAGGGGACACACTGGGACAAGCCTGCCCCCTACTGGCTCTTTTGACACTGATTTTTAGGTGGTTCTTGCTTCAGATTACACTTTTCTGTGATTGGCGCTGACTGTGGAGAGTAGCCATAAAAATTAATTCAAAAACAATCTTCCCCACCCCCAAAAGTGATTTTCTGTTTGTTTGTTTTTGTTATTGGAAGGTGTGTAGGGGCTGGTGGTGCACCTGGGTTGAGGCATCTTGGAGGGCAATGGGGAGACAAAACTAGAAAACTGGACCCTATTTGTTGGTGAATCTAGCTTTCCTGCTGGGTGATTTTTCTTCCTGGACTCGAGCTCCTGTGACCCCTGGTGCAAGCAGAGCCTGGCTGCATGTGGCCTCTGGGAACCGAGGGCCTCAACTCCCCAACTCCCCCCAAGGCCAGTCTTACTACCCTTGCCACTGTAGGTTTCTTCCCTGCCCAGGAGAAGCTTTATTCCTCTTTGTGGTGCAAAAGAGCAACCTCAGGTCAAGTTGCCCAGGGCCACCTGCACGGACTGCCAAGCTGCTCATGGTCACTCACATGCAAGCCAGTCTTTTTCACCTTGGTGGCAATGATTCCACTGATGCTGTCTCCGTTTCTTGTTAATTCCCTCTAGGGAGTATGGTCCTCTCAACAGCCTTCTGGAAATGGAAACAGACCTCAGGCCATGTTCCAAACCTGCCCAAGCCTGCCAATTGCCACTTAGCAAGCCCTGCCTGGGGCCACCTCTCCAGCCCCAGCTCCCTTCTCTCCCCTAGTTTCAGGTGATGAGTGGACTCCTATGTGCCTTCTGTGGGCACCTCCCAGCCAAACATTCTGTTCATCCCCCCACACCTTCTTTCACTCCAGTGGCTTGAGTCATAAGATTATCTCAAGAGCCCTGACAAGGTGTCAGACTGAAAGACTGTAGGACAGAAAGGACAGGACTCTTTGGATTTGGAAAAAGCCTTGGACAAACAAAAGCTTTGGAGAAAATTCAGAAAAACCCCTGAGGAGGAAAGATGAATTGTGTTCTGGTTGGGATGGCACCTACCTGGGTTATGGAAACAAGCTAAAACCAGTCATTGTCAGAGGACCTTAGCAGCCAGAGAGGGCTTCTGAAACTGCCTTTGTCAATAGTTATCTGGGATTTAAAACATGCTAATTAACAGAATATATATATTTATACCACACACACACACACACACACACACACACACACACAGAAATATATTCATTTGATGGATTAATCCACTGATTGAATTATAGCTCTCATGATCTGATCATTTCACCTCTTGCTTTAAAACAGAGGCTTTTGGAGGACAACTTATATCCAAGCCATATCAGAAACACTTGCCTTTGACACATATCTTCTGCTCCCAACTTCCCAAAGAACTCACAGTTCCCACCTCAGTGGATTATGGAGACTGGACTCTCATATTTAACATACAATGAGACCCCAACCTGCGTGACTCTCCTGAGGAGACCAATGGAGTTCCTCTTTGGGAAGTTCCTTCAGGTAGGAATAAGGCCCTGTCATTTGTCTATGTTCCCTTAATTCTTTTCACTTTTGATGAGCAGGACCACCTCAGGAAGAAGGACAGGAAGGGTTTTGAAAGTCTATAATTGTTAAATTCATAATTTTGATCTGATACGCCTAGGTTAATATGTTTTTCTGATTACATTCTGCTTTGTTCTAAGGCCAATTTACAAGGGTTAATTCTCAGTCTAATAGGGTTTTAACAAATAACCTACAAGGCTTTTGTTTGTCTGTTTTGTGTAGGGGCACTGGGGTACTCTCTGTCTACATGTATTGCCATGTCTACATATATTTAGTACTAAAAATTGATATATGAGCTCAGAAATTAATATTGAAAAAATGGATCCAAATACCTTTGCTTCATATGATTTAAAAGGTTCAAATGAAATTGGGTGAATAAATAAAAGTCAAAATCTCTTTAAATTACTAATGCAGAGTTTTGTTTCTAGGTGATCAAACATTTAATAAAATGGTAATGTCTATACAGTGTCTAATATCCATTGTCTCTAGGATTTTTCTTCAATGGGAAAAAATTACAAATGCTATTCAATGCACTTGTCTTATACCTTTTTTTAAAAAAAAGTAAATTTGATCTGACCTATATGAAATTAACCATGGATGTGTTTGTTAGAGACATCTGATTGGTTTACAAAGTTTAAATGTTAACTATTAAATGTAATATCAAGTAATCAAACTTTTTAAATTCCATAAGGTAAAATATTTAAGCATTGTTGGTGTTTTCATATATTGGCAAATTAAAAAAAAAAATTCAAATTACTTTACATTATCCCCAAAACAAAGTTACAAAAATTTAAAAGTCCCAGCGGGTATAATTCTATATTCAAATAGTCAAGAGGTTTCAACTGCATTTCAATTAGAGTACTATAAATATAGTTCCTCTTATTAAAATGGATTAATTTATCTAAATTCAGAAATTGATAAGGGTTATTTTAAGATATAAACAAAAAGAGGGATCCATGGATCAAAAATTATTAAAAGCTTCTAAAGATAAAAATATATTTAGTAAAAAACATGTTTCCACGTAAGAAAGTCTTTGTGTGGTAAAACATAATTATAATGCATCTAAGTAAACAATAGGGTCTAAGTAAGTAATGTAAACATCTATAAATAAAGGAGAAATATTAAAATGTTTTTTTTTTCATAACTAAGTTGTGTATATTTGTAATACAAATAGTTAAAAGTATTCAAGGTTATTCCCTAAGAGCAAATATTAATTTACTAATATAAACCAAAGTTTGATTAGCATATTAAAATGACAAACACTTCTTAAAATATTAATTACATTGTGTCTGTTAAGTTTTATTCTCTAGAGCAACTAGCTGGACAAATGAAGGTTTCTACACCTCTTGTGAAACAACAACTGTTATTTTTGAGTATTGTTCCACATTACAGAGTCTAAAACTTGGTTGATATAAAAAACATCAATAAAACTGTAGTACACTACTCTTCTTTACATATTAAGTGTGCTTGCTTACTTTGGCTTGACCCCCAGTTCTCGCTTTTGTGGTTTTTTGGCTTAAATATGAAGCATAACTGAAGGTGGTATGCTACTCTGACCATCTCGCTTTTAGACAGTAGAGTGTCTGCTGCTGGCCAGCAATAAAGGCTTAATTGGAATGACAATGTGTGGTCTGAGAGTTACTTAAGGGTCTCGGTATTGGTATAACATTCATCCAGAGGAATTTTGCAGTCTGAGGCTATTATTCTCCTATTAGTCATGGCACTTGTCCCAAGGTGCAATGTAATCTCTTGAGGGTTTTAAATGCTCTATGTCCAGGTACTGAGGTGCACACTTACAATCCCAGGAACTTGGGAGGCTGAGGCAGGAGGATCAGAGATTCCAAGCCAGCCTGGTGAACATAGTCAGACCCTGTCTCAAATAAAAATATAAAAAGAGTTGGGGGTGTAGCTCAGTAGTAAACTGCCCCAGGAACATAATTCCCGGTACTACATACATACACACACACACACACACACACACACACACACACACAGTCCAACAGCCTCATGCATGCCAAGTAATTGCCATCAGATTCAAACAACTCAAGGGAGCCAAGATGGACCATGTAATGGCTTAGAATATTCCATGTTCACAGTGTCCCAGCTGATGATGCTACTGTGAAAGATTGCAGAATCAAAATGAAATTTATGTACCAAAACCTCACAAAAGTGGAGGGCAGGGGACCATGCAGGAGAAGGTCCTTGAACTTGATAGTTTGATAATAGACTTTCAGGAGGACTCTGCCAAAACCACAACATTACACCAAAAAATGGCTTCTAAACTCCTAACTTTCCAAAAAAGATCACAGGATTCTTATCATTGGCTCTCAAGAGATTAATAAAACACAGAATGGGACCTGCAACTTCCAAGAAACTCCAGGACAGCCTTTCTTCTGCACTGCAGTGGAGTCTATGATGGTTCATTCTCAAGCACATTTTGAAACTGGTGGGCAATGATTCCGAAGACAATTAAAAACAGTAATGGCTTCCACGTGGAATGTTCCAGTTGAACATCTCTCAAACAGCTGCTCTTTTAAGGAAGGTGAGGTGGGCCATGCCTGTAATTCCAGATTCTCAGGAGCCTGAGGAAGGAGGATGGCAAGATTCAGGCCAGACTTGGCCATTTGGCAAGCCTGTTTCAAAATAAACCAAAGAGAACTGGGCAGTTAGCCCCTAGTTCAATGCTCAGTATTGGAGGAGGGGAGAGTAAGCTTTTAGGCTTCAAGTTGGTTTTATCAACTTCGCTGATTACATGGGAAAAGCAAAACTGAATCATCTCTGTTAAAAGTTGAAGTATTATTTCATAGGACATAACTTCTGTATTCACTTTAAATATCTTTCATCACTCTGGTTAAATGACTTATCTTTTATAATGATCTGGGACCCCAGGTTTCATTAAGTGCTTTAAACCTTTTGAGATTATTGACTAACTTGTCTATGATCAAAGTCTATATTGGCATTTGACCTTGAGCTAACATTGGGATGTTCTAGAGAACTCCATATTTGCTCAAGGGATTTCTAGAAGAGAGACATTAAGGCAAATAGCCTAATTTGATATGATGGGAAGTCCTGTCAAGTATGACATAACTTTTTCAAGTGATATTTATTTACATATGTTATTAATATTTGCTTTAAAATGGCAAAAATTCATAAAAAATCTCATATGTTTTTAGACATAATTCTCGACACTATATTAAAATGTATGCCAATCAAATCACCTTGTTAATAACTGGTTATCGTAAATTCCCAACAGATTTTTAACCATGATGATTCTAAATGTTTAGCATCAATAGTTATCATTTGGATGGGGATGTGGCTCAAGCAGTAGAGTGCTCACCTGGCATGGACGCGGCCCTGGGTTCGATACTCAGCATCATGTACAAATAAAGATGTTGTGTCCGCCAAAAAATAAAAACATAAATATTAAAAAATTCTCTCTCTCCCTCTCTCTCAAAAAAAAAAAAAAAAGTTATCATTTGGATTATTGCCCTTAACATAACTAAAATCAGATTAATTGATTAAGAAGAAGAAAAAACACTAACAAGTTTATTTGAACAAAGTTCTCTCAACTATCTATCTGTTTATCTATCTCTCTATCTATCTATCTATTTATTTATTTATTCATTTCTTTATTTATTTTTGCTAGGGTTCAAACTCAGGGCCTCATGCATGCTTGGCAAATGTTCTATCTTTTCAAAATTGGAATTCTAAACAGGGTGTGGTGGTGAACACTTTTAATCCCATCTGCTGTGGTGTGTAATTGATAAATGCAATCAATAAGATTGTCAGTTATGGGTTCCAGATTAGTAAAAAATACAGATGATGGACATAAAATCTTGAAAAGTGAGTTAAGACAATTATAAAGCAAGAACTCTCATAGGCAGGCCTTAGACTGCATTTTGCTGCTTCCTGTGAAAGACTGTTATAAGAGCTGTTTCTGAGAAACCGAAATGACAGCTGTTTTCTTATTTAAAAAAAAAATTGCATTTCTGTACTTTGTACCCCACAAATTGTACCCTACTCAGGATGCACTGGTGGTCGTGGAGAGCTATATCCTAGATTTGATGCTATTGTGTGTCTACATGACTTTGAAGTAGATTCTCATCCCGATGACCCCCACCCAAATTCAGGATGTGACTGTCTAGCACCTGCTTGAACCCAGGACCGTGCTCAACTGAAATGCAAGGCTAATGTGCTGGCTTGCTGACTGGAAAATTTTGATCCTGCCTAGAGCCCAGAGGCCCCACTTATTAATGTTTTAATTTCTATGATTGGCTAGCTTACATGAGGATAAGCAAGTCACTGATTTGTGGATTTTGTGCTTATAATGTCTTTGGATGGATCAGGAAGCTGCTCTCCTCTCACAGAGCTTGAGACTCTGTGGTGGGTGACAGTCCCTAGTCAGGTAAGTAAAGCCCTCTTTTGATTTGAAATTCAGACTTAGAGTGCTTTCTGGAGGGACTCCGCATAACGCCATCTATTTAACAGGCTAAGGCAGAAGGATCTCAAATTCAAGGCCTGTCTCAGTAATTTAGTGAGAACCTGTCTCAAAAAAAAAAAAAAAAAAAAAAAAAAAAAAAAAAAAACTTAAAAAAATGGGCTCCAGATGTAGCTCAGTGGTGTAGTTCCCCTGGGTTCAAACCTGATACCCAAACTGAATACATGAAAAATATAATTAACTAAATAATTAATTAATAAAAATGAGAAGAAGCTGAGGATGTAGCTCAGTGGTAAAGCTCTCCTAGGTTCAATCCTCAGTGTCAAAAAAATAAAAAATAAAAATACAAAAATTCAGGGCCTAAATTTTTTTTTTAAAAATGATCACCTGTACTCATAAAATTTCTGCAACAGTCTAACTCTTCATAGAATAGTAAAGGCTGCAGCTTGGAGATGAGATACCCAAGGCCTAATGAATGAGCAAAATTGAATTTAACAGTGATTTCCTGGTGGAGGGACTCTGAGAGCCACTCCCTCCAAACCCAACTTGTTGTTCAAATATGGCTAAATGTGTTTCAACACTGATTCCTAGTCATCTGTTAATTCCCTCCAATGAGGGACTGGACCAAACAGGAAAAGTCTATCCTGGCACTGAGAAAGAATCAAACCCTAACCATTATGTGATACATCCAGAGGAAAAAAAAATCTTCATCCCAAGGGGGAAACATAAATGGTGCTCAAATCAACAGGCAGTAACTGTGTCAAATCCTGATGAAGGGCAAGCAGGGTGCTGCGAAGGGAAGGTCCCTGGGCAGCCCTGCCTGATGGCAGGAACTATCACAAACCAGTCAGCCCCAACCTCAGCTGTGCATCAAATCCACCCAAACCCTCACCCCCCATTTTTTCTAAGAGGACACCTGGCCAGTCACCACCTATTGTCCTTGAACTGAGGCCACCCTTGGTACTGAATCTGTGGAGCCAGTGATAATTGATTCAAAGCTGCCTTTGACACCCTGTCTTTCTTTGCCTCCTGGATGGAGCTCTGACTCATCTTTCTTTAAGTGTCCTGCATTCCTGCCCCATTATGTTTGACTACACTTGTCCTTTGGAGAGCCAGTGTCTGTTGTGACATAGGTTGACTGTAATTTTGTCCTGCCTTGTGCACCAAGTCAGGGGTAATAAGGGAAGTCAGGGCTGTGGCATGAAGTCACCCTTTCAGCTGATGACACACAGACAAATTCCAGAGAAACTTAAAATTAAATCAGAGAGTAGATTTCAAATATTGTAGAGCATAAAAACCAGAGACCCTGTTGGATGTAGCCTTAGTCCTATATAGCTGCACACACACATGAAATTAAATGTGTTTCATTTGTGGCAAGTTATTACGTGAAACAGAAACCAAATATAACCTTAGCCAATTCTAATTATTTAACTAACATATGATTATGTGATGTGAGCAGGGATATTTTCCAGCAAGATACCCCAAAAGACCATCACGGTTTAGATGCTGTGTCTCCCAACAGCTCACATGTGACAATGTTTTTGGAGGAGAAATGATTGGTTTATAGCCTTAATCTAGCCAGTGAATTAATCCCTGGTGGTATTATCTGGGGGATAATGAGGGCAGGTGGGCCATGGCTGGAGGAAGCTGATCTTTGGGGTGTGAATATGTGTGTAGAGTTTGTATCTGCAGGTGGCCATCTCTCTCTCTCTCTCTCTCTCTGCTTTCTGGTAATGTGAGCCTCTTCCCTCTGCCACACACTTCTGCCATGATGTTCAGTCTCAACTTGGAGGTGCTGTCTCTGGATTGAGGCCGCTGCAACCAAGCCACCCAAATAAACATTTCCTCCTCTGTAGTTGTTGTCGTTGCGTCTTTTAGTCACAGCACCATAAAGCTGACTAAAACAAAGACAGACCAAAAAAACAGAAATGCAATTGTCTAACAGCCACCCATCAAACCATTCCTTCTACAGGTTCCCTGGAAGTGCTCACCTCACATGGCTCATCCAAGCATTCCATCTCTTTCTGTCTCTCCTTCCTCAATTTTAGAATTTCATTTTACTCAAACTCTTGAAAGTTTCCTTTGCTTCTGTTCTTCTCCCTGGCTAAAGGCCTTGGAAAGTGCCTGTGGCCAAGGTTTTCTGGGAAATGTTCTCTGGGGAAGTCCCTGATTCTGAAGAAGGCTCTTTAATTGGTGGCCTCCCTGAAGTCAAGGACACCTGCTGTCCAACCCTGTGTCTTTCTCTCCAACATCCCAAGTTGCCTGCCGCTTCCACCCTCAGTGGCTTTCAGACTTTCCCAAGTCTGATGGGGCATGGTGGCCTGTGCCTGTAATCACAGCAACTCAGGAGACTTGAGGAAGGGGGATGGCAAGTTTGAGGCCAGCCTCAGCAACTTAGGGAGGACCTAAGCAATTTAGTGAGACTCTGCCTCCAAATAAAAGCAAAAACATAAAAAGGGATGGGGATGTGGCTCAGTGGAAGAGAGCCAATGTGTTCCATCCCCAGTACAAAGAGACAGAAGAAATTTTGCCCTAAGTCTAGAAGACTGATTCTACCTTCCTGTGTCCTCTGCCTCCCTTAGTGTGCTCATATTTGCTGCAAGTTAACTTGACAATTGTGTGACTGTTGGAAACATGGTTTCCATTCTGTAATCTTTGTGGATGACACTACTGTCTTCCAAAAGCTGTTTTCTCTCTGGAATTTTCAAAATATTATTGAAAATTATTTTTTTTTTTCAAATAATTTTGATTTGGCTAAGATCCCTGTAGAAAGGTATTTTCCAGTAATGTTTTTCTTACATTAGGGATTAAATACTTTTTCGTCTCACATTAGAAACAGGAAGGTCACATACAGACAAAATTGAGTCCACGGTGGGGAGTGCATGGACAAAGGTATCATTGACTCTCACATCTTCCGATTCTGCTGCTCTTGCATGACCATCAGATTCAATGAACTAATGCAAGGAAGAAAATCCCATCATGATTAAGTGGGCGGAGACTGGGGAAGGTGATCACATACTGCTTTCTGATTGGATGCTGATCAATCAGATGGAGGTGGGGGCGTGGCCAGAGAGGTCCATAAAAGCTTCTGCAGAGCCACAAGAGAAGCACAAGAGTCTTGCAGCCTAAGGAGACACATCCTGACCTGCTGAAGCTCAGAGCACCTGCACACCTGGCCAGATCCCGTAAGTCCCTCACTGGCCTAAGGAACAGCGCCTTCCCTCCTCACCTGTGTGGATTCAGGAACAATTTTGTTCCTGTCTTTTCTCATGAACCAACTCAGGCCTTCGATTTTGCCTCTCAGTGTGGTTTTGCCTTTATGCTGAATATTAGGATTTCCATTTTAGTGTATGTCACTTTCAAATTCCTTTTTTTTTTTTCTTTTCTTTCTTCTCTTTTTTTTTTTTTTTTCAATACCGGGTATATGAACTCAGGAGCACTCTACCTCTGAGCCACATTCCCAGGCCTGTTTTGTATTTTATTTAGAGACAGGGTCTCACTGAGTTGCTTAGCACCTGCTCTTGCTGAGGCTGGCCTTGATCCCTTGATCCTCCTGTGTCAGTCTCCAGAGCCCCTGGGATTATAGTTGTAGGCTCCACGCCCAACTTTTATTGATTTGTTTTCTTTTTGTTTGTTTGTTTGTTTGTTTTTTGAGATATATACGGACAATATAATTTATTTATTTATCTATGTATTTATTTGTTGGTATGGTGATTGAACCCAGGGCCTTGTACATGTGAGGCAAGCACTCTAATAACAGAGGTATATCCCCAGGCCACCATTTTTTAATTTTTATGTGCTGCTGAGGATCAAGCCCAGTTCGAGCCCCAGCCACTTTCTTCACCAAGGAGATTGGATTCCTATTTCAATCTAATTGATTGCAATTCTATTTTCTGATGATGGAAATATTTATATTGTGTGCCTATAAATTATACTCTTTGGCTGGGTGTGGTGGCACACACCAATAATCCCGCCAACTCAAGAGGTTGAGGAGGCAGGAGGACTAGAGCCCAAAGCCAGCTTCAGAACACGAAATGCTACACAAATCAGTAAGACCCTGTCTCCATCTCAAATACAAAATAGGGTTAGGGAAGTGGCTCAGTGGTTGAGTGTCCTAAATTCAGTCGCCAATATCAGCCCCTAAAAGAGTATACTGTATGGCCTAGGTGGGTTTTGTACTTTTATAATTTGTTTAAACAAATTAAACCAAAAGCTTCAAATGATCTCATGGAACAGTTCACAGACTCTGTTCTGATCTGTTTGTTCTCTTCAACATCCCCCTAAGATGGCAGAATGTCACATGTGTAACAGATATCCATGAGACTCTGTTGTAATATCCAAGTGTTTTATAATATGGGCACATGTTTTATAAATGCTCATTTAAAAAAAATTAAAACGAATGTCATCCATATGAGGGCAAGTCCATTTCCAGCCATATAGTTGTTGAATCTAGGGGCCTACTGTTTAGGTCACATGACACTCCAATTCCCCTTTTAAAAGGACAAAATAATAATCCAAAGCTTTCCCCCATAAGGGTGAGGTGTGCTTATAGACTTCCCAGTACCCCTTCCCAGAGGCTGGCAATGGATGGGATAGTGACCTTTTCCCTGGACCATTTGCCAGGATTTTTCTTCTTTCAGACTCCCCAGGATGAGCATCCAGTCCCCACCCACGCTGCTGGAGCTGGCAGGGCGCAGCCTGCTGAGCAACAAGTCCAGGGCTGTCCTGGATCTGGAGGACCTGCCCATAGAGCTCTTCCCACCACTCTTTGTGGAGGCCTTCAGCAGGGGACACACTGAGGTCCTGAAGAAAATGGTACAGGCCTGGCCCTTCACCCGCCTGCCCCTGGGGGCCCTGATGAGGAAGCCACAGCTTGAGATGATCCAAGTGGCCCTGGATGGGCTGGACATGCTGCTTGCCCAGCAGGATCACCCCAGGTGAGGGGGACCTAGGTGGCCTGGAAGGGAGCACCCTCGGTGCCAGGGAAGGAATGGGAATAGGCGGGGAGAGTGGGTGCTGAATTGTGCACCACAGGCTTCCTGTGCTGCCAGCAAGGAGGGGAGGAGAGGCCTTGGCCATGCTGAGCCCCATCTGGGAAAGGCTTCCAGATGTGGAGGTGCGTGTGGCAGCTGTGGTGACCCATGAAGGAGGCAGTAACTGCCCCTGCCTCAGTCTGTACAAGTGGGGGCACCAGGCTGGATTGGAGGGAAGTGGATGGAGAAAAGTGAGACAGAAGGAAGAGGTGGAGCAGGGGGAAGCAGCTGAGAGGTGAAGGAAGGGGCCTCGGGGCTGAGACTCTGCTGTCGTCCCCGCAGGAGGTGGAAACTGCAGGTGCTGGATTTGCGGGATGTTCCCCAGAACTTCTGGAGGATGTGGTCTGGAGCCGCGTTTGATGCCTGCTCACCAGAGGACATTAAGAAGAATCGAACATTGAAACTTGGTCCAGAAATGGCATATAAGCCACCCTTCAAGGTTTTCATAGACTTGAGCCTCAGAAAAAGACCCCTGGATGAATTCCTGACCCACTTGTTCCTGTGGGTCAGACAGAGAAGGGACAGGCTGCACCTGTGTTGCAATAGGCTGAAGATCTTTGGGAAACCCACCCGTCACACCAGGAAGGTCCTGCGACTGCTGCAGCTGGACTCTGTCCAGAAGGTGGAAGTGCACTGCGCCTGGGCGCCCTCCACCTTGGCTGCTTGTGCTCCTTTCTTGGGCCAGATGAGGAACCTGAGGAAGCTGCTTGTCTCCCAGGTCTATGTGCCTGCCTACACCTCGCAAGAGGAGCAGGAACAGCTGCTCGCCCAGCTCACCTCGCAGTTCCTCAGGATGGACTGCCTGCGGAAGTTCTGTGCCAATGCTGCCTTCCTCCTCGAGGGCCACCTGGAACAGGTGCTGAGGTGAGTAAGGGGGGGTGAGCACCCTCTGCAGACCAGTTACAGGAAATTTGCACCTACTAGCCACTGACACTCTCATGGTTAATAAGACACTGGAAGGTAAATAACCCATCCTTTTGTTCCTATTGGATCCTGAAGCTAGTTCGCATCACGTGTGTTGGAGCAGACTCCTAAAGGAGGGCCCATAGTCTGGGAAGTGCCACCATGCTGGGAATCCAGTTGGGAGGGACAGGAGCTAGGGATGGGATTGATGTTCCCTCCGTGGGAGGCCTGTCCAGTGAAGGTGGTGGAAAGCGGGTAGAGAAGAGGGCTTGGAAGGAGGGAAGCCCCCACACTGACACCTGTCAACAGGGAAGCTCTGTGCTCCCCAGCTGGGAGCAGAGGACCTGCCTCTATACCCACCTGGGGAAGGCTGTTCTGAATTCCAGGTAGTGATCCTGGGTGTAAGGGTCAGGAGCAGGGGTGGAAATCTTGCTGAGGATATAGGGTGTGAGTCTCTCAGAGGGTTAACCCCAGTGGATTTTTTACATCCTGCTCAAATGTGTCCTTCATACATGACTCCCCATGACCTCCTGTGGCCAGACCTGTGACTTTATGCTTGGCAGAGAGGAGGGGACACCGAGATGCAGACTCATCACAGGAGATGTGGTGAAAGGCTCACCCTGACATGGGGTGAGGTGAATGACCAGATTCTGAAAAAGGCAGCATCCTAATTGTGGACCATTGTCAGATCACCAGGGTGACTTTGGGTTTGGGCCAATTTGTCTTCTGCCTCCATGACATTGCTCCTCAGCACTAACTATCTGGTTTTTCCTTAGGCACCTGAAGACCCCCCTGGAGACCCTCTCAATAACCAACTGCCCACTGTCTGATTCTGACTGGAATTATCTTTCCCGATATCCGAACGCCAGACAGCTCAGACACCTGGACCTGAGGGGCATCAAACTGACCGATTTCAGTCTGGAGCCCCTCCAAATCCTGCTGGACAGCACTGCAACCACCCTGAACAGCCTCGACCTGGAAGCCTGCGGGATCACTGACTCCCAGCCTCAGGCCCTCCTGCCTGCCCTGAGCCGCTGCTCCCAGCTTGTGATCATGAGCATCCATGGGAATCGCCTCTCTATGTCAACCCTGAGGGACCTGCTGCTTCACACTGCCAGGCTGAGCCAGTTGAGCATAGAGCTGTACCCTGCCCCTCTGGAGAGCTATGATGCCCAGGGTACCATCCACCCAGGCAGATGTTCCCAACTCTGTGCTGAGCTGACAGCAATAGTGAGGGACTTTAGGCAGCCAAACATCCTTGTGTTCTCTACTGTCCCCTGTCGTCGTTGTGGCTCCAAGTTCATGTATAACCAGGGTCTCATTCACTGCTCCTGTCCAACAGCTGCCTAGTTGGGTGTGTTTCAAAAGTGTACTTCTAGGCAATTGTAGGTATAACCAAGATGTAAGGTCACCTTAGAGGGAACACAGAGCCCACCATTTCAGACATTGCCTAAAGAGTGGATGGGGAAAGGAAAGCACAGCAGGGGGCTCCATTGGAGGGAAGCCCCCCGAGGATAGGACCTTCCGGACATGTGTCTCTATAGAGACATACATAGGGACCTAGATTTCTAGATTGAAATTCAGGCTTGATGGGCACAGGAAGATGCTACTTTCTTTCATGGCTGGTCCATAAATCATCAGAAATGAACAGAATCTCAAGGTTAGTCTTCTGACGTCCTCTGCACTGGATTTACCTGGCTTTCTAATGAAACCTTGGGATTCTCCAGGTCCTGATGGAGAAAGAAGGCATGGGGTTCTTGGTGAACAATGAGGTTCAGTCCCAAAAATCCAAGGTATCAAACTGAAATCTGGTCATGATATGTAGCTAGTCTGTGGCTTAACACATGCAGGTTTACACAGGTGGACTGGAACATTCTATGTCAGCACTGAACATGAGCCATTGCAAGAAAACCTCTTCTCCGTGGACCTCAGTGCCACCCAGACATTCAGTGCTGGTTCTTCCTCGTGGTTGTCCATGTAGACCCAGAAAACTCAGGTACTGGTCTCTGGGAGTGCTGGGCAAGGGCATCTGTGCATAAGACAGGACCCATCGTCCCACTCCCAGTGCTGCAGGAGGTGTCCATGCTGCACATTGATCAGAGCCTCTGGGCCTCACCACAACTTGCCTGTCATCCACCTAGGTAGTCTGTCCACAGTTAAAATTTTGGTGCCCCTTGAAGGACCCAAATTCCCTTTCAGCAAAATAGTAGAATCATATAGGTAGATAACACTTGTAAATATTTCAAAATGAAACTGAATCAATTGCAAGCTCTGGTGGGGTGTCGGGTAGCACATAACTGAGAGATCTTCCTCTAACACTTCCCTCCGCTGAGGACTGGGCTGACGGGGTTGTACAGCGACCTTAGCCTTAGTTTCTCATCCAAGGATGAGAACAAGGTCCACCCAGTCTTCATTTGAGGTATTCTAAAGCTGCCTGTGGACGTGTTTTAATTATGGCTTGAATAATTCTCCACACACAGTGAACTGGAACCCACTTTGATGTGTAAGCAGACTGCAGCTCACTCTTGGAACTGGTAGCAGAGTCTGGGCGAAGCACAACCGGCATCTCTGTCACCCACAGAGTGATCTTTGTGCCTCGCTCCCTCTTTATGGTACTTCCTTTGCTCGGGCTCTAAGTCTAGCTTTCACGAGTGGGGCAGGCGGAAGGTTCTGAATGGCATTCATTTTGTTGGATTCTAGGATCAAATAAAGTCAAGGAAGATCTGCATAATGAGACCTGTCATCGTGTTCTTTTAAGAGTTATCATGACTAAAAAGGGACTTGAAGATATTCTGGTGCCTCCAGACCCCTTGAACACTGGAAGGATTGTGAGGGCACATTGTTTTCTCAGATTCCTGGGGATAAAGCACTCACCTCTCTTTGAGTTCCTCATCTTTTGACTCTAGGTTCATTTGTGCTGTGAGTGAGCACACAACTGTAGGATGTCATCACAAACAGGACTGGGTTTGTAAGGGTGGCCGGGTCAGGAAGTGGGGACTGGGTTTCACTCCTTGGCCACTGAAAGATGCAGAGTCCTTTGTGCACCTGTATCCAAAGACTCTACAGCCCTTTCCTTAACACTGGCCAATTTTACCTCCACAATTTAGAAACCCAGAAATCATGCTATTCTAGAGAAACTAGTGAACTTCATCAAAGCTAACTCAGGGAGCTGGGGACATTTCTCAGTGGTGGAGCACTTGTTAGCATGTGGAAGGGCCTGGGTTCCATCCAAGGCATCACAGAGATAAGTAAACAAATAAATAAATCCAAAAATGATGTGACCATATTGGGAAGGTTTAATTGGAATAGAGCTGTCTAACTGTTAGAAATATTCAAAAAGAAAGAACCACAACCCACATGAAAACAATGGAATGCATTCTTTAATTGGTCTGGACAGGTGGGTCAAATTGATGTCCCGAAAGATTCTCTTCCAAAAACAACTGGAAAAGCTGGCTTGGTGGTGCTCAGCTGTAGTTCCAGCAGCTCAGGAGGTGAGGCAGGAGGATGGTGAGTTCAAAGCCAGCCTCAGCAACTTACGGAGGTTGTAAGCAAGGTTGTGAGACCCTGTTTCAAAATCCTACCTGGGGATGGGGCTCACTGGTGTGGCACCCTTGGGTTCACTGCCTGGTCCCCAAAACAATAACAAACAAGTATGAAAAGCCAGTTGCAGTGGCACATGCCTGGGATCCCAGCTACTCGAGAAGCTTTATGATTTTATTACTTCTCCCAAATTTACTAACTGAGGCATGACCCATCCTTATTTTTTCCAGTCCCTTGAGATGCAATATTAGGCCATTTATTCGAGATCTAGTTTCCTAATGAAGCTATTTCTTGCTGAGGACTTCCCAGTTAGAATGGCTTTTGCTGTATCCCCAGGTTTGAATATCTTGTGTGGCCCTGTTCATTGGTCTGCAGGCATTTTACACTTTCTTTTTTATTTTTTTTTTATTTTTCTTATTTCTCCCATACATGACAATGTTTTGATTTCTTCAATGACCATTGGTTGTTGGGAAACACGCTGAAGAATTCCCATGCTTAGTAACTGTCCAGGTGTTCCCCCTGCTATGGACACCATTCTTATTAAATTTATGGAGATTTATTTTGAGAATAAATGGAGAACGTGTGCTGTTGAGAAGGATGTTTGCTCTGCAGTGGTTGGGTGGGATGGTCTGTAAATGTCTACTGTGTGCAGAGATGATCTGTCCAGTGCGGAAAAGGGGAGTTGACTGGGCTGGGGATGTGGCTCAAGCAGTATCACGCTTGCCTGGCATGCATGCGGCCCGGATTCCATCCTCAGCACCACATACAAACAAAGATTGTGTCCTCCCAAAAAATTAAAAAATAAATATTAAAATTCTCTCTCTCTCAAATAAGGGGGGAAGTTGAAGCCCCCACTGTTCTTACTGTGTTGTAGTCGACTTCTTCTTTTACATTCCAGTAATATCAGTTTTGCACATTTGGGTGCTCTGGTGTTGGGCACATGTATGTGTACAATTGCTGTCTCATGTTGCTGAATTGACCCCTTTATCATGGTGTGACCACCTTGTCTCTTTTTATTGTGTTTTAATCTGTAGTCTATTTTATCTGACAGGAGTCTAGCCATTCCTGCTCTAGGTTGGTTTTCTTCCTGTGGAATATCTTTTCCATCCCTTCACTGTCACTCTGTGTGTGTCCTGAGGTGAAGTGACTTTCTGGTAGACAGCAGGTGACTGAGTCCACTAAAAAAAGAAAATCCACTCAGTCACTTTACATCTTAAAATTGGGGAGTTTATTCCCTTTACATTCAAGGTTTTTTATTGAAAGATACAGAATTATTTCTGACTGGTCTTATTTGTTTTTAGTTTCTTTTTCTGATTTCTCTTTAGATCTTTTTTTTTTTTTTTTCTGTTTTCCATCCTTACTCTCTAGTCTGTTTTTGTGGGTTGGTGTTTTCTTCTGGGATAAGTTTGGATTTTCTTCTTTGTCATTTGTGAACATGCTGTCATTTTTGTTTTTTTCTTTGGGCTTCCTCTGGAAATTAGAAAATTTTTACAATTATTAAAGAGTGTTTTAAGCTGAACAGAACAGAACCTCCCTCTGCTCTGATACCAGTACTCTGGATTCCGTCTTTTTCCTTGTAACTTGTGATTTGGTTGCCTTGGTCTCCTTCTCCTGGTTTTGTGCATCCCTTAACCTCTTACTGTGGCTATGCTTAACACTCACCATTTTATTTTTAACTTTCCTACTAGTCATTTGAAAGTTTAAATATCCCTGTTATGTAAGCCAGGCACACTGCTGTATGCATGTAATCCCTCAGGAAACTGAGGCAGCAGGATTGCAAATTGAAAGCTATCCTCAGCAACTTAGCAAGGGCCTAAACAACTTAGTGAGAACTTGTCTCAAAATAAAATATAAAAAGAGCTGACTTCCCATGAGATCCAACACCTTCAAGAGCCTGTACTCTCACCTGTGGCCTGCACTGGAAGATATGCTGCGTTCCCTTCCTGCAGAAAGCTGGCTGTGAGATAAACCAGGAAACCACACAGCACAGAAACAACTTTGAAATGCAAGGGCAGGCCAGTTCTGAGATCTTAAGAGTGCTGCTTCCACACTGGAAGGAGAGAGTGAGTGTGTGTTTTTATTTTTCTATGGGGGATACACAAAGGCTTTTCCATAGAATATGATTCACCAAATAAAGCAATGGGTGGGCTGTCCCAGCCTGACAGGTAACACCCAAACCCAGAGCTACAGAGCAGTCTCTACATCTCCATCACATTTCCCTTCTCTGAACTCTCAAGAACTGTGGTGAGGGAGGCCAGCAGGGCTCTTCAGGGGTAATAGAATAAGTTAGGGATGGTGCATACACACATATAGAGATAGATAATATGTGTTAGTTTTTGTTTGTAGCTGAGGTGTAGTGTAGTTGGCCTCTGAATGAAAGCCCTTCCTGTATCAAGGAATTCCCCACCCAACCTGAGAGTCTCCAAGTAAGGCAGGGTCCACCATCAGTTGATAGGAATGAAAAACTCAAATGTGTTTTTCTGCCTCCTGATGTGGTTTGGAGTTAATGCCTAAGGTGTTACTTGTGCCCCCAATATGCTATGTCACCTGGCAGCAGGTCCTAATCAGGATGTGTCTGGGGGCTCCAAGCTGTGGTCCAGGCTAGCTGTAAGGATGGCCTTAACCTAAAAATGGCCTAAGCCTGAGTAATTCCAGTTGAAAGTGAAGCTGAAGGTCCACCAGGCACAGCGTCCAGAGCACTCTAGTATGAATCAGGCACAGCCTGATAAAGACAAGTCTCTGTCCACAACCCAGTGGAAACTCATGGTCATTTGCCTTCACCCTGATGGGAGTCAGAGGTGAGAGGTCAGGGCAGAAATTGTCAAACCAGAGGTCATGACCAGGGAATGTAAGATGTCACTAAGAAACACAGTAATAGCTGATAGGGAATGAAAAGGTGAGCAGAGCCCCAACATTTAGTAGAAATGATGGAGCAAGTGGACAGACATTGAGCCAGCTGCTCTCATGGCCACATGCTGGAGAGCCTGATGAGGTCCTGCACTAATATCCCAACTCTTGTCATTATCTGCCTGATTCTCTGCATCGTCCTCACCGCTTTCAAACTCTACAGCCACATCTCAACCCTGGTGAGAATGGTGACTTCCTCTTAAGACTGTCTCCTCAACCAGCTGTCACATGCAGCCCAGGAGAAGCCTCCATCAGTTCCTGACTTGATCACTGTGGTCTGAGTGAGTGAGCATCCACTGGACCACTTAGACTTGAGACTCTGAACCTGGAACTTGAGCTGAGCATGCAGAGGGAATGTCTGTAATGAGTCTGGCATGATTAAGTGTTTTCTGGGCTCAGGGTAAACTTAGAACTCTTAGTTTTGAATTGATTATGTGTATTGCAGTGCCCAGCATTAAGGATTATCATATTCTTGATGAAGAACATATGCAGTAAATTTTATTGAGTGATTTATATGAATAAAGCATTGAAAAAAAGCACTAGTGTGTGAATATGATTTATTTCTCCTCTCCAATGCAGATGCAACACATTTGCCCATCACAACACTAGCCAGCTTCCTTTGGTCCCCAGCCACTTCCACAGCATTTTCCTAAATTTGCCAATAATCTTGTGGGCTTTACCATATGCTTACTTTACATTCTCTCTTCTTAAATGTACCTGGGTTAGTTTTTGATACTAAAAGCCATGGTTGCCAGTCACAGTGGCACATGCTTGGAATCACAGTGGTTTAGGAGGCTGAAATAGGAGGATCATGGGTTCAAACCCAGCCCCAGCAGTGGCAAGGCACTAAGATCATCAGGGAGATCCTGTCTCTAAAATATATTCACAATTGTGCAGGGGATGTGACTCAGTGATCGAGTGTCCCTGAGTTCAATCCCTGGTACCCACCACAAAACCAATGATTGTTGATGTGTGAAAATATATAGGGTTCAAGTGACCTAGAGAGTAAACTCATATGTGAAAATTATACTCCCTAGCCCATGGCCAAGTACAGCCATCACTCATTATACACAGTGATTTGATTCCAGGACCCCCCCCCCCTCCTTTGTATAGCAAACTGTGCACACGTTCAATGTCCACATATAAATTATGCAGTTTTGCATATTACCTATGCACATCTTCCAGTGTGCTTTAAGCCATCTCGAGTTTCCTTATAACAGAGCATTCAATGGGAATATTATATAGCAGTTTACACTCTGCTGTTTAGAGAATAATGACAAGAAAAAAGACTCTAAACATTCAGCACAGATGAACTTATTTTCAACCATGTTCAATCGAAGGTTGATTGAGTCCAAAGATCAAGACCCTACAGCCTCAAAGCCCAGATGAGAGATGCAATAGCACAGAAGTGTGAGCAGAGGTAGAAGCAAACAGAGACACCAGTTAGAGAAGACAATCAAAGAACCAGGAAGAGCACTCTTGACAATTAGTAGCACTGCAGCTCTGAAATCTGCTTGGTGTTGGCACAAAGAGACCTACACCCCTAGGGCCACCAAGGGAATTTCTGAGAGACAAATAAGACTAGCAAAATGAAACTGGTAAATTTCATTCAGTGCCTACATTTCAATAATTTAGGGAATTGTGTCTCTATTAATTTTTCAATGAACAGTCCAATGTTTCATCTTATCTCAAAGCAATAAGCTTCAGAAATCAGGAACTGAACTAATAGGAAAGGCCTATCTGCCCTACATGTTGTATAATTCTACTACTCATTTCCTATAACTTGTATTTACTGAATTTTTTTTTTAATTTTTTATTTTTGGTTATTCAAAACATTACAAATTTCTTGACATATCATATTCCACACTTTGATTCAAGTGGGTTATGAACTCCCACTTTCACCACATACACAGATTGCAGAATCATATCAGTTACACATCCATTGATTTACATATTGCCATACTAGTGTCTGTTGTGCTCCGCTGCCTTTCCCATCCTCCACCATCCCCCCTCCCCACCTCTCCCCTCCCCTCCCCTCCTCTCTCTCAACCCCCTCCACTGTATAACCCTGAGGGTCTCCTTCCATTTCCATGCAATTTCCCTTCTCTCCCTTTCCCTCCCCCCTCTCATCCCTGTTAAATGTTAATCTTCTTCTTCTGCTCTTCGTCCCTACTCTTTTCTTAGTTACTCTCCTTATATCAAAGAAGACATTTGGCATATGTTTTTTAGGGATTGGCTAGCTTCACTTAGCATAATCTGCTCTAATGCCATCCATTTCCCTGCAAATTCTATGATTTTGTCATTTTTTAATGCAGAGTAATACTCCATTGCGTATAAATGCCACATTTTTTTTTATCCATTCGTCTATTGAAGGGCATCTAGGTTGGTTCCACAGCCTTGCTATTGTGAATTGTGCTGCTATGAACATTGATGTAGCAGTGTCCCTGTAGCATGCTCTTTTTAGGTCGTTAGGGAATAGACCAAGAAGGGGAATAGCTGGGTCAAATGGTGGCTCCATTCCCAGCTTTCCAAGAAATCTCCATACTGCTTTCCAAATTGGCTGCACCAATCTGCAGTCCCACCAGCAATGTACAAGTGTACCCTTTTCCCCACATCCTCGCCAGCACTTGTTGTTGTTTGACTTCATAATGGCTGCCAATCTTACTGGAGTGAGATGGTATCTTAGGGTGGTTTTGATTTGCATTTCTCTGACTGCTAGAGATGGTGAGCATTTTTTCATGTACTTGTTGATTGAGTGTATGTCCTCCTCTGAGAAGTGTCTGTTCAGGTCCTTGGCCCATTTATTGATTGGGTTGTTTGTTCTCTTATTGTCTAATTTTTTGAGTTCTTTGTATACTCTGGATATTAGGGCTCTATCTGAAGTGTGAGGAGTAAAGATTTGTTCCCAGGGTGTAGGCTCCCTATTTACCTCTCTTATTGTTTCTTTTGCTGAGAAAAAACTTTTTAGTTTGAGTAAGCCCATTTGTTGATTCTAGTTATTAACTTTTATGCTATGGGTGTCCTATTGAGGAATTTGGAGCCCGACCCCACCGAATGTAGATCGTAGACAACTTTTTCTTCTATCAGACAGCGTGTCTCTGATTTGATATCAAGCTCCTTTATCCATTTTGAATTCACTTTTGTGCATGGCGAGAGAAAGGGATTCAGTTTCATTTTGTTGCATATGGATTTCTAGTTTTCCCAGCACCATTTGTTGAAGATGCTATCCTTCCTCCATTGCATGCTTTTAGCCCCTTTATCAAATATAAGATAATTGTAGTTTTGTGGATTGGTTTCTGTGTCCTCTATTCTGTACCATTGGTCCACCCGCCTGTTTTGGTACCAGTACCATGCTGTTTTTGTTACTATTGCTCTGTAGTATAGTTTGAAGTCTGGTATCGCTATACCGCCTGATTCACACTTCCTGCTTAGCATTGTTTTTGCTATTCTGGGTCTTTTATTTTTCCATATGAATTTCATGATTGCTTTCTCTATTTCTACAAGAAATGCCATTGGGATTTTGATTGGCATTGCATTAAACCTATAGAGAACTTTTGGTAATATCGCCATTTTGATGATGTTAGTTCTGCCTATCCATGAACAGGGTATATTTTTCCATCTTCTAAGATCTTCTTCTATTTCTCTCTATAGGGTTCTGTAGTTTTCATTGAATAAGTCTTTCACCTCCTTTGTTAGGTTGATTCCCAAGTATTTTATTTTTTTTGAAGATATTGTGAATGGAGTGGTTGGCCTCATTTCCATTTCAGAGGATTTGTCACTGATATACAGGAATGCCTTTAATTTATGCGTGTTGATTTTATATCCTGCCACTTTGCTGAATTCATTTATTAGCTCTAATAGTTTCTTTGTAGACCCTTTTGGGTCTGCTAGGTATAGAATCATATCATCTGCAAATAGTGATAATTTAAGTTCTTCTTTTCCTATTTTTATGCCTTTAATTTCTTTCGACAGTCTAATTGTTCTGGCCAGTGTTTCGAGAACTATGTTGAACAGAAGTGGAGAGAGAGGGCATCCCTGTCTTGTTCCAGATTTTAGAGGGAATGTCTTCAGTTTTTCTCCATTCAGAATGATGCTAGCCTGAGGCTTAGCATAGATTGCTTTTACAATATTGAGGTATGTTCCTGTTATCCCTAGTTTTTGTCGAGTTTTGAACATAAAGGGATGCTGTAGTTTGTTGAATGCTTTTTCCGCATCTATCGAGATGATCATATGGTTCTTATTTTTAAGTCTATTGATGTGGTGAATAACATTTATTGATTTCCGTATATTGAACCAGCCTTGCATCCCAGGGATGAATCCTACTTGATCATGGTGCACAATTTTTTTGATATGCTTTTGTATCCGATTTGCCAGAATTTTATTGAGGATTTTTTCATCTAGGTTCATTAGAGATATTGGTCTGTAGTTTTCTTTCTTTGAAGTGTCTTTGTCTGGTTTAGGTATCAGGGTGATGTTGGCCTCGTAGAATGAATTTGGAAGTTCTCCCTCTTTTTCTATTTCCTGAAGTAGCTTGAAAATTATTGGTATTAGTTCTTCTTTAAAGGTTTTGTAAAATTCTGCTGTATACCATTCCGGTCCTGGGCTTTTCTTAGTTGGTAGTCTTTTTATGGTTTCTTCTATTTCCTCAATTGATATTGGTCTGTTTAGGTTGTCTATATCCTCCTGACTCAATCTCGGCAGATCATATGACTTAAGAAATTTATCGATGCCTTCACTATCTTCTAATTTATTGGAGTATAAGGATTCAAAATAGTTTTTGATTATCTTCTGTATTTCTGAAGTGTCTGTTGTGATATTGCCTTTTTTATCCCGTATGCTAGTAATTTGAGTTCTCTCTCTTCTTCTCTTCGCTAGCATCGCTAAGGGTCTGTCGATTTTGTTTATTTTTTCAAAGAACCAACTTTTAGTTTTGTCAATTTTTTCAATTGTTTCTTTTGTTTCGATTTCATTAATTTCAGCTCTGATTTTAATTATTTCTTGCCTTCTACTTCTTTTGCTGTTGTTTTGCTCTTCTTTTTCTAGGATTTTGAGATGAAGTATGAGATCATTTATTTGTTGGTTTTTTCTTTTTTTAAGGAATGAACTCCAAGCAA
The DNA here is from genome assembly GCF_047511675.1 of Marmota flaviventris. NCBI lineage: Eukaryota > Metazoa > Chordata > Mammalia > Rodentia > Sciuridae > Marmota > Marmota flaviventris. The sequence continues at coordinate 86,042,675 of NC_092507.1, forward strand.
TGAATTTTCCTCTTAGAACTGCTTTCAATGTGTCCCATAGATTCCGATATGTTGTGTCAGTGTTTTCCTTTATCTCTAAGAATTTTTTAATTTCCTCCTTCATGTCTTCTATAACCCATTGATCATTCAGTAACCTATTGTTCATTCTCCAAGTGATGTATGCTTTTTCCTTCCTTCTTTTATCATTGATTTTCAGTTTCATTCCATGATGATCAGATAAGATGCATGGTATTATCTCTACTCCTTTATATTTTCTAAGAGTTGCCCTGTGACATAATATATGATCTATTTTTGAGAAGGATCCATGTGCTGCTGAGAAAAAAGTGTAACTGCTTGATGTTGGGTGGTATACTCTATATATGTCAATTAATTCTAGGTTATTAATTGTGTTATTGAGTTCTATAGTTTCCTTGTTCAACTTTTGTTTGGAAGATGTGTCCAGTGGTGATAGAGGTGTGTTGAAGTCTCCCATGATTATTGTATGGTGGTCTATTAGACTCTTGAACTTGAGAAGAGTTTGTTTGACGAACATAGCTGCACCATTGTTTGGGGCATAAATATTTGTGATTGTTATGTCTTGTTGGTGTATGGTTCCCTTAAGCAGTATGTAGTGTCCCTCTTTATCCCTTTTGATTAACTTTGGCTTGAAATCTATTTCATTTGATATGAGTATGGACACTCCTGCTTGTTTCCGAAGTCCATATGAGTGATATGATTTTTCCCAACCTTTCACCTTCAGCCTATGTATGTCTTTTCCTATCAAATGTGTCTCCTGTAGGCAGCATATTGTTGGGTCTTGTTTTGTTATCCATTCTACTAGCCTGTGTCTCTTAATTGGTGAGTTTAAGCCATTAACATTTAGGGTTATTATTGAGATATGGGTTGTTCTTCCAGCCATATTTGTTTATTTCTGTTACTAAACATGGTTTGTTTTCCTCTTTGATTATTTCCCCCCCCCTTTACTGTCCTACCTCCCACTGTTGCTTTTCATTGTTATTTTCCATTTCCTCTTCCTGCAATGTTTTGCCAAGGATGTTTTGAAGAGATGGTTTTCTAGCTGCGAATTCTTTAAACTTTTGTTTATCGTGGAAATTTTTAATTTCATCTTCCATCCTGAAGCTTAATTTTGCTGGATACACAATTCTTGGTTGGAACCCATTTTCTTTCAGTGTTTGAAATATGTTATTCCAGGATCTTCTAGCTTTCAGAGTCTGTTGAAAGGTCAGCTGTTATCCTGATTGGCTTACCCCTAAATGTAATCTGCTTCCTTTCTCTTGTAGCTTTTAAAATTCTCTCCTTATTCTGTATGTTGTGCATCTTCATTATAATGTGTCTAGGTGTGGATCTCATGATTTTGCACATTCGGCGTCCTGTAGGCTTCTAGGATTTGGGATTCTCTCTCATTCTTCAAGTCTGGGAAGTTTTCTCGTATTATTTCATTGAAAAGACTGCTCATTCCTTTGGTTTGGAGCTCTGTACCTTCCTGTATCCCAATGACTCTTAAGTTTGGTCTCTTAATGTTATCCCATATTTCTTGGATGTTCTGCTCATGGTTTCTTAACAGTCTTGCTGAGCTGTGTATGTTCTTTTCCAGTTGAAATACTTTGTCTTCATTGTCTGATGTTCTATCTTCTAAGTGTTCTACTCTGCTGGTAGTATTCTCCATTGAGTTTTTAAGTTGGTTTATTGCTTCCTGCATTTCTAGGATTTCTGTTTGTTTGTTTTTTGTAACCTCTATCTCCCTGTATAGTTGATCCTTTGCTTCCTGGATTTGTTTGCGTAATTCATTGTCCAAGTGATCTTTTGTTTTCTGATTTTGCTGTCTAATGTCTTCCTTGATACTCCAGATCATCTGAAGCATGTATATCCTGAATTCTTTATCTGACATTCCATCTGCTTCAGCTGTTACCTCTTCTAAAGTTGTGTTGACCTGCATTGCTTGTGGTCCTTTCTTTCCTTGTCTTTTCATACTGCTTGCGTATCTTTCCTGCAGGCGCGGGCGGCGGCTCTGCTCTCTCCTTATTCCAATTGGGGTGTCGTGACTACCACGCCGGCAGGTCACTGGGCCTTTTCTGGGCACTGGCGGCGGCTCTGTTCTGCCCCTACTCCAATTGGGGTGACGAGTGTACCACGCCGGCAGGCCACCGGGCCTGATCCGCCCGTCTGTTGCAGGTTTGCGTACCCTGCAGGCGCGGGCCGCGTCTCTAGTCTGCCCCTACTCCAAATGGGGTGACGTGTCTGTCGTACCGGCAGGCCACTGGGCCTGTCCCGCTTGTCGATCGCAGATCTGCCCACCTTTCAGGCACGGGTGGTGGCTCTGCTCTGCCCCTACTCCAATTGGGGTGTCGTGGCTACCCTGCCTGCAGGTCGCTGGGCCTGTTCCTGGCACGGGCAGTGACTCTGCTCTTCCCCTACTCCAATTAGGGTTGTGTGTGTACCACGCCGGCAGGCTCCTGGGCCTGATCTGCCGGTCTGTCGCAGGTCTGCCTACCTTGCAGGCCCGGGCAGCGGATCTGCCCTGCCCCTCCTACCACACCTGCGGACCCCTGGGCCTAATCTGCAGGTTGGTCACAGGTCTGCTCACCCTGCGGGCACGGGTGGAGGTTCCGCTCCGCCCCCACTCCAATTGGGTTCACGTGACCACCACACCGGCAGGGCCTGATCCGGGCGTGGGCGAAGGATCTGCTCTGCCCCTACTCCTGTTGGGATGACGTGTGTACCACGCTGGCAGGCCACTGGGCCTGACCTGCCAGTCTGTCACAGGTCTGTTTACCTTGCAAGCGCGGGCGGCGGCTCTGCCCTGCCCCTCCTACCACGCCAGTGTACCACTGGGTCGCGGGACTGCCCACCTTGTGGGCGCGGCTGGTGGCTCCGCTCCGCCCCCTCTCCAATTGGGGTTACGCGGACACCAGCTGGCGAGCCGCTAGGCCTGCTCTGGGCGCTGGCGGCAGCCTGGCTCCTCCCCTCTGGCTCGACGACAAATCGAGGAGACTCGGGTGTCTGTGCCTCACCCCCCCTACCAGGAGACCAACTGTTTCTGTCGCCGCTGGTATTGATGAAGTTTTCTCGTCCGCCGCTTTCTGATGACATCAGATCTCTGCCATGTTGGTATCCTATGCGAATGGCAGCATTTCGTTCCCCTTGCCGGGCAACCAAAGCAACGGGTGAGTCCTGACCGGCCCTCAGCAGGACCCGGACCGTGAAGCAGTTTCCGCAGGCTCCTAGCCCTGGGCCAGGGCAGTTCCGGGAGCCAGAACTCGGCCGCCCCGCGCTCGGTGCTCGCTCCGATAAGAGCAGGTTCTAAGAAGCACCCAGGCACTGAGCCCGAGCAATCTGTCTGCAAGCCGCAGGCGAATGGCAGCCTGAAATTACCTGTTCTATGGCTGAATGAGCTGCGGTCAGTCGAACACAGGGATGGTGACGTCAGCTTTCCAATATGGTGGCTGCTGGCCTCCTCTGTGGTCTGACCGGTGTGGAGAACCGAGATGGACCGCTTCCTTCCCCGTCTCGAACCCACAATTCAGCCCTGAGTACGGTGCTTACACGGCTGGCAGAAACTGCAGCGCTGTATTCCTGCGTCGCTATCTCCTCGTTTCCCAGCACGTGCTGCAGACTCGTATTTACTGAATTTTAAAAAATGCTAGAACTGTGGCTCAGTGGTTTAGTGTCCCTGTGTTCTACTTCTGGTACCAATGTGGTGGAAAAGAAGAGAAAAAGAAATGGTGACTTGGGTACCTTGTTCTTTTGCTGAATAAAATTTTGGGGTGGGAGTTTTTAAAAGTGTGGATTGTAGTGGACACAGTAGAACAACCTCTAATTCCACCAACTCAGGAGTTGAGGCAAAAGGATTGCAAGTTCATGGAAATCCTGAGCAAGTTAGTGATAACCCCACTCAAAATAAAAAATAAACTGTACTAGGGATGTGGCTCAGTATTAAAGTACCCCTGGGTTCAATCCCCAGTTCCTCCAAAAAAGGGGGAGTTTGGGATGTGGTTCAGTGTGTAACAGGGGTTTGCTTGATGCTTTCACTAAATCCCTTGTGGCTTACATATTTTTTTTTCTTTCCCCCAAGTCTTCGCCATAACTTCCTCCTCCCTGATCTTCTTGTCCCTGATGATCTCCTTCCTGGTTTCTTTGCTCTAATCTAATTTTCTCAGAAACACCTCTTTAAAAACAATCTGTTCATCACTAATCTCTAGGGTATATAAAGAACTCAAAAAGCTAAGCACCAAAAAAACACACGTAATCCAATCAACAAATGGGCCAAGGACCTGAACAGACACTTTTCAGAAGAGTATATAGAATCAATCAACAAACATATGAAAAGATGTTCATCATCTCTGGCAATCAGAGAAATGCAAACCAAAACTACTCTAACATATCATCTCACTCCAGTCAGAATGGCAGCTCTTATGAAGACAAACAACAATAAGTGTTGACGAGGTTGTGGGGAAAAATGCACACTTACATATTGCTGTTGGGACTGCAAATTGGTGCAGCCAATACAGAAAGCAGTATGGAGATTCCTTGGAAATCTGGGAATGGAATTACCATTTGACAAAGCTATTATTCTCCTCAGACTATACCCAAAGGACTTAAAAACAGAATTCTACAGGGACACAGCCACATCAATGTTTATAGCAGCACAATTCACAATAGCTAAACTGTGGAGCCAACCTAGATGCCCTTCAGTGGATGAATGTATAAAAAATTGTGACATATATACAAAATGGAATTTTACTCAGCATTAAAAGTGAATAAAATCATGGCATTTACAGGTAAATGGATGGCATTGGAGAAGATAATGCTAAATGAAGTTAGAAAATCCCCCCCCCCAAAAAAAAAAAACAAATGCCAAATATTTTCTCAGCTTTAAGGAGGCTGACTCATACTGGGGTAGGAAGGGGGACAATGGGAGGAATAGATGAATTTTAGATTCGGCAGAGGAGTGGGAGGGAAAAGAATGAGGTAGGGGATTCACAAGGATGATGGAATGTGATGGACACCATTATACACATACATGTATGAAGACAAGAATTGGAGTCAACATACTTTATATATAATGAGAGGTATAAAAAATTGTGCTGTATATATGTAATAAGAATTGTAACACATTCTGCTGTCATTTATTTTTTAAAAAATCAAGTAAAATAAATAACAATGAAATAGAAAAGGAGGAAACCCTTCCAAACTCATTCTGTGAAGCTAGTATCACCCTGATACCCAAACCAGGCAGAGAAATATCAAGGGAAGAAAATTTCAGACCCATATCCCCAAAGAACATAGATGCAAAAATTCTCAATAAATTTCTGACAAAACATATACAAAAACATATGAAAAAAAAAACAATGCACCATGATCAAGTTGTGTATTCCAGGGATTCAAGGTTGGTTTGACATACAAAAATCAATAATTGTAAATCATCATATCAATAAACTTAAAAAGAAGAATTCTATGATTATATCGATTGATGCAGATTAAGCATTTGACAAAATACAGTACCTTTTCATCTTCAAAACATTAGAAAAACTAGGGGTAGTAGAGGTATACCTCAACATAGTAAAAGCTCTCTATGCTAAACCTAAGGCTAATATCATTCTAAATGAAGACAAATTGGAAGCATTCATCTAAAAATTGTTCAACATAATCCTTACCACTCTAGCCAGAGCAATTAGATGAAAGAAATTCAAGGGAATATAAATAGGAAAAGAAGAACTCAAACTATCATTCTTTGCCAATGACATAATTTTATACTTGGAGGATCCAAAAAACTCCACCAGAAAACTAGAATAATAAATGAATTTAAAAAGTAGCAGGACATAAAATAAATACCCATAAATCAAATGCATTTCTATACATCAGTGATGAATCCTCTGAGAGACAAATATATATCTCACGGCTTCTTTACCCATAGATGAATCTAGTATCATCCTGATAGCTAAACCAGGCAGAGAAAGATTTCCTTGGATAGTCATAGAAATAACAAGCTGAGAGTGTTTGAAGTAAAACCAAAACATTGATAGTGGCAATAGAATAGAGATATGTTCAGGAGAGAGAATTATCTAGGCTAGAAAATTAGCTGTGGCAGCTGGAAGTGTGGCTAGTGGTAGAACACTTGCCTAGCACATGTGAGACACTGGGTTTGATATTCAGCACTGCGTGAAAATAAAAAAAATAAAATAAGGGTACTGTGTCCATGTCTAGGTAAAAATTATTTTTTTAAAAAAAGAAAACTAACTGGGCAGTGAAAGAGAAATTGACAGTGATGTTTCAGTTTCCAGTATAAGAAACAGGGAGTATATCCACATACAAAGATGGAGCAATATTTAGTGGTGTTTTTTTTTCATTCTGCTACTGAGTTCAGTAGATCCTCCTACTTACATGCATTTTATCCTAATATAGTACTCTGAAACTAAGTTTGATGTGTGGTAATTATCATAATGAAACAAAGGATTATTTCCCTAGACCCATCATCTTGACCCTTGACAAATGTTTTGTAGTCTTCTATAGCCTGAGTTTTCTCCACGCTTGTCAAGTCATAGTAAACTAACATTAAGGAAATCTATTAAGAAAATCTCATACACTTTATGTGTTCTTCCTTTCAGGATAGTAGACCATTCTGAAGAAAACCTGATGAATTAAAAAACTTGGGGTGGTATTTGGACCCTGTCTCATGAGGACCAGACCTACAACCACTCCTGGTACCATCTCCTCCTTCCTTGCTTCATATGCCAATCAGGCCCTGTTGGAAGAGTTCCTCATTACCAATGCACAGATGATCTTTGATGGGTCCCTAGAGCCACAAAATGTTTCAGGTATTACTTATTTTGTTGCACCTTGAGTGGATAAAAGACCTACTTCCAAACGTAATAACAACAAAACATTCCACAAAGTCACAATATATTTCTTCAAAGCAATTGAGTTTTGATCATTATAGAATTGCATTAAATTTGTGATGTTTATGTTAACAAGTTAATAGACTTTGAACTGTTGGTTTTGAGATGTGTATTGCTTTTAGTTTAAAAATTTTCTTGTATCAATAGAATAGCCACACTGTAGAGTGATGAAAGATATTTAAAGTGAATACAGAAGTTATGTCCTATGAAATAATACTTCAACTTTTAACAGAGATGATTCAGTTTTGCTTTTCCCATGTAATCAGCGAAGTTGATAAAACCAACTTGAAGCCTAAAAGCTTACTCTCCCCTCCTCCAATACTGAGCATTGAACTAGGGGCTAACTGCCCAGTTCTCTTTGGTTTATTTTGAAACAGGCTTGCCAAATGGCCAAGTCTGGCCTGAATCTTGCCATCCTCCTTCCTCAGGCTCCTGAGAATCTGGAATTACAGGCATGGCCCACCTCACCTTCCTTAAAAGAGCAGCTGTTTGAGAGATGTTCAACTGGAACATTCCACGTGGAAGCCATTACTGTTTTTAATTGTCTTCGGAATCATTGCCCACCAGTTTCAAAATGTGCTTGAGAATGAACCATCATAGACTCCACTGCAGTGCAGAAGAAAGGCTGTCCTGGAGTTTCTTGGAAGTTGCAGGTCCCATTCTGTGTTTTATTAATCTCTTGAGAGCCAATGATAAGAATCCTGTGATCTTTTTTGGAAAGTTAGGAGTTTAGAAGCCATTTTTTGGTGTAATGTTGTGGTTTTGGCAGAGTCCTCCTGAAAGTCTATTATCAAACTATCAAGTTCAAGGACCTTCTCCTGCATGGTCCCCTGCCCTCCACTTTTGTGAGGTTTTGGTACATAAATTTCATTTTGATTCTGCAATCTTTCACAGTAGCATCATCAGCTGGGACACTGTGAACATGGAATATTCTAAGCCATTACATGGTCCGTCTTGGCTCCCTTGAGTTGTTTGAATCTGATGGCAATTACTTGGCATGCATGAGGCTGTTGGACTGTGTGTGTGTGTGTGTGTGTGTGTGTGTGTGTGTGTATGTATGTAGTACCGGGAATTATGTTCCTGGGGCAGTTTACTACTGAGCTACACCCCCAACTCTTTTTATATTTTTATTTGAGACAGGGTCTGACTATGTTCACCAGGCTGGCTTGGAATCTCTGATCCTCCTGCCTCAGCCTCCCAAGTTCCTGGGATTGTAAGTGTGCACCTCAGTACCTGGACATAGAGCATTTAAAACCCTCAAGAGATTACATTGCACCTTGGGACAAGTGCCATGACTAATAGGAGAATAATAGCCTCAGACTGCAAAATTCCTCTGGATGAATGTTATACCAATACCGAGACCCTTAAGTAACTCTCAGACCACACATTGTCATTCCAATTAAGCCTTTATTGCTGGCCAGCAGCAGACACTCTACTGTCTAAAAGCGAGATGGTCAGAGTAGCATACCACCTTCAGTTATGCTTCATATTTAAGCCAAAAAACCACAAAAGCGAGAACTGGGGGTCAAGCCAAAGTAAGCAAGCACACTTAATATGTAAAGAAGAGTAGTGTACTACAGTTTTATTGATGTTTTTTATATCAACCAAGTTTTAGACTCTGTAATGTGGAACAATACTCAAAAATAACAGTTGTTGTTTCACCAGAGGTGTAGAAACCTTCATTTGTCCAGCTAGTTGCTCTAGAGAATAAAACTTAACAGACACAATGTAATTAATATTTTAAGAAGTGTTTGTCATTTTAATATGCTAATCAAACTTTGGTTTATATTAGTACATTAATATTTGCTCTTAGGGAATAACCTTGAATACTTTTAACTATTTGTATTACAAATATACACAACTTAGTTATGAAAAAAAAACATTTTAATATTTCTCCTTTATTTATAGATGTTTACATTACTTACTTAGACCCTATTGTTTACTTAGATGCATTATAATTATGTTTTACCACACAAAGACTTTCTTACGTGGAAACATGTTTTTTACTAAATATATTTTTATCTTTAGAAGCTTTTAATAATTTTTGATCCATGGATCCCTCTTTTTGTTTATATCTTAAAATAACCCTTATCAATTTCTGAATTTAGATAAATTAATCCATTTTAATAAGAGGAACTATATTTATAGTACTCTAATTGAAATGCAGTTGAAACCTCTTGACTATTTGAATATAGAATTATACCCGCTGGGACTTTTAAATTTTTGTAACTTTGTTTTGGGGATAATGTAAAGTAATTTGAATTTTTTTTTTTTTAATTTGCCAATATATGAAAACACCAACAATGCTTAAATATTTTACCTTATGGAATTTAAAAAGTTTGATTACTTGATATTACATTTAATAGTTAACATTTAAACTTTGTAAACCAATCAGATGTCTCTAACAAACACATCCATGGTTAATTTCATATAGGTCAGATCAAATTTACTTTTTTTAAAAAAAAGGTATAAGACAAGTGCATTGAATAGCATTTGTAATTTTTTCCCATTGAAGAAAAATCCTAGAGACAATGGATATTAGACACTGTATAGACATTACCATTTTATTAAATGTTTGATCACCTAGAAACAAAACTCTGCATTAGTAATTTAAAGAGATTTTGACTTTTATTTATTCACCCAATTTCATTTGAACCTTTTAAATCATATGAAGCAAAGGTATTTGGATCCATTTTTTCAATATTAATTTCTGAGCTCATATATCAATTTTTAGTACTAAATATATGTAGACATGGCAATACATGTAGACAGAGAGTACCCCAGTGCCCCTACACAAAACAGACAAACAAAAGCCTTGTAGGTTATTTGTTAAAACCCTATTAGACTGAGAATTAACCCTTGTAAATTGGCCTTAGAACAAAGCAGAATGTAATCAGAAAAACATATTAACCTAGGCGTATCAGATCAAAATTATGAATTTAACAATTATAGACTTTCAAAACCCTTCCTGTCCTTCTTCCTGAGGTGGTCCTGCTCATCAAAAGTGAAAAGAATTAAGGGAACATAGACAAATGACAGGGCCTTATTCCTACCTGAAGGAACTTCCCAAAGAGGAACTCCATTGGTCTCCTCAGGAGAGTCACGCAGGTTGGGGTCTCATTGTATGTTAAATATGAGAGTCCAGTCTCCATAATCCACTGAGGTGGGAACTGTGAGTTCTTTGGGAAGTTGGGAGCAGAAGATATGTGTCAAAGGCAAGTGTTTCTGATATGGCTTGGATATAAGTTGTCCTCCAAAAGCCTCTGTTTTAAAGCAAGAGGTGAAATGATCAGATCATGAGAGCTATAATTCAATCAGTGGATTAATCCATCAAATGAATATATTTCTGTGTGTGTGTGTGTGTGTGTGTGTGTGTGTGTGTGTGTGTGGTATAAATATATATATTCTGTTAATTAGCATGTTTTAAATCCCAGATAACTATTGACAAAGGCAGTTTCAGAAGCCCTCTCTGGCTGCTAAGGTCCTCTGACAATGACTGGTTTTAGCTTGTTTCCATAACCCAGGTAGGTGCCATCCCAACCAGAACACAATTCATCTTTCCTCCTCAGGGGTTTTTCTGAATTTTCTCCAAAGCTTTTGTTTGTCCAAGGCTTTTTCCAAATCCAAAGAGTCCTGTCCTTTCTGTCCTACAGTCTTTCAGTCTGACACCTTGTCAGGGCTCTTGAGATAATCTTATGACTCAAGCCACTGGAGTGAAAGAAGGTGTGGGGGGATGAACAGAATGTTTGGCTGGGAGGTGCCCACAGAAGGCACATAGGAGTCCACTCATCACCTGAAACTAGGGGAGAGAAGGGAGCTGGGGCTGGAGAGGTGGCCCCAGGCAGGGCTTGCTAAGTGGCAATTGGCAGGCTTGGGCAGGTTTGGAACATGGCCTGAGGTCTGTTTCCATTTCCAGAAGGCTGTTGAGAGGACCATACTCCCTAGAGGGAATTAACAAGAAACGGAGACAGCATCAGTGGAATCATTGCCACCAAGGTGAAAAAGACTGGCTTGCATGTGAGTGACCATGAGCAGCTTGGCAGTCCGTGCAGGTGGCCCTGGGCAACTTGACCTGAGGTTGCTCTTTTGCACCACAAAGAGGAATAAAGCTTCTCCTGGGCAGGGAAGAAACCTACAGTGGCAAGGGTAGTAAGACTGGCCTTGGGGGGAGTTGGGGAGTTGAGGCCCTCGGTTCCCAGAGGCCACATGCAGCCAGGCTCTGCTTGCACCAGGGGTCACAGGAGCTCGAGTCCAGGAAGAAAAATCACCCAGCAGGAAAGCTAGATTCACCAACAAATAGGGTCCAGTTTTCTAGTTTTGTCTCCCCATTGCCCTCCAAGATGCCTCAACCCAGGTGCACCACCAGCCCCTACACACCTTCCAATAACAAAAACAAACAAACAGAAAATCACTTTTGGGGGTGGGGAAGATTGTTTTTGAATTAATTTTTATGGCTACTCTCCACAGTCAGCGCCAATCACAGAAAAGTGTAATCTGAAGCAAGAACCACCTAAAAATCAGTGTCAAAAGAGCCAGTAGGGGGCAGGCTTGTCCCAGTGTGTCCCCTTTCCTATCAAGTGACTTTCTACTGCTGGGTTCTAGAGCCAGATGTCATTGTGCCCAGTAGAGGGAATGGGCAGCTTGTGGATGGACTCTGCCTTAGGTCAGGGTTGTCCATTTGCCCTTAGGTGTTTTTTATTTTTTTTCTCTTTTCCTCCTCCTCCTCCTTATTCTCCTTCTACCCCTCTTTCTCCTCCCCATTCTTCATCTTCTTCTTCCTTTTTTTTTTTTGGTACTGGTGTTTGAACTCAGGGTACTTAACCACTGAACCACATCCCCAGCTCTTTTCAATTTTTATTGAGGGAAGGTCTCACTAAGCTGATAATGGCCTTGTTAAGTTGCTGAGACAGGCTTTGAACTTTTGATCCTTTCTGCCTCAACATCCTAAACCACTGGGATTACAATCATGGCCCACCACATCTGGTTCTCAGCCCTGTCTTATGCTGAGACAGGATCTCACTTTGTTTTCCATACTAGTCTCAAACTCATGATCATCCTGCTGCAGCCTCTTGAATAGCTGGATTACAGACAGGTACCAACATGCTCCATTTAAATGTAAACAATGCTAAAAACCACATATAGTATTTGAGAACATTTTCAAGTAAGAGATGGAAAATGCTAACTCTGAGATGAGGCTCAATTGTCATGTGCATCTTGTACATGTGACAGCGTGCCACTTTGGAGTGGAGTCCTGGGAAAGAAATAGATCAGAATAGAATCCAATGTATAAAAAATATTGTGTCATTCCAGGTTTGGTGACCTGCACCTGTAATCCCAGCTTCCTGGGAGGCTGAGGCAGGTGGATTAAGACTTCAAGCAATGCCCTTGGCAATTTAACAAGACACTGTCTGAAAAGACAAAATGTAAAGCCTGGGATGTAGCTGCAACAGATCATCCCTGGGCTTCAATACCCAGCAAAACACACTCACACATATTTGCATAGGGGAAATAAAGAAATATAGCACAGTGTGGTGGCAGGTGTCTGTAATTCCAATGACTTGGGGCTGAGGCAGGAGGATCAAATTGCTTAAGCAAGGATTAAATTGCTTCAGCAATTTAATGAGACCCTAAGCCACTTAGTGAGACCCCATCTCAAACTGAAAATATATAAATGAAAAGGAGATGTAGCTCTGTGGTGTAGTGCACCTGGATTCAATCCTCAGAACCAAAACCAAAACCAAAACAAAACAAAAAATACAACAGAAAAAGGAAAAGAAAAACAGAAGGAAAGAAGTTTCATATGATCTAATTCAAAGCAGAAATCAAAACTATTGAGATGAAGGGAAACTGCATGTAGAGACACTAAGTCCAGACCTCTGGTCACTTGTAGAGATAGAAATGTGATATTCTCTTTTCATCACAAACTATGTGCCACAATTTTGTGTTTCTTTTTTGGTACTGGGGACTGAACCCAGTGGTACTGTACCACCGAGCTACATCCCCACCTCATTTCATTTTTATTTTGAGACAGGATCTTGCTAAATGCTGAGGCTGGCCTCCAACTTGTGCTTCTCCTGCCTCAGCCTATGGCATTGTTGGGTCTGCAGGCATGTGCTACCACTCCTTGGCTGTAGGTCACTAGGGAAGACTGTCTGAGTGTAGACCCTCTTAAGGTACTGTTTTGAGCTCAGATGCCCTATACCAGTAAAGCACTTGTTTTCAAATGCTCTGTTCTCATCCCTGATGCTAATGTAATAATGAGGACACAGTTTTGAGAAAAAGGAAAGGGAATGTTTACTATTTTGGTAGGAAAAAAAAGTGTCTTCTGTCCCAAAGGCTGTCATTCTGCCTATCAGAGGAATAGGTTGTTATTTTTTTGCTTGATTTAAAAAAAATATATGACAGCATAATGCATTATATTTTTTATTACATGTAAACAACACAACATTTTATATCTCTGGTTGTATATAAAGTATGTTGACACCAATTCTTGTCTTCATACATGTATTTGTATAATGATGTCCATCCGATTCCACCATCCTTGCTAATCCCCTGCGCCCTTATTTTTCCTCCCACACCTCTGCCCTATCTAGAATTCATCTATTCTTCCTATGGTCTCCCTCCATACCCCACTATGAGTCAGCCTTCTTAAACCTGAGAAAATATTTGGCATTTTTTTGGAGGGGGATTCCCTAACTTCACTTAGCATTATCTTCTCAAATGCCATCCATTTACCTGTAAATGCCATGATTTTATTCTCTTTTAATGTGAGTGAAATTCCATTGTGTATATATGCCACATTTTTTTTATCCATTCATCCACTGAAGGACATCTAATTTGGCTCCACAGTTCAGCTTTTGTGAATTGTGCTGCTATAAACATTGATGTGGCTGTGTCCCTGTAGGATTCTGTTTTTAAGTCCTTCGGGTATAGTCTGAGGAGAGTAATAGCTTTCTCAAATGGTAATTCCATTCTCAGATTTCCAAAAAAATCTCCATACTGCTTTCACTGTTGGCTGCACCAATTTGCAGCCCCACCAGCAATATGTGAGTGTGCCTTTTTCCCCACAGCCTCGCCAACACTTATTGTTGTTTGTCTTCATAATAACTGCCATTCTGATTGGAGTTACATAATATCTTAGAGTAGTTTTGATTTGCATTTCTCTGGTTGCTAGAGATGATGAACATCTTTTCATATGTTTGTTGATTTATTGTATATCCTCTTCTGAGAAGTGCCTGTGCAGGTCCTTGACCCATTTGTTAATTGGGTTATTGTTTTTTTTTTTTGGTGCTTAGCTTTTTGAGTTTGTTATATACCTTAGAGATTAGTGCTGAACAGGTTGTTTTTTAGAGGTGATTCTGAGAAAATTAGATTAGAGTGAAGAAACCAGGAAGGAGAACATCAGGGACAAGAAGATCACGAAAGAAGTTATGGAGAAGATTTGGGGGAAAGAAAAAAAAAATATGTAAGATTCAAAGCCACAGGTGGTTTAGTGAAAGCATCAGCAAACCCCTGTTACACACTGAACCACGTCCAAACTCCCCCTTTTGTGGAGGGAGTAGGGATTAAACCCAGGGGTACTTTAACATTGAGCCACATCCCTAGTACATTTTATTTTTTATTTTGAGAGGGGTTATCACTAACTTGCTCAGGATGTCCGTGATCTTGCAATACTCTTGCCTCAGCTCCTGAGTTGGTGGAATTAGAGGTTTTGCCACTGTGTCCACTGCAATCCACCTTTTTTTAAAGCTACCCACCCCAAAAATTTATTCAGCAAAAAAACAAGGTACCCAAGTCACTTTTTCTTTTTCTCCTCCCCCCCCCTCTTTGGTACCAAGAGTAGAACCCAAGGACACTAAACCACTGAGCCACAGTTATAGCATTTTTTAAATTCAATAAATACAAGTTATGGGAAATGAATAGTTTAATTATGCAACATGTCAGGCAATTAGGCCTTTCCTATTAGTTCAGTTCCTGATTTCTGAAGCTTATTGCTTTTAGGTAAGATGAAACATTGAACTGTTTCATTGGAAAAATTAGTAGAGACACAATTCCCTTCATTATTGAAACCTAGGCACTGAATGAAATTTACCAGGTGCATTTTGCTAGTCTTATTTTTCTCTCAGAAATGCCCTTGTTGTCCCTAGGTGTGTAGGTCTTTTTGTGCCGACACCAAGCAGATGTCAGAGCTGTGGTGTTTCTAATTCTCAAGGCTGCTCTTCCTGGTTCTTTGGTCATCTTCTGTATCTGATGTCTCTGTTTGCTTCTGCCTCTGCTCACACTTCTGTGCTATTGCATCTCTCATCTTGGCTCTGAGGCTGTAGGGTCTGGATCTTTGGACTCAATCAACCTTGGATTGAAAATAAGTTTATCTGTGCAGAATGTGTAGAGTCTTTTTTCTTGTCATTATTCTCTAAACAGCACAGTGTCAACAGCTATATAATATTCCCATTGTATTAAATGTTATAAGGAACCTCAAGATGGTTCAAAGCACACCGCAGGATGTGCATAGGTTATATTCAAACAGTGCATCATTTATACATGGACCTTGAACATGTGCAGAGTTTGGTATACAAAGGGGGGGAGGGTTCAGGAATCAATTCACTTTGGATACTGAATGAAGGCTGTACTTGGCCTTGGGCTAGAGAGAATAATTTTCACATATGTGTTTACTCTCTAGGTCACTTGAACCCTACATATTTTCACACATCAACAATCATTGGTTTTGTGGTGGGCACCAGGGATTAAACTCACGGGAATCGACCACTGAGCCACATCCCCAGCACAATTGTGAATATATTTTAGGGACAGAAACCCCCTGATGAGCTTAGTGCCTTGCCATTGCTGAGGCTGTTTTGAACCCGTTATCTTCCTATCTCAGTCTCCTAAGTCACTGGGATTACAGGCATCTGCCACTGTGACTTGCATCCATGGTTCTTATATCAAAAACTAACCCAGGTACATTTAAGCAGAGAGAATGTACAGTAAGCATGTTGTAAAGCCCACAAGATTATTGGCAAAGTTAGGACAATGCTGTGGAAGTGGTTAGGGACCAAGGGAACCTGGCTAGTGTTGGGATGGGTGAAGGTGTGACATCTGCAGTGGAGGGGAGAAAAAAATCACATTCACACACTAATGCATTTTTCAATGCTTTATTCACTCAAATCACTCAATACAACTTCATTGTATAGGTTCTTAATCAAGAAAATGATAATCCTTAATGTTGGGCACTGCAATACACATAATCAGTTCAAAACTAAAAATCCTAAGTTAACTCTGAGCGCAGCAAACACTTAATCATGCCAGACTCATTACACACATTCCCTCTGCATGCTCCGCTGAAGTGCCAGTATCTCAAGTCTTAGGTTTGAAGTCCAGCAGATGCTCACTCATTAAGATCACAGTGATCAGGCCAGGAACAGATGGAGGCTTCTCCTGGGCTGGATGTGACAGGTGGTTGAGTAGACAGTCTTAAGAGGAAGTCACCATTCTCACCAGGTCTAATGTGGCTGTAGAGTTTGAGAGCAGTGAGGGTGATGCAGAGGATCAGGCAGACAATAACAAGAGTTAGGATATTAATGCAGGACCTCATCAGGCTCTCCAGCATGTGGCCATGAGTGCAGCTGGCTGAATGTCTGTTCACTTGCTCCATCATTTTTACTAAATGTTGGGGCTCAGCTCACCTTTTAAGTCCCTATCAGCTACTACTCTGTTTCTTAGTGACATCTTACATTCAGGTCATGACCTTTGGTTTGACAATTTCTGCCCTTACCTCTAACATCTGACTCCCATCAGGGTGAAGGCAAATGACCATAACTTCACTCTGAGTTTCCTCTGGGTTGTGGACAGAGAATTGTCTTTATCAGGATGTGCCTGATACATACTAGAGGGCTCTGGAGGCTGAACCTGGTGGACCTGCAGGTTCATTTTCAACTGTAATTACTCAGGCTTAGGCCATTTTTAGGTTAAGGCCATCCTTACAGCTAGCCTGGACCACAGCTTGGAGACCCCACAGACATCCGGATTAGGACCTGCTGCATGGTGACATAGCACATTGGGGGCACAGGTAAGTCCTTAGGCATTAACCCCAAACCACATCAGGAGGCAGAAAAATACATTTGACTTTTTCATTCCAATCAACTGATGGTGGACCCTGCCTTACTTGGAGACTCCCATGTTCGGTGGGGAATTCACAAGGTCTCACTAAGTTGTTTAGGCCCTTGCTAAGTCGCTAAGGATATCTTTCAATTTGCAATCCTCCTGCCTCAGTTTCCTGAGGGATTACATGCATACAGCAGTGTGCCTGGCTTACTTAACAGGAATATTTAAACTTTCAAATGACTAATAGGAAAGTTAAAAACAAAATGGTGAGTGTTAAGCATGGCCAAAGCAAGAGGTTAAGGAATGCACAAAACCAGGAGAAGGAAACCAAGGCAACCAAAGCAAAAGTTCCAAGGAAAAAGACGGAATCCAGAGTACTGGTATCAGAGCAGAGGGAGGTTCTGTTCAGCTTAAAATGCTCTTTGGTAACTGTAAAAATTTTCTAAATCCCAGAGGAAGCCCAAAGAAAAAAACAAAAATGATGGCATGTTCACAAATGACAAAGAAGGAAATCCAATCTTATCCCAGAAGAAAATACCAACCCACTGAAACAGACTAGAGAGTAAGGGAGGAAAACGGAGAAAAAGATCTAAAGAGAAATCAGAAAAAAAAAATCTAAAAACAAATAATACCAGTCAGATATAATTGTGTATCTTTCAGTAAAAAACCCTGAATATAAAGGAAATAAACTCCCGAAATTTAAGATGTAAAATGACTGAATGGATTTTCTTTTTTAATGGACTCAAACACCTGCTGTCTACAAGAAAGTCATTTCACCTCAAGACACACACAGAGTGACAGTGAAGGGATGGAAAAGATATTCCACAGGAAGAAAACCAACCTAGAGCAGGAATGGCTAGACTCCTGTCAGATAAAATAGACTACAGATTAAAACACAATGAAAAGAGACAAGGTGGTCACACCATGATAAAGGGGTCAATTCAGCAACATGAGACAGAAATTGTACACATACAAGTGCCCGACACCTGAGCACCCACATGTGCAAAGGGATATTACTGGAATGTAATGAAGAAGTTGACTTGACTACAACACAGTAAGAACAGTGGGAGCTTCAAACCCCCCCCCCCCTCTTTTTTTTTGAGAGAGAGAGAGAGAGAGAGAGAATTTTAATGTTTATTATTTAGTTGTTAGATGGACACAATCTTTATTTGTATGTGGTGCTGAGGATGGAATCCGGGCCGCATGCATGCCAGGCAAGCACTCTACTGCTTGAGCCACATCCCCAGCCCAGTCAACTCCCCTTTTCAGCACTGGACAGATCATCTCTGCACACAGTAGACATTTACAGACCATCCCACCCAATCACTGCAGAGCAAACATCCTTCTCAACAGCACACGACACATTCTCCATTTATTCTCAAAATAAATCTCCATAAATTTAATAAGAATGGAATCCATAGCAGGGGGAACACCTGGTCAGTTACAAAGCATCGGAATTCTTCAGCGCGTTCCCCAACAACCAATGGGTCATTGAAGAAATCAAAACATTGTCATGTATGAAAGAAATAAGAAAAATAAATAAAAATAAAAAAAGAAAGTGTAAATGCCTCCAGACCAATGAAAAGGGCCAAACAAGATATTCAAACCTGGCGATACAGCAAAATCAATTCTAATTGGGAAGTCCTCAGCAAGAAATAGATTCATTAGGAAAACAGTTCTCGAATAAATGGCCTAATATTGCATCTCAAGAGACTGGAAAAAATAAAAGGATGGTTCATGCCCCAGTTAGTAAATTTGGGAGAAGGAATAAAATCATAAAGCTTCTCGAGTAGCTGGGATCCCAGGCATGTGCCACTGCAACTGGCTTTTCATACTTGTTTGTTATTGTTTTGGGGACCAGGCAGTGAACCCAAGGGTGCCACACCAGTCAGCTCCATCCCCAGGTAGGATTTTGAAACAGGGTCTCACAAACGTGCTTACAACCTCACTAAAATGCTGAGACTGGCTTTGAACTCACCATCCTCCTGCCTCACCCCTTGAGCTGCTGTAACTACAGCTGAGCACCACCAAGCCAGCTTTTCCAGTTGTTTTTGGAAGAGAATTTTTCAGGACATCAATTTGACCCACCTGTCCAGGCCAAATAAAGAATGCATTCCATTATTTTCATGTGGGTTCTGGTTCTTTCTTTTTGAATATTTCTAACAGGTAGATGCCGCAGTCCAGCTGCAGCAAACTAGCCGGGGGGTGACGAACATCTTGGGTACACTGATACAGCAGGAGTGGGAGAACTTTATTGTAGGACAGGAGCGGTATTTATACGTTCCACACAGCTTATCTAATTAACATAAACTAGATACAGCAGTCAACCAATAAGGAATCTCCACACTTAATGGCTCGCTGGTGCTACTTCATAAACCACTCCCTCTGCCAAAATGCCAGGCGCCATCCTGACTTGTTTGCAGACCTTAACATTAGCCACTCCCTCTGGCAAAATATCAGGCACCATCCTGACTTGTTTACCAACCTTAACATTTCCCCCTTTTGTTTAATTTAAATAACGACCATAGTGGTTTTTACACAAACACCATTAATAATCTGCAACAAGCAGAAGGGGAGGATACAAAATGTGACAATACCAAGCCAATTGATGGCTCCATGTAAGAAGCCCTTGGAAAAATTATACCAGCAATGACACCATTAGCAAAGATACCGAGTTACAATTTGTTGTAGATTACAGTTTGTTGCCTCAGTCCAGGTAAAGCAGTGTCTCAATAGATTAACTCACAGTCCAGGTAAATCACAGTCCAGGTAATTTCTGCAGGCAGCTAGCTTAAATCACAGTCCAAGTAAGTTCTGCAGGCAGCTAGCTTGAATCACAATCCAGGTGAGTTCTGCAGGCAGCTAGCGTGATCCGAACTCGTCCTGTTCTCAGCAACACTGGAAATTCTTCCACCTTCATCTTTACTGGCACTTGCACGAAGGTAAGAACTCCGGATGGCTAAAGAAAATCCTGTATTATTCCAGCAGGCACTAAGAAAACAAACTTCTGAACAATTTAGTACATTATCTCAAGGTTTTTTTACATTTGAAACAGGCCTTAATGGTTGTAGTTACTGGCCTTGGAAATGATCAAACTTCATGGGGGCGTCTTCTGCCTGCAGCATCCAGGGCAGCCCCAGATAGCCCCGGGGAGAGTCCGGGACTCAAACTGCTTCTGGGCACAGGGAGCAAGAGACTGTGAGACTGTGCCTCCAGGTCAGGTCTAGATTTGGGCTTCTGGCAGTGGAAGAGCCAGCTGCTGCCGCTTGGAAAGCACTTGCTGCGCTGTGACCCGCTCGCGCACGTGGCAGCAGCCGCAACAATTCACGCACCCTCCGGCAACGAAAAGTATTCAGTAATAGCATTTTGCTGCAATTTTTTTCCTGATAATCCTTCTTCTTCTGAACTTTCTTTTTCTTTCTGACTAGAGTTCCTGGGCTCTTATCAACACATGCCCTAACTGCTCTTGGTTCCACTGGGGTGCCTCTTTCCATTATCAATTTACTTAACATCCCTTCCATATTATCATCACAAAGACAATACAACATTTCAAGACAAAACAAGACACAAACATACTGTATCAATCTTCTCCATTTTCTCGAAATGGCCATTTTTCCCCTCGCCTTATCTGCCTAGGGATGAGCAGATTTGCTCTTGTCCTATCTATGGACGGGCAGCTTTTTTTCGTCATTTACCCCCAAGTGTCCCGGGGCTACCCGTATGGGCCACCATTTGCCGCAGTCTGGCTGCAGCAAACTAGCCGGGGAGGGATGACGAACAACTTGTGTACACTGATACAGCAATAGTGGGAGCCCTTTATTGTAGGACAGGAGCAGTATTTATACATTGCACACAGCTTATCTAATTAACATAAACTAGATACAGCAGTCAACTAATAAGGAATCCTCCACACTTAATGGCTCGCTGGTGTTACTTCATATACCACTCCCTCTGGCAAAATGCCAGGCGCCATCCTGAGTTGTTTACAGACCTTAACAGATAGACAGCTCTACTCCAATTAAACCTTCCCAATGTGGTCACGTGATTTTTGGATTTATTTCTTTGTTTACTTGTCTCTGTGATGCCTTGGATGGAACCCAGGCCCTTCCACATGCTAGCAAGTGCTCCACCACTGAGAAATGTCCCCAGCTCCCTGAGTTAGCTTTGATGAAGTTCACTCATTTCTCTAAAATAGCATGGTTTCTGGGTTTTCTAAGTTGTGGAGGTAAAATTGGCCAGAGTTAAGGAAAGGGCTGTAGAGTCTTTGGATACAGGTGCACAAAGGACTCTGCATCTTTCAAAGGCCAAGGAGTGAAACCCAGTCCCCACTTCCTGACCCGGCCACCCTTACAAACCAGGTCCTCTTTTTTATGACATCCTACTGTTGTGTGCTCACTCAGAACACAAATTAACCTAGAATCAAAAGATGCATTAGGCCTGAGATTTTGGGAATCATTTGTTATTTTTTTTAATACTTTATTTTAAATTTTTAATTGCAGTTAAACCCAATACCTTTATTTATTTTTTTGGTGTGCTGAGGATTGAACCCAGGGCTTTGCAAGTGCTAGAGGTGTGCTCTACCACTGAGCCACAACCCCAGGCCCCCTCCATCATTTGTTACTAATAAGCCTGGCTTATTCTGACTAGAATGTACCTAGGATTAGACACTGCTATTGCTGCTGTCAGCACTGACTCTCACACCATGAAGACCACAAGGGGAGTGTGAATGTCACATGTCATCACACTTCACAAGTGACCTGCAAATGTAGGAACATAACCTTCATTTACTTGTACATTTTTTTTTTCTAAGAATATCTCTTTAGCAGACCTTATTTGTACCTAGAACTCAAGTGGGAAGTGAGTCTGAGAAATGTAATTTTATCTTTTCAACTTCTTCAAACAGGAGGGTGGAGTGGAATTGGAAGGGGTACCAGTAATGTACCCATAATGCAAGTTCTTTAAATGCAGGGGTAGTTTTGCTAATTATGTTTATATGTTTTGTATCCAGTTTGGGACCTGACATTAGTGGTTGTCAAAAAAATATTTCTTGAAATAATCTGAATTGATGAACCAATCCTAAGTGTTTTTTTTTTTTTTTTTTTTTTCTTTCTCAAGTGAAATAATAGAGATGTAAAATGTGTGCTAAAACTATTGGCTGCTAAAGATCTGAGAGTTCTGAAAGTACTCTGGACTATGAGAAGGAAATAGCAGAAGGCACCAATACAAAGGGGTGGATGTGGGCAGAAAAGAAAATAGCATACCAAACATTTAGAGAATACCTTGTAAGTTAAGTTGATTCAACTGCAAATAAAACTCAAAATGCAGTGGCTTAAATATGACAGGAGCTCATTGTTTCCTTAAAGACAGCAGGTAAACAGCCTGGAGCTCTGCCATGGGAGCTCCTTGACCCTCAGGAACTCATGCACTGTTATGCCATCATCTTTACTGTGTGGTTTTGACCAGATGGTTAAAGATAGCTGCTTGTGCTCCAGCCACCATTTCTCAATTTTAGTCAGCGAGAAGATGGTTGGAAGAAAAGTATGCTCCCTCCTTTCAACAACACTTCCTAGAAGATGCACACTCCTCTTTTATTTAAATATCATTTAAATTAATGTGCAATGTGAACAGACGTGATGAGGCCTAGTCCACAGAGACTGTCCTTATTTGATCCTCTTCATTTCTGGCATCTTCTGGTCAGATATTGACATCAAGGGAAACATAGGATATCACATATTGGAGGACAGTGCCTCTACTAGCCTGGATCCCTAGGTGAATATGAAGCAAAGAGGTAGCTAGGTTGTCTGTGGGAGCTCTTATAACTCTGCAGCCTGGGTAGAGCAGACTTGCTCCTTTAGGCGAGAGACCCCTCCCACCTTGGTGTCCAGGCTTGCCGGGTTTCTGTTCTCTCGACTAAAAGTCTCAGGGGTCACTCCAGTTAAACTGGGCTAACTGGGCTGCATGAAATAACCACACAAGAGACACAAATACCTTTTTCGTTGGGGTTGCTGTGACAGCTCCTCTGACCTTAAGGGTCCACAGAAAGAGAGAGAGAGAGAGCATGTGCTGATCCCTTTTATTGAGGAGAAGCTATTCAAATGAGGCAAGGGGTCGGGTTTCAGGGGGCTGAGTCTATCTTCATGATGTCCACTGTCAGCAGGTTGACTGACACCTGGGTAGGCCACACCCAAGGGCACTGTAAGAGGAGGGGACATAACAAGGCACTTCCATGGAAGATTCTATCCTAAAAGGGCAAGGGGTTATATTACAAAGGAACAGATGAGCATAGCTTCACCCATGTGGCTGTAGCAAGACACACCCATTTCTGTGACTAAGTGCCTCAGCACCCAGCTGGGGAGTGTAACTCAGTCAACCATAAAGTTGGCCTCCCACATATTCTCCCTTTCTTAATATTAAAAAAAAAAAAAAAGAATGTAATTGGGAAATTTTCTTTCAGTCACTTGGCTCTTAGTCCAAGGTCATCACAATCCGCTATTGAAACACAAAAACAATTAGTAAAAAACATATTATCTTCATAACAGTCAACACAATAATCTGGATTATTAGTACCTTGCCAAACACTCATCAGAAGATTTTTAATCTTTTCCCAATTTTATTGGGACACATTGTTTTTGGCCATAGTAACAGACATTTTCATTGCCATGGCATTTCGGCCTCTCCATAAATCATAGAACAAAGGGCTCACTCACATTATTCATTACATTGTCTTCTAGAACATCATTACTTAGTTTTCATCCTTCCATCAGCACTTATCTGACCATGAAGGAAGTTGGATGTAATTTAAGTCAAACATTAAGGAAATACATACAGAGCCGCCCCCCTCCCCCCGTGCCTGCAAGGTAGGCAGAACTGTGACCACCGGCACAACAGGCGCAGCGGCCTGCTGAAGGTCAGAGCCGCCCCCACCACCACGCCTGCAAGGTAGGCGGAACTGTGACCACCGACAGAAAAGGCCCAGTGGCCCGTGGAGAGGCAGAGCTGCCAACCACGCCTGCAAGGTAGGCAGGCCTGCGAACCACCGGCAGAACAGGCGCAGCAGCCTGCTGAGTGGCAGAGCCGCCCCCTGCCCCCGCGCCTGCAAGGTAGACGGAACGGTGACCACCCACAGAACAGGCCAAGCGGCCTGCTGAGGGGCAGAGCCACCCTGCACCCCCCACACCAGCAAGGTAGGTGGAACTGTGACCACCGACGGAAAAGGCCCAGTGGCCCACGGAGAGGCAGAGCTGCAAAAAACGCCTTCAAGGTAGGTGGGCCTGCGACTCACCGGCAGAACAGGCGCAGCGGCCTGCTGAGAGGCAGAGCCGCACCCCTCCCCCCGTGCCTGCAAGGTAGGCGGAACTGTGACCACCGACAGAAAAGGCCCAGCGGCCCATGGAGAGGTAGAGCTGCCATCCACGCCTGCACGGTAGGCGGGCCTGCGACCCACCAGCAGAACAGGCCATACCTGCAACCGACAGACAGAACAGGCCCAGTGGCCTGCGGAAGGGTAGAGCCGCCCCCCTCCCCCAGGCACCTGCAAGGTAGGCGGACCTGTGACCAACCGGCAGAACAGGCCCAGAGGTCTGCAGAGGGGCAGTGCCTCTGCCTTTGCCTGCAAAGTAGGCAGAACTGCAACCACCGAGAGAACAAGCCTAGCGGCCCGCAGAGGGGCAGAGCCGCCGCCCGCGCCTGCAAGAGAGACTTTGTAACTATACAAGACCAATATAAATATATAGGGGGAAAATTCAGTAGCTCAACAGTTTCACCAAACAGATAGAAACGCGAACAGTATGAATAGACAAGGAAAGAAAGGACCACAAGCAATGCAGGTCAACTCAACGTTAGAAGAGGTAATATCTGCAGCAGATGGAATGTCAGATAAAGAATTCAGGATATACATGCTTCAGATGATCTGGAGTCTCGAGGAAGACATCAGACAGCAAAATCAGACAACGAAAGATCACTTCAACAATGAATTACATAAACAAATCCAAGAAGCAAAAGATCAACTATACAGGGAGATAGAGGTTACAAAAAACAAACAAACAGAAATCCTAGAAATGCAGGAAGCAATAAACCAACTTAAAAACTCAATGGAGAATACTACCAGCAGAGTAGAACACTTAGAAGATAGAACATCAGACAATGAAGATAAAGTATTTCAACTTGAAAAGAACATAGACAGCTCAGCAAGACTGTTAAGAAACTATGAGCAGAACATCCAAGAAATATGGGATAACATCAAGAGACCAAATTTAAGAGTCATTGGGATACAGGAAAGGAATAGAGTTTCAAACCAAAGGAATGAGCAATCTACTCAATGAAATAATATGAGAAAACTTCCCAGACTTGAAGAATGAGACAGAATCCCAAATCCTAGAAGCCTAAAGGACGCCGAATGTGCAAAATCATAAGAGATCCACACCTAGACACATTATAATGAAGATGCCCAACATACAGAATAAGGAGAGTATTTTAAAAGCTACAATCGAAAGGAAGCAGATTACATTTAGAGGTAAGCCAATCAGGATAACAGCTGATCTTTCAACACAGACTCTGAAAGCTAGAAGATCCTGGAATAACATATTTCAAACACTGAAAGAAAATGGGTTCCAACCAAGAATTGTGTATCCAGCGAAATTAAGCTTCAGGATGGAGGATGAAATTAAAACCTTCCACGATAAACAAAAATTTAAAGAATTCGCAGCTAGAAAACCTTCTCTTCAAAACATCCTCAGCAAAACATTACAGGAAGAGGAAATGGAAAATAACAATGAAAACCAACAGTGGGAGGTAGGACAGTAAAGGGGGGGGGGGGGAAATAATCAAAGAGGAAAACAAACCATGTTTAGTAACATAAATAAACAAATATGGCTGAAAGAACAAACCATATCTCAATAATAACCCTAAATGTTAATGGCTTAAACTCACCAATTAAGAGACACAGGCTAGTAGAATGGATCACAAAACAAGACCCAACAATATGCTGCCTACAGGAGACGCATTTGATAGGAAAAGACATACATAGGCTGAAGGTGAAAGGTTGGGAAAAATCATATCACTCATATGGACTTTGGAAACAAGCAGGAGTGTCCATACTCATATCAAATAAAAGAGATTTCAAGCCCAAGTTAATCAAAAGGGATAAAGAGGGACACTACATACTGCTCAAGGGAACCATACACCAACAAGACATAAGAATCATAAATATTTATGCCCCAAACAATGGTGCAGCTATGTTCATCAAACAAACTCTTCTCAAGTTCAAGAGTCTAATAGACCACCATACAATAATCATGGGAGACTTCAACACACCTCTCTCACAACTGGACAGATCTTCCAAACAAAAGTTGAATAAGGAAACTATAGAACTCAATAACACAATTAATAACCTAGACTTAATTGGCATATATAGAATATACTACCCAACATCAAGCAGTTACACTTTTTTCTCAGCAGCACATGGATCCTTCTCAAAAATAGATCATATATTATGTCACAGGGCAACTCTTAGACAATATAAAGGAGTAGAGACAATACCATGCATCTTATCTGATCATAATGGAATGAAACTGAAAATCAACGATAAAAGAAGGAAGGAAAAAGCATACATCACTTGGAGAATGAACAATAGGTTATTGAATGATCAATGGGTTATAGAAGACATCAAGGAGGAAATTAAAAAATTCTTAGAGATAAATGAAAACACAGACACAGCATATCAGAATCTATGGGACACATTGAAAGCATTTCTAAGAGGAAAATTCATTGTGTGGAGTTCATTCCTTAAAAAAAAGAAAAAAAACAACAAATAAATGATCTCATACTTCATCTCAAAATCCTAGAAAAAGAAGAGCAAAACAATAGCAAAAGAAGTAGAAGGCAAGAAATTATGAAAATCAGAGCTGAAATTAATGAAATCGAAACAAAAGAAACAATTGAAAAAATTGACAAAACTAAAAGTTGGTTCTTTGAAAAAATAAACAAAATCGACAGACCCATAGCCATGCTAGCAAAGAGAAGAAGAGAGAGAACTCAAATTACTAGCATACGGGATGAAAAAGGCAATATCACAACAGACACTTCAAAAATACAGAAGATAATCAAAAATTGTTTTGAATCCTTATACTCCAATAAAATAGAAGATAGTGAAGGCATAGATAAATTTCTTAAGTCACATGATCTGCCCAGATTGAGTCAGGAAGATATAGACAACCTAAACAGACCAATATCAATTGAGGAAATAGAAGAAATCATCAAAAGACTACCAACTAAGAAAAGCCCAGGACCGGATGTGTATGCAGCAGAGTTTTACAAAACCTTTAAAGAGGAAATAATACCAATAATTTTCAAGCTACTTCAGGAAATAGAAAAAGAGGGAGAACTTCCGAATTCATTCTACTAGGCCAACATCACCCTGATAACTAAACCAGACAAAGACACTTCAAAGAAAGAAAACTACAGACCAATATCTCTAATGAACCTAGATGCAAATATCCTCAATAAAATTCTGGTGAATCGGATACAAAAACATATCAAAAAAATGTGCACCATGATCAAGTATGATTAATCCCTGGGATGCAAGGCTGGTTCAATATATGGAAATCAATAAATGTTATTCACCACATCAATAGACTTAAAAATAAGAACCATATGATCATCTCAATAAATGCGGAAAAAGCATTTGACAAAGTACAGCATCCCTGTATGTTCAAAACTCTAGAAAAACTAGGGATAACAGGAACATACCTCAATATTGTAAAGCAATCTATGCTAAGCCTCAGGCTAGCATCAATCTGAATGGAGAAAAATTGAAGGCATGACGTCTAAAATCTGGAACAAGACAGGGATGCCCTCTCTCACCACTTCTGTTCAACATAGTTCTCGAAACACTGGCCAGGGCAATTAGACAGATGAAAGAAATTAAAGGCATAAAAAAAGGAAAAGAAGAACTTAAATTATCACTATCTGCAGAGACATGATTCTATACCTAGCAGACCCAAAAGGGTCTACAAAGAAACTATTAGAGCTAATAAATGAATTCAGCAAAGTGGCAGGATATAAAATCAACACGCATAAATCAAAGGCATTCCTGTATATCAGCGACAAATCCTCTGAAATGGAAATGAGGACAACCACTCCATTCACAATATCTTCAAAAAAAATTAAAATACTTGGGAATCAACCTAACAAAAGAGCTGAAAGACTTATACAATGAAAACTACAGAACCCTAAAGAGAGAAATAGAAGAAGATCTTAGAGGATGGAAAAATATACCCTGTTCATGGATAGGCAGAACTAACATCATCAAAATGGCGATATTACCAAAAGTTCTCTATAGGTTTAATGCAATGCCAATCAAAATCCCAACGGCATTTCTTGTAGAAATAGAGAAAGCAATCATGAAATTCATATGGAAAAATAAAAGACCCAGAATAGCAAAAACAATGCTAAGCAGGAAGTGTGAATCAGGCGGTATAGCGATACCAGACTTCAAACTATACTACAGAGCAATAGTAACAAAAACAGCATGGTACTGGTACCAAAACAGGCGGGTGGACCAATGGTACAGAATAGAGGACACAGAAACCAATCCACAAAACTGCAATTATCTTATATTTGATAAAGGGGCTAAAAGCATGCAATGGAGGAAGGATAGCATCTTCAACAAATGGTGCTGGGAAAACTGGAAATCCATATGCAACAAAATGAAACTGAATCCCTTTCTCTCGCCATGCACAAGTTAATTCAAAATGGATCAAGGAGCTTGATATCAAATCAGAGACACGCCGTCTGATAGAAGAAAATGTTGGCTACGATCTACATACTGTGGGGTCGGGATCCAAATTCCTCAATAGGACACCCATAGCACAAAAGTTAATAACTAGAATCAACAAATGGGACTTACTCAAACTAAAAAGTTTTTTCTCAGCAAAAGAACCAATAAGAGAGGTAAATAGGGAGCCTACATCCTGGGAACAAATCTTTACTCCTCACACTTCAGATAGAGCCCTAATATCAGGAGTATACAAAGAACTCAAAAAATTAGACAATAAGATAACAAACAACCCAATCAACAAATGGGCCAAGGACCTGAACAGACACTTCTCAGAGGAGGACATACACTCAATCAGCAATTACATGAAAAAATGCTCACCATCTCTAGCAGTCAGAGAAATGCAAATCAAAACCACCCTAAGATACCACCTCACTCCAGTAAGATTGGCAGCCATTATGAAGTCAAACAACAACAAGTGCTGGCGAGGATGTGGGGAAAAGTGTACACTTGTACATTGCTGGTGGGACTGCAAATTGGTGCAGCCAATTTGGAAAGCAGTATGGAGATTCCTTGGAAAGCTGGGAATGGAGCCACCATTTGACCCAGCTATTCCCCTTCTCGGTCTATTCCCTAAAGACCTAAAAAGAGCATGCTACAGGGACACTGCTACATCGATGTTCATAGCAGCACAATTCACAATAGCAAGACTGTGGAACTAAACTAGATGCCCTTCAATAGACGAATGAATAAAAAAAAAAATGCGGAATTTATACACAATGGAGTATTACTCTGCATTAAAAAATGACAAAATCATAGAATTTGCAGGGAAATGGATGGCATTAGAGCAGATTATGCTAAGTGAAGCTAGCCAATCCCTAAAAAACAAATGCCAAATGTCTTCTTTGATATAAGGAGAGTAACTAAGAACAGAGTAGGGTCGAAGAGCATGAGACGAAGATTAGCATTAAACAGGGATGAGAGGTGGAAGGAAAAGGGAGAGAGAAGGGAAATTGCATGGAAATGGAAGGAGACCCTCAGGGTTATACAAGAGTACATACAAGAGGTAGTGAGTGGAAAGGGAATAATAATACAAGGGGGACAAATGAATGACAGTGGATGGGGTAGAGAGAGAAGAGGGGAGGGGAGGGGAGGGGAGGGGGGATAGTAGAGGATAGGAAAGGCAACAGAACACAACAGACACTAGTATGGCAATATGTAAATCAATGGATGTGTAACTGATGTGATTCTGCAATCTGTATATGGGGTAAAAATGGGAGTTCATAACCCACTTGAATCAAAGTGTGAAATATGATATATCAAGAACTATGTAATGTTTTGAACAACCCACAATAAAAAATTAAAAAAAAAAAATCTAAGGAATTTGATGACATGTCAAAATTATATGAAATTCTGTCAATAATAATTATAATAATAAACATAGCTATATTTATTATTTTAAAAAAAGAAAATCCATACGATGTAAGTTTTAAGACATAGCCACAAAAGCCGAAATTGAATAAGCAAGGAATAATATTTAAAGTAGTCAGTTTAGGGATAATGAGACCAGCAGTTTGTCTAGGTCTGGTTAATAGACATACACCTGTTTCAAAGCCTGAATATTAACTTTAGCATATTATAGTTCTGAAATATTAGCTGGCAATAATTAATGAGGCAATAAGTTGTATTCTTATAGTCTACAGGGTATTTATCATTTTTTCTCTTCACTCTCATATTTAAGGAGTTAATTAGGTCTGTCAGTAATACAAATACCCTTGGAAAAATCTATTTTAGTCATCTTTCCAACAATTGTCCAGAAAGGTAAATGTAGTCTTAATCACTAAAGTCCAGCATAATTGGCTGGCTTGGGTTTTTATCTGCTGTCTAGCATAAGTTTCTGTCACTGGTGTGGTCAATTTGTTGCTCGGCTATTTGGCTACCTCAGTCATGGGAGCTGGTGATAACTGGCTGGTGACCAACCTCAAGTAAAGGTCCAGTAGCTCAGTTTCTTTTTGGAATGTACACAACTGTTATAGGGTTCGAGTGGGGCATGCCTGTTAATCTACAGAAGCAAGATAATATCCATAAGCCAATCATCTTCTGCCTAATGTAACCATACTGTGAGGAAATTCTATATGTTCGTAGCTGTTAGTTGCAACTGAAGGCTATTCTAACATTTTCTCCTCTTTTATTAAATTTATTGTCAAAGGAGAACCCTGATGAGAAAAAAAGGGAAAAGGAAAAGCATAGAAAAAAAATGAGAACCAAGAAAGAGAAAAGCATCCAGACATGGCCCATTCCTGTAGCTGCATTTGTCTCCTGCTATGTTGAGCAGGCAGTCACTGTTGACTAGTCCACCAGGTGACCAGCACGCTGGATTTATTAGAGAGGTTCCTGGCATAGAAGTTAACTAGTGAGATCAAAATAAAACACACAGACTCAATTACCTTTTTCTATGACCAGGTCCGAGACGGCTCTCACCTCGAACCATCCAGTGGGGCAGCAAGTCTTACTCAGGGCTGGCAGGAAGAGAGAGAGAGCAAGCCAGGGAGTGGCCTTTTATTGGGGAACAAGAAATTTAGGGGAAAATTTCATCCAATGAAGGTCAAGGGGGGCAGCATTCCAAGGTCAGGGTCAGTGATTGGCCTAAGGGTCAGTGGTCAGTCACACCCCCACAGGGACAGGCTCTCACACCTGGAGAGGGTGGGGAAAGCTCCGACACAGTTTGGCCAGAGCACCTCACACCCAATTCGGGAGGTGCCCAATCACGTGAGAGAATGGCTTCCCACAGACTAGGTCTCTGTCACTAGGGTTCTGATCTGAGCTGGATGTGGGGAGCAAAGCAGCCATGGGGCAGGAGACCTCTCTCAGAAGGCGAGAAGAATTAGGCCTTTGCACCAGTGGGGGGGTGAGGTTCTTTGCCTCACCTCTGTTGGCCCCCAAATTTTCTCCTGATGGCCCCTCTGCGACTGTGCCTGTCTTAGGTTGTCCCTCCCTTGAGGAATCTTACCCGTCATTGACTAACCAGCCATCCTCCGGGGCCAAACAGGGTGATGTGGAGTGTGCATGGCATCATCCCCAAGAGGGCTCTCCGTCTCCTTGATAGATAATGCCCCCGTGGCCTCCATGCCAGCATTTACCCTAGGATCAGCAAACTTAGGTTTCTTCTCCATAGAGGTCCCAGCTCACAGCACTGGGCTGGTGGGGATGCCTTCAGGAAGGAAGGAGACAGGTCATAGACAGACAAACAGTAATATAGTAACAAGGCTGAGAGAGACAGATGAAGAGGAGATCCCTCATTCAGAACTGGCCCTTAATTGGTGTTACTCACATCTGGTCCATAGCCGCCATCCATACAGATGTGGAACAATCCATTATCTCAACACTGTCTTTTTCTCGAAAGATACTTCCTGACAGTCTGTTTACCATAGAATCAATATATAGGTATAACTGACCATTACAGTCAGTACAATTAATCTAGTTTCATGGGTGGGCTTTCCAGTCCACTCTGCAAGACACATTAAAGGTGGACCTGGGAAATGGGTCCATACAAGTCTTTTCATAATTTTTATTTACCTGACAAGCTTGTGAAGCTGCATGGCTGTAAACTCTGCAGCTGGAAATTTACCTTCCTGTGCCAGGTTTCTCAATCATTATAATGATGACTGGTTTAAACTCTCCTTTGATATCTGATTTAACTTAATGAATCATGTTCAGTAACATTAACACTCTTCATATTACAATTTAAGAAAAAAACTTCTAAATTATTTTGTAAAATTTAGTGTCTCTCTGGGATCCTGTATTCCCCCTTTTCCTTATTTAATAAAATTGAGTAAAGGCTTGGCATAAGTCATAGTATTATTAGTTTAAGTTATGGATAATAGTGCAAGTATTTAAATGATTAAAAATGGATTTACCTTTTATTGATTATTAAATTTTTTTAATATAGACTAGTCGATCCATCCTAAAATTTAGAAAGTATCTTCAATCTTTTTGAGAGAAAAGTTAAATTAAGGGTCAGGTTGGTAGGAGAGGGTGGTGAGCCTTTCTCAGAAACACCCTTGGGTGGGAAAGTAGAGCCTTTCCTAAGATGGCAGCTGTCAGTTAAGATGGCCATCCAGGTACTCAGTGTGAATTTTATACTCCTTTTTTTTTTTTCCGCGGGGGAGGGGGATCATAGGGAACAGGAATGTAGGTCAATCTTCTCGAACTGCTTCCTGCTGGGCAGGGGCAGTGTTTGAATCATTGGGACAATGAGGGAGTTTGAGTGGTAGTGGAATGTGTCCCAGGTGGCCCAGTTTTGGTGAGGGATTGGTATTCCTTCAGCAGAGGAGAGCTGTGTTTTCCTATGTTCAAGGACTTGTTGGAGTTGTTTTATCTTGTCCTTTACTATACCAGATTGATTTACATGTTAGTAGTATTCCTCCTGTAGGTTCAGACAAATCCACCTTTCTTGGCCATAAAAAGGTCAAGGCCCCTTGGATTCTGCAGAGCCACAGCAGCTAAAGAATGAAGCTGCCATTGTATGGCTAGTATGGTTTGCGCAAGTTGCTGTAAGTCTCCTGGAAATTGGAATGGTAATCCCTGGTGGTAGCACCTGTGGGAGGTGAGTGCAGAGTGAGGGAGGAGGGCAAAAATGAAAAAAGGAAGGATAGCACTCATGGTTCTGCAGTGTTCTTGTGGTCCTCAGAGACCAAAGGAAGATTGGGGGTTCTGGCCTTGGAGAGACACAGAGAGGGCAGAGAGGACTGTCTTAAATGGGGGTTAGAAACTCGATATGGAATGCCCTCAAGGTGGGCCACCAAACAAGTGGTAAGAATGACCCGATAGGGTCCAGTCCATTTTGCAGAGAATTGAGAGGAGGAGGCAGGTTTTTTGAGGGTGGTAAAAGTACCAGGTCACCAGGAGACAGAGTGGGAGAAAGAGAAGAGGCAGAATTGGCTTTGCCAGAACAACATCCCTGTGTTGACAAAGAAGGTTCCTAATGTATGCAAGAAGGGGCCAGAAAAGATGAGGAGCAAGGGGTAGTGGAGAATCAAGGGTTTTTAGCTGAGCAGGGAGGTGGGCTGTCCATATAAAAGCTCAAAGGGGAGATGTTGAGTGGCTTTGGGAGGGCGTGTGACAGAGGAAGAGCCAAGGAAGGAGTTTAGCCCAATGTAAATGTAATTCAAGGGACAGTAGACAATGAGGGAGGCTCCCTTTACCAATGTGAAGGCTCTGATGAGGGCAAGAAGTTCAGCCTGCTGATATTGGGAGTGGAGGCTCTTACACAACCTTGGCTAGAGAGACTATTGCCTACCCTGTTCCATGAATTCCCTCCTGAAGGAAGGGGGGGCATCTTTAAACCAAAACTCAGAGTGAAGTTGCCAACGGGAAGGGATGGGGAGTTTGAGAATCGTGGTGCTGGGCCAAGATCTAAGTTAATTTTTGTGTCTCAAGAGGAGACTTGTCACTGCCATCTCTAGGGGGTAGACTTGTGAGGAGGAGGGGAGGAGAAGGGTAGAATCACTTCCCCAAGGGAACCGGTGTGTGGATAAAGAAGAAGAGCACTAGGTGAATGGAAGAAGGTGTGTGGTCATTGTCCTGGTGAGAAAAGTTTTTG
Source organism: Marmota flaviventris (assembly GCF_047511675.1). Classification (NCBI taxonomy): domain Eukaryota; kingdom Metazoa; phylum Chordata; class Mammalia; order Rodentia; family Sciuridae; genus Marmota; species Marmota flaviventris. The sequence goes on from NC_092507.1 coordinate 86,077,047, forward strand.
GGAACAAGTCTGCTCTTCAAAGAGAGGGACAGCATCAGCAAGGAGGGAGAGCAGGTGTTGTGATTGGGCAGAAAATGGAGGAGGTTTTGAGACAGATGTGAACGGGCTCGTGGTGTGAGGTGATAGAAGGACTGGGAATGTCCACCCCAGCAGTGGGTCATGGGAAGGCACTGGCCAGCAGAATAGGAGATGGTCCTAAGGTAAGGGTGAGTGTCAGAGGAGCAGCAGGTGAGTCTGCATGGAAGCGTCTATGAGGGGAGAAGGAGAGCATAGCCCCCAACTTTGTGAGGATGTCCCTTCCCATAAGGGGAACAGGACACTGTGGAATGACCAAAAAGGAATGAGTAAAAATTAGAGAACCACAAGCACAAACAAGGCTAGGTGACTGTAAGGGTTGGTAGTCGGCCTCCAGAACACCTTGAGGACTGAATATGTAGCCCGGTGTCTAGGAGGTAGGAGACGGGCCTACCTGACATGTGCAGTGTTACCCTGTTTTTCCATGGAGTGATGGTAGTGGTTGGGTGATGAGGACCTGGATCTTTTCAGTCCTCTGCAGCCAGTCCTAAGAGTTGAAAAGGGGAAATGAAGGGACAGATGTCTGGGGAGCACCCATGTGCTCAGGGAATGTGAACAGCCCAGTGTCCCTCTTGATGACATTCAGGACAAAAATCCAGAAATTATGAGGCTTGGGACATATACAAGCCCAGTGACCCATCTGACCACATTTAAAACATAGTCTGATTGGTCCTGAGGGACCATCCCATGGGCCAGTGATACCAGGGACAGATGGCTTGAGCGAGCATCTGATATCTCAGCTTTCAGTCCTTCTCATCTCTCTCATTTTATACACCTTAACGGTCACTTCCAGAACCTCAGCTTTGGGATTTAGAAGCCCCTTCTCAAAGCATGTGTCACAAGGAGACAAAATCACAATGTATGCAGTCCAGGGAGAGAAACAAAGAATGTCCACATGCTTCTGCCCATTTCAGTGCTGTATTCACTCAAATTATTCAATACAATTTCACTCTATAGGTTCTTGTTCTTTTAATATTTATTTTTAGGTGTAGATGGACACAACATCATGCTTTCATTTTTATGTGGTGCTGAGAATTAAACCCATGTTCCGCCCATGCTAGGCGAGTTCCAACCCTGCCTAAGCCTGCCTATTTTCACTTAGCAAGCCCTGCCTGGGGCCACCTCTCCAGCCCCAGCTCCCTGATCTCCCCTAGTTCCAGGTGATGAGTGGACTCCTATTGCCTTCTGTGGGAACCTCCCAGCCAAACATTCTGGTCATCCCCCGACACCTTCTTTGACTCCAGTGGCTTGGGTCATAAGATTATCTCCAGAGACCTGACAAGGTATCAGAATGAAAGACTGTAGGATAGAAAGGACAGGACTCTTTGGATTTGGAAAAAGCCTTGGACAAACAAAAACTTTGGAGAAGACCCAGGGAGACTCCTGAGGAGGATAGTTGAATTGTGTTCTGGTTGGGATGGCACCTACCTGGGTTACGGAAACCCTGCTAAAACCAGTCACTGTCAGAGGAACTTAGCAGCCAGAGAGTTCTTCTGAATCTGCATTTTGTCAATGGTTATTTAGGATTGAAAACATGTTAATTATCAGAATACACACACACACACACACACACACACACACACACACTCACACACACACAGAAATATATCCATTTGATGGATTAATCCACTGATTGGATTATAGTTCTCATGATCTTATCATTTCACCTCTTGCATTAACACAGAGGCTTTGGAGGACAAGTTATATCCAAACCATGTGAGAGACACTTGCCTTTGACACATATCTTCTGCTCCCCAACTTCCCAAAGAACTCACAGTTCCCACCTCAGGGGATTCTGGAGACTGGACTCTCATATTTAACATACAATGGGACCCCAACCTGGGTGTTGAGGTCCTGAGGAGACCAATGGAGTTCCTCATATGGGAATTTCCTTCAGGGAGGAATCAGGCCCTGTCATTTGTCTATATTCCATTAATTCTTTTTACCTTTATGAGCAGGACCACCTCAGGAAGAGGGCCAGGAAGGTTTTTGAAAGTCTATATTTATTAAATTTATAATTTTTATCTGATACACATAGGTTAATATGTTTTTCTGATTACATTCTGATTTGTTCTAAGGCCAATTTACAAGGGTTAATTCTCAGTATAATAGGATTTAACAAATACCGACAAGGCTTTTGTTTGTCTGTTTTGTGTAGGGGCACCAGTGTGCTGTCCGTCCACATATATTGCCATGTCTACATATAATTAGTACTAAAAAATGACATATGAGCTCATAAATTAAAATTTAAAAAATGGATACAAATACCTTTGCTTCATATGATTTAAAAGATTCAATTGAAATTGGGTGAATAAATAAAAGTAAAAATGTATTTAAAGTTACTAATGCACAGTTTTGTTTCTAGGTGGTCAAACAGTAAATAAAAAGTTAATGTCTCTTAAGTGTCTAATATCCATTGTCTCTAGGATTTTTCTTCAATGGGAAAAATTACAAATGCTATTCAATGCACTTGTCTTATACCTTTTTTTAAAAAAAATGTAAATTAGATTTGACCTATATGAAATTAATCATGGATGTGTTTGTTAGAGACATCTGATTGGTTTACAAAATTTAAATGTTAACTATTAAATGTAATATCAAGTAATCAAACTTCTTAAATTCTCTAAGGTAAAATATTTAAGCACTGTTGGTGTTTTCATATATTGGTAAATTAAAAAAAAATAAAATTATTTTACGTTATCACAAAAACAAGGTTACTAAAAGTTAAAAGTCACAGTGGGTATTATTCTATATACAAATAGTCAAGAGGTTTCAACTGCATTTCAATTAGAGTACTATAAATATATTTCCTCTTATTAACATGGATTAATTTATCTAAATTCAGAAATTGATACGGGTTATTTTAAGGTATAGACAAAAAGAGGGATCCATGAATTAAAAATTATTAAAAGCTTCTAAATATAAAAATATATTTAGTAAAAAACAGGTTTCCAGGTAAGAAAATCTTTGTGTGGTAAAACATAATTTTTATACATCTAATTAAACAATAGAGTCTAAGTAAGTAATATAAACAACTTAAATAATGGATAAATATTAACATGTTTCTTTATACCTAAATTTTTTATATATGTAACACAAATAATTAAAAGTATTCAAGGTTATTCCCTAAGAGAAAATATAAATGTATTGATATAAACCAAAGTTTGATTCACATATTAAAATGACAAACACTTCTTAAAATATTAATTACATTGTGTCTGTTAAGTTTTATTCTCTAGAGCAACTAACTGGACAAATGAAGTTTTGTACACCTCTGGTGAAACAGCAACTGTTATTTTAGAGTATTGTTCCACATTACAGAGTCTAAAACTTGGTTAATATAAAAACATCAATAAAATTGTAGTACACTACTCTTCTTTACATATTCAATGTGCTTGCTTACTTTGGCTATACCCCCAAATCTCCCTTTTGTGGTGTTTTTGCTTAAATATGAGGCATAACTGAAGGTGGTATGCTACTCTGACCATCTTGCTTTTAGAGAGTAAGTGTCTGCTGCTGACCAGCCATTAAGTCTTAATTGGAATGGCAATGTGTGGTCTGAGAGTTATTTAAGGGTCTCGGTATTGGTATAACATTCATCCAGAGGAATTTTGCAGTCTGAGTCTATTATTCTCCTTTTAGTTATGGCACTTGCTCCCAGGTGCAATGTAATCTCTTGAGGGTTTTAAATGCTCTATGGCCAGGTATCGAGGTGCACACTTACAATCCCAGTAACTTGGGAGGCTAAGGCAGGATGATTGGAGGTTCCAAGCCAGCCTGGGTGATGTAGTCAGACCCTGTCTCAAATAAAAATATAAAAGGTTTTGGGGGGTGTAGCTAAGTAGTAAAGTGCCCTAGGTACATAATTCTTAGTGCTACACACACACACACACACACACACACACACACACACAGTCCAGCAGAGACATGCCTGCCCTAGCACTTTAAAAGAAAAAAAAAAGACGTATTGACACAGAAGAGGAATTAGAATACAACCAAGAGTAGCAGATGATGGCTCCAGGCTGCAGGCGGAGTGCAGCAGTGCTGCACATGCCTAGCCTGCATGAGGCCTGGGCTCCATCTTCAGCCCTTCCCCCTCCCTACCCACAAGGTGGTGCAGACTGATTCTAGGTATTTCTAACCATTGGAAGTAAGTGGACTGAGTTTCCCCAGGCAAGGGGTGTAGCCACTAGTGATCAGCCATGAGTTCTCATTCCTGCAAGAGCACCCCATCCTTAGGTTGCAAGGCAGCAGGGTACCTGGGTTCAGTATTAGAAGTCCACATAGAGTGGGGGTAGGGTCCTGGATTCTGCACTTGTGTCACCCATTACCCTAGGCTTCTTCAAGGAAAGTGACTACAGATGTGCCCTGGGGTCTTTCCATCCTTGGAGAGGATGGGGGATGAAGAGAGTCATACCGATGATGACCTGGTGACCTGGTGACCCGGTGCTCCTAGCACAGGCCTAGTACTTTCCGTAGTTTTCAAATCTCCACGTCAGGCTGGTCCTGCTAGCTGTTTTTCCCTCATGGACACTGGTGCTCACAAGGGAAGCCATGTGCCCAGCGAGATACAGCCAGTCCAAGGGCTCTGGATGGGACGGGCAGGAAGCTTCACAGTGGTTCCCTGGCATCTGCAGGACATTGAGTTTTCTTTTTTCTTTTTTTGTAATGGGGATTGAACCCAGGGATTGTCTACCACTGAGCCACATCTCCAGACATTTTAATTTTTTATTGAGATAGGGTCTCCCTAAGTTGCTTAAGGCCTTGCTAATTGCTGGGGCTGGCCTTGATCTTGAGATCCTCCTGTCTTGGCCTCCACAGTCACTGGGATTACAGGCATATGCAACCATACCCAGCGCTATTTATTTATTTATTTATTTATATGGGATTGAGCTTGGTATAAGGGATTGAGACTGGGGAATTTGCCAATGAGCTACATCCTCAGCCCTGCTCTGAGGAATAGAATATGAATATGCTGGAGTGCTGCTGAACTGGGCCCTGGAGGGGAACCTAACACATCTGGCAGGCTGTGCTTCCTGCCCCTTGGAAGCCACTATCATGTAGGAAGCTCAGCCCTCCTGAGACCACCAGGATGAGAAGTGCACCCAACAGGGGGAGGCCCTGGTGGGCAATACGCCACATACAGAGAAGACCAGAGGGCACTGTGGTACATAGCTGTATTCCCAGCAACTCAGGAGGCTGAGGAGGGAGGATCACAGGTTGGAGGCCAATCTTAGTAACTTGAGACCCTGTGTCAAAATAAATAATAAGGACTGGGATGTAGCTTAGTCATAACACTATGTATTAAGCACCTGTGTGGCTAGTCAGGGGGGCAGGTAGGGTCCACTTGGATGAAGATGGCAGGTGAGTCAGTCTCTGGGACTGGCCACCTATAAGAAACAAGAATGTGCAATGTGGCCAACTGTGATCAATTCCTTCTGTGGAACAACCATGAGTGGATAATGGGGTGTTCAGGGAAGGCCTCTGAGGTGATGCCAACTGAGACCTGGAGGAGGAGCCAGTCTAGTATTGGGGAGTAGGGGGCATGTGGGACAGTAGAGAGCCCCCCTGTGTGCCCCTTCCAAAGCCAGAGCCAGTCACCACAGCAGTTGAACCCCTACTCCAGCTGCTGCTCCTGCCTGGCAAGTAGCAGATTTTTCACCCCAAGAGGGAGAGAGAGAGAGCCAGTCTGCATGAAGGAGAGTGACTTCTTCGGCAACATGCTGTGGCTGCAGAAGATTACAGCACTTTGATCTTTCTTGACACTCCTTCCAAATTGCAGTCTGGCCACAATTCTACATATCTGAGCCCCTTCGGAACTCTTGTCCACTTGTTCTGGAAGCTGCAGATGCTTGGAGCAAGGAGAGAGTTATTTGATCACAAAAAGAATAGTTGAGAAATGGTTTGGTTAAATCCACAAGAATGGGGTCCAGTAGTGTCCTGCTTTATTGATCACACTGGGCAGATTGTCAGCAAATGACCAAATAAAAAAAATCCATTTTGAGCTCCCACCAAACAGAAAACAATCCTAGTCTTCAATCCTGTTCCTCATTTATGCCAGAAGATAGCCTTGAACCTCCAGTGGTGTCTGAATTAGGCAACTGGAACTTTTTTTAAATAGCCTGGTCACATAGTGCAGACTAAAATTTTAAAGTACCTATGGTTTCTGTCCTCTGACCTTGGCTATGGTTGTCTGATCTTTCAGAGTTAACCTCCCCCTTCACTTCCCTGAACAAATCTACTGGCAGCACCAGGCTTGCAGGACTGCTGGTCTGTCTTGGTAGGTCATATTTACTTCTTTGCCCTGAGCAGAGGTACACACAAAAAAGCAGGGCTTGAAACCCAGCAAGGTGGGTAGGGCAGTTATGTTACATGCTTCCAAAGGCTTACAAATTAGCAGCCAGGTGTGGTAGCACACACCTGTAGTCCCAGCAGCTTGGGAGACTGAGGCAGGAGGATCAAGTTCAAGGCTAGCCTCAGCAACTTAAATATGTCCTGGGCAACTTGGAACCTGTCTTAAAAAGGATTCGGAATGTGGCCTAATTGTTGAGCACCTTATGATTCAGTACCCACACACACACACACAAAAAAAAAAAACAGCAGTGAAAATTTAGTACATTTTTATTATGGAATAATAGAGCCAAAAACCAAGTAGCATAATAAAATGAAAGCCCTGATACCTATCTTTCTCAAGGCCCATTTTTCAGGGGTACTGGGGATTGAAGCCAGGGCATTTGCCCAGAGCTCCATCCCCAGCCCTTATTTTGAGACGGTCTTCCTGAGTTGTCAAGACTCAAATTTGAGGCCATATGCACACATGAACCCCATTAGACATTTATAAGAAACATTTCTTGAGGTTCTGGAGATCAAACTCACGGCCTCATGCCTGCAGGGCGCACTCTAACTGAGCCTCACCCCAAGCCCAAGAAAGCTAATGTGATGTGCATGTCAATAATCCCCTGCCTTCCGAATTGCCACTGGGTTTCCGGCAATAAAATCCGTATGTTTGAGGTGAAGAACACAATCATAAGAATAAATCTGGATGTCGTGGACAGGCCTGATGTCCTTCACCAGCTGCATCAACTCCTTCCGAACCTGGTCAAATTTCATGTGGTTGATCTCAGTCCAGAAACCCCAGAGGATTTCATCAAAGCTCTCCAGAGGGGCAGGGTACTTTGCTTGTTCCAGTGGCAGGCTGCCGGTGTGGCTCAGCAGGTTCTTAAGAGCAGTCAGGGGGATTTGGTTCCCACAGAAACTGAAGGTTTTGAGCTGGGAACAGTGACCCAGGGCTGGTGAGATGGCATTTAGCTGGGACTCTGTTATCTCACAAAACTCTAAGACCAGGGTCTCAAGGGTGGGTGCCACCTTCTCCAGCAGGACCCGGAGGGGCTCAGGACTCATATCTTTCATGGAAAAAGAGCTGAGATCCAGATACTTCAGTTGATCAGTGCTCGGACACATGGACAGATGCTTTAAATCCTTCTCCTTGAGCGGACAACCTCTCAGCGAGAGTGTTTTCAAGGGGGTCTGACTCCTGGAGAGAAGGCAAAGAGTTACTTCTGGTGAATGAAGGCACCAAGTGGATATAGTGGGAAATGGTAGAAGAGAACTGGTTAATCTCAAACCCAAGGTCGCCCTGTCCTTCTGATGATGGTGGACCCCCAGGACACTGTGGGTTGCAGGATCTGCTCCTAAACATCACCCAATTTCAGGGTGAGCCTTTCACCACCACTTGAGTGACCAGGTGAGTCCATCATCTCTAAGGCTCCGCCCCTCACTGCCAAGGCCAAGGCCACAGCTCTGGCAACAGGAGGTCAGGGGGAGTCATGTATGAAGAACAAATCCAGGCAAGATGAAGAAAACCAACCGGGGTTATCCACCTGTGAAGCTCACACCCTGTGCCCTGCATCCCTCCTCCTCACCCTCAACTCCAGAATCACCACCTGAGGCTCAGAGCAGCCTTCCCAAAGAGGGCCTTGGGGGCGGCTCCTCTGCTCCCTGCTGGAGAGCACAGAGCTTCAATGTTGCAAGGTGCAGGTATGGGGGCTTCCCTCCTCCAAAGCCCTCTCCTCTACCCCATCTCCCACCTCCTTCGCTGGACAGGCCTCCCAGGGAAGGAACCTCACCCACCCTCACTAGCTCCTTTCCCCCCCAGCTGGCTTCCCAGCATGGTGGCACTTCCCAGAACATGCACCACGGTTTAGCCCTCTGCTTCTCTGTGGGTGGTGATGAGACCCTCCTTTAGGACTGAGCATGGGACCAGACCCGGAGGTCACTCGGTCACTCTCCAGCATCTCCTTCCCTGATATGGCCAGTGGCCGGGGCACAAGCCCTTTTAATGCTCGGTAAGCAAAAATGGCTTTTGCGGCAATGCGCACCCCTCGTGCTTACAGGAGGATTTTGTGCAGCGCTCCGTAGAGGAAGAAGACGTTGGTCACATAGAGCTCACGGAGTTTTTTCACCTTCCGCAGTTGAAGGCTGAATCTATGGGAAAACCACCTGTTTACCGAGCGGCTGGTGAAGACCTGCGGGCTCAAGTCGGAAAGATGGAGGACGCGAATGTTCCTCATCTTGATCAGGCAAAAACAAAAATGTTCCATTATTTCTCGAGTCCAGTGCTGAGCATTCACCTCCAGTTCCTGCACGTAGTACAATGGCAGAGTCCTCAGGAATTTAGAGAGTTTGAAGTAGAAACCCCCGATCTGCAGCTTCTCGCAGTATATACGGACCACCCCGTTTCTCTTCTCCACCCACTCCCTGAGGCTGCCAAGGAATCTTTGGAAGACTTTGTCCAGATCGAAATCTATGAAGATCTTCAAGTGTGGCTTTGCTGCTCTTTGGCTACATTTCTCTCTTTCCTTTGGAGACATGGCCTCTTGTGAGCAGGTACCCAGTGGGGCTCTGGACCACTCATTGTGGCTGTCCTGATTCACTTCCCGAAAATCTATTGCTTTCAGTTTCCATTTCCTATGGAGAAAATGGGAAGGAGGTTCGAAAAATAGACAAAGACTTGCCCGACTTCCAACCTGTGCGTTAGACCCCAGTGAACCCCTTGTTCTGGGTGGCTCCTCCTCTGCTCTCCTATGTTTCTCCATGCCCTTTCCCCTTGAATCCAGCCAGGGACCCTCCCTGTGGAGGGGGCAGAGCAGCCTCCTCCCTGGCATCACCTGGTCCACACTTCACCCTGTCCTGCTTCCCTCAGCTGTCTCTTCCTGGGCCCCCCTCACCTGGGGTAAATGTTCTGGGAAATCAGCAAGTCTAGCCCATTCAGTAGGGTTTTTAAGGCCTTCACATCTCTTGTCTTCAGCAGGTACTCCACAGGCAGACAGGGCAAGGGGCAGGACAGCACCATTTTCTTTACCATCTCCATGTGACCCCCCCATTATAGCCTCCTTGTACAACTGCAGGGTGAGCACCCTGGGCAGGTACTCCAGATTGGGGATGGGCAAGGCCTCATTGCACAGTACGTTCTGTATCACCAGGTCCTGGAGTGTGGGTATGGTCCTGATGCTCATCCTGTTGAGTCTGCAGGGAACAGAGGCACCCTTTCAGGCCAAGCCTGAAAAACCCCTCCTTAACCAGTTGAGGTCCAAATCCTGGTAAGCCACAGTGCTGTGGTGGTGGGGATCAAATCCCCAGTATCCAGTTTCCACCTCTGGTCCTCCCAACTCTAATCCCACTGGTTATTAAGCAGTCTGAAGGCTCACCAGTCCCATTATGGACAGGTGACTCATCCTCACTTTTGAGATCCTGGGGAGTGAACCAAGGGCTGAATGCATGCCAGGCAAGTGCCTTACCACTGATCCCAAACCTAAACCTCACGTAGGACCCCCTTAAAGAGAATAGAAATGACACAGGGCCAATGCCCAGCCTGGTGACACAAGCCTGTAATTCCAGCAACTTGGGACACTGAGGAGGACTACAAGTTCAAGTCCAGCCTCAGCAACTTAACAAGATCCACGGCCCTCATGAGAGACCAAATCAGAATAAAAAATTAAAAGGGCTGGAATGTGGCTAAGTGGTAAAGGACCCTGAGTTCAATCCCCATTACCAAAAATAATTTTTTAAAAAATGGGAACCTCAAGTTCAAGGGCAGACTGGGAAACTGAGCAAAACCTTGTCCAAAGCTCAAGATGTGGTTCAGTGGTATCAAGCTTGCTGAGCATGTGAGGCCCTGGGTTCAATTCCCTGTACCACACATACACACACAATACCATATATATATGTGGACATGTACAGATGTAAATCTAGATATAGGTATACCTTAGGGCTGTGCTGAGGGTGGTAGCTCAGTGATATAGGAGGTTACTGAGCCCACATATAGCCTTGGGTTAGATACCCATTGGACCACAAAAATGAAAATCAGAACTTTTTGTTGCTGAACTTAGAGGAAGTTTATTTGGGGTTCCTGGTTTCAGAGGTTCATTCCATGGACAGCCAGCTCCATTGCTCAAGAGGCAGAAGAACATGACCAAACAGAGCCTCAGAAAAGCTGATCCGTAAAGGGCAGCCTGAAGTAGTGGGCATGGTGCCAAGAAACTTTAACAGGGGTTCATGGGATGCTTTCACTATATCCCTTGTGGCTATTTCCTCCAGCCACACCTCAGCTGCCTAGAGTTTATCACCCAGGATGTAGTCCTATCAAATCCGTTAAATAGATGAATGTACTAATTATGGATCTTATAACCCAATCCTCTCACCCCTTACATTAACACTTGAACCTTTGGGAGAATACATCCTATCCAAACCGTGACACCAAAATCCAGTAATAAAACACTGATATAAAAATGTATACATCACATATATGAGCACATATTCCTTTGTTTTGTGGTGATGGGGTTTGAACCCAGGTCCTCGTACTAGGCAAGTCCTCTAACACTGAGCACACCCTCACCCTGTTTTAAGCTCTAAATATAAAATAACTTGTAAAATCACAATACCAAAAATTCCATTAACTGTCATTTAGAAGAGTATAGACTACATATGCAAATTGTCAAGAAAATCAAAATCAAATAGATAGGTCTCGCTTAAAAATTTTGGACTGGGCCAGGTGCAGTGGCACATGCCTGTAATCCCAGCAGCTTGGGAGGCTAAGACAGGAGGATCTTGAAAGTCAGCCTCAACAATGGTGAGGCACTAAGCAACTCAGTGAGACTCTGTCTAAACAACTTAGTGAGACCCTGTCTCTAAATAAAATACAAAAATAGGGCTGGGGATGTGGCTCAAATGGTTGAGTGCCCCTGAGTTCAATCCCTGGTGCCCAAAAAAGAAAAAAAAAATTGTTGGGTGCAGTGGTGCATGCTGGTAATCCCAGCAATTTAGGAGGCTGAGGCAGGAGCATCAAAAGTTTAAGGCCAGCCTTAGCAATTTAGGGAGATTCTAGGCAACTTACTGAGGCCCTGTGTCAAAAAAAAAAAAAACATGTAAAAGGTGCTGGAGATATAGCTCATTTGTTAAGCAGCCCTGAGTTCAATCCCCAGTCCAAAAAATGTCAAGTTGCAGGTCAGCCACAGAACCTTAGCAAGACGTTGACCAACTTAGGTAGACCCCGATTTAAAAAAAAAAAAAAAACAAAAACAAAAAAAAAAACAAAACAGGTCTGTGGAGATGAGGCTCAGTGGTAAAGCATCCTTGGGTTCAATCCCTAAAGAAGCAGCAGAGGCAGCAGTGGCAACCTGGGCTGCAGTCACCAGGGCAGACTGGCTGTGGGTAGACAGGGTGGCACATCCTTAGGGAGGGCTGTCACTTACCCTATCTGCACTTCTGGATGGAATGATATGGCTCTCCAAGTGTCAACAGATTCAGGCAGTGACTCTTGGTCCAGGATTCTCTGGAACCTTCTCTGGCTGGTCTGAAGCTTTTATTCCTCCTCTCCAAACCCCTCCCTTCTAATTGGAAGCTCATATCTGACTAGATTATTGAATCTCATCCAATTAAACCTGGTTGGATTTTCAGCATATTCATTGGTTTTAGCAGATCTCCAGGCAGGAAGGGGAAGGGATTCTGGGTGGGGTGCAGATCCTCTCATGGATTTCTTTCACAGAGTTTCATTCACAGGGTCACCCTCAGTTCTGAGCATGAGACACCAATGGACTTAATCTGATATTGGACAGAGAGAAACACCTGAAAGCTCTTTGTTCAGAGTTTCATGGCCACACTAACATTGTGAACATGTTCTAGAGTTAAAATCTCTTATGTGTGATGGCTCACTTCTTTAATCCCATCTACTCTGCCAGCAGCCCCAGAGGCTGAAAGAGGTCAATCCCTAAAGGGAGGAGCTCCAGGCTAGCCTGGTCAGCAGGGTGAGAACCCATCTCAAAAACAAAAACAAAAATGCTTTATGAAACCGGGCGTGGCATCACACACCTCTAATCCCAGTAGCTCCGGAGGCTGAGGCAGGAGGATTGCAAGTTCAAGGCTGACCTCAGCAATTTAGCAAGGCCCTGAGAAACTCAACAAGACCCTGTATCAAAATAAAATACAAAAAGTGGCTCAGTAGAAAAGAATTTGGAAAAGAGTTGCTAGAGACACAACAGAGACTCCTAAAACCTCTCGCTACCCTTGAGGACAAGAAGGGAGAATCAGTCTTTTGTTCCTGTACAAGGTAAAGGATGTTTCAGGGGGATGGGCTCAGCAAACTAGCTTGAGAATATTTTCACCAAATATGAGCTGGGACTTGAGACCACAGAGAAGATTTGACTACCAGCCCTGGGAAGGCCACTTTTCCATATCTGAAGCCACTGAAGGTGGAAGCTGTGGGTACCTCTCAGGATGTTGGGGAGCAAGAAATGTAGGTCAAATTGTGGGTCCCTCCCATCATGGCAGCCACCACCTGGAGCCTTTCACTGTCACAGTTCTTCCTACAGAGGCATTTCCCAGGCAATGCTGAGCCCCACACAGTGCCAGGGTCCTTTATCCTAGAAAAGCAAAGTCTAAGGAACAATGACATTTTAAAGAGTGTTAGATAATAGTGAGGCATGGTGGTACAGGTCTGTAGTCCAAGAAACTGGGGAGGCTGACGCTGGGGGATTGAAAGTTTGAGCCTGCCTCAGCACTTGAATTTAATAAGACCATCAGCAGCATATCAAGTCCCTGTTTAAAAATAAAAAGGACTGGGGAAGCCAGGCACAGTGGTGCACACCTATGATTTCAGCGGCTCAGGTGGCTGAGACAGGAGTATCTTGAGTTCAAAGCCAGCCTCAGCAATGGTGAGGCACTTAGCAATCACTGGAACCATATCTCTAAATAAGATACAAAAATAGGGCTGGGGATGTGGCTAAGTCGTTGAGTGCCCCTGATTTCAATCCATGGAACCCCCGCCAAAAAGAAAGAAAAAAAAAAAAAAAAAAAGGACTGGGGATGAAGTTCAGTGGTCAAGGGCCCCTGGTTTAAATTCTTGGTATAAATAAAAGCATGTCAGATAAGAGTTATATGATGTGTTACATGATAATAGTTATATGGCTATTTTGGACTATTTTATGCTCTAGGCTCTAACAGACTAGACTGAAAATCAAAATGCAGTAACCCATATTAACACTCAAATAGAAATTAAGTTGATATATGACCTTTGTAAAAATCAGAAGAGAAAGAAGACAAAACCTGAATTCCCAAACAGGCCTGTGTCAATGGCACAAAAGTTTTAATCATTATGTCTTTTTGTGCAATCAAAAATTCAACAATAGTAGCCTGGCATAGTGGCACATGTGTGTAATCCTAGCAGCTTAGGTGGCTGAGGCAAGAGGATAGAAAGTTCAAAGCCAGCCTCAGCCATTTAGAGAGGCCCTAAGCAACTCAGTGAGACCCTGCCTTAAAAAAAAAAAAAAAAAAAAAAATCAAAAGGGCTGGGGATGTGGCTCAGTGATTAAGTGCCCCTGAGTTCAATTCCCAGTACAAAAAAAAAAAAAAAAAAATCAATAACAGGGATAGGGAAGAAGCTCAGTGGAACAGTGTTTGCCTAGTGCATGTAAAACCTTGGGCTCAATCCCTGGTACAAAAAAAAAAAAAAAAAAAAAAAAAAAAAAAAAAATTCTAGCAAAAATACCATCTTTTTTTTTTTTTTTTTTTTTCCTTAATGTATCCTGGGGATTGAACCCAGGGGTGCTTTACCAATGAGCCATGTTCCCAGTTCTTTTTCTTTTTTTATTTTGAGACATGGTCTCAGAACATTGCTTAGGGTCTTGCTAAATTTCTGGGGCTGGCCTTGAACCTATGATTCTCCTGCCTCAGTCCCCTAAGAAGCTGGGATTATAGGTGTGTGATACCATGCCCGGCTTTGTCTCATAAGTTTTGACAAAAATCATGAAGTATTTTGTGCTGTGGGTATAGCTCAGTGATAGAGCATGTGCTTTGCAAGTGTGCTGTCCTGGTTTTGATCCCCCGTACCTCCCCCAAAGCCACATAACTTTATGATATATTCTGTGATAGAATTCTGTGGATTGTGAGGGCTACTCTTAAAAACTGATGACCACTCCTGTGTTGCCCAAACTCAGAGAGCAGCAGCCCTCTGGTCCTCCACACTCATTTTGGAAACACAGCTTCCTGGGATCATTTAGTTTCCTACTTCATTAGTGTACAGATTTCCTTCCTCCCTCCCTCCCTCCCTTCCTTCCTTCCTTCCTTCCTTCCTTCCTTCCTTCCTTCCTTCCTTCCTTCCTTTTTTTGTTCCTTTCATTCTTTTTTTTGTTGTTGTTTGTTTTTATTTTTCGTACTAGGGATTGAATCCACCTATTGCAGGGCAGAAACTGAAGAATATGGATAAATAAAGCAGTGTGTGTGTGTGTGTGTGTGTGTGTGTGTGTGTGTGTGTGTGTTTTATTAGAGTTTAATCCAGGGATGCTCTACCATTGAGCTACATTCATAGCCCTTTTATTATTTTTTATTTTGAAACAGAGTCTAACTTGCCCAGGCTGGCCTCAAACCTGCTATCCTCCTGCCTAAGCCTCCCAACTCACTAGGATTATAGGTATGTGCCACAGTGCCTGACCAACAAACTACTCTTTTTACCATATCTACCTCACTCAGAAATATTTAATGTTTATTATAACTAGATTAACTTGTTTCATGAAGCCCTATCAGATGGAAGAAAACTAAGTCCAGTATTTAAATTGTTTCACTTGATTCTAGATGTAAAGATACTTAAAATTAAAAAGAATTTCTGAAAATTCAGTCTGTTTAGAATCACACACAAAAAAATGGAGCACATGCGTATGGACACATTTAAATATTTCAATTATTATTAAGTTTAATTTGTTTTGAGATAGGGGCCTCACAATGTTGCTCATGCTGGCAGTATTCTTGGAATCCTTCTGCTTAGCCATGGGGGAGCAGTTGGAATTATAGGACTGGGCTACCATGCCTGACTTCAGTTTAATGTTATACCCCTTCCTTCCTTCCTTCCTTCCTTCGTTCCTTCCTTCCTTCCTTCCTTCCTTTCATTCTTTTTTGTTGTTTGTTTGTTTTGTTTTTATTTTTGGTACTGGGGATTGAATCCACAGGTGCTGTACCACTGAGATACATCCCCAGCCCTTTGTTTGTTTGTTTGTTTGTTTTTTGTTTGTTTGTTTTCTTTTGAGACAGGGTTTTCCTAAATTGCTGACTTTGAATTTGCAATTCTCCTGCCTCAGTCTCCCAATTTGCTGGGATTAGAGATGTGCACCACTGCATGTGTCTCTATTTGAAAATATGGGAAGGACACAAAGTAGCCACATTAATTATATAATTATAAAGAGTGCAACAGGGGTTCACTTGATGCTTTGACTATATATAGCCCATGGGGCATGGAAATATATACATATATTTCTTTTTCCCTAAACTTCTCCCTGATCTTCTTCTTCCTGATCTCTCCTCCTTAATCTCCTTTTCTCTGAATCACCTCTATCCCCTACCCCTTTCCTGTGAATAGGTGAAATCACAGCAATACACCTTCTTTTTCTTTTTTCTCAAGACCTTGTCTTTGTTATTAGATTGGTGTCCAGGACGAGGACTGTGACAGGGGGATATCAAGTTTGAGGCCAGCCTGGGCAATGTAGGGAGACCCTGTCTCACAACAACAATTTTGTTTTTAAAGCCTGGGGATAGAGAGCTCAATGGTGGAGCACTCCTGGATTGAATCCCCAGCACTGTAACTAAATAAACAGAAAGTAATAAAACACAATTAGAAAACCTCCATTGCTTTAAGAAAAGCAGAAGTATGAAAACCCTTACACCTTTAATTCCCTTTAACTACAGGAAAAAGAGGTGTCTAGGGCATGGGAGTATGAGACTTCATCTTTAATGTTTAAAAAAGTGACTTGAAGTAGTCTGGGATTAACCAATCTGTGATTTTTCTCTTGCTCCACTTCTCCGGCCCCTCCTTACAGGGAAAATAACTTTGAAACTCTCAGTCTACTTCAAGCTTTCCTCTTGCTGCCTTTGGGGGTTTTTGTGGTACTGTTTTTGTGGAACCTAGGGGTGCTCTACCTCTGAGCTATATCCCCAACCCTTTTTAATTTTATTTGAGAAAAGTTCTCACTAAGTTGCCCAGGCTGGCATTGAGTGTGCGATCATCCTGCCTCAGTCTCCGAAGTGGCCGGGACTACAGGGAGGTGTGCACCATCAGGTCCAGTTATTTTGCAGTGAGCAACTCCTCTACCATACAGCTACATACCCACCCAATATGCGTATTTTCTTTTATTCTAATTAACACTCTTTTCTTATTTCAAAAAAGAAACATTCCTAAAGCCATAATGTTGAATATTAAAATCTAATGCATTTACAAGATGAAAGTTTATTCGACTAAAATCAATCCATGAACTGAGGAACTCCATATTGAAAGATATTTTCTGGCCAGGTGCAATGGCACACACTCATAATCCCAGCAACTGGGGAAGTTGAGCAGGAGGATCACAGACTGGGCAATTTAGCAAAGCCCTAAGCAACTTAGTGAGAGCCTGTCTCAAAATAAAATAAAAAGGGCTGGGAAGGTGGCTGAGCAGTCAAGCCCCCTAGGTTCAATCCATAAAACCACAAAAGAAAAAAAAAAATATCCAAAATAAATATAATTTATATATATATATATATATATATATATATATATATATATATATATATATATATATATATGACACAATTTAACCAACTAATAAATCAATGGTGGAGGCCTGCTTATCTGATCAAAACCTTGTGTTTGTTCTTCAAGGTGTTTAAATTTGGGGTGATGCCAGGCATGGTGGCACATGCCTGTTATCACAGAGACAGGAGAGGCTGAGGCAAGAAGATCACAAGTCCTGGGGAAGCCTCAGCAACTTAACGAGGCCCTCAGCAATTTAGCAAGACCCTGTCTTAAAATAAAAAATAAAAGCTGAGCATGGTGGCACACACCTGTAATCCCAGCGGCTCAGGAGGCTGAAGCAGGATGATCGTGGGTTCAAAGCCATCTTTGGCAACAGCAAGGATGCTGTTGCGATAAGCAAGTCAGTGAGACCCTGTCTCAAAATAAAATACAAAACAGGGCTGGGAATGTGGCTCAGTTGTTGAGTGCCCCTGAGTTCAATTCCTGGTACAAAAAAAAAAAAAAAAAAAAAAAGAAAGAAAGAAAGAAAGAAAGAAAATTGAGCGTGGTAGTGCTTTGTTAACAGGAAAATGTCACTTTTCATCAATTAGGGTACAAGTTTCTTTCTGTTGAATAGAATAAAATAAAGAAAGCAAGAACTACTATTGAGCCCAAGGTACTCAACACAGATCACACTGCTGGAAGAGAATCCAGAGTATTATTAAAATGCTCAGGGGACCTGGGTGGAGTCCAGGAACTATGGGTCACAATTTATGGCCTGAGTGAACTACAGAAAACACCTGGGTGCTCTGGTCAGCCTCTGGGGCTGGCATCCACTTTACTACCAGTTCTGGGAATCTCTAGTGCACCCCAGTCCCCAGGCAACCCGTGTGGACCTTCACAGTGCCAGCCCACATTGTCCACCAGAGGTGTATCCACAGCTGTGTCCTGCCAGGTGGCACAGAGCTCCTGCTGCACGTTCCTTTTAAGCATTTATTTGCCTCTGAAGAGCTGCAACCTCTGCTGCTCCTGCTGTTTTCTCCTGGATCTGCCTTTTTTTGTTTGTTTGTACATACTTAACCTGAGTCTAGTCATAAAAAAATATCAGTCAATTGTACCTTGAGGTACAGACTCTCATAATCCCAGCAGACTCTCTAAATAAGCTAATGTTATGAACAATTTTTGAAAATAATGAGGGAATTCCTAGTTCATTTATTTATTATTTTTTTATTCTATTTTGTTATACATAATGACAGTCATTTCATATTACACATATAGAGTGCAATTTTTCAAGACACTGATTGTACACAGAGTATTTTCACACCATTCCTGTCTTATACATGTACTTGGGGTAATGGTGTCTGGCTCATTCCACCATCATTCCTACCCCCTGGCCCCCTCCCTCCCCTCCCTCCCCTTCCTGGCCTGCTTTTGAAGACCAATGTCTTTCCACAGTGGACTCGACTTCACACACAGGGTGCCATGTCCCCAGATGCTGAGATCATGGTGGCTTCCCCTGTGCAGCTCATCTAGATCTCCCTCGCATTTTTTGCCCTCATTAGGGGAGATTGAAGACTTTGGATGAGAACATTCTGGAAGCAGGGCAAGCAGGAGGCATGCTCAGGTACATTGAATATGAAACATTTTAGCAAAAAGAAAGCAAGCAAGAAAGAAAAAAACCCTCCCCAACCAGTGGTACTGGCTCTAAGTAATAAAACAGTGAGAAAGGTCTATGATAATTGCTTCCAAGAGTCTCAAGCCTTCTCTCAGATATTCACTTCTGTTTGAGCTTTTAAAAACAACTTCATAAAATACAGTATAAGAACAAATTGGTTTCATCTTTGTTTGGTTCTGATTTGTTGTTTGCACTACCGGGGACTGAACCCCAGGGTGTTCTAACACCGAGTCACATCCCCAGCTCTTCTCAGTTTTTATTTTGAGACAAGAGATCTCACTGAGTTGCCCAAACTGGCATGTTTTTTGTTTGTTTGTTTGTTTGTTTATTTGTTTTTTTTTTTTTTTTTTTTTTTTTTTTTGCAGGGGTGGGGCTACTTAGGATTAAACTCAGGGACACACAGCCACTGAGCCCGATACCCAGCCCTATTTTGTATTTTATTTAGAGACAGGGTCTCAATGAGTTGCTAGTGCCTCACTTTTGTTGAGGCTGGATTTGAACTTGTGATCCTCCTGCCATAGCCTCTGTAGCTGGGATTATAGGCATTCACCACCAAGAACCACAAAAACCATAGTTTATTTATTTATTTATTTTTGGTACCAGAGTTTGAACCCAGAGCTGCTTTACCACTGAGCTATATCCCTAGCCCTTTTTATTTTTTTTTATTTTGAGACAGGGTCTCACTAAGTTGCTGAGAGCCTTGATAAATTACTGAGGTAAGGATGATCTTTTTTTTGTGATCTTCCTGCGTCAGCCTCCCAAATTGATGGGATTATAGGCATAAGACACAGCACCTGGCAAAAACTGTTTTTAATATATATTATATGATAGTAACTACTTTTTAAAACTTTATGATAACTAGATTCATTTATTTACTTACTTATGGTACTGGCACTTGAAATCAGGCTTTTTTAGTTTGGCTCTGCTTCCCCAGCCCCCACCCATTTTTCTTCTTTTATTTTAATTGGCTTTTAAAAAATAAATGACAGTAGAATGCATTACAATTCTTATTACACTTATATAGCACATTTTTTCATATCTCTGGTTGTATATAGATTATGTTCATGCCAATTTGTGTCTTTATATATGTACTTTGGATAATGAAGTCCATCTCATTCCACCATCCTTGCTAATCCCCTGCCCCTTCCCTTCCCCTCCTGCCCCTCTGCCCTATCTAGAGTTCATCTATTCCTCCCAAGCCCCCCCTCCCTACCCCACTATAAGTCAGTCACCTTATATCAGAGAAAACATTAGAATGACATTTGCTTTTTGGGGATTGGCTAACTTCACATAGCATTATCTTCTCCAATGCCATCCATTTAGCTGCAAATGCCATAATTTTATTCTCTTTTATTGCTGAGTAAAATTTCATTGTGTATATAGGCCACTTCTTTTTTTTATTCATTCCTGCTCCAATGATGAGGCCCAGAGCCCTTTGCGGGGTCACAGCCCTGGTGATTTCTGTGGAAAGCAGCTGTTTAAGAGTCCTCAAACACTCTCTGAAATGCAGTATTCCAACTAGGTGAGATCTGGATCATGGACCGACACAGAATTCTGCCTTCCTCTAGCCTGCCATCTTCATTCTCCCCACCCTTTTTAAATTCTGGTGATGGAACCCAGTGATGCTTTAACACTTAACTACCTCCCCAGTTCTTTCTTTTATTTTGATACAAGTTCTGGCCAAATTGCTAAGGGCCATGATAAATTGGTGAGGTCAGCCTTGAATTTGCAGTCCTCCTTCCTCAGCCTCCGATGTGGCCAGTGTTATAGGTATCTGCCACCACACTTGGCTCTGGCACTTTTTTTTCCCTAAGCCACAGAGAGAGGTTTATTTGGTAAAGTAGATACAAATTCTAGGGATAGTGGTGCAATCTCAAGGAATATGCCTTTGGGGTTAAAGCAAGGAATACTCAATCAAGGCAGAGTGCAGGCTATCTCCAGAGGAGAGAAAGTCTCTGGAACTAGTTTTATTTATCACTGAAGAAGAAAGATGAAAGCTGGGTTATTTGCTAGCAAAGCGAAGAAAAGAGAGAACTCAAATTACTAGCATACGGGATGAAAAAGGCAATATCACAACAGACACATCAGAAATACAGAATATAATCAAAAATTGTTTTGAATCCTTATACTCCAATAAATTAGAAGATAGTGAAGGCATAGATAAATTTCTTAACTCATATGATCTGCCCAGATTGAGTCAGGAAGCTATAGACAACCTAAACAGACCAATATAAATTGAGGAAATAGAAGAAACCATCAAAAGACTACCAACTAAGAAAAGCCCAGGACCGGATGGGTATATAACAGAGTTTTACAAAACCTTTAAAGAGGAACTAATACCAATACTTTTCAAGCTACTTCAGGAAATAGAAAAAGAGGGAAAACTTCCAAATTCATTCTACGAGGCCAACATCACCCTGATACCTAAACCAGACAAAGACACTTCAAAGAAAGAAAACTACAGACCAATATCTCTAATGGACCTAGATGCAAAAATCCTCAATAAAATTCTGGCGAATCGGATACAAAAACATATCAAAAAAATTGTGCACCATGATCAAGTAGGATTCATCCCTGGGATGCAAGGCTGGTTCAATATACGGAAATCAATAAATGTTATTCACCACATCAATAGACTTAAATATAAGAACCATATGATCATCTCGATAGATGCGGAAAAAGCATTCGACAAAGTACAGCATCCCTTTATGTTCAAAACTCGAGAAAAACTAGGGATAACAGGAACATACCTCTATATTGTAAAAGCAATCTATGCTAAGCCTCAGGCTAGCATCATTCTGAATGGAGAAAAATTGAAGGCATGACCACTAAAATCTGGAACAAGATAGGGATGGCCTCTCTCACCACTTCTGTTCAACATAGTTCTCGAAACACTGGCCAGAGCAATTAGACAGATGAAAGAAATTAAAGGCATAAAAATAGGAAAAGAAGAACTTAAATTATCACTATCTGCAGAGACATGATTCTATACCTAGCAGACCCAAAAGGGTCTACAAAGAAACTATTAGAGCTAATAAATGAATTCAGCAAAGTGGCAGGATATAAAATCAACACGCATAAATCAAAGGCATTGCTGTATATCAGCGACAAATCCTCTGAAATGGAAATGAGGACAACCACTCCATTCACAATATCTTCAAAAAAAATTAAAATACTTGGGAATCAACCTAACAAAAGAGCTGAAAGACTTATACAATGAAAACTACAGAACCCTAAAGAGAGAAATAGAAGAAGATCTTAGAGGATGGAAAAATATACCCTGTTCATGGATAGGCAGAACTAACATCATCAAAATGGCGATATTACCAAAAGTTCTCTATAGGTTTAATGCAATGCCAATCAAAATCCCAACGGCATTTCTTGTAGAAATAGAGAAAGCAATCATGAAATTCATATGGAAAAATAAAAGACCCAGAATAGCAAAAACAATGCTAAGCAGGAAGTGTGAATCAGGCGGTATAGCGATACCAGACTTCAAACTATACTACAGAGCAATAGTAACAAAAACAGCATGGTACTGGTACCAAAACAGGCGGGTGGACCAATGGTACAGAATAGAGGACACAGAAACCAATCCACAAAACTACAATTATCTTATATTTGATAAAGGGGCTAAAAGCATGCAATGGAGGAAGGATAGCATCTTCAACAAATGGTGCTGGGAAAACTGGAAATCCATATGCAACAAAATGAAACTGAATCCCTTTCTCTCGCCATGCACAAGTTAATTCAAAATGGATCAAGGAGCTTGATATCAAATCAGAGACACGCCGTCTGATAGAAGAAAATGTTGGCTACGATCTACATACTGTGGGGTCGGGATCCAAATTCCTCAATAGGACACCCATAGCACAAAAGTTAATAACTAGAATCAACAAATGGGACTTACTCAAACTAAAAAGTTTTTTCTCAGCAAAAGAACCAATAAGAGAGGTAAATAGGGAGCCTACATCCTGGGAACAAATCTTTACTCCTCACACTTCAGATAGAGCCCTAATATCAGGAGTATACAAAGAACTCAAAAAATTAGACAATAAGATAACAAACAACCCAATCAACAAATGGGCCAAGGACCTGAACAGACACTTCTCAGAGGAGGACATACACTCAATCAGCAATTACATGAAAAAATGCTCACCATCTCTAGCAGTCAGAGAAATGCAAATCAAAACCACCCTAAGATACCACCTCACTCCAGTAAGATTGGCAGCCATTATGAAGTCAAACAACAACAAGTGCTGGCGAGGATGTGGGGAAAAGTGTACACTTGTACATTGCTGGTGGGACTGCAAATTGGTGCAGCCAATTTGGAAAGCAGTATGGAGATTCCTTGGAAAGCTGGGAATGGAGCCACCATTTGACCCAGCTATTCCCCTTCTCGGTCTATTCCCTAAAGACCTAAAAAGAGCATGCTACAGGGACACTGCTACATCGATGTTCATAGCAGCACAATTCACAATAGCAAGACTGTGGAACTAACCTAGATGCCCTTCAATAGACGAATGGATAAAAAAAAAATGCGGAATTTATACACAATGGAGTATTACTCTGCATTAAAAAATGACAAAATCATAGAATTTGCAGGGAAATGGATGGTATTAGAGCAGATTATGCTAAGTGAAGCTAGCCAATCCCTAAAAAACAAATGCCAAATGTCTTCTTTGATATAAGGAGAGTAACTAAGAACAGAGTAGGGTCGAAGAGCATGAGACGAAGATTAGCATTAAACAGGGATGAGAGGTGGAAAGAAAAGGGAGAGAGAAGGGAAATTGCATGGAAATGGAAGGAGACCCTCAGGGTTATACAAGAGTACATACAAGAGGTAGTGATGGGAAAGGGAATAATAATACAAGGGGGACAAATGAATGACAGTGGATGGGGTAGAGAGAGAAGAGGGGAGGGGAGGGGAGGGGAGGGGGGATAGTAGAGGATAGGAAAGGCAACAGAACACAACAGACACTAGTATGGCAATATGTAAATCAATGGATGTGTAACTGATGTGATTCTGCAATCTGTATATGGGGTAAAAATGGGAGTTCATAACCCACTTGAATCAAAGTGTGAAATATGATATATCAAGAACTATGTAATGTTTTGAACAACCCACAATAAAAAATTAAAAAAAAAATCTAAGGAATTTGATGACATGTCAAAATTATATGAAATTCTGTCAATAATAATTATAATAATAAACATAGCTATATTTATTATTTTAAAAAAAGAAAATCCATACGATGTAAGTTTTAAGACATAGCCACAAAAGCCGAAATTGAATAAGCAAGGAATAATATTTAAAGTAGTCAGTTTAGGGATAATGAGACCAGCAGTTTGTCTAGGTCTGGTTAATAGACATACACCTGTTTCAAAGCCTGAATATTAACTTTAGCATATTATAGTTCTGAAATATTAGCTGGCAATAATTAATGAGGCAATAAGTTGTATTCTTATAGTCTACAGGGTATTTATCATTTTTTCTCTTCACTCTCATATTTAAGGAGTTAATTAGGTCTGTCAGTAATACAAATACCCTTGGAAAAATCTATTTTAGTCATCTTTCCAACAATTGTCCAGAAAGGTAAATGTAGTCTTAATCACTAAAGTCCAGCATAATTGGCTGGCTTGGGTTTTTATCTGCTGTCTAGCATAAGTTTCTGTCACTGGTGTGGTCAATTTGTTGCTCGGCTATTTGGCTACCTCAGTCATGGGAGCTGGTGATAACTGGCTGGTGACCAACCTCAAGTAAAGGTCCAGTAGCTCAGTTTCTTTTTGGAATGTACACAACTGTTATAGGGTTCGAGTGGGGCATGCCTGTTAATCTACAGAAGCAAGATAATATCCATAAGCCAATCATCTTCTGCCTAATGTAACCATACTGTGAGGAAATTCTATATGTTCGTAGCTGTTAGTTGCAACTGAAGGCTATTCTAACATTTTCTCCTCTTTTATTAAATTTATTGTCAAAGGAGAACCCTGATGAGAAAAAAAGGGAAAAGGAAAAGCATAGAAAAAAAATGAGAACCAAGAAAGAGAAAAGCATCCAGACATGGCCCATTCCTGTAGCTGCATTTGTCTCCTGCTATGTTGAGCAGGCAGTCACTGTTGACTAGTCCACCAGGTGACCAGCACGCTGGATTTATTAGAGAGGTTCCTGGCATAGAAGTTAACTAGTGAGATCAAAATAAAACACACAGACTCAATTACCTTTTTCTATGACCAGGTCCGAGACGGCTCTCACCTCGAACCATCCAGTGGGGCAGCAAGTCTTACTCAGGGCTGGCAGGAAGAGAGAGAGAGCAAGCCAGGGAGTGGCCTTTTATTGGGGAACAAGAAATTTAGGGGAAAATTTCATCCAATGAAGGTCAAGGGGGGCAGCATTCCAAGGTCAGGGTCAGTGATTGGCCTAAGGGTCAGTGGTCAGTCACACCCCCACAGGGACAGGCTCTCACACCTGGAGAGGGTGGGGAAAGCTCTGACACAGTTTGGCCAGAGCACCTCACACCCAATTCGGGAGGTGCCCAATCACGTGAGAGAATGGCTTCCCACAGACTAGGTCTCTGTCACTAGGGTTCTGATCTGAGCTGGATGTGGGGAGCAAAGCAGCCATGGGGCAGGAGACCTCTCTCAGAAGGCGAGAAGAATTAGGCCTTTGCACCAGTGGGGGGGTGAGGTTCTTTGCCTCACCTCTGTTGGCCCCCAAATTTTCTCCTGATGGCCCCTCTGCGACTGTGCCTGTCTTAGGTTGTCCCTCCCTTGAGGAATCTTACCCGTCATTGACTAACCAGCCATCCTCCGGGGCCAAACAGGGTGATGTGGAGTGTGCATGGCATCATCCCCAAGAGGGCTCTCCGTCTCCTTGATAGATAATGCCCCCGTGGCCTCCATGCCAGCATTTACCCTAGGATCAGCAAACTTAGGTTTCTTCTCCATAGAGGTCCCAGCTCACAGCACTGGGCTGGTGGGGATGCCTTCAGGAAGGAAGGAGACAGGTCATAGACAGACAAACAGTAATATAGTAACAAGGCTGAGAGAGACAGATGAAGAGGAGATCCCTCATTCAGAACTGGCCCTTAATTGGTGTTACTCACATCTGGTCCATAGCCGCCATCCATACAGATGTGGAACAATCCATTATCTCAACACTGTCTTTTTCTCGAAAGATACTTCCTGACAGTCTGTTTACCATAGAATCAATATATAGGTATAACTGACCATTACAGTCAGTACAATTAATCTAGTTTCATGGGTGGGCTTTCCAGTCCACTCTGCAAGACACATTAAAGGTGGACCTGGGAAATGGGTCCATACAAGTCTTTTCATAATTTTTATTTACCTGACAAGCTTGTGAAGCTGCATGGCTGTAAACTCTGCAGCTGGAAATTTACCTTCCTGTGCCAGGTTTCTCAATCATTATAATGATGACTGGTTTAAACTCTCCTTTGATATCTGATTTAACTTAATGAATCATGTTCAGTAACATTAACACTCTTCATATTACAATTTAAGAAAAAAACTTCTAAATTATTTTGTAAAATTTAGTGTCTCTCTGGGATCCTGTATTCCCCCTTTTCCTTATTTAATAAAATTGAGTAAAGGCTTGGCATAAGTCATAGTATTATTAGTTTAAGTTATGGATAATAGTGCAAGTATTTAAATGATTAAAAATGGATTTACCTTTTATTGATTATTAAATTTTTTTAATATAGACTAGTCGATCCATCCTAAAATTTAGAAAGTATCTTCAATCTTTTTGAGAGAAAAGTTAAATTAAGGGTCAGGTTGGTAGGAGAGGGTGGTGAGCCTTTCTCAGAAACACCCTTGGGTGGGAAAGTAGAGCCTTTCCTAAGATGGCAGCTGTCAGTTAAGATGGCCATCCAGGTACTCAGTGTGAATTTTATACTCCTTTTTTTTTTTTCCGCGGGGGAGGGGGATCATAGGGAACAGGAATGTAGGTCAATCTTCTCGAACTGCTTCCTGCTGGGCAGGGGCAGTGTTTGAATCATTGGGACAATGAGGGAGTTTGAGTGGTAGTGGAATGTGTCCCAGGTGGCCCAGTTTTGGTGAGGGATTGGTATTCCTTCAGCAGAGGAGAGCTGTGTTTTCCTATGTTCAAGGACTTGTTGGAGTTGTTTTATCTTGTCCTTTACTATACCAGATTGATTTACATGTTAGTAGTATTCCTCCTGTAGGTTCAGACAAATCCACCTTTCTTGGCCATAAAAAGGTCAAGGCCCCTTGGATTCTGCAGAGCCACAGCAGCTAAAGAATGAAGCTGCCATTGTATGGCTAGTATGGTTTGCGCAAGTTGCTGTAAGTCTCCTGGAAATTGGAATGGTAATCCCTGGTGGTAGCACCTGTGGGAGGTGAGTGCAGAGTGAGGGAGGAGGGCAAAAATGAAAAAAGGAAGGATAGCACTCATGGTTCTGCAGTGTTCTTGTGGTCCTCAGAGACCAAAGGAAGATTGGGGGTTCTGGCCTTGGAGAGACACAGAGAGGGCAGAGAGGACTGTCTTAAATGGGGGTTAGAAACTCGATATGGAATGCCCTCAAGGTGGGCCACCAAACAAGTGGTAAGAATGACCCGATAGGGTCCAGTCCATTTTGCAGAGAATTGAGAGGAGGAGGCAGGTTTTTTGAGGGTGGTAAAAGTACCAGGTCACCAGGAGACAGAGTGGGAGAAAGAGAAGAGGCAGAATTGGCTTTGCCAGAACAACATCCCTGTGTTGACAAAGAAGGTTCCTAATGTATGCAAGAAGGGGCCAGAAAAGATGAGGAGCAAGGGGTAGTGGAGAATCAAGGGTTTTTAGCTGAGCAGGGAGGTGGGCTGTCCATATAAAAGCTCAAAGGGGAGATGTTGAGTGGCTTTGGGAGGGCGTGTGACAGAGGAAGAGCCAAGGAAGGAGTTTAGCCCAATGTAAATGTAATTCAAGGGACAGTAGACAATGAGGGAGGCTCCCTTTACCAATGTGAAGGCTCTGATGAGGGCAAGAAGTTCAGCCTGCTGATATTGGGAGTGGAGGCTCTTACACAACCTTGGCTAGAGAGACTATTGCCTACCCTGTTCCATGAATTCCCTCCTGAAGGAAGGGGGGGCATCTTTAAACCAAAACTCAGAGTGAAGTTGCCAACGGGAAGGGATGGGGAGTTTGAGAATCGTGGTGCTGGGCCAAGATCTAAGTTAATTTTTGTGTCTCAAGAGGAGACTTGTCACTGCCATCTCTAGGGGGTAGACTTGTGAGGAGGAGGGGAGGAGAAGGGTAGAATCACTTCCCCAAGGGAACCGGTGTGTGGATAAAGAAGAAGAGCACTAGGTGAATGGAAGAAGGTGTGTGGTCATTGTCCTGGTGAGAAAAGTTTTTGGGAACAAGTCTGCTCTTCAAAGAGAGGGACAGCATCAGCAAGGAGGGAGAGCAGGTGTTGTGATTGGGCAGAAAATGGAGGAGGTTTTGAGACAGATGTGAACGGGCTCGTGGTGTGAGGTGATAGAAGGACTGGGAATGTCCACCCCAGCAGTGGGTCATGGGAAGGCACTGGCCAGCAGAATAGGAGATGGTCCTAAGGTAAGGGTGAGTGTCAGAGGAGCAGCAGGTGAGTCTGCATGGAAGCGTCTATGAGGGGAGAAGGAGAGCATAGCCCCCAACTTTGTGAGGATGTCCCTTCCCATAAGGGGAACAGGACACTGTGGAATGACCAAAAAGGAATGAGTAAAAATTAGAGAACCACAAGCACAAACAAGGCTAGGTGACTGTAAGGGTTGGTAGTCGGCCTCCAGAACACCTTGAGGACTGAATATGTAGCCCGGTGTCTAGGAGGTAGGAGACGGGCCTACCTGACATGTGCAGTGTTACCCTGTTTTTCCATGGAGTGATGGTAGTGGTTGGGTGATGAGGACCTGGATCTTTTCAGTCCTCTGCAGCCAGTCCTAAGAGTTGAAAAGGGGAAATGAAGGGACAGATGTCTGGGGAGCACCCATGTGCTCAGGGAATGTGAACAGCCCAGTGTCCCTCTTGATGACATTCAGGACAAAAATCCAGAAATTATGAGGCTTGGGACATATACAAGCCCAGTGACCCATCTGACCACATTTAAAACATAGTCTGATTGGTCCTGAGGGACCATCCCATGGGCCAGTGATACCAGGGACAGATGGCTTGAGCGAGCATCTGATATCTCAGCTTTCAGTCCTTCTCATCTCTCTCATTTTATACACCTTAACGGTCACTTCCAGAACCTCAGCTTTGGGATTTAGAAGCCCCTTCTCAAAGCATGTGTCACAAGGAGACAAAATCACAATGTATGCAGTCCAGGGAGAGAAATAAAGAATGTCCACATGCTTCTGCCCATTTCAGTGCTGTATTCACTCAAATTATTCAATACAATTTCACTCTATAGGTTCTTGTTCTTTTAATATTTATTTTTAGGTGTAGATGGACACAACATCATGCTTTCATTTTTATGTGGTGCTGAGAATTAAACCCATGTTCCGCCCATGCTAGGCGAGTTCCAACCCTGCCTAAGCCTGCCTATTTTCACTTAGCAAGCCCTGCCTGGGGCCACCTCTCCAGCCCCAGCTCCCTGATCTCCCCTAGTTCCAGGTGATGAGTGGACTCCTATTGCCTTCTGTGGGAACCTCCCAGCCAAACATTCTGGTCATCCCCCGACACCTTCTTTGACTCCAGTGGCTTGGGTCATAAGATTATCTCCAGAGACCTGACAAGGTATCAGAATGAAAGACTGTAGGATAGAAAGGACAGGACTCTTTGGATTTGGAAAAAGCCTTGGACAAACAAAAACTTTGGAGAAGACCCAGGGAGACTCCTGAGGAGGATAGTTGAATTGTGTTCTGGTTGGGATGGCACCTACCTGGGTTACGGAAACCCTGCTAAAACCAGTCACTGTCAGAGGAACTTAGCAGCCAGAGAGTTCTTCTGAATCTGCATTTTGTCAATGGTTATTTAGGATTGAAAACATGTTAATTATCAGAATACACACACACACACACACACACACACACACACTCACCACACACAGAAATATATCCATTTGATGGATTAATCCACTGATTGGATTATAGTTCTCATGATCTTATCATTTCACCTCTTGCATTAACACAGAGGCTTTGGAGGACAAGTTATATCCAAACCATGTGAGAGACACTTGCCTTTGACACATATCTTCTGCTCCCCAACTTCCCAAAGAACTCACAGTTCCCACCTCAGGGGATTCTGGAGACTGGACTCTCATATTTAACATACAATGGGACCCCAACCTGGGTGTTGAGGTCCTGAGGAGACCAATGGAGTTCCTCATATGGGAATTTCCTTCAGGGAGGAATCAGGCCCTGTCATTTGTCTATATTCCATTAATTCTTTTTACCTTTATGAGCAGGACCACCTCAGGAAGAGGGCCAGGAAGGTTTTTGAAAGTCTATATTTATTAAATTTATAATTTTTATCTGATACACATAGGTTAATATGTTTTTCTGATTACATTCTGATTTGTTCTAAGGCCAATTTACAAGGGTTAATTCTCAGTATAATAGGATTTAACAAATACCGACAAGGCTTTTGTTTGTCTGTTTTGTGTAGGGGCACCAGTGTGCTGTCCGTCCACATATATTGCCATGTCTACATATAATTAGTACTAAAAAATGACATATGAGCTCATAAATTAAAATTTAAAAAATGGATACAAATACCTTTGCTTCATATGATTTAAAAGATTCAATTGAAATTGGGTGAATAAATAAAAGTAAAAATGTATTTAAAGTTACTAATGCACAGTTTTGTTTCTAGGTGGTCAAACAGTAAATAAAAAGTTAATGTCTCTTAAGTGTCTAATATCCATTGTCTCTAGGATTTTTCTTCAATGGGAAAAATTACAAATGCTATTCAATGCACTTGTCTTATACCTTTTTTTAAAAAAAATGTAAATTAGATTTGACCTATATGAAATTAATCATGGATGTGTTTGTTAGAGACATCTGATTGGTTTACAAAATTTAAATGTTAACTATTAAATGTAATATCAAGTAATCAAACTTCTTAAATTCTCTAAGGTAAAATATTTAAGCACTGTTGGTGTTTTCATATATTGGTAAATTAAAAAAAAATAAAATTATTTTACGTTATCACAAAAACAAGGTTACTAAAAGTTAAAAGTCACAGTGGGTATTATTCTATATACAAATAGTCAAGAGGTTTCAACTGCATTTCAATTAGAGTACTATAAATATATTTCCTCTTATTAACATGGATTAATTTATCTAAATTCAGAAATTGATACGGGTTATTTTAAGGTATAGACAAAAAGAGGGATCCATGAATTAAAAATTATTAAAAGCTTCTAAATATAAAAATATATTTAGTAAAAAACAGGTTTCCAGGTAAGAAAATCTTTGTGTGGTAAAACATAATTTTTATACATCTAATTAAACAATAGAGTCTAAGTAAGTAATATAAACAACTTAAATAATGGATAAATATTAACATGTTTCTTTATACCTAAATTTTTTATATATGTAACACAAATAATTAAAAGTATTCAAGGTTATTCCCTAAGAGAAAATATAAATGTATTGATATAAACCAAAGTTTGATTCACATATTAAAATGACAAACACTTCTTAAAATATTAATTACATTGTGTCTGTTAAGTTTTATTCTCTAGAGCAACTAACTGGACAAATGAAGTTTTGTACACCTCTGGTGAAACAGCAACTGTTATTTTAGAGTATTGTTCCACATTACAGAGTCTAAAACTTGGTTAATATAAAAACATCAATAAAATTGTAGTACACTACTCTTCTTTACATATTCAATGTGCTTGCTTACTTTGGCTATACCCCCAAATCTCCCTTTTGTGGTGTTTTTGCTTAAATATGAGGCATAACTGAAGGTGGTATGCTACTCTGACCATCTTGCTTTTAGAGAGTAAGTGTCTGCTGCTGACCAGCCATTAAGTCTTAATTGGAATGGCAATGTGTGGTCTGAGAGTTATTTAAGGGTCTCGGTATTGGTATAACATTCATCCAGAGGAATTTTGCAGTCTGAGGCTATTATTCTCCTTTTAGTTATGGCACCTGCTCCCAGGTGCAATGTAATCTCTTGAGGGTTTTAAATGCTCTATGGCCAGGTATCGAGGTGCACACTTACAATCCCAGTAACTTGGGAGGCTAAGGCAGGATGATTGGAGGTTCCAAGCCAGCCTGGGTGATGTAGTCAGACCCTGTCTCAAATAAAAATATAAAAGGTTTTGGGGGGTGTAGCTAAGTAGTAAAGTGCCCTAGGTACATAATTCTTAGTGCTACACACACACACACACACACACACACACACACACACAGTCCAGCAGAGACATGCCTGCCCTAGCACTTTAAAAGAAAAAAAAAAAAAGACGTATTGACACAGAAGAGGAATTAGAATACAACCAAGAGTAGCAGATGATGGCTCCAGGCTGCAGGCGGAGTGCAGCAGTGCTGCACATGCCTAGCCTGCATGAGGCCTGGGCTCCATCTTCAGCCCTTCCCCCTCCCTACCCACAAGGTGGTGCAGACTGATTCTAGGTATTTCTAACCATTGGAAGTAAGTGGACTGAGTTTCCCCAGGCAAGGGGTGTAGCCACTAGTGATCAGCCATGAGTTCTCATTCCTGCAAGAGCACCCCATCCTTAGGTTGCAAGGCAGCAGGGTACCTGGGTTCAGTATTAGAAGTCCACATAGAGTGGGGGTAGGGTCCTGGATTCTGCACTTGTGTCACCCATTACCCTAGGCTTCTTCAAGGAAAGTGACTACAGATGTGCCCTGGGGTCTTTCCATCCTTGGAGAGGATGGGGGATGAAGAGAGTCATACCGATGATGACCTGGTGACCTGGTGACCCGGTGCTCCTAGCACAGGCCTAGTACTTTCCGTAGTTTTCAAATCTCCACGTCAGGCTGGTCCTGCTAGCTGTTTTTCCCTCATGGACACTGGTGCTCACAAGGGAAGCCATGTGCCCAGCGAGATACAGCCAGTCCAAGGGCTCTGGATGGGACGGGCAGGAAGCTTCACAGTGGTTCCCTGGCATCTGCAGGACATTGAGTTTTCTTTTTTCTTTTTTTGTAATGGGGATTGAACCCAGGGATTGTCTACCACTGAGCCACATCTCCAGACATTTTAATTTTTTATTGAGATAGGGTCTCCCTAAGTTGCTTAAGGCCTTGCTAATTGCTGGGGCTGGCCTTGATCTTGAGATCCTCCTGTCTTGGCCTCCACAGTCACTGGGATTACAGGCATATGCAACCATACCCAGCGCTATTTATTTATTTATTTATTTATATGGGATTGAGCTTGGTATAAGGGATTGAGACTGGGGAATTTGCCAATGAGCTACATCCTCAGCCCTGCTCTGAGGAATAGAATATGAATATGCTGGAGTGCTGCTGAACTGGGCCCTGGAGGGGAACCTAACACATCTGGCAGGCTGTGCTTCCTGCCCCTTGGAAGCCACTATCATGTAGGAAGCTCAGCCCTCCTGAGACCACCAGGATGAGAAGTGCACCCAACAGGGGGAGGCCCTGGTGGGCAATACGCCACATACAGAGAAGACCAGAGGGCACTGTGGTACATAGCTGTATTCCCAGCAACTCAGGAGGCTGAGGAGGGAGGATCACAGGTTGGAGGCCAATCTTAGTAACTTGAGACCCTGTGTCAAAATAAATAATAAGGACTGGGATGTAGCTTAGTCATAACACTATGTATTAAGCACCTGTGTGGCTAGTCAGGGGGGCAGGTAGGGTCCACTTGGATGAAGATGGCAGGTGAGTCAGTCTCTGGGACTGGCCACCTATAAGAAACAAGAATGTGCAATGTGGCCAACTGTGATCAATTCCTTCTGTGGAACAACCATGAGTGGATAATGGGGTGTTCAGGGAAGGCCTCTGAGGTGATGCCAACTGAGACCTGGAGGAGGAGCCAGTCTAGTATTGGGGAGTAGGGGGCATGTGGGACAGTAGAGAGCCCCCCTGTGTGCCCCTTCCAAAGCCAGAGCCAGTCACCACAGCAGTTGAACCCCTACTCCAGCTGCTGCTCCTGCCTGGCAAGTAGCAGATTTTTCACCCCAAGAGGGAGAGAGAGAGAGCCAGTCTGCATGAAGGAGAGTGACTTCTTCGGCAACATGCTGTGGCTGCAGAAGATTACAGCACTTTGATCTTTCTTGACACTCCTTCCAAATTGCAGTCTGGCCACAATTCTACATATCTGAGCCCCTTCGGAACTCTTGTCCACTTGTTCTGGAAGCTGCAGATGCTTGGAGCAAGGAGAGAGTTATTTGATCACAAAAAGAATAGTTGAGAAATGGTTTGGTTAAATCCACAAGAATGGGGTCCAGTAGTGTCCTGCTTTATTGATCACACTGGGCAGATTGTCAGCAAATGACCAAATAAAAAAAATCCATTTTGAGCTCCCACCAAACAGAAAACAATCCTAGTCTTCAATCCTGTTCCTCATTTATGCCAGAAGATAGCCTTGAACCTCCAGTGGTGTCTGAATTAGGCAACTGGAACTTTTTTTAAATAGCCTGGTCACATAGTGCAGACTAAAATTTTAAAGTACCTATGGTTTCTGTCCTCTGACCTTGCCTATGGTTGTCTGATCTTTCAGAGTTAACCTCCCCCTTCACTTCCCTGAACAAATCTACTGGCAGCACCAGGCTTGCAGGACTGCTGGTCTGTCTTGGTAGGTCATATTTACTTCTTTGCCCTGAGCAGAGGTACACACAAAAAAGCAGGGCTTGAAACCCAGCAAGGTGGGTAGGGCAGTTATGTTACATGCTTCCAAAGGCTTACAAATTAGCAGCCAGGTGTGGTAGCACACACCTGTAGTCCCAGCAGCTTGGGAGACTGAGGCAGGAGGATCAAGTTCAAGGCTAGCCTCAGCAACTTAAATATGTCCTGGGCAACTTGGAACCTGTCTTAAAAAGGATTCGGAATGTGGCCTAATTGTTGAGCACCTTATGATTCAGTACCCACACACACACACACAAAAAAAAAAAAACAGCAGTGAAAATTTAGTACATTTTTATTATGGAATAATAGAGCCAAAAACCAAGTAGCATAATAAAATGAAAGCCCTGATACCTATCTTTCTCAAGGCCCATTTTTCAGGGGTACTGGGGATTGAAGCCAGGGCATTTGCCCAGAGCTCCATCCCCAGCCCTTATTTTGAGACGGTCTTCCTGAGTTGTCAAGACTCAAATTTGAGGCCATATGCACACATGAACCCCATTAGACATTTATAAGAAACATTTCTTGAGGTTCTGGAGATCAAACTCACGGCCTCATGCCTGCAGGGCGCACTCTAACTGAGCCTCAC
The DNA here is from genome assembly GCF_047511675.1 of Marmota flaviventris. Lineage (NCBI taxonomy): Eukaryota > Metazoa > Chordata > Mammalia > Rodentia > Sciuridae > Marmota > Marmota flaviventris. Next base: position 86,112,192 of record NC_092507.1, read on the forward strand.
CCCAAGCCCAAGAAAGCTAATGTGATGTGCATGTCAATAATCCCCTGCCTTCCGAATTGCCACTGGGTTTCCGGCAATAAAATCCGTATGTTTGAGGTGAAGAACACAATCATAAGAATAAATCTGGATGTCGTGGACAGGCCTGATGTCCTTCACCAGCTGCATCAACTCCTTCCGAACCTGGTCAAATTTCATGTGGTTGATCTCAGTCCAGAAACCCCAGAGGATTTCATCAAAGCTCTCCAGAGGGGCAGGGTACTTTGCTTGTTCCAGTGGCAGGCTGCCGGTGTGGCTCAGCAGGTTCTTAAGAGCAGTCAGGGGGATTTGGTTCCCACAGAAACTGAAGGTTTTGAGCTGGGAACAGTGACCCAGGGCTGGTGAGATGGCATTTAGCTGGGACTCTGTTATCTCACAAAACTCTAAGACCAGGGTCTCAAGGGTGGGTGCCACCTTCTCCAGCAGGACCCGGAGGGGCTCAGGACTCATATCTTTCATGGAAAAAGAGCTGAGATCCAGATACTTCAGTTGATCAGTGCTCGGACACATGGACAGATGCTTTAAATCCTTCTCCTTGAGCGGACAACCTCTCAGCGAGAGTGTTTTCAAGGGGGTCTGACTCCTGGAGAGAAGGCAAAGAGTTACTTCTGGTGAATGAAGGCACCAAGTGGATATAGTGGGAAATGGTAGAAGAGAACTGGTTAATCTCAAACCCAAGGTCGCCCTGTCCTTCTGATGATGGTGGACCCCCAGGACACTGTGGGTTGCAGGATCTGCTCCTAAACATCACCCAATTTCAGGGTGAGCCTTTCACCACCACTTGAGTGACCAGGTGAGTCCATCATCTCTAAGGCTCCGCCCCTCACTGCCAAGGCCAAGGCCACAGCTCTGGCAACAGGAGGTCAGGGGGAGTCATGTATGAAGAACAAATCCAGGCAAGATGAAGAAAACCAACCGGGGTTATCCACCTGTGAAGCTCACACCCTGTGCCCTGCATCCCTCCTCCTCACCCTCAACTCCAGAATCACCACCTGAGGCTCAGAGCAGCCTTCCCAAAGAGGGCCTTGGGGGCGGCTCCTCTGCTCCCTGCTGGAGAGCACAGAGCTTCAATGTTGCAAGGTGCAGGTATGGGGGCTTCCCTCCTCCAAAGCCCTCTCCTCTACCCCATCTCCCACCTCCTTCGCTGGACAGGCCTCCCAGGGAAGGAACCTCACCCACCCTCACTAGCTCCTTTCCCCCCCAGCTGGCTTCCCAGCATGGTGGCACTTCCCAGAACATGCACCACGGTTTAGCCCTCTGCTTCTCTGTGGGTGGTGATGAGACCCTCCTTTAGGACTGAGCATGGGACCAGACCCGGAGGTCACTCGGTCACTCTCCAGCATCTCCTTCCCTGATATGGCCAGTGGCCGGGGCACAAGCCCTTTTAATGCTCGGTAAGCAAAAATGGCTTTTGCGGCAATGCGCACCCCTCGTGCTTACAGGAGGATTTTGTGCAGCGCTCCGTAGAGGAAGAAGACGTTGGTCACATAGAGCTCACGGAGTTTTTTCACCTTCCGCAGTTGAAGGCTGAATCTATGGGAAAACCACCTGTTTACCGAGCGGCTGGTGAAGACCTGCGGGCTCAAGTCGGAAAGATGGAGGACGCGAAGGTTCCTCATCTTGATCAGGCAAAAACAAAAATGTTCCATTATTTCTCGAGTCCAGTGCTGAGCATTCACCTCCAGTTCCTGCACGTAGTACAATGGCAGAGTCCTCAGGAATTTAGAGAGTTTGAAGTAGAAACCCCCGATCTGCAGCTTCTCGCAGTATATACGGACCACCCCGTTTCTCTTCTCCACCCACTCCCTGAGGCTGCCAAGGAATCTTTGGAAGACTTTGTCCAGATCGAAATCTATGAAGATCTTCAAGTGTGGCTTTGCTGCTCTTTGGCTACATTTCTCTCTTTCCTTTGGAGACATGGCCTCTTGTGAGCAGGTACCCAGTGGGGCTCTGGACCACTCATTGTGGCTGTCCTGATTCACTTCCCGAAAATCTATTGCTTTCAGTTTCCATTTCCTATGGAGAAAATGGGAAGGAGGTTCGAAAAATAGACAAAGACTTGCCCGACTTCCAACCTGTGCGTTAGACCCCAGTGAACCCCTTGTTCTGGGTGGCTCCTCCTCTGCTCTCCTATGTTTCTCCATGCCCTTTCCCCTTGAATCCAGCCAGGGACCCTCCCTGTGGAGGGGGCAGAGCAGCCTCCTCCCTGGCATCACCTGGTCCACACTTCACCCTGTCCTGCTTCCCTCAGCTGTCTCTTCCTGGGCCCCCCTCACCTGGGGTAAATGTTCTGGGAAATCAGCAAGTCTAGCCCATTCAGTAGGGTTTTTAAGGCCTTCACATCTCTTGTCTTCAGCAGGTACTCCACAGGCAGACAGGGCAAGGGGCAGGACAGCACCATTTTCTTTACCATCTCCATGTGACCCCCCATTATAGCCTCCTTGTACAACTGCAGGGTGAGCACCCTGGGCAGGTACTCCAGATTGGGGATGGGCAAGGCCTCATTGCACAGTACGTTCTGTATCACCAGGTCCTGGAGTGTGGGTATGGTCCTGATGCTCATCCTGTTGAGTCTGCAGGGAACAGAGGCACCCTTTCAGGCCAAGCCTGAAAAACCCCTCCTTAACCAGTTGAGGTCCAAATCCTGGTAAGCCACAGTGCTGTGGTGGTGGGGATCAAATCCCCAGTATCCAGTTTCCACCTCTGGTCCTCCCAACTCTAATCCCACTGGTTATTAAGCAGTCTGAAGGCTCACCAGTCCCATTATGGACAGGTGACTCATCCTCACTTTTGAGATCCTGGGGAGTGAACCAAGGGCTGAATGCATGCCAGGCAAGTGCCTTACCACTGATCCCAAACCTAAACCTCACGTAGGACCCCCTTAAAGAGAATAGAAATGACACAGGGCCAATGCCCAGCCTGGTGACACAAGCCTGTAATTCCAGCAACTTGGGACACTGAGGAGGACTACAAGTTCAAGTCCAGCCTCAGCAACTTAACAAGATCCACGGCCCTCATGAGAGACCAAATCAGAATAAAAAATTAAAAGGGCTGGAATGTGGCTAAGTGGTAAAGGACCCTGAGTTCAATCCCCATTACCAAAAATATTTTTTTAAAAAATGGGAACCTCAAGTTCAAGGGCAGACTGGGAAACTGAGCAAAACCTTGTCCAAAGCTCAAGATGTGGTTCAGTGGTATCAAGCTTGCTGAGCATGTGAGGCCCTGGGTTCAATTCCCTGTACCACACATACACACACAATACCATATATATATGTGGACATGTACAGATGTAAATCTAGATATAGGTATACCTTAGGGCTGTGCTGAGGGTGGTAGCTCAGTGATATAGGAGGTTACTGAGCCCACATATAGCCTTGGGTTAGATACCCATTGGACCACAAAAATGAAAATCAGAACTTTTTGTTGCTGAACTTAGAGGAAGTTTATTTGGGGTTCCTGGTTTCAGAGGTTCATTCCATGGACAGCCAGCTCCATTGCTCAAGAGGCAGAAGAACATGACCAAACAGAGCCTCAGAAAAGCTGATCCGTAAAGGGCAGCCTGAAGTAGTGGGCATGGTGCCAAGAAACTTTAACAGGGGTTCATGGGATGCTTTCACTATATCCCTTGTGGCTATTTCCTCCAGCCACACCTCAGCTGCCTAGAGTTTATCACCCAGGATGTAGTCCTATCAAATCCGTTAAATAGATGAATGTACTAATTATGGATCTTATAACCCAATCCTCTCACCCCTTACATTAACACTTGAACCTTTGGGAGAATACATCCTATCCAAACCGTGACACCAAAATCCAGTAATAAAACACTGATATAAAAATGTATACATCACATATATGAGCACATATTCCTTTGTTTTGTGGTGATGGGGTTTGAACCCAGGTCCTCGTACTAGGCAAGTCCTCTAACACTGAGCACACCCTCACCCTGTTTTAAGCTCTAAATATAAAATAACTTGTAAAATCACAATACCAAAAATTCCATTAACTGTCATTTAGAAGAGTATAGACTACATATGCAAATTGTCAAGAAAATCAAAATCAAATAGATAGGTCTCGCTTAAAAAGTTTGGACTGGGCCAGGCGCAGTGGCACATGCCTGTAATCCCAGCAGCTTGGGAGGCTAAGACAGGAGGATCTTGAAAGTCAGCCTCAACAATGGTGAGGCACTAAGCAACTCAGTGAGACTCTGTCTAAACAACTTAGTGAGACCCTGTCTCTAAATAAAATACAAAAATAGGGCTGGGGATGTGGCTCAAATGGTTGAGTGCCCCTGAGTTCAATCCCTGGTGCCCAAAAAAGAAAAAAAAAATTGTTGGGTGCAGTGGTGCATGCTGGTAATCCCAGCAATTTAGGAGGCTGAGGCAGGAGCATCAAAAGTTTAAGGCCAGCCTTAGCAATTTAGGGAGATTCTGGGCAACTTACTGAGGCCCTGTGTCAAAAAAAAAAAAAAACATGTAAAAGGTGCTGGAGATATAGCTCATTTGTTAAGCAGCCCTGAGTTCAATCCCCAGTCCAAAAAATGTCAAGTTGCAGGTCAGCCACAGAACCTTAGCAAGACGTTGACCAACTTAGGTAGACCCTGATTTAAAAAAAACAGGTCTGTGGAGATGAGGCTCAGTGGTAAAGCATCCTTGGGTTCAATCCCTAAAGAAGCAGCAGAGGCAGCAGTGGCAACCTGGGCTGCAGTCACCAGGGCAGACTGGCTGTGGGTAGACAGGGTGGCACATCCTTAGGGAGGGCTGTCACTTACCCTATCTGCACTTCTGGATGGAATGATATGGCTCTCCAAGTGTCAACAGATTCAGGCAGTGACTCTTGGTCCAGGATTCTCTGGAACCTTCTCTGGCTGGTCTGAAGCTTTTATTCCTCCTCTCCAAACCCCTCCCTTCTAATTGGAAGCTCATATCTGACTAGATTATTGAATCTCATCCAATTAAACCTGGTTGGATTTTCAGCATATTCATTGGTTTTAGCAGATCTCCAGGCAGGAAGGGGAAGGGATTCTGGGTGGGGTGCAGATCCTCTCATGGATTTCTTTCACAGAGTTTCATTCACAGGGTCACCCTCAGTTCTGAGCATGAGACACCAATGGACTTAATCTGATATTGGACAGAGAGAAACACCTGAAAACTCTTTGTTCAGAGTTTCATGGCCACACTAACATTGTGAACATGTTCTAGAGTTAAAATCTCTTATGTGTGATGGCTCACTTCTTTAATCCCATCTACTCTGCCAGCAGCCCCAGAGGCTGAAAGAGGTCAATCCCTAAAGGGAGGAGCCCCAGGCTAGCCTGGTCACCAGGGTGAGAACCCATCTCAAAAACAAAAACAAAAATGCTTTATGAAACCGGGTGTGGCAGCACACACCTCTAATCCCAGTAGCTCCGGAGGCTGAAGCAGGAGGATTGCAAGTTCAAGGCTGACCTCAGCAATTTAGCAAGGCCCTGAGAAACTCAACAAGACCCTGTATCAAAATAAAATACAAAAAGTGGCTCAGTAGAAAAGAATTTGGAAAAGAGTTGCTAGAGACACAACAGAGACTCCTAAAACCTCTCGCTACCCTTGAGGACAAGGAGGGAGAATCAGTCTTTTGTTCCTGTACAAGGTAAAGGATGTTTCAGGGGGATCGGCTCAGCAAACTAGCTTGAGAATATTTTCACCAAATATGAGCTGGGACTTGAGACCACAGAGAAGATTTGACTACCAGCCCTGGGAAGGCCACTTTTCCATATCTGAAGCCACTGAAGGTGGAAGCTGTGGGTACCTCTCAGGATGTTGGGGAGCAAGAAATGTAGGTCAAAGTGTGGGACCCTCTCATCATGGCAGCCACCACCTGGAGCCTTTCACTGTCACAGTTCTTCCTACAGAGGCATTTCCCAGGCAATGCTGAGCCCCACACAGTGCCAGGGTCCTTTATCCTAGAAAAGCAAAGTCTAAGGAACAATGACATTTTAAAGAGTGTTAGATAATAGTGAGGCATGGTGGTACAGGTCTGTAGTCCAAGAAACTGGGGAGGCTGAGGCTGGGGGATTGAAAGTTTGAGCCTGCCTCAGCACTTGAATTTAGTAAGACCATCAGCAGCATATCAAGTCCCTGTTTAAAAATAAAAAAGACTGGGGAAGCCAGGCACAGTGGTGCACACCTATGATTTCAGCAGCTCAGGTGGCTGAGACAGGAGTATCTTGAGTTCAAAGCCAGCCTCAGCAATGGTGAGGCACTTAGCAATCACTGGAACCATATCTCTAAATAAGATACAAAAATAGGGCTGGGGATGTGGCTAAGTCGTTGAGTGCCCCTGATTTCAATCCATGGAACCCCCGCCAAAAAGAAAAAAAAAAAAAAAAAAGACTGGGGATGAAGTTCAGTGGTCAAGGGCCCCTGGTTTAAATTCTTGGTATAAATAAAAGCATGTCAGATAAGAGTTATATGATGTGTTATATGATAATAGTTATATGGCTATTTTGGACTATTTTATGCTCTAGGCTCTAACAGACTAGACTGAAAATCAAAATGCAGTAACCCATATTAACACTCAAATAGAAATTAAGTTGATATATGACCTTTGTAAAAATCAGAAGAGAAAGAAGACAAAACCTGAATTCCCAAACAGGCCTGTGTCAATGGCACAAAAGTTTTAATCATTATGTCTTTTTGTGCAATCAAAAATTCAACAATAGGAGCCTGGCATAGTGGCACATGTGTGTAATCCTAGCAGCTTAGGAGGCTGAGGCAAGAGGATAGAAAGTTCAAAGCCAGCCTCAGCCATTTAGAGAGGCCCTAAGCAACTCAGTGAGACCCTGCCTTAAAAAAAAAAAAAAAAAATCAAAAGGGCTGGGGATGTGGCTCAGTGATTAAGTGCCCCTGAGTTCAATTCCCAGTACAAAAAAAAAAAAAAAAAAAAAAATCAATAACAGGGATAGGGAAGAAGCTCAGTGGAACAGTGTTTGCCTAGTGCATGTAAAACCTTGGGCTCAATCCCTGGTACAAAAAAAAAAAAAAAAAAAAAAAAAAAAAAAAAAAAATTCTAGCAAAAATACCATCTTTTTTTTTTTTTTTTTTTTCCTTAATGTATCCTGGGGATTGAACCCAGGGGTGCTTTACCAATGAGCCATGTTCCCAGTTCTTTTTCTTTTTTTATTTTGAGACATGGTCTCAGAACATTGCTTAGGGTCTTGCTAAATTTCTGGGGCTGGCCTTGAACCTATGATTCTCCTGCCTCAGTCCCCTAAGAAGCTGGGATTATAGGTGTGTGATACCATGCCCGGCTTTGTCTCATAAGTTTTGACAAAAATCATGAAGTATTTTGTGCTGTGGGTATAGCTCAGTGATAGAGCATGTGCTTTGCAAGTGTGCTGTCCTGGTTTTGATCCCCCGTACCTCCCCCAAAGCCACATAACTTTATGATATATTCTGTGATAGAATTCTGTGGATTGTGAGGGCTACTCTTAAAAACTGATGACCACTCCTGTGTTGCCCAAACTCAGAGAGCAGCAGCCCTCTGGTCCTCCACACTCATTTTGGAAACACAGCTTCCTGGGATCATTTAGTTTCCTACTTCATTAGTGTACAGATTTCCTTCCTCCCTCCCTCCCTCCCTTCCTTCCTTCCTTCCTTCCTTCCTTCCTTCCTTCCTTCCTTCCTTCCTTCCTTTTTTTGTTCCTTTCATTCTTTTTTTTGTTGTTGTTTGTTTTTATTTTTCGTACTAGGGATTGAATCCACCTATTGCAGGGCAGAAACTGAAGAATATGGATAAATAAAGCAGTGTGTGTGTGTGTGTGTGTGTGTGTGTGTGTGTGTGTGTGTTTTATTAGAGTTTAATCCAGGGATGCTCTACCATTGAGCTACATTCATAGCCCTTTTATTATTTTTTATTTTGAAACAGAGTCTAACTTGCCCAGGCTGGCCTCAAACCTGCTATCCTCCTGCCTAAGCCTCCCAACTCACTAGGATTATAGGTATGTGCCACAGTGCCTGACCAACAAACTACTCTTTTTACCATATCTACCTCACTCAGAAATATTTAATGTTTATTATAACTAGATTAACTTGTTTCATGAAGCCCTATCAGATGGAAGAAAACTAAGTCCAGTATTTAAATTGTTTCACTTGATTCTAGATGTAAAGATACTTAAAATTAAAAAGAATTTCTGAAAATTCAGTCTGTTTAGAATCACACACAAAAAAATGGAGCACATGCGTATGGACACATTTAAATATTTCAATTATTATTAAGTTTAATTTGTTTTGAGATAGGGGCCTCACAATGTTGCTCATGCTGGCAGTATTCTTGGAATCCTTCTGCTTAGCCATGGGGGAGCAGTTGGAATTATAGGACTGGGCTACCATGCCTGACTTCAGTTTAATGTTATACCCCTTCCTTCCTTCCTTCCTTCCTTCGTTCCTTCCTTCCTTCCTTCCTTCCTTCCTTCCTTCCTTTCATTCTTTTTTGTTGTTTGTTTGTTTTGTTTTTATTTTTGGTACTGGGGATTGAATCCACAGGTGCTGTACCACTGAGATACATCCCCAGCCCTTTGTTTGTTTGTTTGTTTGTTTTTTGTTTGTTTGTTTTCTTTTGAGACAGGGTTTTCCTAAATTGCTGACTTTGAATTTGCAATTCTCCTGCCTCAGTCTCCCAATTTGCTGGGATTAGAGATGTGCACCACTGCATGTGTCTCTATTTGAAAATATGGGAAGGACACAAAGTAGCCACATTAATTATATAATTATAAAGAGTGCAACAGGGGTTCACTTGATGCTTTGACTATATATAGCCCATGGGGCATGGAAATATATACATATATTTCTTTTTCCCTAAACTTCTCCCTGATCTTCTTCTTCCTGATCTCTCCTCCTTAATCTCCTTTTCTCTGAATCACCTCTATCCCCTACCCCTTTCCTGTGAATAGGTGAAATCACAGCAATACACCTTCTTTTTCTTTTTTCTCAAGACCTTGTCTTTGTTATTAGATTGGTGTCCAGGACGAGGACTGTGACAGGGGGATATCAAGTTTGAGGCCAGCCTGGGCAATGTAGGGAGACCCTGTCTCACAACAACAATTTTGTTTTTAAAGCCTGGGGATAGAGAGCTCAATGGTGGAGCACTCCTGGATTGAATCCCCAGCACTGTAACTAAATAAACAGAAAGTAATAAAACACAATTAGAAAACCTCCATTGCTTTAAGAAAAGCAGAAGTATGAAAACCCTTACACCTTTAATTCCCTTTAACTACAGGAAAAAGAGGTGTCTAGGGCATGGGAGTATGAGACTTCATCTTTAATGTTTAAAAAAGTGACTTGAAGTAGTCTGGGATTAACCAATCTGTGATTTTTCTCTTGCTCCACTTCTCCGGCCCCTCCTTACAGGGAAAATAACTTTGAAACTCTCAGTCTACTTCAAGCTTTCCTCTTGCTGCCTTTGGGGGTTTTTGTGGTACTGTTTTTGTGGAACCTAGGGGTGCTCTACCTCTGAGCTATATCCCCAACCCTTTTTAATTTTATTTGAGAAAAGTTCTCACTAAGTTGCCCAGGCTGGCATTGAGTGTGCTATCATCCTGCCTCAGTCTCCGAAGTGGCCGGGACTACAGGGAGGTGTGCACCATCAGGTCCAGTTATTTTGCAGTGAGCAACTCCTCTACCATACAGCTACATACCCACCCAATATGCATATTTTCTTTTATTCTAATTAACACTCTTTTCTTATTTCAAAAAAGAAACATTCCTAAAGCCATAATGTTGAATATTAAAATCTAATGCATTTACAAGATGAAAGTTTATTCGACTAAAATCAATCCATGAACTGAGGAACTCCATATTGAAAGATATTTTCTGGCCAGGTGCAATGGCACACACTCATAATCCCAGCAACTGGGGAAGTTGAGCAGGAGGATCACAGCCTGGGCAATTTAGCAAAGCCCTAAGCAACTTAGTGAGAGCCTGTCTCAAAATAAAATAAAAAGGGCTGGGAAGGTGGCTGAGCAGTCAAGCCCCCTAGGTTCAATCCATAAAACCACAAAAGAAAAAAAAATATCCAAAATAAATATAATTTATATATATATATATATATATATATATATATATATATATATATATATATATGACACAATTTAACCAACTAATAAATCAATGGTGGAGGCCTGCTTATCTGATCAAAACCTTGTGTTTGTTCTTCAAGGTGTTTAAATTTGGGGTGATGCCAGGCATGGTGGCACATGCCTGTTATCACAGAGACAGGAGAGGCTGAGGCAAGAAGATCACAAGTCCTGGGGAAGCCTCAGCAACTTAACGAGGCCCTCAGCAATTTAGCAAGACCCTGTCTTAAAATAAAAAATAAAAGCTGAGCATGGTGGCACACACCTGTAATCCCAGCGGCTCAGGAGGCTGAAGCAGGATGATCGTGGGTTCAAAGCCATCTTTGGCAACAGCAAGGATGCTGTTGCGATAAGCAAGTCAGTGAGACCCTGTCTCAAAATAAAATACAAAACAGGGCTGGGAATGTGGCTCAGTTGTTGAGTGCCCCTGAGTTCAATTCCTGGTACAAAAAAAAAAAAAAAAAAAAAAAAGAAAGAAAGAAAGAAAGAAAGAAAATTGAGCGTGGTAGTGCTTTGTTAACAGGAAAATGTCACTTTTCATCAATTAGGGTACAAGTTTCTTTCTGTTGAATAGAATAAAATAAAGAAAGCAAGAACTACTATTGAGCCCAAGGTACTCAACACAGATCACACTGCTGGAAGAGAATCCAGAGTATTATTAAAATGCTCAGGGGACCTGGGTGGAGTCCAGGAACTATGGGTCACAATTTATGGCCTGAGTGAACTACAGAAAACACCTGGGTGCTCTGGTCAGCCTCTGGGGCTGGCATCCACTTTACTACCAGTTCTGGGAATCTCTAGTGCACCCCAGTCCCCAGGCAACCCGTGTGGACCTTCACAGTGCCAGCCCACATTGTCCACCAGAGGTGTATCCACAGCTGTGTCCTGCCAGGTGGCACAGAGCTCCTGCTGCACGTTCCTTTTAAGCATTTATTTGCCTCTGAAGAGCTGCAACCTCTGCTGCTCCTGCTGTTTTCTCCTGGATCTGCCTTTTTTTGTTTGTTTGTACATACTTAACCTGAGTCTAGTCATAAAAAAATATCAGTCAATTGTACCTTGAGGTACAGACTCTCATAATCCCAGCAGACTCTCTAAATAAGCTAATGTTATGAACAATTTTTGAAAATAATGAGGGAATTCCTAGTTCATTTATTTATTATTTTTTTATTCTATTTTGTTATACATAATGACAGTCATTTCATATTACACATATAGAGTGCAATTTTTCAAGACACTGATTGTACACAGAGTATTTTCACACCATTCCTGTCTTATACATGTACTTGGGGTAATGGTGTCTGGCTCATTCCACCATCATTCCTACCCCCTGGCCCCCTCCCTCCCCTCCCTCCCCTTCCTGGCCTGCTTTTGAAGACCAATGTCTTTCCACAGTGGACTCGACTTCACACACAGGGTGCCATGTCCCCAGATGCTGAGATCATGGTGGCTTCCCCTGTGCAGCTCATCTAGATCTCCCTCGCATTTTTTGCCCTCATTAGGGGAGATTGAAGACTTTGGATGAGAACATTCTGGAAGCAGGGCAAGCAGGAGGCATGCTCAGGTACATTGAATATGAAACATTTTAGCAAAAAGAAAGCAAGCAAGAAAGAAAAAAACCCTCCCCAACCAGTGGTACTGGCTCTAAGTAATAAAACAGTGAGAAAGGTCTATGATAATTGCTTCCAAGAGTCTCAAGCCTTCTCTCAGATATTCACTTCTGTTTGAGCTTTTAAAAACAACTTCATAAAATACAGTATAAGAACAAATTGGTTTCATCTTTGTTTGGTTCTGATTTGTTGTTTGCACTACCGGGGACTGAACCCCAGGGTGTTCTAACACCGAGTCACATCCCCAGCTCTTCTCAGTTTTTATTTTGAGACAAGAGATCTCACTGAGTTGCCCAAACTGGCATGTTTTTTGTTTGTTTGTTTGTTTGTTTATTTGTGTTTTTTTTTTTTTTGCAGGGGTGGGGCTACTGAGGATTAAACTCAGGGACACACAGCCACTGAGCCCGATACCCAGCCCTATTTTGTATTTTATTTAGAGACAGGGTCTCACTGAGTTGCTAGTGCCTCACTTTTGTTGAGGCTGGATTTGAACTTGTGATCCTCCTGCCATAGCCTCTGTAGCTGGGATTATAGGCATTCACCACCAAGAACCACAAAAACCATAGTTTATTTATTTATTTATTTTTGGTACCAGAGTTTGAACCCAGAGCTGCTTTACCACTGAGCTATATCCCTAGCCCTTTTTATTTTTTTTTATTTTGAGACAGGGTCTCACTAAGTTGCTGAGAGCCTTGATAAATTACTGAGGTAAGGATGATCTTTTTTTTGTGATCTTCCTGCGTCAGCCTCCCAAATTGATGGGATTATAGGCATAAGACACAGCACCTGGCAAAAACTGTTTTTAATATATATTATATGATAGTAACTACTTTTTAAAACTTTATGATAACTAGATTCATTTATTTACTTACTTATGGTACTGGCACTTGAAATCAGGCTTTTTTAGTTTGGCTCTGCTTCCCCAGCCCCCACCCATTTTTCTTCTTTTATTTTAATTGGCTTTTAAAAAATAAATGACAGTAGAATGCATTACAATTCTTATTACACTTATATAGCACATTTTTTCATATCTCTGGTTGTATATAGATTATGTTCATGCCAATTTGTGTCTTTATATATGTACTTTGGATAATGAAGTCCATCTCATTCCACCATCCTTGCTAATCCCCTGCCCCTTCCCTTCCCCTCCTGCCCCTCTGCCCTATCTAGAGTTCATCTATTCCTCCCAAGCCCCCCCTCCCTACCCCACTATAAGTCAGTCACCTTATATCAGAGAAAACATTAGAATGACATTTGCTTTTTGGGGATTGGCTAACTTCACATAGCATTATCTTCTCCAATGCCATCCATTTAGCTGCAAATGCCATAATTTTATTCTCTTTTATTGCTGAGTAAAATTTCATTGTGTATATAGGCCACTTCTTTTTTTTATTCATTCCTGCTCCAATGATGAGGCCCAGAGCCCTTTGCGGGGTCACAGCCCTGGTGATTTCTGTGGAAAGCAGCTGTTTAAGAGTCCTCAAACACTCTCTGAAATGCAGTATTCCAACTAGGTGAGATCTGGATCATGGACCGACACAGAATTCTGCCTTCCTCTAGCCTGCCATCTTCATTCTCCCCACCCTTTTTAAATTCTGGTGATGGAACCCAGTGATGCTTTAACACTTAACTACCTCCCCAGTTCTTTCTTTTATTTTGATACAAGTTCTGGCCAAATTGCTAAGGGCCATGATAAATTGGTGAGGTCAGCCTTGAATTTGCAGTCCTCCTTCCTCAGCCTCCGATGTGGCCAGTGTTATAGGTATCTGCCACCACACTTGGCTCTGGCACTTTTTTTTCCCTAAGCCACAGAGAGAGGTTTATTTGGTAAAGTAGATACAAATTCTAGGGATAGTGGTGCAATCTCAAGGAATATGCCTTTGGGGTTAAAGCAAGGAATACTCAATCAAGGCAGAGTGCAGGCTATCTCCAGAGGAGAGAAAGTCTCTGGAACTAGTTTTATTTATCACTGAAGAAGAAAGATGAAAGCTGGGTTATTTGCTAGCAAAGCGAAGAAAAGAGAGAACTCAAATTACTAGCATACGGGATGAAAAAGGCAATATCACAACAGACACATCAGAAATACAGAATATAATCAAAAATTGTTTTGAATCCTTATACTCCAATAAATTAGAAGATAGTGAAGGCATAGATAAATTTCTTAACTCATATGATCTGCCCAGATTGAGTCAGGAAGCTATAGACAACCTAAACAGACCAATATAAATTGAGGAAATAGAAGAAACCATCAAAAGACTACCAACTAAGAAAAGCCCAGGACCGGATGGGTATATAACAGAGTTTTACAAAACCTTTAAAGAGGAACTAATACCAATACTTTTCAAGCTACTTCAGGAAATAGAAAAAGAGGGAAAACTTCCAAATTCATTCTACGAGGCCAACATCACCCTGATACCTAAACCAGACAAAGACACTTCAAAGAAAGAAAACTACAGACCAATATCTCTAATGGACCTAGATGCAAAAATCCTCAATAAAATTCTGGCGAATCGGATACAAAAACATATCAAAAAAATTGTGCACCATGATCAAGTAGGATTCATCCCTGGGATGCAAGGCTGGTTCAATATACGGAAATCAATAAATGTTATTCACCACATCAATAGACTTAAATATAAGAACCATATGATCATCTCGATAGATGCGGAAAAAGCATTCGACAAAGTACAGCATCCCTTTATGTTCAAAACTCGAGAAAAACTAGGGATAACAGGAACATACCTCTATATTGTAAAAGCAATCTATGCTAAGCCTCAGGCTAGCATCATTCTGAATGGAGAAAAATTGAAGGCATGACCACTAAAATCTGGAACAAGATAGGGATGGCCTCTCTCACCACTTCTGTTCAACATAGTTCTCGAAACACTGGCCAGAGCAATTAGACAGATGAAAGAAATTAAAGGCATAAAAATAGGAAAAGAAGAACTTAAATTATCACTATCTGCAGAGACATGATTCTATACCTAGCAGACCCAAAAGGGTCTACAAAGAAACTATTAGAGCTAATAAATGAATTCAGCAAAGTGGCAGGATATAAAATCAACACGCATAAATCAAAGGCATTGCTGTATATCAGCGACAAATCCTCTGAAATGGAAATGAGGACAACCACTCCATTCACAATATCTTCAAAAAAAATTAAAATACTTGGGAATCAACCTAACAAAAGAGCTGAAAGACTTATACAATGAAAACTACAGAACCCTAAAGAGAGAAATAGAAGAAGATCTTAGAGGATGGAAAAATATACCCTGTTCATGGATAGGCAGAACTAACATCATCAAAATGGCGATATTACCAAAAGTTCTCTATAGGTTTAATGCAATGCCAATCAAAATCCCAACGGCATTTCTTGTAGAAATAGAGAAAGCAATCATGAAATTCATATGGAAAAATAAAAGACCCAGAATAGCAAAAACAATGCTAAGCAGGAAGTGTGAATCAGGCGGTATAGCGATACCAGACTTCAAACTATACTACAGAGCAATAGTAACAAAAACAGCATGGTACTGGTACCAAAACAGGCGGGTGGACCAATGGTACAGAATAGAGGACACAGAAACCAATCCACAAAACTACAATTATCTTATATTTGATAAAGGGGCTAAAAGCATGCAATGGAGGAAGGATAGCATCTTCAACAAATGGTGCTGGGAAAACTGGAAATCCATATGCAACAAAATGAAACTGAATCCCTTTCTCTCGCCATGCACAAGTTAATTCAAAATGGATCAAGGAGCTTGATATCAAATCAGAGACACGCCGTCTGATAGAAGAAAATGTTGGCTACGATCTACATACTGTGGGGTCGGGATCCAAATTCCTCAATAGGACACCCATAGCACAAAAGTTAATAACTAGAATCAACAAATGGGACTTACTCAAACTAAAAAGTTTTTTCTCAGCAAAAGAACCAATAAGAGAGGTAAATAGGGAGCCTACATCCTGGGAACAAATCTTTACTCCTCACACTTCAGATAGAGCCCTAATATCAGGAGTATACAAAGAACTCAAAAAATTAGACAATAAGATAACAAACAACCCAATCAACAAATGGGCCAAGGACCTGAACAGACACTTCTCAGAGGAGGACATACACTCAATCAGCAATTACATGAAAAAATGCTCACCATCTCTAGCAGTCAGAGAAATGCAAATCAAAACCACCCTAAGATACCACCTCACTCCAGTAAGATTGGCAGCCATTATGAAGTCAAACAACAACAAGTGCTGGCGAGGATGTGGGGAAAAGTGTACACTTGTACATTGCTGGTGGGACTGCAAATTGGTGCAGCCAATTTGGAAAGCAGTATGGAGATTCCTTGGAAAGCTGGGAATGGAGCCACCATTTGACCCAGCTATTCCCCTTCTCGGTCTATTCCCTAAAGACCTAAAAAGAGCATGCTACAGGGACACTGCTACATCGATGTTCATAGCAGCACAATTCACAATAGCAAGACTGTGGAACTAACCTAGATGCCCTTCAATAGACGAATGGATAAAAAAAAAATGCGGAATTTATACACAATGGAGTATTACTCTGCATTAAAAAATGACAAAATCATAGAATTTGCAGGGAAATGGATGGTATTAGAGCAGATTATGCTAAGTGAAGCTAGCCAATCCCTAAAAAACAAATGCCAAATGTCTTCTTTGATATAAGGAGAGTAACTAAGAACAGAGTAGGGTCGAAGAGCATGAGACGAAGATTAGCATTAAACAGGGATGAGAGGTGGAAAGAAAAGGGAGAGAGAAGGGAAATTGCATGGAAATGGAAGGAGACCCTCAGGGTTATACAAGAGTACATACAAGAGGTAGTGATGGGAAAGGGAATAATAATACAAGGGGGACAAATGAATGACAGTGGATGGGGTAGAGAGAGAAGAGGGGAGGGGAGGGGAGGGGAGGGGGGATAGTAGAGGATAGGAAAGGCAACAGAACACAACAGACACTAGTATGGCAATATGTAAATCAATGGATGTGTAACTGATGTGATTCTGCAATCTGTATATGGGGTAAAAATGGGAGTTCATAACCCACTTGAATCAAAGTGTGAAATATGATATATCAAGAACTATGTAATGTTTTGAACAACCCACAATAAAAAATTAAAAAAAAAATCTAAGGAATTTGATGACATGTCAAAATTATATGAAATTCTGTCAATAATAATTATAATAATAAACATAGCTATATTTATTATTTTAAAAAAAGAAAATCCATACGATGTAAGTTTTAAGACATAGCCACAAAAGCCGAAATTGAATAAGCAAGGAATAATATTTAAAGTAGTCAGTTTAGGGATAATGAGACCAGCAGTTTGTCTAGGTCTGGTTAATAGACATACACCTGTTTCAAAGCCTGAATATTAACTTTAGCATATTATAGTTCTGAAATATTAGCTGGCAATAATTAATGAGGCAATAAGTTGTATTCTTATAGTCTACAGGGTATTTATCATTTTTTCTCTTCACTCTCATATTTAAGGAGTTAATTAGGTCTGTCAGTAATACAAATACCCTTGGAAAAATCTATTTTAGTCATCTTTCCAACAATTGTCCAGAAAGGTAAATGTAGTCTTAATCACTAAAGTCCAGCATAATTGGCTGGCTTGGGTTTTTATCTGCTGTCTAGCATAAGTTTCTGTCACTGGTGTGGTCAATTTGTTGCTCGGCTATTTGGCTACCTCAGTCATGGGAGCTGGTGATAACTGGCTGGTGACCAACCTCAAGTAAAGGTCCAGTAGCTCAGTTTCTTTTTGGAATGTACACAACTGTTATAGGGTTCGAGTGGGGCATGCCTGTTAATCTACAGAAGCAAGATAATATCCATAAGCCAATCATCTTCTGCCTAATGTAACCATACTGTGAGGAAATTCTATATGTTCGTAGCTGTTAGTTGCAACTGAAGGCTATTCTAACATTTTCTCCTCTTTTATTAAATTTATTGTCAAAGGAGAACCCTGATGAGAAAAAAAGGGAAAAGGAAAAGCATAGAAAAAAAATGAGAACCAAGAAAGAGAAAAGCATCCAGACATGGCCCATTCCTGTAGCTGCATTTGTCTCCTGCTATGTTGAGCAGGCAGTCACTGTTGACTAGTCCACCAGGTGACCAGCACGCTGGATTTATTAGAGAGGTTCCTGGCATAGAAGTTAACTAGTGAGATCAAAATAAAACACACAGACTCAATTACCTTTTTCTATGACCAGGTCCGAGACGGCTCTCACCTCGAACCATCCAGTGGGGCAGCAAGTCTTACTCAGGGCTGGCAGGAAGAGAGAGAGAGCAAGCCAGGGAGTGGCCTTTTATTGGGGAACAAGAAATTTAGGGGAAAATTTCATCCAATGAAGGTCAAGGGGGGCAGCATTCCAAGGTCAGGGTCAGTGATTGGCCTAAGGGTCAGTGGTCAGTCACACCCCCACAGGGACAGGCTCTCACACCTGGAGAGGGTGGGGAAAGCTCTGACACAGTTTGGCCAGAGCACCTCACACCCAATTCGGGAGGTGCCCAATCACGTGAGAGAATGGCTTCCCACAGACTAGGTCTCTGTCACTAGGGTTCTGATCTGAGCTGGATGTGGGGAGCAAAGCAGCCATGGGGCAGGAGACCTCTCTCAGAAGGCGAGAAGAATTAGGCCTTTGCACCAGTGGGGGGGTGAGGTTCTTTGCCTCACCTCTGTTGGCCCCCAAATTTTCTCCTGATGGCCCCTCTGCGACTGTGCCTGTCTTAGGTTGTCCCTCCCTTGAGGAATCTTACCCGTCATTGACTAACCAGCCATCCTCCGGGGCCAAACAGGGTGATGTGGAGTGTGCATGGCATCATCCCCAAGAGGGCTCTCTGTCTCCTTGATAGATAATGCCCCCGTGGCCTCCATGCCAGCATTTACCCTAGGATCAGCAAACTTAGGTTTCTTCTCCATAGAGGTCCCAGCTCACAGCACTGGGCTGGTGGGGATGCCTTCAGGAAGGAAGGAGACAGGTCATAGACAGACAAACAGTAATATAGTAACAAGGCTGAGAAAGACAGATGAAGAGGGATCTCTCATACAGAACTGGCCCTTAATTGGTGTTACTCACATCTGGTCCATAGCCGCCATCCATACGGATGCTGAACAATCCATTATCTCAACACTGTCGTTTTCTCAAAAGATACTTCCAGACAGTCTGTTTACCATAGAATCAATATATAGGTATAACTGACCATTACAGTCAGGACAATTAATCTAGTTTCATGGGTGGACTTTCCAGTCCACACTGCAAGACACATTAAAGGTGGACCTGGGAAATGGGTCCATACAAGTCTTTTCATAATTTTTATTTTCCTGACAAGCTTGTGAAGCTGCATGGCTGTAAATTCTGTAGCTGGAAATTTACCTTCCTGTGCCAGGTTTCTCAATCATTATAATGATGACTGGTTTAAACTCTCCTTTGATATCTGATTTAACTTACTGAATCATGTTGGGTAACAGTAAGACTCTTCATATTACAATTTAAGAAAAAAACTTCTAAATTATTTTGTAAAATTTAGTGTCTCTCTGGGATCCTGTATTCCCCCTTTTCCTTATTTAATAAAATTGAGTAAAGGCTTGGCATAAGTCATAGTATTATTAGTTTAAGTTATAGATAATAGTACAAGTATTTAAATGATTAAAAATGGATTTACCTTTTATTGATTATTAAATTTTTTTAATATAGACTAGTTGATCCATCCTAACAATTTAGAAAGTATCTTCAATCTTTTTGAGAGAAGGTCTCAAAATCTCTATATTTTAGAATATTATCCTTTAAATAGGTATCTCTTGATTGCTTTTGAAAAAATATGATTAATGTTATTTTCTGTGTAGGGAGCAGTGTATAAATCTTACTCTATTTTTTATGGACAATAGATCTAGTCAGAAAACTTATATAACATCAATGATTTTTTTTTAAGTTTGTAACCTTTATTGTTTAAAATTAATATATAACTTTAATTTGGAGAACCTTAATCTTAACAAAATGTTTTTTTTTTTAATTTTATAATTATCTAACAAACAAAATATGTAAAAATTAGTATCTCAGTATCTTAGAATCAATCAATTTTAGACTCTAAGGACAATTGTTAAAATCAGGATTTAAGTTAGTATTTCAATATATTTAATGTTTAATCAAAATTTGAATTTGTTTACCAAAATTAATCTTTGTCTTAAACAGTAAGAATTATTAGGCAATAAGGATCTTTCTTTAAAGAAATAAACTTACATTTTAATAGGTGCTTATAATGTTAAAATATGGAAAAATCTTAGCTCACATTAGTATAGTTAAATTAGGAAAATAGCCTGAAATACCCTTAAATTAATTATAGTCAGTTTAGTATATATAAATCTCTTTTTTAATCATCCTAACTTTTTACATCATTTGTTTAGATATTAACATATTTTTTTAATTAGGAAAATACTTTTATCATTGAAATATGAATATAAAGACCTTGTTTTACCCAAAGATGATTTCTTTCTTATTTTAGGATACATGTGTGCTTTTTCTTTGTTGAAGCATTTTTTCTTTTAGAAAAAAAATATTTGGTTATATTTTGGAACAATTTCTGAAAACCTTAGAATGTATAAACAAATTATTGTACTTTGATAAGAAATATCAATGAAAATATAATTAAAATCCTTAGATATTTTGTAGACATAATTATAATTATTTATCATCTTATGAGTTTGAACAGTAACTTTGAGAATTAGAAACTACTTGAAGATTGTATATTTACTTGAAAGCAAATTTATAGTAAACACATTTATCTCAAATATCTGTAACTGAAAACACAGAGTATTTGATAAATGTAAATATAAAATATAAATTATGGGTTTTCTGTTGAAGAAAAACAATTAGGCAAATATATATTAACTAATCAATTAGGCATGTGCTAATTATTTTATAGATTAACAAATGTAGGTTATCTAAATATCTAAAAAATATATATTAAGAATCAGAACATAACTTATAATTGTATTAACTTTATGTAACCACGTGGTCTTAAAATATTTGGATCCATTTTAATTTATTTTTAAATAGGGGTTCACTCTTCTACGTGATGTCACTTGATGTAACTGAAATAAGATCCTTGTGTATACATATTTATTTTTTATAGTTAGGAATGAGAATAAGGATTTTTTGATCATCACAGGAACATTGCCGGCTTTGTTCCTGTGGCGAGCAAATGCATCCTCATAACCTCCAAAATTAAAAGTAAAATATAAAGAAGCATGTTTGATATCTCTCATCAATAGAGCATTATTTAGTAACACAACTATAGATAAAAGTCAGGTTATTTAACTCAGAACTAACTTAAATTTAGGACTGCAACATAGAAACCTGTGGAATTAAATTTCATCTGAAAAAGATATCTTTCGTTAGCATTTACAGGTAGGCATTTTTAAAATAGAGGCTCTGAACAGCTCTGGTAGAAATCTGAAGCACAGTAGTACAGGTTAGTGGCTGGAAGGCAAGACTAGAAATCCTGTCTGATTGACTGTGGAAGAACTAATCAGAAGCCCGCGAAAGTGTGGGAGGTGGGACCAGGAAGCCCGCTCTTCCAGCCAGGCACCCTTTGGTTACCATGGTGATGCAAACAATGTGGAGTCCCCTGCCCATTGTCGGGGGCAAAATTTCCCCAAGTTTTCCTAGCCAATTGAATTTTGTTTGATTTTGTCTGCATTTTCCCCTGCCTGGCCAAGATCCTACTGTAGTAGTAGTTTGTTCTGTCTCTGCAACCTGCAATTGCAGCTCCTGTACATCCTGCACTTTTTTTCTGTGGCACGTGGGTGCTCCAAAGGCTTTTTAGCAGCAAATGCTAGCATTACCATCAGATCTTAAGTTAGTCTGTGTTTGGCATTTAGGTCAAGTAATTCAAAGGTTAAAAGCACTGCTGGCCGCAGGGGCTAGGACCCCATAGCAAGCAACAAGCAGCAGTGGCTAAAGTCTCTTGTCCCCAGCGGCTGAGTTACAGCCATTCTGATTTACAGGACAATCATGTAGTAAAAAGGTCCATACATACTTTCTGAGTATTGACAAAAACAATTGAAAATTGAAACTTGTTACTCTCCAGGTAAACATCACATTTTATCTACCTTTTTGTCACTCTCCTAGCACAAACTTCTGAAAGGGTAAAGTTTCTAAGCTGCAAAGCCTGAGTTAAAATGTAAAGGACCAGGTATTGTTAAGTTTCTAAGCTACACTCAAAGCCTGAAATTCCTGTAGCTGTTAGGACAATTCCCGGGACTGCCCATTAGATAATTCCCCCTGACCACTTAGTTGTTTAACAACCTGAACCCTGTGCAGCTTGGCACGTAGGCACCTCAGGGCCCAAACCAATCAGTTTGAATGTATCCTCCTCCTTAGGACTGACCTATAACTCCAGCCCGACCTGTTCCTGCCAATGAATGTACTAATCATGTTTGAGAATTGTTGTTTGATTTTCTGGCAGTGTATGGTGATTTGTTAAAGGGGACTGTGATGTATGTAAAGTCCCTGCCCTCCCTAAAAAAGTGTACTTAAGCACTGCTCAACCCCTGCTCGGGGCTCTGGGCCGCTCTCCCTTCTTGAGTGAGCACAGAGCCCCAGTTTGCTGGATCCTCAATAAACCCCCTTTTGCTGTTGCATGAGTCGGTCTCTTGGTGGTCTCTTCCTCCGACGTTCGCCGGACCCTTACACTTCTAGAACATAAAGGCCAAAAAAATTCTCTCTCTTTTTTTTTTTTTTTTTTTAATGTGATGCTGAGGATCGAACTCAGGTACCGCCCATGCTAGGCAAGCACTCTACCGCTGAGAAACAATCCTAGTCCCCAAAAAAATCTTTTAAAGATTTATAAAAACAATTTTAAAAAATCCACAAAAGTGCTCTTTCCATGGAGAGGACTCAACTCAACAACATAGCCCATCAATCATTTTAATAACTATATTTATTTAGAGTCTCTACAATTATACCCCAATATTAAAAATTTTAACGTCACAGATTTTCCTTTTGTCTAATTCATTTACTATCCACAATTCTGCCCACAATACTCTGCAATCCTAAGCATGCTTAACTTCTGGAGAGAACTTTCAACTTTACTAACTTTCTTTAATATTCAAATTGGAGTCCCCTTAGGAGCCAGCATTTGTCGCTTTTGTCCCAGCAGCTTAAAGACGCAGACCTTTTGGCCCACGTTGGACGCCAATTGCCGGGTTTCTGTTCTCACTACTAAAAGGCTCAGGGGTCACTCTAGTTAAACTGGGCTAACTGGGCTGCATGAAATAACCACACAAGAGACACAAATACCTTTTTCTTTGGGGTTGCTGTGAAGGCTCCTCTGACCTTAAGGGTCTGCAGAAAGAGAGAGAGCATGCGCTGATCCCTTTTATTGAGGAGAAGCTGTTCAAATGAGGCAAGGGGTCAAGTTTCATGGGGCTGGGTCTATCTTCATGATGTCCACTGTCAGCAGGTTGACTGACACCTGGGTAGGCCACACCCAAGGGCACAGTAAGAGGAGGGACACACACAAGGCACTTCCATGGAAGATTCTATCCTAAACAGGGCAAGGGGTTATATTACAAAGGAACAGGTGAGCATAGCTTCACCCATGTGGCTGTAGCAAGACACTCCCATTTCTGTGACTGAGCGCCTCAGCACCCAGCTGGGGAGTGTAACTCAGTCACCAGTAAGGTTGGCCTCCCACACAGGCTAGCCTGTATTCTGCCTCAGCCCATGTAGAGGGGACTCATCCCTACAGTCATGAGAACCCTTCCACCTGGGTGCCCAGTGGTGGTGGTAGGGGGCTTGTGTACAGCTGCATCCAGGGTAGCAGGCACTCGCCCCTCCAGGTGGGATACCCATTTCACCTGGGTGTCAGGGGGAGCTCATATCTAGGTGCAGCCAGAGTAGCAGGGCTCGCCCCTCTAGGTAAGAGACCCCTCACACCTGGGTTTGTATGGGGGCTCCTATAGAGCTGCAGCCAGGGTAACAGGTACTCACCACTCCTGGCGGGAGACTCCTTTCACCTGGGTGTCTGGGGGAACTCATATACCTCCACAAGGAGGGTAGAGGGGACTTGCCTCTCCAGGCAGGAGACTCCTCCCAACTGGGTGTCAGTGGAGCTAACACCCCAACCAAGGTAGAGGGGATTTGCACCCCCAGGAGGGAGACCTCTCCCACCTGAGTTGCAGGGATGTTGTATACCACTGCAGCTAATTTAGAGGGGATTTGCCTCTCCAGGCAAAGACCCCTCCAACTTGGGTGTAGAAGGGAGCTCATATACCACTGCAGCCAGGGTAGAGTACACTCGCGCCGCCAGGCTGGAGACTTCTCCCACCTGGGT
Source organism: Marmota flaviventris (assembly GCF_047511675.1). Lineage (NCBI taxonomy): Eukaryota > Metazoa > Chordata > Mammalia > Rodentia > Sciuridae > Marmota > Marmota flaviventris. The sequence continues at coordinate 86,136,294 of NC_092507.1, forward strand.
GTCCTGGAATCTCTTATATGGCACCAGCCAAAGTAGAGTAGACTCTTGCCCTTCCAGGCGGGAGACCCCTTCTACCTGTGTGTGTGGGGTGAGCTTGTATACCGCTGCAGCCAGGATACAGGGGACTCCCCTGTCAAGGCCAGAGACCCCTTCTAGCTGTGTGTCAGGGTAGCTTATATACTGCCACAGCAGGAGTAGAGTGGACTCGCCCCTTGAGGCGGGAGACCCCTCCCACGTCGGTGTCAGGGGAGCTCTTATACTGCCTCAGCCAGGGTAGAGGTGACTCGCCCTTCCAGGCATGAGACTCCTTCCACCTGGGTGTCCTGAGGAGCACCTATACAGCCACAGGCAGGGTACAGAGGACTCTACCCTCCAGGCTGGAGACCCTTGACACCTGTTGTCAGGGGAACTCCTATATGCAGCAACCAGCATAGAGGGGACTCTCCCCTCCAGGTGGGAGATCCCTGCGAACTTTGTGTGTGTGTGTGGGGGTGAAGCTTTTATACCCCTGCAGCCAGAGTAGTGGGGACTTGCTTCTCAAGGCAGGAGACCACTCCCACCTGGGTATCAGGGGGAGATCTTATACCACTGCAGTCATGGTAGAGGGCACTTTCCCCTTCAAGCGGGAGACCCCTTCCACCTGGGTGGCTGGGGAGCTCCTATATTACCGCAGGCGGGGTAGAGGGAACTCTCCCCCTCCAGACAGGAGACCGCTTCCATATGGGTGTCAGGGGAGCTTGTATAAGGTAAAAGCTAGGGTAGAGGGGACTCACTTGTCCATGCGGAACACCACTCCCACTTGTGTGTAGGGGGGCGCTTGTATACCACCTTAGCCAAGGTAGTGAAGACTTGTCCCTCCAGGCAGCAGACCCCTCCCACCAGGGTGTGTGGGAGAGCTTGTATAAGGCCACAGCCAGGGTAGAGGGAACTCATTGTTCCAGGAGGAGACCCCTCCCACCTGGGTGTCAGGGGGAGCTCCTATACACCTGCAGCCAGGGTAGAGTGGACACACTCCTCCAGGTGAGAGACCCCTCCCATCTTGGTGCCAGGGCGAACTTGTATTCCACCTTAGCCAGGGTAGCTGGGACTCGCCCCTCCAAGCTGGAGACACCTCCCACCTGGGTGTTGGGCCGGGGCAGGTATACATCTGCAGCCAGGGTAGCTGGGACTCGCCCCTCCAGGCAGGAGAACACTTTCATCTGGTTGTCAGGGGCGTCTCTTATCCTGCTGCAGCCATTGTAGAATGGACTCACCCCTCAAGGCAAGAGACCACTCCCCCCTGGGTGTGTGGGGGAGCTTGTGTATCTACAGAGCCAGAGTGGAGGGGACTCACCCCTTCCAGCGGGAGACATGTCCCATCTTGGTTGGAGGGGGGTGCTCCTATACCACAGCAGCCAGAATAGAGGGGACTCGCCCCTCCAAGCAGGATACCCCTCCCATCTGGTTCCCTGGGAAAGCTGGTAAACTCCTGCAGACAGGGTAGGGGGAAGTCACCCTTCTAGGCTGGAGACCTCTCCAAAGTCTGTGTCATGTAGAGCTCCTTAACAGCTGCAGCCAGGTTAGAGGAGACTCCTTCCTCCAGGCGGAAGACCCCTCCCACCTGGGTGTCAGGTGGAGCTCATATACCCCAGCAGCCAGGGTAGAGGCAACTAGCACCTCCAGTCGAGAGACACCTCCCACCTGGGAATGGTGGTAATTCCTATACTGTCTTAGCCAGGGTAGAGCGGACACGCCCCTTCAGGCAGGAAATTCCTAATGCAGTAAAAGTTTCTTTCTCACACCAAAATGTTTACTGCAGATGTGGACAGTTGCTCTCCATGTTCTTAGAATCTAGGATGCTTCAACGTTGTAGCTACTAGGTTACCCCAGGTCTCTTCCATGACTTTTGTGGCATGGAAGAGACAGTCTAGAGAGTGCTCACAGCTTTTGATGGTGTCATCCTGGAAATGACACATTACTTCCTCTCAAGTATAATTGGCTAGAATTAGTCACATGGTCCTATCTACATGTGGACCTATAAATGTAAGCTTCCATATTTGGAAGTAAATGAGTCACACAAAAGGAAGCAAGAATGGGAAGAGAGAGCCTACAAAATGGGGGAAAAATCTTTGCTACCTGCACCTCAGATAGAGCAGTAATCTCCAGAATATATAAAGAACTCAAGAAACTTAACACCAGCTGGGCGTGGTGCTGCACTCCTATAATCCCAGCAGTTTGGGAGGCTGAGACAGGAGAATTGTGACTTCAAAGCCAGCCTCAGCAATTGTGAGATGCTTAGCAACTCAGTGAGACCCTGTCTCTAAATAAAATACAAAATAGGGGTGGGGATGTGGCTTAGTGGTCGAGTGCCCTGAGTTCAATCCCAGTACCAAAACAAAACAAAACAAAACAAAACAAAACAAAACAAAAAACAAAAAAACAAAAACAAACAAACAAAAAAAAAAAACGAACACCAAAACCAAATAAATAACCCAATCAATAAATGGGCAAAGGAAGTGAATGTACACATCACAAAAGAAATGCAATTGGTTAATAAATATATGAAAAAATGCTCAACATCTCTATCAATTAGAGAAATGCAAATTAAAACTACACTGAGATTTCATCTCACTCCAGTTAGATGCCAATTTTCAAGAATACAAATAACAGTAAATGTTGGTGAAGTTGTGGGGGAAAATGTACCCTCATACATTGCTGATGGGACTACAAATTGGTGGAAGTACTAAGGAAACCAGTAGGGAGATTCCTTAGAAAACATTGAATGAAACCACCATTTGACCTAGTTATCCCACTCCTCCGCACATTCCCAAGAAACTTAAAATCAGTGTACTATAGTGACACAGCCACATCAATGTTTATAACAGCTCAATTCACAATAGCTAAACAATGGAACCAAACTACGTGCCTTTCAAGAAATGGATAAAGAAAATGTGGTATACATACATAATGGACTATTAATCAGCCATATAGATGAAATTATAGCATTTGCCAATAAATGCATGGAACTGTAGACAATCATGCTAAGTGAAACAAGTCAATCCCCCCAAATCAAAAGCCAAGTGTTCTGATATGCAGATGCTAACACACAATAAGGAGTGGCATGCAAGGAAAATAGAAGTTCTTTGAATTAGACAAAGGGGAATGAAGGGAAGAGATGGGGCAATGAGAATAGGAAAGACAGTAAAATGAATCAGACATAACTTTCCTATGTTCATATATGAATATACAACCAGTGTAACACCACATCTTACACAACCACAAGAATAGGAAGTTATACTCCATGCATATATGATATGTCAAAATACACTCTACTGTCATGTATAACTAAAAAGAACAAATAGAAAAATTTAAAAAAGAAGTGAAATAGGACCAGACTAGTTATGTTCATCATAACTGATGTGACTTTGGACTCACTTTTCTAGGGATTTCTACTCCTCCATCCCTTCCAAGGACCTCAGAAGCACTGAAATGCCAGATGAAATTCCTTTGTGTTTTGAAATATCTAGAGTGGTTGTGGATTCCTACAGTAAATGCTGGCTGAATCGAGTGTGTAATGGTAGCATTGTATAATTTTACCACTACCTGACCTTACCATCTCTGCCTCCTAAGGCTGTCCTGTATGAACTGCATATTCCAGGCTCCTTAACCTTCTGGCTTTGGTTGGGTGGGATCATGGGAGAATCCAGCAGGACATGAGAAAATAGGAATTGAGACAGATCAGGATATCTCTCTCTGCCTCCTTTCAACTCCCCATTAAACTGTGAGTTCTTGATCCTGCCTCCAACTCTGTAGGCTCCTTTCATTAAACTTCCCTCTTGAGTACACTTTGAGTATGATGTCTGTTTTGAACCTGATTCATAGCAGGTATTTAATAAGCAAAAAATTTCAACTATAAGTCTAAAAAAGAGTAACAGACCATCTCCCATCTTCCAGGTTTACTACAGATGGAGGTCTTTTTAATATGCCCTTCTTCTGCCTTAAAACATCAGTGGATCCCAAGTATAACCATCACCACACCCCCACTGTAAGCTGCAGCCAGACAGGAGTAATTTCAGCTCCCTCTGCAATGTGTTCTCTTCCTCTGAGCCTCTGCACATGCAGCATAGGCTGGAAACTGCTCACCACCCCCACTCTCATCAAAAAGTCACTTACCCTCATGAACTTCCCTGAGATGGTAGAATACTTGTTGAGGGCCACAGCCCAGTTGGAATGACTGCATGGCATTTTGCCAGAAGGGAGTGGTTGAGAGGTGATGCCAGGGAGCTGTTGAGATGATGGTGGTTATGTTAAGCTGTGTATTCAACTGTATATTAGACCTTTACTGTCCGGTAATAGGGCGGCTCTTGTTGCCTTGGGTGCATCCTCTACTTTGGAATTCCCATAGAGTTCTCGAGAGTGAGTGTGCTCAGCCCAGTGGAGTGGGAGAGAGTTCCCAGGGAGGGTGCGTGGAGTGCTGGTGGAGTTCGGGCAATAAAGTTTCCTGTTTGAACATACAAGTGCTTTGTAGCAGCTCGGGTATTTGTGCCCAGCCAGACTGCAGCAAATACTCTCCCTCTGCAGTCTTTATGTACCAATATACAGAGAGAGTATTCACTGTTACATTGTTCTATGACTGCCTACTTACCTGTGTCCTCCAAGACTGTAAGATCTAGAACAAGGAAAGAGTCCTAGGAAAGGGAATGAGTCTTTCCCTCTCTCTGTGCATCTCTGTCTCTCTTTCTGTCTCCCATTGATCTGTTGCTTTTCTGTTTTCTTCCATTCATTTGTATTTATATCCCAGCATAATAGCCTGGTACACAGTAGGTCTTAGTAACTACAAATGTTGAATGGTTAAAACTCTCTCTTGGCTTCCAGGTCATATCTCATTCTTGATTTTTCTCTTTCTCTGGCTTTCCTCTTTCTTTGTTCTTGGAAGCCTTCACAATCAACTCCTCCTCTGTCTACCCATTAACTATTCTTCAGAGCAGCTCATTCTTATCTGCCTTTTGGACTTCAGCCATCAGTAAATACCACAGTACCCCAAAGCATATTTTCAATCTTAACCTTTCACATGAGCTAAAGCTGGCCCTCTTTCCTTTCAAGCAGTTCAGATAAAGTCTCATTATTTCTCCATTCCCAACCTGTCCTCCTCCTGCTTCCAGTACTCAGTCCACCCAGTTGTCCAAGTGACAAACTTCAAAGTCCCCCAACTCTTTCCATTGTTTTTCCCCCTTTGTCCTGCTGGGCAATGTGTTTCATCCATTCTCACAGTTTACTCTCTGTTTCTGAGTCTTTATTTTTCCTAATTCTTTTACCAAGAACACTTTGCCCCCACTTTCTCTCAAATACTTTGCATTCTTTGAAATTCAGAAAACTGGTCAATTTCAATTCATTGCTTCTTCCTCCAAGTTCTACCTAAGTTATTTCCATTTTTGTCTGCTTGTGGGATTTGTTTGTTTGTTTGTTTTTGCAGTTCAAGGGTTTGAACCCAGGACCTTGCACACATAGGTAGTTAAGCACTCTACCACTGAGCTATAGATTCCCCATGCTTGTTAAAATTTTGGGACAGGGTCTCAGTTTCCCAGGCTGGCCTCCCACTTGTGATCCTCCTGCCTCAGCCTCAGAAGCAGCTGGGCTTGATGGGTAGCTGAGCCAAGTAGATGGCTAGGGCACCTGGCTTGATGCCATGACTTTTAATGGTGGATCTAAACATGTCTCCATCAGTAGAAGGTAAAATTCTTAGTTTGTTTTTTTTTTTTTTTTTTTTTTTTTTTTTTTTATCATTGGGACTAGCTTGTGATTGATATTTTATGCAATTAAAATATTTTATATGAATGAATGAATAAATGAATTAACTGGGAAAAAAGAATCTTTTCAATTACACCCTTTCAGAGGTTATTGCAAGAGAAACTTTGAGATTAAATGATAATAGTCTCAGTTGAAAAACCTGAACTTTATGTGACCAATATACACTTTTACAAGATATTGTATGTGCTTATACAGGACAGTTAATTGCTATGCACATAGCAAGATTTTCTTTTCTTTTCTTTTTTTTTTTTTTTTAAAGCTTACCATGCAGAATTTGATTTTAAACATTTTCAATTCCAAGTATGGGCAAATTTTAAAAGGGAAGGTGTGATTTTAACTCCTTCTATGCTCTTTTTTACCCTGGGTGACAGGCATTAGATAAAAGAAAAAAAAAAAAAAAAAAAAAAAAAAAAGCCTGTATCAGTACAGGGCTGGGCACTTGGTAGGCCCTCAACACATTTTAATTCCTTTCCTTTTTCCTCTTCTTTATTTCATATTTGAAGGTTTGCGAATGTTGAGTATTTAAGAGAATTTTTAGTTTTTGGATTTCAATTGACTAAAACAGCGTCATATTCTGACAGTCCCTATTAACTCTGAAACCCAAGGGAAAGAAATCGCTGGAAGGGGAGGGGGAGAAAAGAGGCGGTGCAAAAACTGAAAGCAAAGGCGCCCAGGAAGCCATACAAGGCAGCTTTTTTGGCTGCCTTTGTCTTTTTTTAAGCCCAGAGAGGCCTGATGCGCTAACTGCAGTCGCCAATTAGTTTCCCCCAGGAGGCGCCCGCCTGCCAGGAATCTCCCCGCCCTCCAGGTGCCCTCTGCTTCCGCCTGGCAGTGCGCTGCAGATCCCGGCCGCTGGGGGCGCCAGGGGCCGAGTTGCTGAGGTGGAGACAGCTACCTTACTCCTATCTTCGCCTCTCAAAGCTCTCAGAAGGGTGGCGACAGTGGCGAGGTGCACACCGAAGGGCGCCCTTTCCCCGGGCAAGCTGCAGCACAACTGCTTGCCAAAGGCGGCTGGGGTCCATGACGCAGCCGCCTGCCACGCTCAGGTTCAGGCTGCCCGGAGAGGCAGCGTCGTCGGTCCTGGCCCCTGCTATCCAGCGGCTCCCGGGTCTGGGCAGATCCTGGGCTCAGCAGAGCTAAGGCGGCGCCCGCCCGCGCAGCCCGCTCGCCAGCGCCTGGCTCTCACAATGATGAAGAAGTTTAAGTTTAAGGTGGACTTCGGGCTCGAGGTACCCTTCGTCAGTGGGGTCCTATTCTTCAAGATGTGGCTGCTGGATGGCGGCAGCTTCACTGCAGGTAAGGCGCCCTCCGTACCTCCCGCGCCTCCAGAGCCCTGCCTGAGCAGCCTTGGCTGGTTCAGGCTGCAGGGAGAGGCAGCGGAGGCGGTCCTGGCCCCTGCTGTCCAGCGGCGCCCCAGGCCTGGGCAGATCCTGGGCTCAGCGGAGCTAAGGGGGCGCCCACCTGTGCAGCCCTCTCGCCAGCGCCTGGCTCTCACAATGATGAAGAAGTTTAAGGTGGACTTCGAGCTCGAGGTACCCTTTGTCAGTGGGGTCCTCTTCTTCAAGATGTGGCTGCTGGAAAGCGGCAGCTTCACTGCAGGTAAGGTGCCCTCCATACCTCCCGCGCCTCCAGAGCCCTGCCTGCGCAGCCTTGGCTGGTTCATGGACAGCATCCCTTCCCTTGGCCCCTTCATTCCAGCCTGGCAGCCAGCCTTGTGAACTCCCTGTCCTGCAGGGACCCGTCCAAAACCAGTCAGGAATGTATCCATCAGCACAAAATGCTTCACAAATGGATTTAACTAGGTTGGCCTTGGCTTCTGCATTCCTGGCTCCAAATGGTTCCTGGTGACAGCTCTTTCCTCCCAATTCTCTAGGAATGGGAGCAATGGCCAAAGGGAGAGAGAGGATGCTTCTTGTTTCCTTTAAGACATTTCCATATTTGTAAAATACAAAGTGGAATTGGAGCTGTTGTTAAAAACAAAAAGGATCCCAGCTGCTCTGAGTTCTAAGCCCCTGTGAACAGCCTGTGCTTGGTTGACACCAAGGGGGTTTTGTGCGCCCAGATTGAGGCTGAGGTAGGCCAGGTTGGCCTTAATTTAAGGAAAGTATTCCTAGCAGATGAGGCAACAGTCCATGAGACTGTAGATTGCATCTCCAGGTCTGAACTAATGCTCATCTAATTACCTGTCTTGAAGTGACCACTGTGAGTCTCAATGTGGGGGACTTAGAACCAGGAGGGGATCCCAAACTCTGTGCTCATTTTGAAATGAGCCTCTCCCTGTGCGCCCTGTGCACTCTCTGGGAGAGACATTAATTGGTTCCAGAATGCAGCCAGGTGTGGCAATGTTCCTTGAGTAATTTCAGGGTTATTCACAGACTGACAGATTTGCCCTAGGGTGTTTTTCTATTTTCTTGAAAAAAACCCAAAAAGTTTATCACTGAATTTTTGAGTTCTTGAGGTCAAGGAGAAGGGTTAATGATCTTTGTTTAACCCAAATATATATATATATATATATATATATATATATATATATATATATATATATATATGTCACAGACTTTATTTTTACACTAAAAATATTGTACTTTCTTTTTATCTGTCATCCCATTAAAATTGTAAAGGAAATAATGTCAATGGATTGTGGAATTGGAGCCAGAAAATTGTCCACTGTGGCAATATTGAAGATTATGGCAGCCCAATAATGTCTGGTTGGCTAAACCAAAGGATGTGTAAAGCACTATTGATTCTCAAAATTAATAAATAGTTCACTGAGGATAATTTTAAAACTTAAGTTTGGTAACAAATCTGAGGATATTCAGCTAATGAATGGTGCAAATAATGTGTGTGTGTGTGTGTGTGTGTGTGTGTGTGTGTGTGTGTAAAACCAGCTCCCAAGGTATGGAAAAGCCTATATCAATTCTGAGTGTACTGTAGGTGAAAGTGACAGTCTTGTTTTGCTGCTAGGTTCTACCCCCCTACCTGGAGCAGATAGGTGAGTACTCCTGGCAATGGTGACACCTGGTGGTCAGGACACTTGCTGGCTACCTTTTGAATATAATTCTTTTTCTTTTTGCTTTTCTTTTCTTTTTTGTACAGGGGCTTGAACTCAGGAGTACTGGACCATTTAGCCACATTCCCAGCTCTATTCTGTATTTTATATTTATACACAGGTTCTGGCTGAGTTCCTTATGGCCTCACCATTGCTGAGGCTGGCTTTGAACTCACAATCCTCCTAAAATATACTATCCTATTTAATTCTCACAGCAAGCCTAGGGATCCACAGTTTGTGAATAAATGATTCAAAGTCCCCACAGATGATATGTGTAATGCCGAGATTGTGATACAGGTGTAACATCAAACAGGGTGATGCCAGATAAAAGGAGAAAGTGTGTTCTGTGCTGAAGAGTTTCTAAACAGGCAGCTTCCTAATGGTTTTAAAGTGCAGTGGGTGTCATTTCATTTGTCCTCTGCAAGAGTTGGAAAGGAAAAACTATGCTGTGATAAGCTTCACCCTTTCTCTTCCAAATAAATGTGGCTTTAATCAAGGTAAACACTGTTAAGCATATTGCTTGATTTTTTCTTCCTTTTTTTCCCTTTTAGGCTGAGCAGAGAATGAGAAAACTCTGATTCTTGATTTATCCCCCTCTCTTCATCCTCAATTCTTGCTGGGAGCCATTAGCCAAGTAGGTATGACAATTTCCTTGCCAACGTACCCCATGTTGCTTAGTGGAAGGACTTGTGGAAATAGGACATTTTGCAGTGACATTGCATGTAGGTGACCTTGCTCAAGGACCAAGGTGGATCCCGGTTTAGGGTGTTCCTGGTTTAGGATGATCCGAGTTTAGGGCGTTCTTAGTTTAGGACTATCCGGGTTTAGGGTGGTTCCAGGTTTAAGATTATTCCTGCTGGGAATAGGGCATATCCTGTTGCCTGAGTTCCCCTTGAGTTCTCACGGGATTCAGACAGTATTTTTTGGGAGACAGAAGCCCAGTGGGGGTGGATTTGGGCAGAGAACGTGGATTTCCCCAGAACGTGATTGTAGACGGCTGGTGTGAGTTCGGGAATAAAGAGTTGCTATTTGAATCTACAAGCTGTGTGGTGGCTCGTGATTTTGTGCCCAGCCATACTGCGGCATTTGGCGTCCCGTGTGGGGAACTTCTGAAGCTTGGAGGTAAGTGAAATTGCTCGTCCCTGAGGAAGAGCAAAAGAATGGGTGACCATTTCAATAAAAAACAGTGCGTTCTTGTTTTGATTTATCTTGCTTTTGTTTCAAGCTTCCTATCCCTAGAAATTTCTCAGGCAAACTGGAAAAAATGGTTGACTAAAGGTTTGAAGTTTGTCGGCCCTGAGGAAGAGAAAATTGATACAACGATTTTTTATTCCGTTTTTGTTTCATTCAGTTTCGGTTTTGTTTTGTGTTATCTTATTGGGTTGCATTATCTTTATAGTAGATTAGAAATTAGTAAAAAACAAACCGAAAAGATGTTAAGTAAATTGTTAGAGGTTCAGACCATGGAGAAAGACATTTTAGATCAAGCAAAAGAGAAGGTCTCTCGAGCTAGTCAGACAGAGGAAGAAAATTTAAAGGAAAAGGGGTTGTTAGGAAAAAGACCACAACAGGAGGCTGTTACTAACTCCGTTTTATCACAAGAGGGCGTAATTCAACCAACAGCCCCACCGATGGAGACAGCTGAGTGGCCCTCAAACCCCGTAGTTGATAAATGGGATCCTGAGACAGGACCTCAAAGATTAGCATGCCCTGTACTTGAACAGGTAGGAGGGCAGCAAATTCACCGTGCTTTAGATTTTAAAACAGTGAAGCAGTTAAAGGAGGCTGTAACAACCTATGGTCCCCAAGCTCCCTTCACGGTAAGCATGGTCGAGTCCATTACTAACTTGGACATGACACCAGCAGATTGGGCTAGCATGTGTAAATCTGTACTAAATGGAGGACAATATTTGTTATGGAAGGTTGCCAATGAGGAATTTTGCGCGGAGACAGCTAGGCGAAATGCAGCAGCCGGTTACCCTCAAAGAAATCTAGATATGTTATTAGGAAAAGGACCTTATGAGGGTCAATGGCAACAAATTGAATATGATCCTGCTATATATGCAAAAATTGCTGCAGACGCAGTTAGGGCATGAAAGACTTTACAAGGACATGGAGATTTACAAGGTCAGCTATCTAAGGTAATACAGAAAGCTAATGAACCTTATGTTGACTTTGTAGATAGGCTAATTCAAACGGCTGCCAAAATTTTGGGGGATACAGAACGAGCAATGCCATTAATAAAACAACTGGCTTATGACCAAGCAAATCGTTGCTGCAGAGAGGTTATTAGACCATGGAGACATGAAGATTTAAACACATATATTAAATTATGTAGAGATATTAATGAACAAGGGCAAGTCTTGGCAGCTGCAGTACAACAGGCTTTAGATGCCAGGCCAAAAACATGCTATGATTGTGAACAAACAGGACATTTTAAAAGGAATTGCCCCATAGGAGGAGGGTTTAACAAAAGTAGGTATCAAAGGAATAGAATACCGGGTATTTGCCCACGATGCCATAGAGGGAGACATTGGGCTAATGAATGCCGTTTTCAAACCACCATAGAGGGTACTCCCTTATCCAAAAACGGACAAAGACCAGGTATTTATCCACAATATCATGGAGAAAGGCATCAGGCTCCATTGCCAAAAAACGGACAGGGGGGCCCAATGCCCCGGGGCCCACAACCACAAATCTACTGGGCAGTGGAGGAACCCAGCAACACCATCAGGGTAGTGCCCAGGACACATTGTCCATTAAATACCTCATCAGACAAACCTGAGGGAGCGCAGGGTTGGACATCTGCGCCTCTGCCAGAGCAGTATTAACTCCAGAGATGGGAGTTCAAATCATTCCCACAGGAGTAAAAGGACCTCTTCCCCAAGGAACAGTAGGCTTATTATTGGGACGTAGTTCATCTATATTAAAAGGACTTATGATAAGTCCTGGGGTAATTGATCCCGATTATGTAGGTGAAATAAAAATTATAGCTAGTTCTCCAAGAGGTATATCAGTAATTTCACCTGGAGATAGAATAGCACAGTTGTTAATAATACCCAGCCTACATAATGAATTTCCTAGTTGTAGTGCAGAAAGAGGTTCCAGGGGATTAGGCTCCACAGGTGTAGATTGGGCTATGTTGTCTTTAAATTTAGATTCTCGCCCAATGCTAAAACTAAATATTCAAGGTCATGTGTTTAATGGGCTACTGGACACAGGAGCTGAACTTAGCATCATATCTCGTCAAGAATGGCCAAAACATTGGCCATTACAACAAGCCACTCAAACGCTTTGAGGCCTAGGAGTGGCGACTAATCCCCATAGAAGTTCTATGATATTAGATTGGAAGGATCCTGAAGGATGTGAAGGAACTATACAGCCATATGTATTGGATCATCTTCCTATAAATTTATGGGGACGAGATGTCCTAGATCAATTAGGTTTGACGTTAACAAATAACATCAATCCTAATGCGCCCACTACTAGGGCTAGACAAGGCTTTAGGAAAGAAAAAAGATTAGGAAAACAAGGGCAAGGTATAGCAGCACCAATACAAATAGATCAAGGAACAGACAGACATGGGTTGGATTTTCAGAAAGGGCCACTGAGACAATCAAAATTACTTGGAAATCAGAAAGACCAGTGTGGATTCCTCAGTGGCCCCTGACTAAAGAAAAGATACAAGTAGCCCATGATCTGGTCAAACAACAATTAGCAGAAGGACATATACAACCTTCCATATCTCCCCATAATACTCCCATTTTGTCATCAAAAAGAAATCTGGTAAATGGAGATTATTGCAAGATTTAAGAGCCATTAATAATGAGATGGTTATTATGGGACCTGCTCAATCAGGGATGCCTCAATTGTCTGCTTTGCCAAAAACCTGGCATGTTTTAGCTATAGATATTAAAGATTGTTTTTTTTCGATTCCAATTCATCCCGAGGATAGTCCACGTTTTGCATTTACTATCCCTGCATTAAATCATGAAGGTCCTGATCAGAGATATGAATGGAAAGTACTCCCTCAAGGGATGGCTAACAGTCCAACTATGTGTCAAATATATGTTAACAAAGCAATCCAGCCACTTAGAAATCAAAATCCTGAACTACAAATATTTCACTATATGGATGATGTATTATTGGCACATAAAGATAAAAACATATTGCTGGAATGTTATGCCACACTTACAAACTTATTAAAAAATTATAATCTAGAGATAGCAATAGATAAAGTACAATTAAATTTTCCAATTAATTATTTACAAGTTCTATTATCCTCAACCATGGTCCGTCCACCAAAAATTCAAATACGAGTAGATCAACTCAAATCACTTAATGACTTTCAAAAGTTATTGGGAGACATAAATTGGATAAGGCCTTATCTAGGTATACCAACAGGAGAGTTGGGACCTTTATTTGATATTCTAAAAGGTCCATCAGATCCAAATTCACCCCACATGTTAACTCCTAAAGCAAGAAAGGCATTAAAAATTATAGAAACATATATGGAAAATATACATTTGGATAGAATTGATATAAGTTTGCCTTTATTATTTATTGTACTACCAACAAAAAATATTCCTACAGGAGTATTTTGGCAAGAAGGTCCATTATTGTGGATACATTTATCTTATCCTCCTAACACTATTCTTACTAGGTATCCTGAGGCTGTAGGACAATTAATACTCAAAGGAATAAAAGCAGCGAAGGGAGTGTTTGGAATTTCTCCCAATAAAATTATTACTCCATATACTATGGATCAAATTGATGAGTTAGCTAATGAGTTAAATACTTGGGCAATAATCATGTGTAAATCTAATGTTTCATTTGATAATCATTTACCATCTAATCCTTTGTTGTCTTTTTGGTCTAAACATCCTGTAGTTTTTCCTAAAATGACAAGAAAACACCTATCATGAATGCTCCAAATATATTCACTGATGGGTCTAATAATGGTACAACAGCAGTAGTTACCCCAGATCGAACTTTTACATTTTTAGTACCCAAACAATCAGCTCAAAAAGTAGAGCTTAATGCAGTTTTACAAGCATTTGTGATGTTTAAAGATTCTGTATTTAATTTATTTTCTGATAGTCATTATGTAGTTAATGCTATATTATCTCTTGAAGATGCTGGTAGGATTTCCCCTTCTTCTACTGTTTTCTCTTTGTTTTCCACTATACAAATTCTATTCTGGGACAGAAAAGATCCATTCTTTATAGGACATATTAGGGCACACACAGGATTGCCTGGAGCCCTTAGTTTAGGCAATGATTTAGCAGATAAAACTACACATGACATACATATTTTCTCTACATTTGAAGAAGCTACGAATTTTCATAAAAGGTTTCATGTTAATGCTAATACTTTACAAAAGCATTTTAAAATAACTAAGGAACAAGCCAGACATATAATAAAACAATGTCAAAATTGTGTGACATTTTTACCACAAGTTAATCTTGGAGTCAATCCTAGAGGACTGATACCTAACCATATTTGGCAGATGGACGTCACACACTTGCCAGAATTTGGAAAATTAAAATATTTACACGTTACAGTTGATAATTCTTCTGGATTTTTGATGGGCTCCCTTCATGCCAGAGAAAAAACTAAAGATGTTATAGCTCATTGCTTACAAAATTTTGCCACTGTGGGCGTTCCTAAACAGTTAAAAACCGATAATGGTCCTGGCTATACCTCTACCTCTTTTAAACAATTTTGCTCATCATTTGGTATTACTCATATAACAGGAATCCCATACAATCCACAGGGACAAGGCATAGTTGAAAGAGCTCATCAAACTATTAAAACATACTTATTAAAGCAAAAAGAGGGAATTGGAAAGGGGTATATATCCCCCAAAGATAAAATTAAAATAACGCTTTTTACTCTAAACTTTTTAAATTTGGATTCATCAGGACTTAGTGATACGGAAAGGCATATGTATCCAAAAAATGTACATAAGCCTAAAGTACTTTGGAAAGATATTCTAACAGGACAATGGAAAGGTCCTGACCCAGTGATTGTCTGGAGTCGGGGGTCTGTTTGTGTTTTTCCACAGGGAGAACAGCAGCCGATTTGGATTCCAGAGAGATTAACTAAAACAATTTCTACAGATCGAAAAGAAGATGATTTGACTCAAATCCATAACAGATGATATCCAGAACTCCAGCTTGGCCATTCTTACATCTGCGACAGTGATTAACCAGGATGCTTTTTTCAATAGCTATTTTATTATTGCATTTTTCCACATCATAAGGTTCTATTTTTATTTTTTGAGCTCATACAAACCTAGGTTAATGTTTTTCTGATCAGTTTTATTTTTTGACTGTGGAGTTTTTAAACATTGCAATGGAGATTTCACCCAGGTAAAGCTACAAGGCCTTTACTATTTTCTTATGTGTTGTACGTTTGTGTGCACTCTTGTGTTTTGTGTTGTATGTCTGTATGTGCGTATGTCCATATTTCTTATATGAGGAGAGCTCATGAAAAAATGGATCCAAATTATTATTATTATTTTTATTCACGTGATTTAAATGGTTTAATTTAAATTAGGTAAACAGCTGTTAAGGATTGTTTTTAAAGTAGGTTAACAGATCTGTTTGTTTACTTTCACCTTTCCTTTTCATTATATTTAATAATTCTTTTCAGGATAATGTCTCTTTAGCATCATTGCCAAAATTCCTATCTTCATCCCAGTGCCAGTGAAGACAAAGATAAAACCAAACTACAGCTTCTATGATAGCTATCACAGTAAACTGTATAAACTGATGCATCAGTGAATATAACTCAACAAGTAATGCTCAATCAAGGAGTCAACTTACATTGGGAGGAAACAGATTTTGGGAGGAAATGGACATATTGATAGATTCCTCCACTTTGAACTGCTTGCAGAACTTGCCTGGACTATGTAACTATCGTTTGGTGCAGTGAATTGTGGTAATGCTGGCATATCTTTGCTGATGGTGTCACCAGTGATGCAATTTTTATTTCCTTGCCAGCGCACCCCATGTTAATTGTGGTAGTGCTGGCATATCTTTGCTGATGGTGTCACCAGTGATGCAATTTTTCCCAAGGAGCCGTCAATTGGCTTGGTGTCGTGGCATTTCTGTATCCTCCTCCCTTCTGCTAGTGATGGTCTAAAATTTGGGGGCCAATGGCTCTATGTCGGACCGGTAGTCAGTGACGGGTATGATCCAATTGCAGTGGTATCAACCTAAGACAGGAGGCTGACACCTAAAGGTCAGTTTTCCGATGACGGGTAAGAACCATATGTTGAATTGGACAACCTACCAGGCACAGTCCTTAAGCCACATTAACCTCACTCCCCCACTGGCACCAAGGCCAAATTTGGGGGCCAACAGAGGTGAGGCAAAGAACCTCACACCCCCACTGGTGCATAGACCTATCCACAAGTATGGCTGTATGCTGGACTGGTAGTCAGTGACGGGTATGATCCAATTGCAGTGGTATCAACCTAAGACAGGAGGCTGATGCCTAAAGGTCAGTTTTACGATGACGGGTAAGAACCATATGTTGAATTGGACAACCTACCAGGCACGGTCCTTAAGCCACATTGCTTGTTGTTTAATTAATCAGAAGGGGGAGATGCTGGGAGCCATTAGCCAAGTAGGTATGCCAATTTCCTTGCCAGCATACCCCATGTTGCTTAGTGGAAGGACTCGTGGAAATAGGACATTTTGCAATGACATTGCATGTAGGTGACCTTGCTCAAAGACCAAGGCGGATCCGGGTTTAGGGTGTTCCCGGTTTAGGATGATCCGAGTTTAGGGCATTCCCAGTTTAGGACTATCCGGGTTTAGGGTGGTTCCAGGTTTAAGATTATTCCTGCTGGGAATAGGGCGTATCCTGCTGCCTGAGTTCCCCTTGAGTTCTCACGGGATTCAGACAGTATTTTTTGGGAGACAGAAGCCCAGAGGGGGTGGATTTGGGCAGAGAACGTGGATTTCCCCAGAACGTGATTGTAGATGGCTGGTGTGAGTTCGGGAATAAAGAGTTGCTGTTTGAATCTACAAGCTGTGTGGTGGCTCGTGATTTTGTGCCCAGCCAGACTGCGGCAAATTCTTTTTTAATTTATTTTAAAATTTATTTTTGTAGTTATCGATGGACAGAATGCCTTTGTTTATTTTTATGTGGTGCTAAGGATTGAACCCAGTGCCTCACACAGGCTAGGTAAGTGCTCTGCCACTGAGCTACAGCCCCACCCCTCCTCCTCAGTTCTTATCATTACAAAATTTGTATTTTTGAAAAAAAAAAAAAGAATAGTGCTTGGTACAGCCAAACAAACAAAGAAACAGAATTTGAGGGAAATGATTCAAAATAAGAAGTATGTGCCTTTGAAGTTAGGTAGAGAGAGTTAGCATAAAGCTAAGAACAAGAGTTTGGAATGAGGTAGGTTTAAGCCTAATCCCAGTTCCACCATGGTAGATCTGGTTGTGGTTACTTAGGCTCTCAAATTTAAAAATCTGTAAAATTGAAACAGTCACTGACACTTGAGGCTATTTTGAGGATTTAGTAAGTTGATGTGCCTAAGATGTGCTCAACAGTGCTTTGGCATCTAGTTAGCACTTAAAGAGGAGGTGACAAACTTATTCGAAAAGGTCTGCTTGCTTTTACAAGGGAAAAAAGAAATCCTGAAATAGCAGTGGTAAGTAAATTATTTCAAAATTGCATAACTCTTACCTAGTGGATGCCAGTCTAGGAATGCAACTGTGATTAAATGCTAGGTTTTAATTTCTAAATATCCATTTGTGGGACACTTTTAAATCAGAAACATTAAACACTGTAACATTTCTCCCATAAAAAATGTGAAATCAATAATATGTAAAAGGGATAATAAAACACACTCAAGACTGCTGTCTTTAGAAAGGTTTACCAGGTTGTTCTTGGCTAGTGTCTGGGAACCTGAGTGGTAAATAGTTCTATACCTGATATAAAACTTCATCTAAATGATACAAGCTGCTCAGTATGCCTAGACTGCACAAAGTGTGATTCTTGATAAACATCTTCTGAGAGTCATGCATTTGGGTCCATTAAGCAAAAAGTGCTAATGTAACCAACCTAATAAAAACCTTCAGCACTGAGTCTCTAATGAGTTTTCCTAGTAAACAACACATGCCACAATTTGATGCTAAATAAATTGTGCCTTAGTCTACTTAGTATCCTGTTGCTGTAATAAATCATAGCCATAAAACAACTATATGCTGAGTCCTGTGAGTTCTCCTGAGGAATCTCCAAATCCAGGGATGGTCTTGGGAACCCCCCTACATGAACTAATGTGAAACAATATTTGTTTGTTAGAGAAAAGTCTTGGAGATATATAGAAAATTCTCATCTCTTACACACACATACACACACCAAACACTTGGCTTTGTATAAAACCTAAACATGCAGATACTTCATTTTTCACCAATATTAATTGTGCATTTACCAGTTTCTAGCTGTTAGGAATTGTGAGAAGTACAACAAATAAAGGGTCCACAAAAAATTACCTCAAGTTAATAAAAATAATTATAATTATTTGTCAGTAGGAGACAGAATGACTTGCTGCCCTGTCTATGGGTCAGATAATATGTGAGGGTTGTAGAAGTTATAAAGGAAAAGAGTTCATTTACAACTGTACTGGTTACTGAAAATTGTATTTGCATTTCAGTTGAGCATGCTAGGAGGATGAATTTGCATTGACAAGAAAGTGAGGTGGGAGGACAACTTGAGCAAGATACTCATAGAATTGGTTCTAGATCATCCTGATTCCACAGATTTCATGTGGAGCAAAAGCAGAAGATTAGAAAAAGCCTTTGAATGCCATTATAGTTTGCTTTCCACTGCTCATAGGATAAAATTCAAGCTAGGATTCTTGAACTGAGTTGTAGTAGGATTAAAGTGATATTTGAGCATCCTGGCAGGATGATGCTTTTGAATTTAAGTGATAATAGATGCGATGAGGAGGAAAATTAGGAGCCTATTAAAATAATTCAGGCAGGAGCTAATGAGATCCTGAACTCAAGTTTTTCATATGAGTGACTGATAAATGAAAATGCTGTGATAGATCCCTTGATGCCAGGAGAGAAATAAGAAAGTCCAGACAATTGTATATGGTGGTAGAAGATATGAAGACTTAAGTTGATAACATGATAACATGATGCATTGGGGGTGACAGTGAGTCTGATAAGCAGTTGAAGTCACATTTATTGTGATATATGTGTTTCTTAAATTCTTGTCTATGGAGCCATACAAACCTGCTTATTTCTCATTTAGGTCTTCCTTATACTGTTTTGGCCTTTTAGTGATTGTTAGTGAAAATTAATTTTAGAAGGATCCATTTTTTTTCAGGGAATGTTTGCTCAGTGAAGAGGTTAAAAAGAAATAAGACTAAAAGGTATTTATTTGTAATGAACGAAGTTGTTATTATGATTTTGGTACTGGGAATTAAACCCAGGGGTTATTAACCACTGAGCCTCATCCCCAGCCATTTTTATGTTTCATTTTGAGACAGGGTCTTTTTAAGTTTCTTAGAGCCTCACTAAATGCTGAGTCTGACTATGAATTTGGGATCCTCCTGCCATGACCCCCCATGCCCCCAGTCATTGGGATTACAGGAGAGAGCCACCGTATCCAACTATAATTGTTATTAAAATGGTCAGGGTAAATGGTTAAATTTTACGTAACCATAATTATTATAACATTTGGAAAATACATTGTACAATTATATTGGTCTATTTAGCTGAAGCCAAATTCTTGCATAATATTTTAAAATATCTCTTAGACAAAATATTATATTTTTTGAATATTTTTAGAGTTCTTCTTTTGTAAACATTTAAATCACTTTTTAAGTTTTATTAAGACTGTCAAAATAAATTTAATTCTGTTCTGTTTAAATAAAGGAAGATTTTTTTTCTACATATTTTAGGCCAATGTTCCCTATTTCTTCATCTGTATGGGTGTGTGGGTGCTAATAGCTAAAGTAATTTTTCAGATTTCACATGAGTTTGTGGCAAAAACACATGTGAATTCAGGCAGTGTCCAGGAAGCTATTGAACACGTCTGTGTATTGGATCTTTTACTTTGTAAACAAGCTAAAAAGATTTCTCTCTTTTTTTTTGTCAAAGACTGTCTTTATGTTTTCAAGATTTTATTTGTTTTTTTTTTAACTTGTATAACAAATATTTATTATTTTAACTAAATTATTATTCTAATTTGGTAAACATGATGGCAGAATAGAATTTATTTCATATTACATTTATAGAGCACTATTTTTCAAGTCATTGATTGTACACAAAATATTTCACACTGTTCATGTCTATGTACATGTACTTAGGGTAATGATTTCTAACTCATTTCACCATCATTCCTACCCCCGTGCCCCCTCCCTGTTTTCAAGATTTTATTTCACTTCATTGTTTATTTCTTTTTAGTAATTTTCCATACTTCAAAAGTAATATAGACTCATGTGGAAAACTTAGAAAAGCAAAAAGAAAAGAACAAAAATTGCAAGTAAATGAACAATCCAGAAATAAACACTATTACTGATATTTTGGTGTATGACCTAGGAACCTGTATCAATCCCCACATATACATACATACATAGACATATATGCATGCCCCCTCCACAATCATCAGCTTTTTAAAAAAGAGATCATAATGTAATTAATATATTTTTGACTTCTATATCATTAAATATTCAATGTTAAAGTGCTTTAAAATTAGCATATTATAGTGATCCATGCATACCAAAGTATATATCAGTGCAGTGCAAAATAGCAGAGTAATGGAACCAGTTTAGGTGCCCATCAGCAGATGAAAGGATAAAGAAAATATAATATATATATAATGGAATTCTACTCAGCCATAAAGAGGAATGAAATCATGGCATTTGTGAAGTAAACGAGACTCAGAAAATCAAGGGCAAATGTCTTCTCTCATATGCTGAATCTAGAGCAAAATAAGGGGGAAAAGGCAGGGGCCTCATGCAAATAGAAGGGAGACCGATGTAGTAGAAGAGGAGGATTGAAGGGAAGGAGGAGGGACTGTAAAAGGGAGGATGCACAATAAATTGACCAAATTTATGATCTGTACATATATGATTGTACCATGATCAATTCCATCTTTATGTGCACCTATAAAGCACCAATTAAAAAAAAAAAACAATAAATACATAGAAGGAAGATCAGCACAGCAGAGGAAGGGAATAGAGCCAGGGAAGAGGGGAGGGAAAGAGAAATTATCTGTGACTGAAATGGATCAAATTGCATTCCAGTCATGTATGATTGTATCAGAATGAACTCCACTATTATGTATAATTATAGTGTGCTAATAAAAATGAAAATGTTTTAAATAGATGCATATCATTCTATTTTATTTATTCCCATGATTTATTGTACCAACTTTTTTGTAGCAGTCAGATTCTTGTTGTTTTGAGATGCTGGGTATTGGACCTCTACCTCTGGTCCACGTTACCAGCCCTTTTTTCCTTTGTAATTAATATTTTTATAAATAAACCATCATACGCATCCATATAGCCCAATTTTGTGCATAATTATTTAGGATTAATACTTAGAAATGGAAATATCTAGTAATGCATGCATGTTTTTAAAACATTTGACATATACTGCCAGTTCACCCTTTTGCATTAAATTGAGTTTTGATGATAAAAAAAAAAAAAACTAATAAATATCAAATATCAAAAGTAACCAATATTAGAAAATGCTGTTTGACCATATGACAGATAATTGTTTACACCCTGGCTCCAGCAATGGCCCTTCTGGGTATATATCCAAAGGCAATTAAATCAGTATGCTGAAGAGAAGTCTGCACTCCCACGTTCATTGCAACATTATTCACGATAGCCAAGACACTGAAACATCCTGTCTGTAACAGATGAATGGATTTTTAAAATGTGGTATATCCAATGGAATAATATTCAGTCTTTAAAAAGAAATAAATCCTGTCATTTGTGACAAGGTAGATGAACCTGGAGGTTATTATGCTAAATGAGGTAAGCCAGGCATAGACAGTGCACATGTGTAACATGAAAAAGGCCAACTCATGGAAGCACAGAATAGAATGTTGGTCTCCAGAGCATAGGGGTGGAAGGTATGGGGAATTTCTAATTTCTGTTAGAATGAATAAGTCCCAGAGATATATTGTATATCATAATTATTAGAGTTAATGTACATTTAGAAATTGCTGAGAGTGGATGATAAATGTTCTGAGAACAAAAAACAAGTGAATTGGTGAAATTATTAACTTAATTGAACCATTTCACAATGTACACATATATCAAAACATCATTATACACCATGCAATAACACATTATGAAATAAATATATAATTGAGTGCATAATTTTTGGTCAACTATATATTAATATAAATAAAGATGTAAAAAGAACTCTTTATATCCTCACTGGAAATGGAGTCATCAATTCACTTTATTATAATAGCTGTGATCTACTAGTAGCTAACACTTATTTTAGCACTTTCCTAATATATATATATATATATTTTTTTTTCAATTAAATTATATGTACATAATCATGTGTATGTATAAAAATACAAATTGCTCATTCATTAAACACCTTCTGAATATCTAGTAGGCACCAGACATAGGGAAGGGTGTTAGGAATCTCTAATAATGATGACATCTATACCGGGAAATAAACAGCAGACTTTTCTCTGGAGCCTTCTACGAGGTAGGCATGGAACAGGAATCCTCCACCTAATTTAGTTCCCATTTTATAACTGAAGAACAAAGAATTAGAGAAAATATCTAATGCAAATGATCAGCTCTACTTGAAAAGCGGTTAACTAACTTATGGTCTGTGAGGCTCAAAAACGTGTCCAGCTATGTCACACTGTCCTCATATAGAAGACAGACGTACTTTCCCCAAAGACCAAAGGTCACAAAGGACAGTAGATATGCGGAGAGTGAGGAGACACCATGGTACATGCTGTCCTCCAGTATTGGTCTGACCCTTCACAGATCTCTAACAGAGAAGGGTCAGACCAATACTACAAGGTCCTTGGATTTTCTCATGCATATTTTCTCTGTCTCTAATGCTTCCTTTTTAAGTCCCTTCCTTCTGGGACTGTGAAGTTGACTCAGGCTGCTCTGGCCTGCAGGTCACAGGTGCAGAGGCCGCAGGACTCACTGGATGCATGTGGCGTTAGGCTGCCCAGGAGCCAGTGTAGGGCAGAAGAGCACAAACCTGCTCAGCATACCTCCTAGCTGGCCTGCCACCAAGCTAGAGTGGACTCCCTCACAGTGGGATACTAACAGAATGACCAGGGGTCAGAGAGGGCAGAGTGTTTGTTTAGCCAGCAGCACCCCAATGGAATCAGCCACTTGTTTCTGCTGATCTCATCTTTTCATCTCTTCCAAGGCCTGATCAGTTTAGTTTTCTTTAAGTTGTGTTTATGTTAGTCATAACAGTGGCTGTTGGTGACCAAAGAACTCAATTAACAGAGGGTATCTACATTCTGGAGCAACCCAGTGCTCCACAGGAGTCACTTCCTTTAATTGTTAGCAAAAGCAGATGTGGTAGAAAGGAAATTATGGACTCAGCATGAGAAAGCTGGGGCACAGAGATGTCAGGTCAACTTCTCCATGCCACACAGCTAGGCAGTGATGAAGCTGTGACTCAAACTGGGGTCTGTCAGACCTCTGAGTTCACATCCGGAGCCTTCCTGCAGTCACCACCTCAGTGAAATGTCAGGTGCACACAGTGCTATGGGGCCAGGGAGATGGATGTAGTCAACCCAGCTTATGGGTCAAGAGGGACCTTGTCCAGCTGAAATCCATCAGATTCATCCACAGAGAGGGGACAGGTGGGCCAAGCACACTAGGTGACCAAGTTAAGAAGGACATTGCAAGCAGAGGGCCTGTCCACGAGACCTGGTCTCTTGCTGGTCTTCAAGAGACCAGGAAGAGGGATGGCCCAGCACTAGTTGATTTGTGGCTCATTTGTGGCTTGGAATTAGGTTCTGCATTCACCTGGCTTCTGATGTTTCACCCCAACTCTTGGGGTTCAGGCAAGTAATCCCTGTCTTATCCCCCACCTTTCGGTGACCCGTTCTTGTGCCTGCTTCTTCCTGGGCATCCGATTGCCTGCTGTCTGAATCAACCAGCCACCTCTGCCTCAGGGGTCACTGGAACCAGTGCCTATTTAGGGGGTGTTCATGGAAAGCTCACAGGGTCCTAGGGGAGATGGGCTCCAGGAACCCCTATCAGATGGACCATGAACCAACCATGCAGTGCCCAGGGCTCCTTCATGGAAGCCAATGGACCACCCCAGACTCACAGAATAAAGGCTTGTTTGAACCCTTTTTGAAAACACCCTGTTTGCTTTCTACACATGCACTGGCAGGGATTTCTCCAGGATTTTGTTCAGTTGATTCCCAAGGTTAAATTTTCAGCTTTGGAATGAACTCAGAGGTATTGAACTGGCGTAGGTTTTGGAGTTGAACTTCAAACAGCTTCACAAAGGATGCTTTCTGGGGAAGAGCAGCTGCTCCCAGAGGCTTTGCTACCAACTTTCCGGCTCCTCCCATGAGCATCTTCTCTCTTTCCTGATGGCTTACCTGACCACCGTTCAGTGGGACATGATGGTGACAGCATGCAGACTGTCAGCCAGAGGACTGGACATGGGGGTCAGAGAGCAAGCACTGGAGTTATTTTGGCGGGCTTTCCTTGAATAGGCACTTGGATTTAGGGGGCCAACACGTTGATCTTGGTTCCTACTGAAGGTCAAAGTCACTACTATGGAGCTGGGAAGAGTCATGTGGATCCCAGGCGTGGTGCTGTGGCCAGCTGATCTGCTCTCTGTGTTCATCTTACTCTGGTCCACGCCCCAGAGCCGTGTGTCCGTTGTCTGGAACCTGATGGCAAGGTGCAAGGCGGCTGGGCCCGGCTTCTTGGGCAGATCATGGTCCAGAACTCGTGGTCCAACTGCAGTCAGTTCTGCTGACCAGTGTCATCTAAGAAAGTTATTCCAAAGTACTCCTTTTGTTTCAGGTTGAAGTGTGAAGCCACAAGGTCCAGCAGCTCTCTTGACAGAACTTTGGGCTGAACCAGCAGCTCCAGCCTTCTGTCATCCAGGAGGTGCACCTGTAGTGCCTGTCCTCTGTCATCTGGTACACATCCGCAGCCTGCACAAGTCCGCAGGACCTGGTGGCAAGCCAGCAGCTGCTCCGTAGACCATCTCGACATTGTGGACACTTTCAGGTTCCACACGAAGGGGCTGCTGGTGAACAGCAGGTCCTCCACGAAGCACATGAACATCGAGGCCATCCTCTTGGCTCGGCCGGGGTCCCCACCGCCATCCCAATGCCACCTCCGCGGGCAGCAGTGTCAAGCCTGTTGCCTGCCTGGTCTACAGTGTGCGTCCCGGCCGGTTCCTGGCGGCATGCCCTGGGATTGGGCACCGGCCAGCCAAGGCGGCGGCTGGCACTGGCGGCCTTCCTGCGCACCGCCCGCCTGCAGTGCCCAGCAGGCTGCGCTAAGCTCCACCAACTCCTAATATATTTTTAAGTCTTTACGTTAATCCTCAAAATAATCCTATGAGGAAGTACTAATATTTTCTCATTACTATTTCTATTATTACCATTGTTGTTATTATTACTCTCATTTTCTACCTGAAGAAATAGAAACACAAAGAATTGTTGAAAAGTCAGCTAGTAAGTGCAGAGCCAGTAGGCAGGCAGGCTCCAGGGTCCATTTTTAATCACTAGACTGTAATGATGCTTACGTTTGGGTTGTAGGCTTTCTCAGCTTTATGTTTTAGAAAACCAATACATAAATCTATGTAGTATGATTTTTCCTGAATGTTAGTTATAGGAAATTGGTTCCAATATGTGATACCACTACATGGCTTAGTAGACCTGGGCCATTTACATTTGCCTCAAGATAGTCATATATAAAAGATAAAAAAATAATACTCATGCATATACTCTATTTTTCAAGCTGTGGCTTTCTAGTTCTAAGTCTGCAATATTCAGTCTCATTACTAGGTATTCATGACTTGTAAAACTTTTGCTAATGTCACTTTATGCCACTAAGTTAATATTCACCATTATATCATTAAACCATGCACACAAGGCAGGAGAATCTGAAATTCAAAACAAGTTTGGGCAACTTGGAGAGGACCCAAAATTTTAAAAAGGGCTAGAATGTGGCTCAGTGGTAATATACACTGAATTCAATTCCTCAGTACAAGAGAATGGGGGAGAGATGAAGGTCTTCAAATGCTGAGAATTGAATATATATATATATATATATATATATATATATATATAGACACACACACACATATATATGCTTATATAGTATATAAAATTAAATATACATGTATAGTCTAGCTCATATATATACAATATATGCATATATATGCATGTATATTTTACATTCCTAATTTTACCCAATTCTTACAAAACCCCCTTTTTACTTCTGTTAGAAGTAAAAAATCATTGCTACTCTTCTTGGATTAGCAGATATGTCATAACATATTTTTAAAATTTTTAATGTTAAGGAAATTATCAGAATAAGGGTTTAGAAACAGAAAAATATTCAGAAAAGATCATTCATCCTATTACATGAGAAATAATTGAAGTGCTACATAGTTTAGGAACTGTGTCATAGAAAATAAGTAGATCTGGGGCTGGGGTTATGGCTCAGTGGTAGAGCTCTCACCTCCCACATGTAAGGCACTGGGTTCGATCTTCAGCACCACATATAAATAAAATAAAATAAAGTTTTAAAAAAAAGAAAAAATAAAAGAAGTAGATCTGACCTTAGTGTCACAAGAGCACAAAATGAATACCAATAGATGGGAGCTCCAGGGGAGTAGATTTATAATCAACCTAAAGAGCACGTC
The DNA here is from genome assembly GCF_047511675.1 of Marmota flaviventris. Lineage (NCBI taxonomy): Eukaryota > Metazoa > Chordata > Mammalia > Rodentia > Sciuridae > Marmota > Marmota flaviventris. The sequence goes on from NC_092507.1 coordinate 86,163,024, forward strand.
CCAATGCTTTGTACTGACTGGACATCAAATGGGTTTCTTTGAGAGGATGGTGGAGTCCTAAGCACTGACTGAATAACTGTTTTGGGAAATGTTGAAGAGAGAATCTTTGGACGTTTTTTTAAAAAAACTTTTTTAGTTGTAAATGGACACAATATTTTTGTATGTATTTATTTTTATGTGGTGCCAAGGATTGAACCCAGTGCCTCACAAATGAGTCGAGTGCTCTGTCACTGAGCTACCACCCCATCCCAGAATCTTTGCAAGTTTGCTAAGTATTCTGTTCCCCTCTCTCTGCAGTAGACTAAATACCTGTGGAACTCAGAAGTGATCATATGACTTTCTCTGACCAATGAGATGTGAGCAAAAGTGATATCTGCCATTTCCGGACAGAAGTTTTAAGAGAAATGATGCAGGTTGCTGTGTCTCTTTTCCTTTACTACAAACAGCTGTCCATGTGTGGTCAAACTGGACACTAAATGAATATGGTATGGTTCAGAACCTCAGGTGACCTCCACTAGAACATGAACAGAAACAAACCCTTGGATGTTTTTTGAACCATCAGAATTTGGGGGTTGCATATTAACTGAAGCATAATGGACCCTATCTTGACTGATACAGACTCTTCTTGATTTAGGTAACCCCTAAAACCAATCCTATACATGAAGTTTTCAGGATGTGATATCATCTGCAGTATTTTTTTAGTTGTTTATTTCCTGTATTTCTTTCTTATAGTTGAGTTGTAATTGTCAAAGGTTATAGAGTCAAGAAAAAAATCATGAATTGTTGGGTTGTAACTCAGTAGTAGAATGCTTGTCTTGTCAGCATGAAGGCCTGGGTTTTATCCCCAGTACACCCCCACACATACACAACATGCAAGAATCATGAATTGTCAGTTACCCTTGACAATAATTAGAAAGACCCACAAAACCAAAACAATAAATGCAGTAATATATGCATATCTCTGTCAGTATTATACATAAATTTACAATGAAGTTGTTGGATTATTTTTTAAGCATAATGTTGCATGGCAATACATATCTTTAAATTCTAGAATAATACCTGTGTAGCAAGATGTTCATGTTTTAATATTTACCAGGAAACTAAGGACAAAGTAACTGAAGAAATTGAAATTTGTGTCTCCCATTTCATGCTGACTGGGGACTTTTGCTCTCTGAGTGGAGTGGTGGTGGACACCCTGTGCTCTTTTTCCCCACTATGACTCTAAGTGTTATGTTAACTTGCTCACCCTACATCCGAATTCTAGCCCCAACCTTTGGGAATGAGGAAAGGGAATGAGGAGGTCCCTTTTGCTCACAGTCCATTGACCAGAACATATGCAGAATGTCACATTCAATTGTCCAGAAGGATAAAAAATGTAATCATTGCTGGGTTCCATATACCTAGAAAAAAAATCTAATTATAATAAATGGAGGGGACAGCAGCTATCAGGAGACAATTAGCTTCTGTATACCTCTGTTTTAGAGATGAGAAAGTTGATCCTCAGAAAATAATTTGTTCAAGGCCTCACATAACTAAGATATTTGAAAAACTGTCCCAAAAAAAGAACACAGAGTTTTGCTGGGTACATCAGAAGTCAGAACCAGGACTGGTAGGGACATGTTAAAGGAGGCATGTTTCTATACAGTTAATATTAGAACAAATAATTTTCAACATTTAGAAGAGTACAATAGTGAATAGGCTACCTCAGTGCTATTACCAATTGAATGGCCTTGTCCATTTGTCAGGGATGTCATTCTTAGCTAGGCACCATGCCTGTAATCTCAGCACCTTGTTTGAGGTGGGAGGATTGCAAGTTTGAAGCCAGCCTCAGCAACTCAGACTCTCAGCAACTTAGTAAGACCCTATCTTAAAATTGAGAGAGATTAATAGATAGATAGAAAGAAAGAAAGAAAGAAAGAAAGAAAGAAAGAAAGAAAGAAAGATATGTCATTCTGCATTAGGAAGATGGGTCACTTGGATGATTCTTAAATCTTTTCTAATTGCAAGTGTCTATGATTGAGCTTTAAGTTTTGTCTCCTAATACCAGTGTTTCTGAACCTTTCTTTTTTAGCCAGGACCAGTCAGCTTATATTAGCCAAATATGTACGTGTTTGTTTCCTTGGTAACCTATCCTTTCCCTACCTCTCCTTCAAGGCTCTTTTAATTAATTCACATTCCAACCTTTCTTCAAGATCTAGATGTACTTTAATGTCTCATCAGTTTGATTGCCACATCTGTCCCAATCTACAGCCTACCCACTTGTTTTTCTCCAACCCTTGGTGTACATACTAAATATGTTGTTAATATGTTGGTTATTTGTTTAATGAATGAAGAACCTTCCTCACCATCCTACTTTGATTTCTCACTCAGTTGTTATAGTTCTTGTTCCTACCAGTCCCTTCACACCAAATTTGTTCTTAAAATTACCTTTATTGATAATTACCATGTCGTGTAAAAATTGCAGTAATACAAATATGAAGAAGAAGAAGAAGAAGAAGAAGAAGAAGAAGAAGAAGAAGAAGAAGAAGAAGAAGAAGAAGAAGAAGAAGAAGGACGAGGAGGAGGAGGAGGAGGAGGAGGAGGAGGAAGAGGAGGAGGAGGAGGAGGAGGAGGAGGAGGAGGAGGAGGAGGAGGAGGAAAAAAGTAAGAAGTATTTAACTACTTCTTTTCCCTCTTTTTGTGGAGGGGCATTAGGAGACATGGAAGAGATTTCTTTAGCAAAGTTCTTTTTTTTTAAGTCTAACTGGAGGAGGAAATAGAGTGGCAGAAGGAACAGCATACACAGCATGAACAACATGGTGTGTTGGGGGCACAGTGAGGATAGTGGTATATTACTGATGCCACAGAAAGATAGGGAGAGGAAGTGGTTATTACAAGGAATCTAGACTTGTGTGCATACTGTATTTAGGGAGTCAAAAACAGAAGAGTGACTTAAACAAAGTGATAGGTTGGCTTTAGGCTGAAATTGAAGGGAATTCTCATTTGACAGACCACCTTAGCTTTCTCAGCAATCAAGAAAGGTAGATTAAGGTACGATCAAATATCAGAAAAGTTTCTACAAGTGATGTAATGGGAAGGAGAACAAAGGCAAGTCCCAAAGGCCCCACTGAAATTTTAAAATATGAATTTTAATTAGAGTATCATGCACATTTGCACTGTTTCCTTTAGCAATGCTCATAGGTTAGGTGTAGGAGAAAATGGATGGTAGGACTGATTCAGGTTTAGAAGTTGATAGTTAGATGGAAGGGTCAAAAGGCAAGGGATTAAGAGTGTTGAAAGAAATATAAGCAATCAATTATGGGATCCAAATTGCATACGGATGGCAACCAGGCCAGGGAAATTTTTTAAAAATCCCAAACAAAGAGTGAGAAAATACAGAGCAGATTGGGAACTGAAAGAGAATAGTTGACCAGGACTTCCATTTTCATCTTCTCCTGTGGATTGTGGGGATGAAATACATAGGTAGAACTGAGAGGCCTGAGGATATCCAATATGGACATGAAATAGTTTATATCAAAGGCCCCAGAGATACAAGGTGCCTCTCTCACCCCTATACTTATGGACTCAATCCTCATCACCATCTGCCTATTAGCTCTCATTTCAGAAAAATAGTATTCCTACTATTCCCTGCCATCCCTATATCTTTGACCCAATCCACATCTTATATCCTTCTTCTTGTTTTGCTATGCAATTCTTATCTAAATTTCATGAAAAATCTATAATTCCTATCTCTTAAGCATTCCTTTTCTCCCATTTAACTCTTACTCTGAGTCCTGCTGTACCATTTGACTCAATTTTTTTTCCTAATATCATCACTCATCTCCAGTTGACATAACTAATCAATATTTTCTCATTTGTACCTTTGTGCTCTGCTCAGAACTCTATCATTACCTATTTCTTGAACCTTGAGTATTTTGGTTTCATGAACCATATTCTCTACTTTTACCTCCCATTTCTTTATTTCCTTTACTAAATTCTCTGAGGGTGTTACTTCTCCCCATTTTTTAAAATCAAATTTATTTTAAAAGCAAGTACATAGTTTCCATATACCTCCTGTGCTCCTACTCAAAGAGCCTTCCCCACCATGGACATCCTGCATTTGTTACAGTGGCATACTTGTAACATTCAGCAATCCACACTGACACCTCATTGTTCCCTAAATTGCGTAGTTTCCATTAAGGATCAATCTTGGTGTTAGGTATTGTATGAGTCTTGACAAATGTATAATGACATGTATCCACCATTGTATTATAATAGTGATAATTTCACCACCTTAAAAATCCTCTGTAGGTTTCCTATTTTCCCTGTCTCCCAAACCACTAATCTTTTTACTTTCTCCATAATTTTCCTTTTTTTTAAAGAATATTATGTAGTTAGAATCGAGCAGTATGGAGCCCTTTCATATTGGTGTCTTTCACTTAGTAATATGCATCTAAGCTTCTTCCATGTCTTTTCATGGCTTCCTAACTTTTTTTCAGTGCTTAATAATATTCTGTTATCTAGAATTCAATTCATTTGTTTTCATCAGAACATCTTGATTGCTTCCAAGTTTGGGAAGTTATGAATAAAGATGCTTTAAACATGTATAGTTAGAGTTTTATGTGGATATGTTTTCAATTCACTGGATTAAATACCAGAGAACATGAGTGCTGAACCACATGGGAAAGGTGAATGGTCCACAGGAGGCCAGTCTTTAGTATTCTGCTTTGCAAATAGGTAACTTAAGGTCAAAAAAGTTAAATGACTTACCCAAGAATTATACAGTAATAAGTGATAGAGCAGGTCTAAACTTTGGGATTTCCCCCTACTGGTCCAAGACTTTTTACTATCTTATGTGGCTTCCTCATTACATAACAGAGAAAAAGTTTGGATTTCTTACCCAGGGGTCTAAGTCTAAAATTATCACACAGCTCAAAAAGACTGCAGTAACGTTGTATCTAGAACTGGGTGGGGAAAAAGTACAAGCTAGAAAAGTATAATATTTTAAGACCTTTAAGAGTGATGAGGATATTAAAGTTTCTAAAAAACCCAAGAGTTTTATTTATATTAAAACATGTTTAGATGATAGTGAAATAGCAACTTATAGGAGGGAAGAAAATATTTACAAATCACATATTCCATAAGGGTTTAATATCCAGAGTTGGGCTGGATTTGTGGCTCAGTGGTAGTGCACTTGCCTAGCATGTGTGAGGTACTGGGTTCAATTTCCAGTACCACATAGGAAAATAAATAAAATAAGGGTATTATGTCCAACTACAACTAAAAATATTTTTAAAAAATACCCAAAGTAATGGGCTTGGGTTGTGACTCAGCGGTAGAGTGCTTGCCTAGCACGTGTGAGGCCCTGCACCACATAAAAATAAATTAGTAAAATAAACATATGTGTCCAACTAGAATTAATATATATATATAATACAAAGTGAATAAAGAACTCCTTCAACTCAACAATAAAACTTGATTCAAAATGGGCAAAGGACTTCTCCAAAGAAGTTGCACAAATGACCAATAAGCCAAGATGTACAGCATCACTTATCATTAGGGAAATGAAAATCAAACTACTATAGGAACCACCTCACACCCATTAGGATTGGCTACTATTAAAAAATAATGATAATAACAAGTGTTGATAACGGAATGGAAAAATAGGTACCTTCTTGTGTTGTTGGTGGGGTAATGTAAAATAGTACAGCCACTATGGAAAACAGTATGGCAGTTGCTGAAAAACCTTAATAAACAATTCCACTTTGGGGTTTAAGTACCCAAAAGAATTGATAACAAAAGCCAAACAGGTATTTGGACAACCATGCTCATAGCATTATTGGCAGTAGCCAAAAGGTGTAGGCATTTTAAGTGTCCACCAAAGGTTGAATGAATAAACAAAATTTGACATACACACAAAGAGTAGAATAGTATTCATTCTTAAAAAGGAAGGGAATTCTGATACAACATTTTTGAAATTTAAGGATATGATGCTATGTGAACTAAGGACAAATACTGTATAATTCTACTTAACTTAGTTAATCTGTCCCAGAGTAGTCAGAATCATAGAGACAGAAAATTAGATTGGTGGTTGTCATGGAATGAATAGTGGAATGGGGAGATGATTATGGAAATGGAGTTTTGGTTTTGTAAGATAAAAAGTTCTGAATATTGGACACAGAACTGCATGACTGTAATTAACCCACTGAACTGTACACTTAAAAACGGTTGTGATGGTGAACGTTATGTGTATTCTACCATTATTTTTTTTTAAATGAGTAAATATTTTGACCAAGCCCCAGATTTTTATAAGGCTAAGCTAATTATTTATGTGTTATTATATTCAAGTAAAGTACACAGGTGTTAAAACAATTTTTTTTAATACTCAATTTTTGATGAGTTCAGTCAGTCACTCTACTAACTAATATGATTTAGTAAACTATAGACATGTAGGCTTAGGCTTATACAGTGATTAATTTTTATTTGACACTTTTGGAAAGTTCCTCCATTGCCGCAGTCTGGCTGGGCACAATTCAGGAGCCACTTGTCAAAAGAAACGAACTTTATTTTTAGAACACACACGCCACACCACACAGCTCTTCCGGAAAACCCTCAGAGCCCAACTGCTGCCACCAGCTTCCCACAAGCCTCTCAACCTCCCCCACACCTCCTGTTTTTGAGGCCCATTGGCTGGGTCGCATGGGCGGAGCCAAAAAAAAGTCCCCCAATGAGCAGCTCCCTGGTCTGAAAGGGCGGGGAAACAACCCAATGAGCATCACTGCAGAGGAGCCAATCAGTTGGCAGCTAGAAGTTTGCTGGGGCAGCTGTGAGCCCATCATCAGCTGGCAGCTGGAAGTTTGCTGGGGCCCCTTCTGCTGGGGCCACTGTGAGCCAATCATCAGCTGGCAGCTGGTGCTGGCAGCTGGAAGTTTGCTGGGGCCCCTTTGGCTGTGGCTCTCAACACTCCATCATAGTATAACGTTTAACTCTGAGGCATTGCCAAGTTGTTTGCACTAGAAAAGGGAAATTGCATGGAAATGGAAGGAGACCCTCATTGTTATACAAAATTACATATAAGAGGTTGTGAGGGGAATGGGAAAAAAAAAAAAAAAAAAAACAAGGAGAGAAATGAATTACAGTAGATGGGGTAGAGAGGGAAGATGGGAGGGGAGGGGATAGTAGGGGATAGGAAAGGTAGCAGAATACAACAGTTACTAATATGGCATTATGTAAAAATGTGGATGTGTAACCGATGTGATTCTGCAATCTGTATTTTGGGTAAAAATGGGAGTTCATAACCCACTTGAATCTAATGTATGAAATATGATATGTCAAGAGCTTTGTAATGTTTTGAACAACCAATAAAAAAATAAAATTAAAAAAATAATCTAATAGTTTTAAGCAGTATTTTTGTCTCTATGTTATATACTTTATTTCTATTGGAATACAGGATTCTAAAGACTACATGTAACTAGTTTTAATTAGTATTTTGCAGAAGTTATTTGCATGTGAAAATCTTAAAATCAATTAAATAATCCTCTAGCAAAAAAAAAAAAAAAAAAAAAAGGCTGCACTAGGAAATGCTTTCTTGACAGAAACATGAGTGCAAGCAAATGTGCTTCAGGTTGACTGGGTTCTGGGGGCTCAGGGTTCTACAAAATTTAGATTTCAATCCAAGGTCATGGTAAAACATGTGAAGTTCAATGCCAGTCTTTTTTTTTTTTTTTTTTTTTGGTATAGGAGGGGAACATGGAAGGTGCCTACAGGACCCTCAGCAGAATCCTCACCATGGATGGGCACTGAGGACACGAAGCTATACAGTGGTGCTGTGATGTGCCTGGCCTCCTTTGATGGCAGGGAAACTGTAAAACTGCTGGTGGATCCGCAAAGTGGAAATGGTTCCAAAAATCAATTTCTTTTTTATCACTCCCCAGTTTGGGGACTGGAACCCAGGAACATTCTACCTCTGAGCTGTATCCCCAGCCCTTTTTAAAAACTTGATTTTGAGACAGGGTCTTGCTAAGCTGTCCAGGTTGCCCTCAAACTTGCAATCCTCATGCCTCAGCTTCCTGAGTAGTTGGGATTATAGGAAGGTCAATTTCTGTTTTTTTTTTTTTTTTTTTTTTTTTTTTTTTTTTTTTTTTTTTTTTTTTTTTTGTGTGTGTGTGTGTGTGTGGTTTTCTTTTTCTTTTTTCTTTTCTTTTTTTTTTTTTTTTTGTACACGGGATTTCACTCAGGTGCACTCAATCACCAAGTCTCATCTCCAGTATTTTTTTTTTTTTTTTTTGGTATTTTATTTAGAGACAGGGTATCACTGAGTTCCTTAGCCCCTTGCTTTTGCTGAGGCTGGATTTGAACTTGCAATCCTCCTGCCTCAGCCTTTCAGGCTGGTGGGATTACAGGCATGTGCTATAGCACCAGGTGGAAGGTCAGTTTCTTGATTTGAAATAATCAGGCAGATCTGAGGCAGGGCTGCTTAAGTCTATGGATAGAAGATCCATATGTTTAGTTTTTGTCTCCACCTCTTTTTTCCCCTATTTTCTGTTACCTGTCCTTACAATATACTCAATAATGTATGTGCAGCAAGGCCTGCAAATATAGACACCACCCATTAGTCAATGGTGGACCTCTCTTACTAAGAGAAAAAGAAACAGTCCAAAAGTACTCTAGGAGTAGAGTGGAGATTGCCAGAGACTGGAAGATTTATTTATTTATTTATTTATTTATAAAGAGAGAGAAACGGGGGGAGGGAGAGAGAGAAAATATTTTAATATTTATTTTTGAGTTTTCAGTGGACACAATATCTTTAATTTTATGTGGTGCTGAGGGTCAAACCCAGCGCCTTGTGCATGACAAGCGAGCGCTTTACTGCTTGAGCCACATCCCCAGCCCCTGGAAGTTATTTTTTTGTTGGGTGAAAAGTTTCAGTTTGCCAAGATGGAAATGTCCTGAAAATGGTTGGTGGTGATGGTTGTACAAATGTGAATGTACTCAATGCCATGAAACTGTATAGATCAAGTGAAATATTAAATTTTATGAGTATTTTACATATATATATATATATGTATATATATATATATATATATATATATATATATATATATATATATATATATATATATATATATATATTTATATTTATTAGTAAATAAGCCAGATTCAGAAAGTTAAGAAGCCAGTAACACAAAGACCACATATTGTATGATTCCATTTATATGAAATATCTGGAATGTTTTCTCTCATAGAATGAAGTTTGACCAAAGAAAGCGGAAAAAGTGGGGAGGACTCCTGTGAAAATAGAAGGGAGATCAGTGGAGCAAAAGAAGGGGATAGATGGGGAGGGAGGAGGAATGGGAAAGGAGAGGAATAACGGAATGAAATTGACCAAATTGTGCTATGTACATGTGAATACACCACAGTTAATTTGACCTTTATATTTATATATAAAGAACTAATTTTTAAAATTATGAATAAATAGAAGGAAGACTAGTAGAGTAGAAGGGAAACAGGAGGAGGGAGAAGGAGAGGAAAAGGGGAAGTACTGGGGACTGAAGTGGAGAAAATTTTATTCCATGATGTATAATTATGTCAAAATGGGGCCCAGTATTATGTGGAACTATAATGTACTAATAAAACATTCAGAAATAAAAACATATGCTGTCTTGATGAAGATTTACTACTGATATACCACTTTTTAAAATGCATTTTTTAATTGATTTTTTAAAATGACAGTGCAAAACATTACAATTCGTATTACACTTATGGAGCACAGTTTTCATTTCTCTGGTTGTATATAAAATATATTCACACCAATTCATGTCTTTATACATGTACTTTGGATAATGATATGCAAACATAAGTCAAAATGTTATTCAAGTCAAAATGTCTGACTTTCTGTCGTCTCATTTTCCCTTTTGTGGTTGAGTCCTATCACTCCTATTTCAAAACTTAGCTCACATACCACTTTTTCTAAGTAGTCTTCTCTAATTTCTCAGCCAGAATTAACAGTTCCATTCTTTCTTTGAACTTAGACTTAACCAGTAAGGGGAAATAGCATATGACTCAATAAGTCCCATAGGTATATATGTAAGAGAAATGAAAATAAAACATATACATAGAAACTTGCACATGAATTTTATATGTCATTATTCATAAGAGCCAAAAAATATCTATATGATCCCAGGATCTGTCAGCTGAATAAAATGTGGTGTATCCATAAAAGGGAATATTATTTGGCAACAAAAAGAAATGAAGTATTGATACATGCTGCACTGTAGGTGAAACATCATGTTAAGAAGCCAGTCACCAAAAGACCACATATTGTATGATTCCATTTATATGAAATATCTGGAAAAATCAAAATATTAGAAACAATTGGTGGATAAATGGTTGTCACTTGTGTCTGAGGGGTGGGAGGGAGGTAAAGAATGACTACCAATGGGTGCAAGCTTTCTTTTGGAGGTAATAAAAATGTTCTAAAATTCCGGAGCCTCCACTCAGTCCCCTGCTGGTCTGCTCTGTGTGCCATAGACAGCATGGTCCCAGACATAGCAGTTGGCACTAAGCGGTCTGACGAGCTTTTCTCTACATGTGTCACTACTGGACCCTTTATCATGAGCAGCAACTCTGCTTCTGCAGCAAATGGAAATGACAATAAGAAGTTCAAAGGTGACAGCAGGAGTGTGGGAGTCCCCTCCTGCATGATCCATATCTGCAAGCTGCCCAGCGATGTCACAGAGGGCGAGGTCATCTCCCTGGGGTTGCCCTTTGGGAAAGTCACCAACCTCCTGATACTGAAGGACAAAAACCAGGCCTTCATTGAGATGAACACCCAGGAGGCGGCCAACACATGGTCAACTATTACACCTCGGTGACACCTGTGCTGCAGCCAGTCCATCTACATTCAGTTCTCCAACCACAAGGAGCTCAAGACTGACAGGTCCCCAAACCAAGTGTGGCCCAGGAGGCCCTGCAGGCCGTGAACTCAGTCCAGTGGGGGAACCTGGCCTTGGCCACCTCGACCACTGTCGTGGATGCTGGGATGGCAATGACTAGGTAGAGACCCGTGCTCAAGATCATCGTGGAGAACTTCTTCTACCCTGTGATTCTGGACGTGCTGCACTAGATCTTCTCCAAGTTCAGTGGCACAGTCCTGAAGATTATCACATTCACCAAGAACAACTACTTCCAGGTGTTGCTGCAGTATGCCAATCCTGTGAGCGCCCAGCACGCCAAGCTGTCGCTGGACAGGCAGAACACTACAATGCCTGCTTCACGCTGCGCATGGACTTCTCCAAGCTCACCAGCCCAACGTCAAGTACAATAAGGACAAGAGCCATGATTACAGGCACCCAGACCTGCCCTCTGGGGACAGCCAGCCCTCAATGGACCAGACCATGGCCATGGCCTTTGGTGCACCTGGTTTAATCTCAGCCTCTCCATGTGCAGGAGCTGGGTTCCCTCCCACCTTTGCAATTCCTCCAGCCACAGGTCTGTCTGTTCCTAACATGCACGGAGTCCTGGCCCCATTGGCCATTCCATCAGCTGCAGCTGCCATGGCTGCCGCAGGCCAAATCACCATCCCAGACCGGGGTGGCGGGGAGGGGCTGGGATCACAATCCTGCTGGTCAGCAACCTCAACCCTGAGAGAGTCACACCCCAAAGCCTCTTTATTCCTTTTGGCATCTATGGGGACGTGCAGCGGGTGAAGATCTTGTTCAACAAGAAGGAGAATGTGCTGGTGCTGATGGAAGATGGCAGCCAGTCCCAGCTAGCCATGAGCCACCTCAATGGGCACAAGCTGCACGGGAAGCCCATCCGCATTAGCTGTTCAAGAACCAGAATGTACAGCTGCCGCTTGAGGGCCAGGAGGACCAGGACCTCAACAAGGACTATGGCAACTCCCCCCTGCACCCCTTCAAGAAGCCCGGCTCCAAGAACTTCCAGAACATCTTCCTGCGCTCCGCCACCCTGCACCTTTCCAACATCCTGCCTTCCTTCACGGAAGAAGACCTCAAGGTCCTGTTCTCCAGCAACAGGGGCGTGGTCAAGGGGTTCAAATTCTTCCAGAAGGACCACGAGATGGCGCTGATCCAGATGGGCTCCCTGGATGAGGCGGTGCAGGTGCTCATCGACCTGCACAACCATGACCTGGGCGAGAACCACCAACTGTGAGTCTCCTTCTCCAAGTCCACCATCTAGGGGCCCAGCCCCAGCCGGGTCCGGAGGCACTTCTGTCATTCCAGAGAAAAGCCACTTTAAGAAGCAGCTGAAGTGACCTTAACAGACCAGAGATTTTATTTTATTTTATTTTTAAAGTGAAATAAGTTTACCTGTTTTTTAAAAAAAATTAAATCTAGCTCACCATGCTGACCTTGTGGTGACTGACGGCTCGGGCGCTCGGGGACTGCAGAAGGGGTCCCCAACCTGCCCAGGGTCAGGCCAGGCCAGAACCAGCACCCTGCCTTGCAGGGAGTGTTGTGCGGCCCTCAGGGGGCCCCCAACCATGACTTGGCCTCCTGGTGCCTTAAACCTCCCTGCCTTGTAGCAGCACGCCCACCCAAGGTGACCCAGGGAGCCAGGGGCAAGGGATCTGCTCCAGGCAAATGCAAAGCCGCCTCCTGCTCGGATGGATCATGTGCCCAGTGCTGGGACTGAGTGGAGACCAAGGTGCCAGCAGGGCTGGCTGACACCCTCCCATGTCAAGTGACTTGAATCATGTCAAGTGACATGATTCTCCTCATGTCCTCCAGACACCCAGGTCCCCCTCACCTGGCCAGGCCCAGAGGGGACAAACCCAGCCTCCTTGAGCTTTTAGCCTTTTGTTATAATCTTTGTATCATATTCTGATGTGATTGCAGACATCTGTGCCTAGTAATATTTCCAGTTGACCAAATATCGTAATCTTTTTTCATTTATTTGCAGAAGAAATAATTTTAAGTACCTTTTTATAGGAAGAGGATCCAGTGGTATGAGTGTAATCTTTCTCTTGGTATTACTTTGTATGCTGTACTTTCTATTTTATTCTTTGTAATCAATTAAATCATAGGCAGGACCCAGCCTCCCTGGGGGGCAGGGCCATGCTCTGCACTGCCCTCCTCAGTGGCCTTACTCAGCCTCCAAGATCTGCCTAGGAAGACCAGCCCTAGAACTTTCAGGGTTTGTTTGTTTGTTGTTGTTGTTATTTCCTTTTGCTTCAAATTTTGGACCAAAGTCATGTTTCTCTTCCTGTCTGCTCTGATGCTGGGACTCGAGCCGGTTGGAACCTCCAGGTTCTGACCACCCTCCTACCCTGGTGGACGCCTTGGTCCCACCGGGCCAGCAACAGGGACGGTCTCCTCGGATCCCCAGTTTCATAGAGTGTGACAAGGGTGTAAATATTTATAATTTTTTATACCTGTTGATATGTGGAGGAGCACATCGGGTTTTTTTTTTTTTTTTTTTTTTTTTTTTTTATGGTGATGCATATATTTTGATAAAAGCGATTACAGGCTCAGTATTGTACATGGAGCACAGTGGCCATGAGCACATTCCATTGCCTGTCCCCCGACTTGTAATGCAGAGATAACTCCATTAAAGCAGTTTTATAACAACAACAAAAATGTTCTAAAATTGATTATGATGATTTCACATACTGAATATACTAAAAACCATTGAACATCATTTAAATAGATAAATTGAATATTATGTGAATTATAAAAAGTCATTTTCTAAAACAAGTGTTTTCTGACTAATTCTCATCACGTACAATCTAATTCCTTGGACAAGTGCATTCTTTTATTTAACGAATACCTGTTGAGTATCTACTAGATACTGCTTCAGGCATTAAACTACTTGTTATTTTTTGCTTTTTTTATATAATGAAATTATTTTTCTTGGTGTTTATTGTCCTTTCTGTACAATGTATAAAGATTTTATTATTCTGATTTATCTTGATCTCCACCATCTATAAGTGGCTATTATTTTTATTAAGTTTAAGTTTTTTGGATCAGATTATGTATCTAAATTCTCTTAGGAATTTTTAACTTTTGTGGCAGTTTATACTCAAGAGAAAATGTTATCATGTGTCATGTTAGCCAATGAGTTTTATGTTTCTTATTGCTACCAGTATATCCATTATGGATTGAATAAAAGAATTTCTTTTTTACTTAGGTGATTCTGAGCATTGTCCTCCAGCTCTGTATTAGGGTTTAGGGAACAAAGTTCTTCAGGGTTGACATTTCCTACTTTTTACAGACTTGCTAAGTCATGGACAGAACCGTGAAGGAATGCATTGTTGAAAACGTAGTGTCCAGCAAGAGAGCAGAGAATGTTTTGGGATATAATGAGGGACAAGACTGGAAAGTGTATTGAGGGTTAGATTTTGTGTGAATGCCAACATAAAAATCGGGCTTACTTCAGTAGGCAATATAATCGTTTAAATTTTTTTTAGATGTAGATGGACACAATACCTCAAATTACTTTATTTATTTATCTGTTGTACTGAGGATTGAAACCCAGTGCCTTACACATGCTAGGCAAGCACTCTATCATTTAACCATAATCCCAGCCCAGCAAATGATCTTGAACTCACTTTTTTACTGAGTCTAAAATTATAACAAAATCAGTATAGAAAATTTGGAAAATGCATAAAATTACCAAGAAGGAAAAATATTAACCATCAGCAGTCATCACTAATAACATTTTGGAGTATAGCTTTCTAGTTTCCTCCGATTCATTTCTTTACATAGTTGAAACTAAATTGCATACACATATTTTAACTTGTTTTCTTTAAAACTGACATTATAACCTCTAAACAAAACCAGAAACAAACAAAGAAACAAAAAGTGAGTTCATTGTCACTGGCCTGCCTTGTAAGAAATGCTAAAGGAAATTCTTGAAGTTGAAATAAAAGGATGTTAAGTAACAACATGAAAACAAACAAAAAAAAAAAAACCTTATTGGTAAAGAAAAATAAATAATCAAATTTATGATATTTTTATATTGTGATGGTGGTACAGAAATCACTTTTAACTCTAGAATAAAAGTTAAAAGACAAAATGGTTAAAAATAACTATAGCTGCTGGCTGCTGGCTGCTGGCACTAACCTGTAATCCTAGCAGCTCAGTTCAAAGCCAACCTCAGCAAAAGCAAGGCACTAAGCAACTCAGCGAGACCCTGTCTCTAAATAAAATACAAAAAAATAAAAAAATAAATAAAACTGACATTATAAAAAATAAGCATTTTCCAAGTTGTTAAGAACTTTAGCATATGTTATTTTAATAGTGCCATACATAATATTCTTTCAGGATTGGGATGTAAATTAAGGATTGTTAGTTTTGGATATCCTTTTTGTTTCCAATTTACTGCATTTATCTTTTATACATATTTCTTTTGGATTGCTGAATGTAAGGTGCAAGCAAGGTGTATGAAGGTATGTAGGTGGTGGAGGGATAGCAAATAGAACAATACTCAAGGGCCAGAGGCTGCAATTTTGGTAGCAAAAGACTTGTTTCAGTAAAATCAGGGGCATAATACACCAATAAAAAATATGGAAAATAAAATGGCTCTGGCACTGTGTGGATACATGGGGTGGTGTTAGAGCTGCTCTCTTTATTTGACAAGATATTAGCAAGCTCTGAGGGAGACCTTTCATTGAGTCCTAGGAGCAAAAACCAGGTTTCCATTACTAAGCAAGTGAGCAGGCGGTGAAGCTCAGAAGCATAGAGTGTAACTGTACTTTTGGAAGGTTTGTTGATGAAGAGAAGGACAAAAAGGGAATGAGATAAAAGGGGGGAAACAAGAACAAGTAGCAATTTTATTTTATGTATTTATTTTTAAAGATAGAGACTGGAACATTGTTAGGGTAAAGGTATAGTATAAGAGAAAATAGGAGGATGGGATTGTGGCTCATCAGTAGTGCACTTGCCTGGAATGTGTGAGGCACTGGGTTCAATTCTCAATACCGCATATAAATAAGTAAATAAAGGACTATTAACAACTAAAAAAAAAACAAAAGAGAGAGAGAAAATAGGGATATGAGTATTAAAAACAAACTGAAGTTTGGAAGTCCATCTGATGTTTTACATTTTTTTCTTTTTTGTCTTAACCCTGGTAATTAGTTTCAGAAGAAATTTTCAGACTCCTCCTAATCATTTGGTATTTCCATGCATTGTGGCTTAGAATCTGACTTACACTCAAGACCTATTTTAGCCTGAAGAAATGAGGAACTACACATAATGTTGATTTTAGACTTTGCATGTTTGTTATTGTTTCATATGAGTCATCAGTAGCATAACATTAGAATAAGCTCATTTAGTAACATCCTCTATGAAATTTTATATATTTTATGTAATTAAATTTTTATATATTTAAATATATAAAATATATAAAATTATATAAAATTTTATATATTTCCTTGTTCACAGACTGCAACCACATTTCAATAGCAGTTTCTGGGAATTCTGTAGTGCAGATGTCTAAACAAATTATTAATATTTTATCTCCTATTGTTAATCTTTTTTGACCTGTTCAGGTTCCCAGTAAGTTTTATATTTTGAAAATATCACCTCTATGTCTCTTCTGTGCATTTTAGTCATTCTTTATTGTTAATAAATGACTTCTAGCAAGCTCACCTGACTATCTTGCTTGGACTGTTCTGTGAACATTGCAATTTCCATGTATAAGATATGAACAACTTCAGATATATTAGCCCCAGCAAAGTCATTAAAAAATTGTTCATAGAGCTTGCAAAAACCGGTAATTGGTTCTAAAATTTTGTTTTAGAGTAAAGTAATAAAGAATCATTTATAAGCAACTGTGAATGAGCCACTATAAATAACACTTACAATTTCTACTAATGGAAAAATAATCAACAAGCTAGTAATACAGATAATATGTATTTGCAATTAAATAAGTTGAGAATTGTAAATTCATTACACTAATAAGTTGTCAGGCTTCCATCAGCAACCAGGAACTCAGTAATAACTGCAATGTCAGCACTTAGCATTTCTTCATTTGAGAAAACTAATATATCAGCTGGTAACAAGTCAAAATGAATTTGAAAACTGTTTTGCTTCTCTAACTTATATAAAACCTAGCAGTCATATAACTCTCTGCTGTATTATATTACCTTCAAAGAAACAATTGTTTAGCATTTAAAATAATTAAGAAGATGTTTTAAATATTTTTTTGTAGTTTATCTAACTCCCCTACCTTATTCACTCTTAGGTTTCCTAGATGTGAGGAGTGGTGTAAAACAGGTCAAGTGATGCATAAATATGAAGATTATTTCTAATAATGATGATCATTATCAGCAGAAGATGCCACAGTAAAACTGTGCCACTATTGCACGAAAAAACAATTCAACTCCTACAAGAAAATATAGGATCAAAACTCCAGCATACAGGCATAGGCAATGACTTTCTCAATAGGACCCCTAAAGCTCAGGAAATAATGCTAAGTGTTAATAAATGGGATGGCTCCAAATTAAAAGGCTTCTGCACAGCAAAGGCAACAATTAGGAATGGAAAGAAAGAACCTACAGAATGGGAGAAAATCTTTGCTAGCTACTCTTTTGAGAGAGGATTAATAACTAGAACATATAAAGAACTCAAAAAAATCAAATAACCCAATTAATAAAAATAAACATACTAATGTATTAAACAGACACTTCTTTTAAAAAGAAATACAAATGGCCAACAAATATATGAAAAAATGTTCAACATTATTAGCAATTAGGGAAATGCAAATCTCACAACAGTCAAAATGGCTGTCATTAAGAATACAAATAATAATAAATGCTGGAGAGGATGTGGAGAGAAAGGGACATTTTACACTGTTGGTGGGATTGTACATTAGTACAACCACTATGGAAATCAGTATGGGGGTTCCTTAAATGGAACCACCATATGACTCAGCTATACCAATCCTCAGTATTTATCCTAAAGAATTAGAGTCATCATACTATAAGGATATATGTATATCCATGTTTATAGCAACACAATTCACAATAACCAACCTATGGATCTAGCCTTGGTGTCCATCAACAGATGAATGTATTAAGAAAATGTGGTGTACATACACAATGAAACTTTATTGAGCCATAAATTTAAAAAAAAATATATGTCATTTGCAAGAAAATGGATGGAACTAGAGACTATTATGTTAAACAAAATAAGCCAAACTCAGAAGATCAAGGGTTTTTATGTTTTTCTCTTATATGTAGAGGCTAGAGAGAAAAAGGAAAACAGAATTTGGGGTGGATCTCCTAAAAATCAGTGGGAGATCAAAAGAGGAAAGGAACCAGGGAGTGGGAGAAGGGGAGTGAGGGAAAAGTAATAAGGAGTGATAGTGGCTAAATTATATTCTTATAAAATGTGCATGTATGAACATGTAACAAAAAATCCCATAAATGTGTGATAGCTATGATACACCAATAAAAATATCAAACATAAAATTCAAGACACAAAAAAGAAAAAAAAAACAACCATGCCACTAAAGAAATACCCCAGCATGTGTACTCAGTACAGGCTTTTTATATATAGCCTCCTTGGAATCTCATCCTTTACATATGTGTAGATAGAGCCCTTCCAGGCTCCTCCCCAGACCTTCCTTCAAAGTAGAGCTAGCTAGTAGTGTTGCTGTTTCTTTGATGGTAATTTACTTCAACTGCTGGAGTTTGTATCCTTGTGATGTCATTATCATAAGGATAACCCAGACAGCCAGAATGGACCTTCACACTAAAGTTTGCAGCACTCTTTGTGCTGTTTTGTTATGCTCCAACTGTGTCATTAGCTCTTTCATTCTTAATCTCAATAATGTCAACATTTTGCATTCTTCTCCTTATCTGTCTCTCCAAGAATGTCTTGGTGGCCTATACAGGCTTTTCTGACTTCACTAGTTAATATTCCTGTTACAGAAACCCCCATCATTGTACTCCTCTAGAATTATGTATTTCTCTTTTGATAAGAAGTTTTGTGGTAATACCAGCAGTATACTTTCATAATACATATCAAAATTTCATTAAACTCTTATCCCTTGCTCTTTTATCTTATCTTTACAATGGAACTACTATAGACCTACATGTAGAAGACTCCAGGAGATTACCAGAACAAGAGAAATGTTTTAAGCAGGGACATAAGAAAAGCTTTGGAGTGAAGTCTTAAAGCAAAACATTTTGTGGTTTATGTAAAGCTTTATGTGTATCTATAAAAACCAGTAAATATTCCTTCTCTAAAATTTTATTTTTAATTAATAAACTACTCACATATGTTTATGGGGTACCATGTGATATTTCAGATAAATTAGCATATGCATCACCTCAGTATTTGTTATTTCTTTGTGATGAGAGCATTTCAAATCTGTCTTAGCTATTTTGAAATACACATTATTGTTAATTATAGCCCTCCTCCTATTTAACTTAACCTCGTGCCTGTTTACCAAAGTCTCCCCTTTTCCCCATCTACCCTACCGGCTGCCTCCTGCCACTCTGCCACACACATGAGACTTGGTCAACACCATTCTACTCTCCACTTTCATGATTTTGACTCTTAGATTCCACATGTTAAGTGAGAGTGTAGGTTTTTTCTTTCACTACTTGGCTTATTTCACTTAACATAATCTCCTCATTTAACATACTGTCATCCATATTGATATAAAGGACAGAATTTTCTGTTTTTGTAAGGTGAATAGTATTTCATTGTGGCTATATACCACCATATCACCATTTAAAGAATCCCTTCATGTGTTGAGGGACACTTAGGTTATTTCTGTATCTTGGCTATTGCAAGCAATGCTTCAGTGAACACAGTGGTATGTACACTAAGAGCCACAAATTTCTTGAGAAAACTGCCCATAAAATAATGAAATATATGATTATAGAGACTGATCACAGTTATTATTTTCACCAGTGCTTTTATAATATTCACAAAGTGCAAAAAGTCTTTTTGTTCAAATATACAGTACTTTTTAAATAACAGACAACCTCAGTTTTTCTTAATTTTTAAGACCTAACTTTTTACTTATTTTTTATGTTATTGTACATTTCTTGGTCTTATTCAGAAAGGTAATAGTTTTATGCATCTCTGACAAACATTTTTACCTTCTTCTGAAAGGCCTAGTTTGGACTAGGTATAGACACCACAGTTCACATCACCTTCTGAGTTCTATATTCCCTTGTTGCTTTCTCCATTTTCTTATAATTGCAGTACTGGGATTGAATCTCATGCTTCGTTGTCCTTCATTCACAAAACTACATTCCCAACCCTTTTGACAAGTGTGATGAGATGTATCCATCATACAGTACCATGCAGAATGTGTCCACCATCAAGTAATACTATGTAGTGCCAGGTAGAATAGCTCCATTGCCTAAAAATCCACTATGTACCATCTCATTTTCCTTTTTCTACTCCAACCCTGATTCCTTTTGCTTTCTTTTTAGTTTTACCTTTTTCAGAAGGTCACAGTTCATTAACTGATTTTAATTTCCTATGTCCTTGCAGGATTTTTAAATCTTACTGAAATTTGGGTGTTTTGTTTGGTTTTCTAGACTGTGGTGTGTGTTCTCAAAATTTCATTATGAGGTTTTTTTCTTGAATTAATCTAGGAATTTTTTGTTTTACTTTTTATTGTGTCTTCTGCATCTGTATTGTTCTTTCTAGAAAGTGTGGAATTGATCCATTTGTATAGCTGTAGCCAAATAAATTTATTTCCTTCAATGAATTTGACTTTTAGATTCTATACGAGTGAGACCAAGCAGTATTTGTCTGTTTCTGGGCTATTTCACTTGGCATAATATGCTCCAGGTTTATCTATATTGTTGCATATGGGAAAATTTCTCCCCCCTACGTTATTTTTTTTAAGCCTGAATAGTACCCATTGTGTATATGTGTGTGTGTGTGTGTGTGTGTGTGTGTATTATATAATGTGTATATGTATATATATAATGTATATATATCTCACATCACATTTTCTTTCTTCATTCATCCCTTAAGGCAGTTTCCCTATTTGGGCTATTGCAAATAATGCTGAGGTGAATATGGAGTTGCAGCTGTCTCTTCAAAATGTTAATTTTATTTCCTTTGGATGAATACCTATGGATAGAATTGCTGGATAATATTATGGTTCTATTTTTAATTTTTTTAATGGTAATGAGAATTGAACCCAGGGGTACTTTACCACTGACCTTAATCCCAACCCCTCCTTTTTTAAAATCAGGGATTGAACTCAAGGGTATTTGACCACTGAGCCACATCCCCAGCCCTATTTTGTATTATATTTAGAAACAGGGTCTCACTGAGTTGCTTAGTGCCTCTCTGTTGGTCAGGTTAGCGTTGAACTTGTGATCCTCCTGCCTTAGCCTCTCAAGCCACTGGGATTGCAGGCATGTGCCACCGCACCCGGCCCAACCTTTTTTTATTTTTTTTATTTTGAGGCTGGTCTCATTAAGTTGCTGAGGTCTCATTAAGTTGCTCAGACTTGTAATTATCATGCCTCAAAGCCTCAAGGCTGGGGTTGTTTGTGTGAGCCACCAAATCCGGCTCCTAGCCCTTTTGAGACAGGTTTCACTAAATTGCCTAAGTCACTTGAGATCTTCCTGCCTGAGCCTCCCAACTAGCTAGAATTATAATGGTTCACCACTGTGCCCACCTTTTTTTTTTTTTTTCATTTTTTGAGGAGCCTCCATACTGTTTTATTTTTTGGTCATACCAGTTACATCCCCACCAATATTATATAAGTGTCCTCTTTTCTCCACATCCTGGCCAGAACTTATTCTATTTTATCTATTTATAATTGTTTCTTTAATTGTTGTGGAGTATTACCTCATTGTAGTTTCAGTTACATTTCACTGATGAATACTGTTAAGTTTCTTTTCATATTCCAGTTGGTCATCTATGTGTTTTCTCTTGAAAAATGTTTATCCAAAATTTTAGCCCATTTTTAATTGAGTTTTGCTTTTTTTGGTTGTTTGTTGTTGTTTTTCTGCTATTCAGTTGTGTGAATTCCTTATATATTTTGAATATTAATCCCTCAGCAGACAGTAACACCTTCTCCTACTCCAGAAAAGGCATGCTATTTTAAAATTTTTTATTTATCATTAGGATTTGTGTGATCCAATTGAAGTATTTTTTTATATGAAGCTACAAAGATTTTTGTGAAATTGTAAGAAAGTAAGTATCACACCAACATTTGAGGACCTTCTACATTCCCAGTAGTGCTATGCTGTTTCTATGAAAGTTTTCATTAGAACAATTCTGGGCAATGAAAATTCAATGATAAATTTGACTATATCAAATATTTTTCTTTACTTTTTATTCCTCATAATAAAAGAGGATACATTCTCCTGTCCAGCACCCATTCTCCTAAATGTCCTCTAAATCCCTTCCCTCTGACTTTCTCAGGACTGGATCTTCTCCATTATTCATCTTCAGCTTTTTCCTATTCTGGTTCTTTCCCACTCCTACTACAGCACACTTAAGTCTCTTGGATGTTAAAAATGAATTCCTTCCTTTATGTCATATCCCATCTGGCTGCCACCCTGAATTCTCTCTTTAGTACTGAAAGACTTCAGGTGAGTTGTCTGTGTTCCCTGACTCCATTTCCAATGCTCATCTGGCTTCCACCTTTTCACTGAAACTACACTCACCAGTGTTATCAGTGACTTCCTTGTTGGTAAATCCATTGTGCCCTCTTTAGTTCTATCTTACCTGACCTCTCTGCCACACTTGATAATGTTGAGCAATTCTTTCTTAAAAATCTTTTCCTTTGGTTTTGGTGATAACTTAATCTTTGCTTCTTCCTCTGTTGGCATGTTAGTCACCTCTGACTGCCCAACTTCTCCAATACCCTAAGTATTAGTGTTCCTTGGAGTTCTAGGCTTTGTCTTCCATTCCTTCTCTGTCCACTGTTCCCAAATGGCCTCATCCATTCCCATGTCTTCAGTGACCATTTACAAGATTAGGACCTTCACATTTGTATTTTCAGTCCTGACTTCTTCTTTGAGTTCTAGCAAATGTCTGTCTGCCTACTAATTTCCAAATGAGCCACTCCAAAATCAGATTTTTTTCTCTCCCTAATCCCACTAGCAAAATGCATCAGTGAATAAATAAATAAAACAAAATATTCTTGTGTTCAGTTTTTCCCAATGAAGGATACTGCCTTCTACCCACTTAAGCCAAATAAAGACACTTCTGGGGTTGACAGATTAATTTAACCTTAATGTTGCAATTAAAAGCCACAATTTTACTTGTTTTTGCCTCCTCCCCAAAGGTTTCTTTTCTCTCTGTGTTCCAAGAAGCTACATATCTTTTAACACAGAGATCTTCATTAATATTGAGGAAGAAAATTCTCTTCTTACAAATATGTCCATTGTTTTACTTTAGTGGACAAATTTAAATGGACTTAGAAGTACTACACATATTCTTGATAACAGCAGCTTCTAAGATTTATTTTTGAGACACACTATAAGCCAGAAACTGTTATGAATACTGTGTAATTTCATTTCATTTCTCCAGATACCTTCTCTGTTTCTTAGAGGAGAAAAATTGAAATATGGGGAGGTTAGAGAATGTGTCCAGTGTGAGTGACAAGGGGCAGATAGCAGAGGCAGGATCTGAACCTGGCTCTGGGTATGACCTTTTAACCTTTGCACAATGCTACCTGGCAAACATCTTCATTCCTCATAGCAGCTTTTTTAAAAATTATTCTTTGAAATTGGTCATAATACCTTTATTTTATTTATTTTTATGTGGTGCTGAGGATTGAACCCAGGGCCTTGCACATGCTAGGAGAGCACTCTACTGCTAAGCCACAACCCCAGCCCCCAGTGGTCTTTTTATTTTAATCACTCTTTTAAAAAGTTTAGAATACTTTGAATTACCAAGACATTATATAATTTAAAATGTGTGCCAAGAGTATACTTTTGCATATTGTTCTGAGAATAATAATGTAGTTTGCTGGTAGAATAAATAGTCACAAAAGTTTGGTTCATAATTTTTATTCTATTTTAAATTATTTTTATTTTTAACATCTTTCTAGATTTTATTTTGACTGTTTTGAAATATAAACAATGGCCATAGCAACTTTATCTTTTGAATTCTTTGCTGATTTTACATCACATACAGAAGCTCTATCATTTTATCTTAGAAGTAACTAACTCACTTTCTGAGCTGCCTACACCAGAAGTTTCTAGGAAACCATTTGAAGCAGAGTTTCTGTATTTGCCATGGACAGCAAAGATGTTGTGGTTCCTGAGCCAGATGAGTAATCATGAAGAAAGTGAGGCATTTACCTCAGGTTTTCATACTGCCTTGACTGTATTTTCTGGAAGTGCTGTAAGTCAGGATGTCTGCATATTTAGTGGTAGAAGATTCAGCACTTATCCCAACTCCAGATGAAGAGGGGAAAAATTCTTATAGTGAAGTTTACTTGAGTAGAATCCTGATAGTGAAGACAGATCAAGTATTACCTGGAACTGTCTCCCTGACCCAAAGGTTTTTGATAGTGATTTGAGCAGTGTGGATATCACCTGGTCCCCATGAAGCAGTGACCCAGCTCTGAGAACTTTGCTATGTGTGGCTCAGGCCGGAGATTCACACAAAGGAAAAATCTTGAGGTTGGTAATGCTGGAGCAGTTTTTGCAATACTACTCAAGGAAGCACAGAATTGGGTTCAAGAGCATCATTAAGAATACAGAGGGGGCAGGGACTATGCTGGGGATTTGAGAGTGAACTGGTTAATCCTGAAGAGCTGATTCTATCCATTGATGGGAAGTGCTAGTAGGAGGTAGTATCCCAAAGAGAAACTCAAGGAATATTGAGTTCTGAGCTTGATGCTGTGGAAAACCAGCTCATATATGCATCCTGGACATTCTGTTCCCTGAGGCACTGTGATGATGACACTAGGCCTGAAATATCCCTCTTTGTCTTTGATAGTGCTTCTTCACTTAAAATCTGTTTTATCAGATGATAGTGTAGTTAGGTAAGCTTTTACATTGAGAGTTCCAAGTTTCTTTTTCCAGCCTTGTACAAAGTAACAAAAGATTTGGTGATTCCACTTGCAAAAAGGTCAATAAAACAAATTTGAATACTATGTTCATGGCAAATTAAAACAAAAAATAATAATAATAATAATAATACTCAAGATAATGTCTGGGTGATGTGGTGCACACCTGCAGTGCCAGCTCCTTGGGAGCTGAGGCAGGAGGATCTCAATTTCTAGGCTAGTCTGAGCAAGTTAGAACCTGCATCAACATCCAATAGAAAAAGGGCTGGGCTTTTAGCTCAGTGGTAAAATGTTTGCCTGGTATGTGCAAAATGCTGAGTTAATTATAGCACCCCCTATCTCAACCATTCACAAATGTTTACCCTGGTCGGGGATGAAACAGGCTTATGATTAAGGAGGGATGTAAGTTGCTGATTAACAATCCATTAGGGATATATGGTTAGATAAGATTTTATTTTATTATTTTTCTTTTTTCTTCTTTTTAGGTGCTAGGTTTAAACTGGCTGATTGTAAAGACATTTTAGAACAGCATAACATATATGGTTTACTAATTAATTTATCACTATTATTTGAAATTTGTTACAGTCAAAAGTAAAATCATACTTTATTTTTTACAAATTATTTCTAAAAATGTCATGAATACATGCTTGTTTAATTACTTCTGGTAAATATGTATAACCATTGTTTTTTGAACTTTCCTTAGTAAACTAAAAATTCAATAAATGCTCATTTTCAAAAGATAGTTGATTTGTTTTTTTGCCTCTCTCTAGCAAATGATAGGGACCTAAGATTCCAATGGTGGGCTCAGCAAGAAATTCCCTGGGGCTAAAAGTTCAGTTAGTGTGGTCTGGGCTGGTGTAGTAGAGGTTATGTTTCAAGTGGCATTTCAGGGATCCATGTGGACATAACCAGTACAGCAATGACTGAGGACTGGATTTGGCATATTTGAGACCAAGCAGAATGAAGGAGCAGTTGACCTTGTCAGGAGGTTAAGGGAACAAATAAAATATTTAGGATTATAGAAGCCAGATTGGGATGTCTTCATGCATCCCAATCCAGGAGAAAAGGGATTTACAAATATGGAAAAGAAAATAGTTGAAATCCCAAAGCATCAAAGAAGAACAATGAAATATCAGTGTGAACTCAAGGTTTTCAAGGTATACAATGTATGCTTACATGAGAATGCACAACAATGTGTTTGTGTCTATATGTGTATATGTACAAGTTTGTCTCCCAATAGGTTAAAGCCAGTAACTTCCCAATTAGCTATGAATCCTTCTCCAGTCTTGGATTCCATATACCATTCCCCATTTAAAGAAAACAGTGTTCCTTTGAAACTGTCTAATCTAGATCTGGGGTAGGGAAAAGTACAAGATGACCTTGTAACATTTTGATGTACCAAAAATAAGGAAGAATCCAAAAAGACATGTAGACATGTCAAAGGGACTTAGAAGATAGTGTAAAAAGATTCCCACAGACAAAATCTGGGAAATTTTCAACATGAAAATAAATGATATATTATCAGCTACTTAAGTAAAATGAGAACCCAGAAGCCTAAACTGATATAAATGAATGAACACATAGAGAAGGGAAGGTTCTTCTTTACTATAGGATATCAAAGCAGAAGTGGTGGACTCACCACCTGGCAATCAAAATAGTAACTGATTCAGGAAAGAATTGTCAACAGACTCAAACTAGCTGTCAGCAATTCAGTATGAATTAGAACATTTCATGGTCTCCAAGAATTTCCTCAATTAGTAACTTTACAATGGAAAAACTTTGTAGATACTATCCTAACCTAGTGGCCAAAGACCACATCACCAGTAAGGGGACAAATAATCACTGTGCATCTTTTAGTATGATACAATGAAAAGAATCAATCATCATTTCCGATATTTATGACACAAATGTATATTCCAACTCTAATCATGAGAAATATTACAGAAACCCAAACAGAGCAAGCAACACTATCCAAATTGGCTTATGCTCCTCATAAAGTGTCAAGGTCATGAATGAAAAGACCAAAAAAGTATTCCAGATGGAAGGAGACCAAAGAGATAAGACAACAAAATGCACCATGTGATCCTAGATTGAGATGCTTGAAGACAGCAGCATTATTGGGGCAATTACCAAAATATGAATTCAATCTGTGGGTTAGGTGTAATCATGTTAATGTCCAGAATTTGATGTGTATACTATGGTTAAAAAGGAGTGTCACTGTTTAAGTGCACACTCAAGTGGTTAGAGGTAATGGAGCATTATGTCTTTAATTTTCAAATTATCCAAAATTATTTTGGATGGGATTATATTGAATCCATAAATGTAAGTTAAATGAATGTTTTTACAATATTGAGGCTTCTAATTTATGATGTGGTCTAAAATTTTATCCACGAAGATCTTTTATACCTTTTTATTCTAAAGCCCTTCCACTTTTCATTTCATTATTAAAGAGATCTTAATTTCTGTTAGTGGCCCATATCCAGGAATAGGACAGAATACTCCATACTGATGGTGAATGAAACTTTGCCAAACTACAGATATTCACTGAATTGTCTACATATATATTCATACCAACACTGTACATTAAAAGTAGTTTAAAATACTCATAAATTCTCCTGAAATTCTCAGCATGTAAAATAGGCCCATGAAAGGAAATACTTCTCATAAACATGAACAATATGCTTTGCACAAAGCATTCTGGTGGCCTGGCAGCTCTAACAGGAATCTCCATGATGCCCTTTCCCTTGCACACATTTGTTTCCAAGTGTCCTAAAACAACTTTCCAATGAAGAATTTCTGCCACATTATTGGTAGCAGGGCACTGTGTATGCTCTGGGTACTCTAGAAACAGCAACCCCTTCTCCAGAGACACTTTGCTTCAGTGCCTCCAGGAAGCTGGAACATTCAGGCTGAAGGCCCCAAGCTGAACAAAATCCCAGGAAGGACATGAAAGTGCAACTCTATTTATGAGGTTTGACTGGGTTGTATCCACGTCTTAAAACTGAAGGAGTTTAAATGTAAGTAAGTTTTCTCACAGGATGATGAATAAGTTCTGGAAATGGACCCTTGAGTATAGTTGCAGAATTATGTGAATATATTTAGTGTTCCTGAACTGTACACTTCAAAATAGTTCAAATGGCTAATTTTATGTGTATTTTACAATAAAATCATCGAAAGATGCATTTTTTATCGTTCAGTGTTTCCTGCTATTATTCAGTAATCACATTCATTAAGAGCACTAACCACCCGGGCATACTGCTGCACACCTGTGATCCCATTGGGAGGCTGAGGCAGGAGGATTGAAAGTTCAAGGCCAGCCTCAGCAGAAGCAAGGTGCTAAGCAATTCAGTGAGACCCTATCTCTAAATAAATTACAAAATAAAGTTGTGGATGTGGTTCAGTGGCCAAGTGCTTAAGTGTTCAACCTCTGGTATGCCCCCCCCCCCAAAAAAAAAAAGAAGCACTAATCAAAATTTGACAGCCTTGTATTTGAGGTTTGTATCTGCTTGCTGCATCTCTGGAAACTAAAGACATGTCAGTTAGCTAAGCCTCAGTTTCCTCACTTGTAACACAGGAATTATAAAATGCTTACTTACCCATTATAGGTTGCTGTGAATTTTCAACTTGGTAAAGTCTAAA
Organism: Marmota flaviventris; assembly: GCF_047511675.1. Lineage (NCBI taxonomy): Eukaryota > Metazoa > Chordata > Mammalia > Rodentia > Sciuridae > Marmota > Marmota flaviventris. The sequence continues at coordinate 86,191,623 of NC_092507.1, forward strand.
TACACAAAAGAAGCTCAATAAATGCTAGCTCCGATATTATTTTTAAGTTCAAACCAATATGATTTTTTTTTAAATTGTAATATTTGTTTATTTTTCGGCAGACACAACATCTTTGTTTGTATGTGGTGCTGAGGATTGAACCCAGGCTGCACGCATGCCAGGTGACCACGCTACTGCTTGAGCCACATCCCCAGCCCCCAATATGATTCTTGTACTTTGTATAAGGAAGGCTAAAAAAATGGCTTTAGTATAAAAAACGCCATTTGTTCATTTCTCCTTACTCCTTAATATTATGGAGAACTATAAGACAGCATGCCCTAAAACCCATTTCATATTATAGTCAAGTGATGAGCCCAGGTGTTGACCACTGAGTCAATAGTTAATAATCTTAAGGTATCATACTCCAAGAGGAAACAATTTCAGAGAAGCCACAATTACTTAATGTACGTGAAATAATTTACATATGATAATGTGTGTATAAACCTGCACATATAATTTTTTATCAAGTATAATATGATCATACAAAAACATTGACTCACAATATAGTTCAAACATACAAAAGAAGGCTATTTTATTTTTGTCCCTTTTACATCCTATTTTAGGCAAGATGATGAAATCCAGAAAATAACAGGAATGAATTAGTTTAGAAAAACTGGGTATTTTATAAGTGAAACACATTCAGGCATCTACATTTCTCAAATTGCAAACAATGAGACTTACTATACTCTCAAAATGAACTTAAATAAATTATTGCTCTATTCTAATGACATAAACGTTTTCACTGTTTGATAGTCCAGGTAGAAAGACTATGTAAAGTGATTTATAAGTTAAAACATTTCATTCAAAAGGATTTTTTTTTTTTGGTACTGGGAATTGAACTCAGGAACACTGAAACATTGAGCTGCATCCGCAGCCCTATTCTGAATTTTATTTATAGACAGTGTTGCTAAGCACCTCGCCATTTCTAAGGCTAGCTTTGTACTTGAGATCCACCTGTCTCCGCATCCGGAGCTACTGGGATTACAGGCATACATCCCTGTTCCTGGCCAAAAGGAATGGTTTTAATAAAACCCACATGATCTCAAGAGAAAATACATAGAAATATTCATATAACATTTTAATTTATATAATTTATATTATATACATATATTATTATTTTATTATATACACATAAATTTTATATAAATTATAAATGTCAACATCTTGATGGCTTTCCAGCCATTCAATCTTTTCCTCTACAGCATTTTCAATGGTCTCATTATCTTCAGAGGAAACTTTGCCTCCCAACTTTTCTTTATCTCCAATCTGATACTTTAGATAGTAGCATAGCTTTCAAACTCATTCCTAGTATCAATGCACTCCTTGAGTCTTTTGTCTTCCTCAGCAAACTTCTCATCAATTTCTTCAGTTGTCAGTGGATTTTGGTCATTGGTAATTGTAATCTTAATTTTGTTCCCTGTATACTTGTCTTCAGCTGTCACCCAAAGAATACCATTCACATCTATCTCAAAAGTGAATTCAATCTGAGGGACCCCCTGGGGAGCAGGAGGAATTCCAGTGAGATAAAATGTAATCAGAAGATGGGTGTCTTTTGTCAGGGGTTATTTACCTTCATAGACCTTGATTGGAACAGTAGGTTGATTATCAGAAGGTGTAGAAAAGATCTGAGACTTCTTGGTGGGTACCACATTATTCCTTGGTATCAACTTGGTCATGACACCTCCCACAGTTTCAATATCAAGTGTCAGGGGACATACTTCAAACAGTACTAGGTCACCTGTATCTTGATCAATGGAGAGTACACCAGCCTGGACAGTGGCACCATATACATCAGCCTCATCTGGGTTTATGCCACAGGATGACTCCTTGCCATTGAAGAACTCTTTAACAAGTTGCAGAATCTTTGGAATTTGAGTAGAGCCACACACAAGAACAATCTCATCAACATCAGATTTCTTCAAGTCAGAATCCTCCAGTACTTTCTGAACAGGCTTCATGGTAGACCGAAACAGGTCCATGTTTACCTCTTCAAATTTTGCCCAAGTCAGGGTTTCAGAAAAATCTTCTCCTTCATAGAAGGACTCAATTTCAATTCTTGCTTGATGTTGAGAAGACAGGGCCCACTGGGCCTTTTCTACTTCATGCCAGAGATCCTGCACAGCTTTGTTGTCTTTTCTAACATCTTTACCAGTCTTCTTTTTGTACAGTTTGTTCCATAACATGCTGGTTGAAGTCTTCTCCACCCCCTGAGTATCAGTATTAGTGACCATGACTTCAAAGACACCATTGTCAATGGTGAGAAGAAGCACATCAAAGGTTCCACCACCGAGATCAAACACCAGGATGTTCTTCTCTCCCTCCCTCTTATCCAGGCCATAAGTAATAGCAGCTGCTGTAGGCTCATTGATGATCCTCATAACATTCAGGACAGCAATAGTTCTAGCATCTTTGGTTGCTTGCTGCTGGGCATCATTAAAATAGGCTGGTACAGTAACAACTGCATGGGTAAACTTCTTTCCCAAATAAGCCTCAGCAGTCTCTTTCATTTTAGTGAGAACCATAGCAGAAATTTCTTATGGAGCAAATGTCTTAGTTTGCCCAACTCCAATATCAACCTGAATGTATGGTTTAGTTTTTTTTTTTTTTTTTTTTCAACCACCTTGAAAGGCAAGAACTTGATGTCTTACTGCACAGACAGGTCATTCCAAGTGTGGACGAGAGCCCCTTGGTGTCAAAGACTGTGTTCTCAGGATTGAAGGTGAGCTGATTCTTGGATGCATCACTGATCAGACATTTCCCCACAGGGGTGAAGGTCACATAAGATGGCATGATGAGGTTGCCCTGATCATTGGAGATGATCTCCACAGGGCCATTCTTGAACACCCTGATGCAGCAATAAGTGGTCCCCAGGTCAATGCAAACCACGGTACCCACGTCCTCCATCTTCTCCTCATCCTCAGCCAGGGCTGCTGTGCAGCACCCCAGCTACCAGGGAGAGCTTCATCTTGCCGTAGCTGTTGGCCACTTGCTCTCGGTCAGCAGCCAGAGAAGCAGATAGCCAGAAGACACAGGCAATCTAGCAACAGGCCACAGCTAAGAGCAATGAGGTTACGGGTCTGTCACACTGAGACACCTCAACTCTGTCCATCTGTGTTGTCTCTGCCAATGTCTCAAACTTTTTAGTATTGAAGTGCATTTTATTTCTACAATTGTATTGACTACCATATGTAAAGATTGTCAAATAGTTAAATATAGATTCGCAAGCATTTTGGCCACTATGTAAATATTAAAAAGTTAAGTGAATTGCCAATGCTTCCATACATACTATAACAACACAAGTGGTCAAAGATGCACTAGAACATTATGTGGGAAGAAATATATTCATACCCAATCAACATTTTTCAGGTACTTGCATTCAGAAGCATTTTATGAATCAGCACCAGATTTGCTCCAAAATAAAACTCATTTTCACCTACTGCCCCTATTTGTTGAGAACAATACCATACATGGATTATTTTATAGAGAAAATCATTTGAAATTTAAAATTATCATACTTATTTTATGCACAACTTCAAAAACACAGAATTTAAAGACAATACCAGTGAGGCACTATCATTCTTTATGACTAAATCACTACCATTCTATATGACTAGCAAACACAATACAAGGCCAAAAGGCAAAATGCACACTTTGGCCAACCTATACAAAAGGGTTCTGTCACAACATTCTTTCCTAAAATAAACACAATACCAAAAAATGAAACAAGAAAAAGAAAAACTGAATTTTGACAACCCTACACAAACTGTGGCATTTCAAATTCAAGGTCTTTTAACTCTTCCATTTTTTTTTAGCCTGAGTCCTTGGCACATTGGATTCATGTCAGGCAGGCCAACCTCCTCACAGTTCTCTGTAGGCTCAGCAGCTGTCTTCAAAGCATAAGCTGATGTGCTGTCTGCCTCTGGAACAGATTTCTCCACATGACTCAGGAGAATAAAAGCTGTGCTAGGAGGCACTGCTACTGAAGGTGAAGCTTGTCTCTCCTCAGTCCCCCTGACTTTGCTGGTCAGAGTAGGTGGTTTGTAAAATGTTGTCCCAAGATGGGTCTGCAATATTCTGGGTGCTCTTGAAGGAGCAAGATGGTGAGAATGAGAGGAACATCTCTCTGATGCCTCTCTTGCTGAACTGGCTGGCATGTTGGGCTGTGTGGCATCACAGGAATGGTCATCACTAACCCTGAAGCTCATTGTGACTTTTTCCTGGAGTGCACTTGGCACAATCACTGCACTCATGCCAGTTAAGTTCTTTGGTTCACATTGTTGTGCCTGAGTTTTTTGTGGAATCTCCTGATCAAAGCCATTAAATTGGAAACCAGCAGTAGTAGGGGTATCTTTTCTATTAAGTACTTCAAAAGTAAGATTCTGGCAAAACTTGTCTGAATTCACATTTCCCACATTTCTGCTGTTTCTCTCATTAGGAGAGCTTGCAATATGGAACCTATCTGTAGGCAAATGGAAATGGCTGATCTTGGTGCTTGGCATAGGCCTCTGTATATCATTTGTTGCCACATCAGATTTCAGACTAAGTGGTTTTGTGGTTTTACATATATCATCCATGTTTTGGGATGATGATTCAAGTTCTTTGTTATCTGAAAAAGAAGAGATTTTTTTTTAACTTCATGGAGCTTGGTTAATAAGGAAGTGTGGTTATTTATAAATGGGCACTCTCTCAAAAAATATAGTCTTACATGTTTTTTTCCTACATGATATTCTCAGTCATCTATGCAGAGGAATTAAAAATCCATACAGTATTAAAAGCATATTTTGAATTAAAGCATTACTTTTTAAAATTTATCTAAATCAATAGAACAATTAGCTACAAAGCATATAAAATTAAAAAAAAAAAAAAAAAAAAAAAAAAAAAAAAACTCTTCCTGAAGTAACTTGTTTTAATATGCTACCCATGAATGATTATTTTCTGGGTTAGAACATTACTGATTTCAATAGGCAGACAATGGTAACTCTACAACAGTAACACTATTCTGTACACCAACCAAAGCCATGTCCTGAATCACAAGGAATTTTCCTGTCAATCAATCTGCTTCCCAGATACATTCTTTCCATACTGAGGGCAACACACAAGAGAGGACTTGGAAGCTCTTCCAGCTGATCCACTAATACATGGCAAGATCCTCTGGACAAAAGAAGGTTGAAGAGCTGTCAAAATTGCCATTGCGCTACTGGTCCTGAAGACTCCAGATTTAACTCCTTCTCTTTCTCCTCTAGTCTGGTCCTAAGGTCCCTGTTTTCTCACCTTGAACCCTAGCTCCTCACACTCTGTCTTTGCTGAATGTACCCCAGAAGTTCCTGTTACTAGAAAGGTGCAGCCCTCTGGCCATGATCCTCATCTCCCTCCTGGGAAACATCAGACAACTGTGTGCCTTGCCAGTGGTCTGATGGCTTTCCAATGGCCCTGTTCATAGCCCACAGTCCTCATCCCTGCCACCTTGTCCTTCTACCACATCCTTGGGCAGTGGTTTGCAGACAGGTGCACACAAGCAACACTTAAAGGTCATCATCTCATCTGACCTTCGTCTTCACCTGAGGCTGCTGGCCTCTCTTCTCTGGTTCCCAGGCAGTGCTCATATGATTTGCTGCCCTGGGCCCTTCTCCACATTGATAGAAGGGAGCTGAGCCATTGTGGTTGGATGGTAAACACCAGAACATATTTACATTCCTGCAGAACTTCTAGCACCATGAAGAGTGCAGGCTCTGCATCCAGCTGCCTGGGTGCTGGCTCAGCTCCTGCTCCAGTTCTGCCCTGGGTAAATCTAGTGCACTAGCCCTACCTACCTTCTTGTGTCAAGACAGACTCCTATGTGGAGATATGTTGGCATGTGGTGTTAATGATCTACTAAAGAAAAGGCTCAGAATTACCTGGTATGTAATGAAAACTTCAAATATTTTAAAATTATTTATTGTTATTACTATACCTACCTGGAAATTCAATTTTCTTAGACAGCGAAACAAGGTTACATTTAGGAATGAGACAGGATAAGGTTCAAATCCTGAATCAACAACAATTTAGGGATATGACACTTGGCATTATTTACCTTCCTGAGACTGTTAGCTATGGCTTAAATGATGCCAAGGTTCATAGCACAGAATTGCAAATAAGATCAAATTAGATAAATGGAATCAGTGAGTTCAGTGCTTTTCTTTGCAGAGGTAATGGACTGTCTTTGTTTTCAAACTTTCTCAGGCTACACTCATTGATATTTCATTAATTTAATATATCAATTTTAACATACATTGCTATATGTTGAAAAATTTAGATTTAGCTCTACTAAAACAGTAATGAATGAAAGGTTTTCAATCCCCTTAGCAGAAACCATTCACCGAAATAAAATGATCAAAAAACAGTGAACAAAAAGACTGGAGCCAAGAAAATGGAAAACATGTGTGCTTAATGTGCTAAAGTTAGGTCACAGGTAAAGGGACATCAAAAAACTTTAGGAGTCTATTTTTTTTGAGTTTCAGAAGTACAGCTTTTTTCTCCTTTGACTTTAATTGATGACAAAAAGTAAAGGTGAAAACAAATTTCAGAAAGAGAACAGAAATAATTTATGAATTTCAAAATATCTTTCACAAGAAAAAAACAAAGCATGATATTCATTTAAATGACATTCATTAAACTTTCTCAATTACTAGCCAAGATAACTAATTAAACCTTGAAGTTTGAAACAACCTCAACTTAACTTTCCTTTTTTTTAAAGAATGAGAATTGTAGATGGACAAAATATTTTTATCTTTATTTATTTGTTTTTATATGGTTCTGAGGATCCAACTCATGGCCTCACACATGCTGAAGCAAGCGTTTTACCACTACAAGCACAACCCTCACCTTGGTTTTTAATCACGACTTCTTGGCAAGGTTTGAAACATGCAAAAATATATGTTACATGACAACTCACCAATGAGTCAGGCATCCCATTTTTCCAATGCATTTTGTTTGCATTCTGATTCCTCAAATGATGTAGCCAATTCAAAATTTTCAGTTTCATTATCTGCAGTGTGGATATCCTATTGATACAAGAAAAGTTTTAAACTGAAAGCAAAACACATCTCAAAACAAACAGTTCAAAGACTATTAACTTGTTAACATAAACATCTCAAATTTAATGCAATTCTATAATGATCAAAACTCAATTGCTGTGTAGAAAAATATTGTGACTTTGTGGAATGTTCTGTTGACATTACAGGTTTGGGAGGATGGCTTTTACCCACTCCAGGTTCAACAACATAAGTACTACTTGGAACATTTTATGGCTCTAGGGACCCATCAAAGATCATCTGTGCATTGGCAATGAGGAACTCTACCAACAGGGCCTGATTGGCAAATGCAGCAAGGGAGGAGGAGATGGTACCAGGTGTGGTTGTAGCCCTGGGCCTCATGAGACAAGGTCCAAATATCACGCCCAAGTTTTTTGAGTTCATCAGGTTTTATTTAGAATGGTCTACAACCCTGAAAAGAAGAACACATAAAGTGTATGAGATTTGCCTAATAGAGGTCCTTAATGGTAATTTACTATGACTTGAGAAGGGTCAAGAAAACTCAGGCTGTAGAAGACTACAAAGAGTTTGTCAAGGGTCAAGTTTGGTGGGTCTAGGGAAAGAATCCTTTGTTTCATTATGATGCTTACCACACACCAAACTGAGTTTCAGAGTAGAAGGAACTACTGAACTCTTAGTAGCAGAAGGAAGAAAAATACCCCTAAAAATTGCTCCATCTTTGTATGTGGGATATACTCCCCATTTCTTATACTGGAAACTGAAACAGCACTATCAATTTCTCTCTCACTTCCCAGTTAGTTTTCTTTTTTTTAAAAAAAAAATAATTTTTACTTAGAGATGGACACATACCTTTATTTTATTTATTTATTTTTATGCAGTGCTGAGTATCAAACCCAGTGTCTAATATGTGCTAGGCAAGTGTTCTACAACTAGCCACACTCCCAGCCACCCCAGCTAGTTTTCTAGCCTAGATGACTCTTTCTCATGAACATCTCTCTATTCTATGGCCACCATCAATGTTCTGGTTTTACTTCAAACACTCTCAGCTTGTTATTTCTATGACTATCCAAGGAAATCTGTCTCTGCCTTGTTTAGCTATCAGGATGATACTAGCCTTATTTATGCATAAATAAGCTGTGATATATATATATATATATATATATATATATATATATATATATATATATATATATATATATATATATATATATATAGTGAATGTGGTAGTTTTGCTATTTTTCTTTCAGAGAATTCATCACTGATGTATAGAAATGCATTCGATTTATGGGTATTGATTTTATATCCTGCTACTTTGCCAAATTCATTTATTATTCTAGAAGTTTTCTCGTGGAGTTTTTTGGATCCTCCAACTATAAAATTATATCATTGGCAAAGAATGATAGTTTGAGTTCTTCTTTTCCTATTCGTATTCCTTTGAATTTCTTTCATCTAATTGCTCTGGCTAGAGAGGCAAGGATTATGTTGAACAATTTTTAGATGGAATGCTTCCAATTTTTCTTCATTTAGAATGATGTTAGCCTTACGTTTAGCATAGAGAGCTTTTACCAAGTTGAGGTATGTGCCTACTACCCATACTTTTTTTAATGTTTTGAACATGAAAAGATTCTGTTTTTTGTCAAACTCTTTCTCTGCATCAATTGATATTACCATAGGATTCTTCTTTTTAAGTTTATTGGTGTGATGAATTAAATTTATTGATTTCTGTACGTGGAACCAACCTTGCAACCCTGGAATACACAACTTGATCATGGTGAATTGTTTGTTTCATATATTTTTGTATGTGATTTGCCAGAATTTTATTGAGAATTTTTGCATCTATGTTCATTGGGGATATGGATCTGAAATTTTCTTTCCTTGATGTGTGTCTGGCTGGTTTGGGTATTATGGTGATACTAGCTTCACAGAATGAGTTTGGAAGGTTTCCACCTTTTCTATTTTATGGAATAATTTGAGGCCTTCAACAGATGAATAGATAAAAAACTTTGGTATATATACACAATGGACACTTACTCAGCATTACAAGAGAATAAAATAATGGCATTTACAGGTAAATGGATGGAGTTGGTGAATACCATGAAATCAGCCAATCCCCCGAAACCAAAAGCCAAATATTATCTCTGATAAATAAATGCTGATCCATAATTGGGTGTTTGGTGCTGGAGGAACAATGATTGGCCACAGGGGAGGGAAGGAAGAGGAGGGGTATGTGGTAGGAAAGATGGTGGAATGAGACAAACATCATTACCCTAGGAACATGTAAGATGGCACATGAGATGTGACTCTACATCATGAACAGAGAAATGAAAATTTCTGCTCCATTTGTGTACAATGGATTACAAACATTCTACTGTCATGTATAACTGATTCAAACTAAAAAAAATATATATTTTTTAAATTTTTATTTTATTTATTTATTTTTATGTGGTGCTGAGCTTCGAACCCAGGGCTTTGCACATGCTCTACCTCTGAGCCAAAACTCCAGCCCTCCCAAAATAAATTTAAACAAAATGTTTAAAAGGAGATCTGAATTGCTGTCAGAAAGGTCTACCAGGCAAATCTGAATATGTAAAATTTCTGATGCCAAGTTCTTTAGTGAGTACAGAAATAATATGGTCAACTCATCTGCCAGGTAGGTAAGATTTTCTTATCAGGCTTCTAGGAAGGGTAGCACAGTTCCTGCTACTGCTTGCTATATTGTATCCTAATAAAATCAAATTTTCCAAATGAAAAATGATTTCTTGTGTCTCCATGTCTGTTACCCTCTGCCTAGAATGCTGTTCTGCACATTCTCTACCAAATCATCACACAGTTCTTAAAGTTGAACTCAAGGGCTTTTGCCTCTTCTTCTCTATCCCTACCCCCAAAACGTTCTATGCATGCCTGCAAGCTGTGCACAGCTAAAAGTAAAAGGATGATGATATACTGTGGTTATATACAGGTCTGTTCCCCAAGATGATGAGCCCACAAATAGTAGAAACCCTGTGTTTTCATCCTAGTATCCCCAGCCAGAGCCTGGCACACAGGAGGCATCTGAGAGAACCATGTTTGCTGAATGAACATATATTGAATGTCTCCCTTTCCCAACACATAATAAAAACATCCTAAAAATCATTTTGAAAATTGTACCACAACAATATAAATGTACTGAATACTATTGCCCTGTACAATTAAAAATGGTTAAGATGGTATAAAAATTCTTACCACTTAAGATGGGATGACAAGGTATTGTAGAGTGTTAAAACTGGATGATGGCAATTGTCTTAGAAGGTCCTTGGTTTTGAGAAGAATTTTGTTGATTTCCATACACATATTTCAGTATGTGTTGTCTTCATAGTTGACCCTTTTTGTGTCCTGTTCTTGGTTAATCTGTTGAATGACATTTGCAAGCTCCATAAATTCCTGGTACCATTGGAATAAAACTAATGGTTCTGGTAGCTAAAGAAATAAAATTATATTAAAAATACCTTTGGGCTGCAGTTGTGGCTCAGAGGTAGAGCACTTGCCTAGCACATGCGTGGACCTGGGTTTCATCCTCAGCAGCACATAAAAATTAATAAATAAATTAAAGGTATTGCATCCTGCTGCAACCAAAAAATAAATATTTTGAAAAAATCTAACTGTTTTTTTTTTTTCTTATAGTCAACTGTGAGAGTTACTCAAATAATTTAGCATGTCTCTTTAGATTAACAAAATCTAAAGACAATCTGTATTTATTTATTTCTTTTTCAGTACTGGGGATTGAACGTATGACTTCAAGCATGATAGGCAAGCACTCTAGTACTGAGCTTCATCCCTTCCCATAAAATATATGTGTTTGGTAGGGAATTGACTTAGAAAGCAAATCAAAATCTTGACTATAAATTTTACTTCTGGTAGTAACAAATTAATAGATAATGAGTGAAATTAGGAAAATAGAGAAAACAAAAAGCAACTAAATTCACAAGTAGAAGAGCAGATGAACAAGTTCTGATGCAGCATTTACAAGAGAGTTGACCCTTTGTCACTCAACATGATTTTCAGAATCCTAAAGGGACATGGACAATCACTACCAGGTTTAGGTTAGGTTGATCTTGGGTTAGGTTGCAGGTAGGCTAGCTGAGAAAGCTTAGCTCTCTATAGAATCCTGTCTCTACTCCATGTACTAGAGCAATCTCCTTCTTAAAACTCTGGAAATTTTTTTCTCTGAGCAATGTGATACAGAGACTCTCTGAATTGAGGCAATGCCAAACATAAGTCACAGAGAGGTAATTGTCTTCCAATGGAGATTTGTTGGGTATATGCACACTGAAAACACAGATCCTACAGTCATCTTAGGCACCCTGTCTCCCACAATATTGGTACTGTATCTCTAGGCAAGGAAAAAACCCTTTCCTGGGGAACTGGGGCTGTGGTTCAGTGGTAGTGCAATCATCTGGCATGTGTGAGGCACAAGGGTTGATGCTCAATGCCACATAAAAATAAATAAATAAACTAAAGATATTGTGTCCATCTACAACTAAAAAAAATGCCTTACTGGAAGGATCACACCAGTGCCAGAACAGGGAACTAGATACATGTAGTTAGGCATATACTAAACAGTCCACCTAGACCACTTTATAGTAAAGTTCAAAGTTTTTAAAAACCCTTGATGTGTTCAAGTGCTTCCAAAGCGATTTCAAGTCCAAACTTTAACATAACTAGACACCATGAAAGACAAAAATCAAAACGGTTAGAAAAAGAACAAATTGAAGGTCTAAAACAATGCTGTCAATATTCTGGCAACCAGTCAGATATGGTGAAAGAGTACTGGAAATGCAACTGATCTAAATTGAGATGTGCTCTAAATGAAAAATAGATACCAGATTTAAAAGAAGAAGAGCTGCAATACAAATAAATAAATAAATAAAATACCTCATAATTTAAAACACTAGATATTCAAAATGTTAAATGATATATTAAAATTTACTTCACCTAATTTTTAAATTTTATGTTGCTATAAAAATCTTAATGTTATATATGAGGGTGACAATGTATTTCTACAGAGGTTAGAGGCTAAATAGAGAAAAGAACCATTAATGAGAAAAATCAATGAATATCCACAATAAAAAGCATAATATAATCTTTTAAAAAATGTTATCAAAGGAATAGAAAATCAGACTTCTTGAAAATTAAAACATGATCTCACACGTGGAGTAATTTATATTAGTCAAGAAGAAAAAGACAAGAAAATGTCTTAGAAAGGTTTTGAAGAAAAAAAGAACAATACAGGAAAGGTAAGGGAAGTAGAGAACATGTATGCTTGCCAAGCAAGTGCAAGACCCTGAATTTTTAATTCCCAGGATTACAAAAAACAAATTTATAAATATTTACATGTGTGTTGTGAATGTGCACACACACACATACACACACACACACACACACACACACACATCTCCAAACAAGAGCTTCAAGTATAAATTACAAAGACAGAGGGTGGGTGGGAAAATGGGCAATAAAAATCAAGAAAAGTTCCAAGAACTAAAGTGCTCATAACTGACAGAGCTCATGGAGTGACCAGAATACTGGATTGAAATGTATCCACATCAAAGTACATCATTATAAAATCTTAGAATAATTGGGGGATCAATATTTACATGAAACATAAAATATTTTGTTCTCTTTTTATTTGATGATAGGTTTAGAATAAAAATTTAACCTGTTAAAGGTGTAATTTTAACACTTCAGAGATGTTATGTGAAGTAAATTGGGACAGATCCACTAAATGCCTACTGTTTTCCAAAGCTCGACACAGTCTTGCCATTTTTGCCTTGTTGCCACTGACATGATAAATTCACTTGAAGAGAAAAGAAAAACAGTATGCAATATTTTACTTTAGTACAGACATCTAAACAGAGTTGATGGATCTACTTCAATTTTTATTGGTATTTAAAAAAATACAAGTTGAATCAAATAAATAAACATTTTCCAAATAAATATGAATAAATTCAGTTATTTCAAAGGGAGAGTGCTGATTTTCTTAAAGTCTCTTTTTCATTAAAACAAATCAAAAAGGCATTTATGTTTTTAGAGTGTTAAGAGTTAACAACATACTTCTAAACACAAGGCTGTCTTTTCAATCTCTGTAGAACACATTTTTATTATGAAAAGAATGCCGTCTGGCTCCTTTTTGGCAATGCGTGAGAATTCTGCTCTAAATAAGTGAGTTTTCCCCTGAAGTTTCTGATGTCCACAAACAATGGCTAAGTTTACCATGCATTTTTTATAGCAGACAAGAAGACACTAAAAGAAAAATGTTTTTTGAAAGATGATTGACACACCTTAAAATTATTCACAACTAAGCAAAGTACAGGGAGACTAATAATGACAAAAATAAGTTAAAAAGTACTACTTGTGGTTTTGAATTACATTTAACAGCAAAGCAAAGTAGAAAACTAGAAATAAACCGTGGGACTTTATTAAAAATGTACTGGCAGAGCCACGTGTGATGGCATATGCCTATGATTCCAGCTACTTGAGAGGTTGAAACAGGAAGATCACAAGTTGAGGGCCAGCCCAATCTAGCAAGACCCCATTTCAAAACACAATTTTAAGAATGGGTAGAGTGCTTGTGGGGCGTGTGCAAGACCCTGAATTTAGTTCTCAGGAGTACAAACAATAAGTTTATATATATATATATATATATATATATATATATATATATATATATATATATATATGTGTGTGTGTGTGTGTGTGTGTGTGTGTGTGTGTGTGTGTTTGTGTGTATGCACACACACATGTCTCCAAATAAGTAAGATCATAACAAAAAAAGTATATAGCAAAATTAAAAATTGTGATTCCAAAAAGATCTTACCACTTTGCATTTAACACCTCGGAATATGACAATGCATTCACAGTATCTACATCTTGCGGGAAATCTCCATTTTCTGAACTTATGGGTGGCAGCTGCTTTTGCCATTAATGGTTGCTGAAATGTTCCAAGGGAACTGGGTCCTTACAACAGAAATGTTAGTATGTAAGAAGGGTAAAATGACAAAAAAAAAAAAAATATATACCACATGATATTATACTTGGAATAATTTTTAGACTTTGAGATTTTTTGTATATTACAAAAAGCTATTATTTTGCATTTCTAACATGAAAAAAATCTCATTTATTGATCGCTTATAAAACACACATTTTTTTTTTCTTTTTTATTTACTTATGACAGTGGAATGTATTAGAATTCATATTACACATATAGAGCATAATAGTTCACATCTCTGCTCATATACAAAGTATATTCATACCAATTTTTGTCTCCATACATGTATTTGGCACAATGATGACCATCTCATTCCACCATGATATCTAACTCCATTTTCTCTCCCTTCCCCTGCCACCCCTCTGCTCTAGAGTTGGTCTATGCCTCCCTTGTTCTCCCTTCCCTACCCCAGGATGAATCAGCCTCCTTATATCAGAGAGAACATTTGGCATTTGTTTCTTTGGGATTGCTTAACTTCACTGAGCATTATCTTCTCCAGCACCATCCATTTATCTGCAAATGCCATGATTTTATTCTCTTTTATTGATGAGTATATAGGATTTTGGAAGAACCCTGCATGTTTTTATGCAGAAATTAACAAGCTGATTCTAAAATTTATATGAAAATGTTAAAGATATGGAAGATTCAAAGAAATTTTAGAGAATTTAGACTGCTTAAGATTCACTGTAGACCTACAGGATTCAAGATTTGAGATATTGTCCTAGAAAGAGACATTTAAATCAACAGAATAAAATAGAATCCAAAAGTAGACTCTCATGTATTTAGTGAAGCTATTTCTTTTTTTAAAATTTATTTTATTTTTTTAAATACTTGACAACTGGAATGCATTTCAATTCTTATTACACATATAGAGCACATTTTTTGTATCTCTGGATATAAAGTATGTTCATGTCAGTTTATGCCATTACACATGTACAATATTTTTTTGCATTACAATTAATAATACACATATAAACAATATTTTTCATATCTCTGTTTGTAAATAAGCTATGATGACACCCATTTCAAGTCTTCATATATGTACTTTGTATAATGATGTCCATCACATTCCACCATCCTTGCTATTCCCCTTCCCCCTCCCTTTCCCTTCCACCCCTCTTCCCTATCTAGAATTAATCTCATCCTCCCATGCTCTCCCTTTCTACCCAATTATGAGTCACTCCTCTTATATCAGAAAAAAACATTCATCATTTGTCTTTTGGGGATTGGCTGACTTCACTTAGCATTATCTTCTCCAAAGAAATCCATTTACCTGCAAATGCCATGATTTTGTTCTTTTTAAATGCTGAGTAATATTCCATTGTGTATAAATGCCACTTTTGTTTTTATCCATTCATTGATCAAAGGACATCTAGGTTGGCTCCACAGTTTAGCTATTGTGAATTGTGCTGCTATAAACATTGATGTGTCTGTGTCCCTGTAATATGCTGTTTTTAAGTCCTTTGGGTAAAGTGCAAGAGGAGGAATAGCTGGGTCAAATGGTGGTTCCATTCCCAGATTTCCAAGGAATCTCTATACTGATTTCTCAACTGGCTCCACCAATTTGCAGTCCTACCAGCAATGTATGAATTTAGGTTTTTTCCCCATATCCTCACCAATACTTGTTGTTGATTTTCTTCATAAGAGCTTCCATTCTGACTGGACTGAGATCATATCTTATAGTAGTTTTGATTTGCATTTCTCTGCTTTCTAGAGGTGATGAGCATGTTTTCATATATTTGTTGATTGATTTTATATCCTCTTTTGAGAAGTGTCAGTTCAGATCCTTGGCCCATTTATTGATTATTTGTTTTTTTGGTGTTTAGCTTCTTGAGGTGTTTATATACCCTAGAGATTTGTGCTCTATCTGATGTGTGAGGGGTAAAAATTTGCTCCCAGGATGTAGGCTTTCTGTTTACCTCACAGATTGTTTCTTTTGCTGAGAATAAAAATTTTAGTTTGAATCCTTCCCATTTATTGATTCTTCCTTTTAATTATTGTGCTATAGGAGTCTTATTAAGGAATTTGGGGCCTAATCCCACATGAAGAGGATTAGGGTCTTGTTTTTCTTCTATTAGACACAGAGTCTCTGGTTTAATTCCTAGGTCCTTGATCCATTTGAGATAAGTTTTGTGCATGGTGACAGATAGGGGTTCAATTTCATTTTGTTGCATATGGATTTCCAGTTTTCCCAGAACAATTTGTTGAAGATGCTCTCTTGTTTCCAGTGCATGTTTTTGGCACCTTTGTCTAATATAAGATAATTGAAATTTTGTGGGTAAGTCTCTGTGTCCTCTATTGTGTACCATTTGTCTACCAGCCTGTTTTGGTGCCCATACCATGCTGTTTTTGTTACTATTGCTCCGTAGTATAGTTTAAGGTCTGGTATATGGATACCACCTGCTTCATTCTTCCTGCTTAGAATTGCTTTAGCTATTATGTGTTCCTTATTTTTCATGAATTTCATGATAGCATTTTTCTATTTCTATGAGGAATACCATTGGGATTTGAATGGGAATTGTGTTGAACCTGTGTCATGCTTTTGGTAATATAATCATTTTAATACTTTGAATTCTGCCTATTCATAAACAAGCAATTTTCTAAGGTCTTCTTTTTATTTTTCTCTTTAGGGTTCTGTAGTTTTCATTATATAGTTCTTTCACATCTTTTGTTAAGTTGATTCTGAAGTATCTTATTTTTTTTTTTTTTTGAGGATATTGTGAATGGAATAGTTTTCCTCATTTCCTGCTAAGAGGATTTGTCACTGATACACAGAAATGCTTTTGATTTATGGGTTTTGATTTTATATCCTGCTACTTTGTTGAATTCATTTACTATTTCTTGAAGTTTTCTGGTGGAGTTTTTGGGGGTCTTCTATGTATAGAATTATATAATCAGCAAATAGTGCTAGTTTAAATTCTTCTTTTCCTATATTTATTCCTGTAATTTCTTTCTTCTGTCTAATTGATCTGGGCCAGTGTTTTAAGAACTATGTTGAATAAAAGTGGTCAGAGAGGACATCCTTGACTTTTTCCAGATTTTAGAGGGAATGCTTTCAGTTGTTCTCCCTTTAGAATGATATTGGCCTGAGGCTTAGCATAGATAGCCTTTATAATGTTGAGATATGTTCCAGTTATCCCTAGTTTTTCTAGTGTTTTGAACATAAAGGGGTGCTGTATTTTGTCAAATGCTTTTTTTGCATCTCTCAAGATGATTATATTATTCCTATCTGTAAGTCCATTCATATGATTAATTACATTTATTTGATTTCTGTATGATGAAACAACCTTACATCCCTGGGATCAATCCCACTTGATCATGGTGCACAATCTTTTGGATATGTTTTTATATTGGATTTGCCAGAATTTTGTCAAGGATTTTTGCATCTATGTTCATTAGAGATATTGGTCTGAAGGTTTCTTTCATTGAAGTGTCTGTGTCCAGTTTTGGAATCCAGATGATATTGGCCTCATAGAATGAGTTTGGAAGTACTCTCTCTTTTTTTCTATTTCCTGAGATACATTGAAGAATGTTGGTATTAGTTCTTCTTTAAAGTTTTTGTAGAACTCAGCTCTGTATACATCTGTTCCTTGGCTTTTCTTGGGTTGGTATTCTTTCGATGGCTTCTTCCATTTTTTCACAGGATACTGGTCTGTTTAAGTTGTGTATATCTTCCTGACACAATCTGGGCAGATCATATGACTAAAGGAATTTATCAATGCCTTCACTGACTTCTATTTTATTAGAGGATAAGTTTTCAAAATAATTTCTAATTATCTTCTGTATTTCTGTAGGGTCTGTATTGATATTGCCTTTTCATCACGTATGCTGGTAATTTGAGTTCTCTCTCTTCTTATCTTCGTTAGCATGGCTAAGAGTCTGTCAATTTTATCTATTTTTTCAAAGAACCAACTTTTAGTTTTGTCAATTGTTTCAATTGTTTTTTTTTTTTTTTTTTTTTTTTTTTTTGTTTTGATTTCATTGATTTCAGCTCTCGTTTTAATTATTTGTTGCCTTATTTTTTGCTGCTGATTTGTTCTTCTTTTTCTAGGGCTTTGAGGTGTAGTGTGAGGTCATTTATTTGTTGACTTTTTCTTCTTTTAAGGAATGAACTCCATGCAATGAATTTTTCTCTTAGTGCTGCTTTCTTAGTGTCCCAGAGATTTTGATATGTTGTGTCTGTGTTCTCATTTACCTCTAAGAATTTTTTATTGTCTGCCTTGATGCCTTCTGTAACCCATTGCTCATTCAGCAACATAGTGTTCAGTCTCCATGTGATGCCGAATATTTAATGTTTAGTTTGTTGTTGATTTCCAATTTCATTCCATTATGATCTGATAAAATGCATGGAGGTACCTCTACTCCTTTGTATTTGCTAAAAGTTACCCTGTGAAATAGTATATGGTCTATTTTTGAGAAAAATCCATGGGCTGCTGAGCAGAAAGCATATCTGCTTGATGCTGGTTGATATATTTTATATATGTCAGTTAAGTCTAAGTTATTGTATTATTGAAATCTATAGTTTCTTTACTTAAATGTTGTTTGAAAGATCTGTCTAGTGGTGAGAGAGGTGGGATAAAGTCACCCAAAATTATTGTGCTGGGAGGTCACTTTGACTCTTGAACTTGAGAAGAGTTGTTTGATGAACATTTTTGCACCATTGTTTGTGGCATATATATTTATGATTGTTAAGTCTTGTTGATGTATGGTTCCCTTGAACAGTATGTAATGTCCATCTTTATCCCTTTTGATTAGCTTTAGATTGAAGTCTACTTTATTTGATATGAGTATGGAGACCCCTGCTTGCTTCCTCAGTCTATGTGAGTGGTATGATTTTCAAAACCTTTCACCTTCAGTCTGTGTATGTCTTTTCCTATCAAATCAGAATCCTGTAGGCAGCATATTCTTGGATCTTTTTTTTTTTTTTTTTTTTTTAAATTCAGTCTGCTATCCTATGTCTTTTGATTGGTGAGTTTCAGCCATTAACATTTAGGGTTACTATTGAGATATGGTTTGCATTTCCAGCCATATTTGTTTATTTTTGTTACCTAACTTGACTTGTTTTCCTCTTTGATTAGTTTTTCATGTAGTGTACTACCTCCCTCTGCTGTTTTTCATGGTTGTTTTTTAATTCCTCTTCATGAAATATTTTGCCAAGGATGTTTTGTAGTGCTGCCTTTCTAGATGTAAATTATTTTAACTTTTGTTTATCATGGAAGTTTTTCTTTCTTCTTCAAATCTGAAGCTTAGTTTTGCTGGATACAATATTTTAGTTGGAACCCATTATCTTCCAGAGTTTGAAATATATTATTCCAGGATCTTCTAGCTTTCAGGGACTGTATTTAAAAAATCTGCCATTATCCTAATTGGTTTCCCCTTATATGTAATCTGATTCCTTTTTCTTGTGGCTTTTAAAATCCTCTCCTATTTCTGATTGTTGGGCATTTTCATTATAATGTGTCTTGCTATGGGTTTTTTGTGATTTTGCATTTTCAGCGCCCTGTAGGCTTCTTGGATTTGGATTTCCATGTCATTCTTCATTTCTGAAAAGATTTCTGATATTATTTCATTTAACAGATTGTTCATTCCTTTGGTTTGGACCTGTGTGCCTTCCTCTATCCCAATAACTCTTAAATTTGGTGTTTTTATGTTATCCCATATTTATTGGGTGTTCTGCTTGTGATTTTTTTATCATTTTTGCTCTTCTGCTACATTCTTTTCAAGATGATAGACTTTGTCTTCCTGGCCTGATGTCCTATCTTCTAAGTTGTCTACTCTGCTGGTGATTCTCTCATTTGTGTTTTTAATTTGGTTTATTATTTATTTCATTTCAAGGATTTCTTTCCTTCTTTCTTTCTTTTTTTTATACCTCAATCTCCCTGTAGAGATCATCTTTTGTTTCTTGGATTTGTTTATGTAGCTCATTGTCAAAGTGATCTGTCAATGTCTGTATTTATTGTCTAATGTCTTCTTTGAGATTTCAAAACATCTGAATAATGTTAATCTTGAAATGTTTCTCTGTCATTTTTTTCTGCTGTTTTTGATAACTCTTCTAATGATGTGTGTCTTCAATTGTTTCTGGTACTTTCTTCCCTTATCTTTTCATGTTGCTGGCATTTCTTTCCTGCTCTGTGGGACTGGTGTTATTGCTTTTATCCTATAGATTTCTAGTGCTCTTTTATATTCCAAGATCCCTCCTTTGTGGGGAAGGACAATGTTGACAGTTCCCAATATCAACAATACATCACCTATGTGTAAATTACTGCTATTAAGACATTTATACTTAGTCTCAATGTCTAGTAATGTTGGATTCAATAATAATTTAAAATATAATCAGTAATTTCATAGAAGGTGTACATTTTCTGGCAGGAAACAGAGAACTGAGGGTCAGGTGTCTGATGATATGTTAACGGGGAAAGATGTGAGGGCAATGGGGTTAATAAAACTTAGGAAATTTGGAGGAGAACTCTAATCAAGAGTGTTAGTAGCAGGAGAATAGACAGCAGGTAATTTAGGGGAGACAAGTACGTGGCAGGACAGTAGAATGCATAAAAAACAAACACATATATGAATTTAGAAAATTACAAGAAGTAAAAATTAGGAGGTTGAAAGAGGAAGAGAGAAAGGAAGAAAAAGAAAAAAGAAAAAAGAGAACAGAGAGAGAGAGAAATATAAAAGGGAGTCTTATGCAATTCCTCTATATGATATTATTCTGGTGACTCAGTTCTTAAAGTTCTATTTCATACAAAGTTCTTAGTTTCACATATGTTGGAGTTGTGAGGACCAGAGGAGGAGGGGTAGAGGAGAAAGAACGAGGATAAAATGGAAGAGAAGAAAACAAAAAACAAAACAAACAAACAACAAATCACTCTCAGAGTTCGGTTTTCTTCTCTTCTCTTTCTGTAGGTGGAGTTGTCTATTCCAAGCTTGAGTCTCTGCCCTCAGGGTGGTGCAGGCAGTCCATCCTGAGGTACTTCAAAGTGAGCTGGGTGAGCAGCTGCTCCTGGTCTTCTGGGAAGGTGTGGGCAGGCACACAGACCTGGGAGACAATCAGCTTTCTCAGGTTCCTTATCTGGCCCAAGAAAGGAGCACAAGCAGCCAAGGTGGAGGGTGCCCAGGTGCAGTGCACTTCCACCTTCTGGACAGAGTCCAGCTGCAGTAGTCTCAGGACCTTCAAGGCCAGCCTCAGAAGAATAGGTGCTAAGCAACTCAGTGTGACCCTGTCTCTAAATAAAATACAAAATAGGCCTGGGAATGTGGCTGAGTGGTTGAGTGCCCTGAGTTCAATCTCTGGAACAATAGTTGAGAAAGAAAGAAAATTGAAAGCAACATAAATTAAAGTGGAAATCCTAATGTTCAACATAAAGGTAAAATCACACTGAGAGGCAAAATCTAAGTCTTAAATTGGTGAATAAGAAAAAAATCAAATAAAACAAAATTGTTCCTGCCTCCACACAGATGAGATGGGAATGGGGTAGTGCTCAGGGCAGTGATTGACTTATAGGATCTGAGCAGATGGGCCAGGCTGGGATCCTCAGCATGACAGGGTTGGACTCCTGGGATCCAGGACACTTGTGTTTCTCCTCTGGCTCTGAAGAAGCTTTTATTGACCTCCCTGACCACGCCCCCCAACTCCACCTCTTGACTAGCATGCCATCAGAAAGAAGTATCTAATCACATTCCCAATCTCCACCCATGTAACCCTGATTGGATTTTCTTTCTCCAGATTAACTGATATAGTCAGATTTTCATGCAAGAGCACAGAATCAGGGATAGTGAGGGTCAGGGATGCCTCTGTCCATGCACTCCACACCATGGACTGAATTTTGCCCATATGTGACCCTCCTGTTCCTGCCTGTGAGACAGAAAAACCCTTAATCCATAAACTAAGAAAAACTAAAACTCCAAAATATCATTGTAAAGGAAACCTTGGCCATATCAAAATTATTTAAAAAAATAATTTTAAAAAATTCCAGAGAGAAAACAGGTCTTTGAAGACAGTAGCATCACCTGTGAAGAAAACAGAATGGACACCAGATATCCAACTGCCAACAGTCACATAGGTATCCAGTTACCGTGCAGCATATCTAGGCCTACTCAGAGAGGAGGCATGGACAAGGAGGGTGGAATCAGTCTTCAAGGCTTACAAAAAGACTTCTTCAGTTTGTCTCTTTGTACTGGGGATCAAACCCATTGGTGTTCTATCACTGAGCCAGATCCCTAGCCCTTTCTATTTTTTTTTTTTTTTTTTTTTTTTTTTTATTTAAAGACAGGTTCTCACTGAATTGCTTAGTTTCTCACTAAGTTGCTGAGGCTGGCCTCAAACATGCCATCCTCCTGCCACAGTCTCCTTTTAATTTTTTAAAACAATGTAGGTACTGACATTATTTTCTTTTCCTTTGGCACTGGGGATGGAACCCAGGGGAGCTGTAACACTGAGCTACATCCCCAGCCCTTTTAATTTCATTTCCAATTAACTAATTAAATTATTCATTTTTGTAGTTTTGGTACCTAGGATTGAACACAGGGGCACTGTACCACTGAGGTACACTGCCAGCTTATTTTTATTTTTATTTTTATTTTGAGACAGGTTCTTGCTAAATTGCTGAGACTGGCCTTTAATTTGAGATCTTCTGGCCTTAGCCTCCTAAGTAGATGGGATAACAAGTGTTCACCATCACACCCCATTTCAAATTAAAAAATTTAAAAGGTACAGCATTTGCCTAGCATGTACAAGGCCCTGGGTTTGATCCATAGCACCAAAAATAAACAAACCTATAAATCCAAAACCTGTGTTCAAGTATACTTGTTAGAGGTTGTTTGTTTTTTTGTTTGTTTCCATGAATCTCATTGTAGTTACTTGTAGGAAAAAAAAATCCAAATGGTAATTCATATGATAAACACTTAGAAGAGCCATGGTTAAAAATCTTTTGGTAATATGCTGTAACCAGCTATTAACAAGGTGATTTGGTTGTTTTAATATAGTGTCCAGAACTATGTATGACAATATGTTAGTTTTTTTAATGAATTTAGTGCAATTTTGAAGCAAATATTAATAAACAGCCAAATAAATATAACTTGAAAAAGTTATGTCTTATTTGACAGGGTTTCCCATCATATCAAATTAGGCTAATTGGGTTAATATCTCTCTTCTAGAAATCCCTTGAGAATTTCTGGATCCCTCTGTAATATCCCAATGTTAGCTCAAGGTCAAGTGACAATGCAGAATTTGATCCTAGAGAAGTTAGTCACCAATCTCAAAAGGTTTACAGCACTTAGTGAAAGTAGGGTCTTAGATCATTATAAAAGATAAGTCATTTATCCAGAGTGATGAAAGATTTTGAAAGCTAATACAGAAAGTTATGTCATAGGAAATAGTACTTCAACTTTTATCATAGATGACTAAGTTTTCCTTTTTTTCAAGTAATCAGAGACCTTGTTAAAACCAACCTAAAACTTCAGAGGCTGAAGGTCCAAAGCCAGCCTCAGTAAGAGCAAAGCACTACTAAGCAACTCAGTGAGACCCTGTCTCTAAAGAAAAATACAAAATAGGACTGGGGATGGGGCTCAGTGGTCGAGTATCCCCCTGAGTTCAATCCCCAGTTTGTGCCTCACCCCACCCCCCCAAATAAACCTAATCTGAAGCATAAAAAGTTACCTATCCCCACTACTGAGCATTGAACCAAGGGTACTCTACCACTAAGCCACATGCTGAGTCATTTTGGTTTTATTTTTAAATAGGCTTGACAAATTGCCAAGTCTCATCTGAATCTTGACATCCTCCTGCCTCAGCCTTCTGGGAAGCTGGAATTACATGCATGGCCCACTTCACCTGTCTTGAAATGCACTTCTTAGAGTGAAGCTCTTTGACAGCTGTTCATCTGGAACATTCACATGAAAGCCATCACAATTTTTAATTATCTTTGGTATCATTTGCCCACCAATTTCAAAATGTGCTTGAAAATGAACCATAATAGTCTCAGCTGGAGTGCAGAAGAAAGGCTCTCCTGGAGTTCCTTGGAATTTGTGGGTCCCATTCTGTGTTTTATTAATCTCTTGAGAACCAAAGATAAAATCTTATGATCTTATTTGGAAAGTCAGGGGTTTGGAAGAATTTCTTTTGGATAAGGTGATGGTTTTGGCAGAGTCCTCCTGAAAGTTTCTTTGATCAAACTATCAAGCTTAAGGACCTTCTCCTGCATGATCCCTTGGCCTCCATTTTTGTGAGGTTTTTGGTACAAATAAATTCACTTTGATTTGCAGACTTTCACAGTAGCAGCATCAGCAGGGACACTGTGGTCATGGAATATTCTAAGCCGTGGTCAGTGTTGGCTTCCTTGAGTTTTGTAAATCTGATGTCAATCATTTGATACACACATGGCTGCTGGACTGTGTGTGTGTGTGTGTGTGTGTGTGTGTGTGTGTGTTGGTA
Organism: Marmota flaviventris; assembly: GCF_047511675.1. Lineage (NCBI taxonomy): Eukaryota > Metazoa > Chordata > Mammalia > Rodentia > Sciuridae > Marmota > Marmota flaviventris. The sequence continues at coordinate 86,216,149 of NC_092507.1, forward strand.
CTGGGGATTGAACTTGAGGCCTTTTACTACTGAGTTGCATCCTGAACACTTTTTCTTTTTTAATTTGAGAGAGGATCTCAGTATTGGAACCTTCAATCCTCCTGACTCAGCCTCCCAAGTTGCTGGGATTATAGGTGTGCATCTTGGTACATGGCCATAGATCATTTAAAACCCTTGAAAGACTACATTGCACCAGTGGGCAAGTACCATACCTATAAGATGAATAATAGCCTTGGACTGCAAAATTCCTCTGGATGAAGCTTTCAGGGAACCCAGATTTATCCTGCTGAATATGTCAATGATGTAGGGTGTGCTCATTGATAAAAGGCTCTCATTTCTTCTTTAAAAACGTTTAGATTTTTATCAGAAATATCAATTTTTACTAGTTAGGGCACAAGTGACTTCCTGATGAATAGCAGGACAAAGAGAGCACTTATCCTCTGGAGTCCTCCTAGGTCAAATCTCTCTCAGATTGCACTGCTAGTAGACAATTCAAAGTGTTCAAGCTTTTTATAACAGTTGCTATAATATTAATAAGTGATTTTCTTTCCAATTTAGAGATTCCTACCTGAGGTACAATTTCACTTACAAAAGAATGAAATCCTGAGCCCTTTTGGTCATAGATACATTAATCCATTTTCTGTTACTGTTATAAAATACCTGAGACAGGCTCAGTTTATTTTTTTTAAACAGATTTATTTATCCCACAGTTCTGAAAGATGCAAGGCCAAAATCAGGCAGCCCTCTTGGTTTGGCCTTTTGGAGGAAGCCAGAGCAAAACCTGGGGCTCAGGCTCAGGCTTCTAAACAGCTCTCAGGAGGACTGACTCAGCATCTCAGGAGAGCCATTCCTTTCTAAGAACACACATCCAATGACCTCCCAGGAGATTCTGCCTCCTAAAATCACCACAATGAGGTTGATCTTTCTAATACATGAAGCTTTCTAATACATGAAACTGCACCAAACCATAGCGTAGGGAAACAGCTTGATGTGATCTGAGCCATCTCAGTCATAATGCCATTTTACCCACCAGTTAATCCTGACATACATCCCAAGCCCTGGAGGCCAACAAAGTTGTTAACAATCACAGAAACATGTTGTCCCAGTCTCTGATTCCCAGACCTTTACTTTTTTCTTTTGCCATTTCTTTTGTACTGGGGATGTAATCCAAGGGTGTTTTACCCACCATCACTTTTATTTTTTATTTTAAGACAGGATCTCACTAAGTTGCTGAAGATCTTTCTGAATTCTCCAGATGGCCTTGAACTTGCCATCCTCCTGCCTTAGCCTCCCCAGCTTCTGGGATTACAGGCATGCCCCCACCCAGCCTGGCCTGACCTGTTTCTTAATATCCACTGACGTGTCAGACACATTATTGTTTCTAAGAATGTCCAAGTATCATCCCAGCGGAAGTCCAGCATCTTGCTGATGCCTGAGACATGCTTCTGTCCTTTAGTCTCCAATAAAAAGCACTGGATGCAATCTTGGGTCTATCTGTCCCTAGCATTGGTCTCACGGACCCACCTTCCTTGCGAAAGTTACATAAGTTGCTTTGAGACAATTATCAAGGGCCACAAGTGTCCTGGAGTGTAGTACAGGGCCACATTTCTCTGAAGCACAAAACAGTTGGGCTTGGGAACACATGACAGACTAATCAGAGGTCATTTCATGTAGGACCTTAAGTTAGGGATGTCACCAGCTTTTTAAGAGGCATTTCTGTCCTTTTCAGGTAGGAGACAGGATGAGCTACTGGGCTCTACCCACTTAGGTGGAAAATTTTATTTTATTTTAATTTTTTTGTGTGTGTTGTTATCACACAAGGTGAATCATACAACATTCATGAGAGAAAGGGTCAAAGTGAATCCCATTATCCAACTCTTGGTGGTGGTATGATGTCACAATCCTTTACCACATCTGCCTCTGCATATTGACAGGAGGAATGTATAGTTTAAGTTAGATACAAACAAAAAAAATTCTATGAATTTGATAAAGTAAATCCCATATACCATCTCCAATTAAGCATGATTGAGTTCCTCTACAAATATACCATAAGCATCTATTTTTGAACCCTGATGCAAAGAAAAGACCACCAACTACAATTTTAAATTTAATTAAAGCAAGCTTGTGTTTGTGTACATGATGAGACTGATCAGTGGCTGTCTCTCCCAACACAGGCTAAAGACCAGCTCCTCAGCACTACAGGAACAAGGTTTTACAGCACAAAAATTTGCAAAGGGGATGTCTTGAGAACTTACAGCTAACAGGATTTTGACAAGTATAATACAAAGGCAGATATTAGGTTAATGATCTACATGGCATGATATTTCAAAGTAGGGAGTAAATTTAAATCCCAATATTAGAATTTATGAGACACCACTGAAGTTTCAGAGAAGGTTGTTATCTGGTCCGGGAAAGCCAGGCATGGGTGATATCAAGGCACAGGCAGGAATTGCAAACAAGTTTAGAAAATTACAGTAATTTATAGTAAAACAGAAATGAACTTTTCATGGCTTTGTGACGAGATGGTTCTCAATCTTAAGATGAAATCAGGCTGGGTTCATCACTATCCATCCCATACAGAAAACTATAATTTATCTTATAAAGAGAAATTCTATTTGCCTCTAGAATTTCCTTTGAACCAATGTCTAGTTGTTAGTTTTCTTATGTGTGGTTGACAATATCATGGTTCTGTTTTGATTTTATTTGTATTGTTAAATATGAGGGAGAAATGCTAATTATCAGAATATACTTGGAAAATACTTGAGTGTGCTTGGAAAATGACTAATTAATCCATTGGATGGATTAATCCACTGATTAGATTACAGCTCTCTTGATTTGATCATTTCTCCTCTTGCATTAATACAGCACCTGTTTTTTAAGTTTAAAAAACATTTATTACAGTGTATTTTTACATACTTATATACTGTAATAAATTGTTGTATTTTGGTTATGGTTATTTTCTTATGGTGACTAATGTATGAATCACACTTCCTCGTGGGTATGTATGTGCAGGAAAGAACTCGGGGTTGCTACTATCTGTGGTTTCAAGCATCCACTGGGGTCTTAAAGTGTCCCTTGAGGATACAGGAGAGGGACTGCTTTACTGGGATATGCCACCTCGGAAATTGTTAACAGGAAACCAAAGAGTTCAACCCTTGAATTCTCAAGTTTCTATCCATTTACTTAAAAAATTTACGTGGATGTGCCAATATTGTACCAGGGACACTGTGCAGGAATACGGTTGAGGAAGGCCAGGTTTGGCTCCATAAAATAAAAAAATAATAATAATAATATATTTTAAAAAATGCAGGAAGGAAAAGAATTACATGGTGGGGGAAAAAAAGCCTAAATTATTTGAAGCATTTACTTTCGGCTGGAGGCTACTTAACAGCGGCATGGTGTGCTGGGGCGACCGTGCGCACATATTCTATCACTCGATCCGCATCAACAGCCCTGTGCAGTACTGACGCATCAACCATGAAGAAACAGACTCGGAGAAGGCCCCCACCCTTTCCACTGTTTCCTACATGGTTACTCCCAACCTCGTGGAGGCAAGGGGAGGGCAACCAGGACTTCTGACTCCAAAACGTTTGCTTTTTGCTAATGGCCCCTAAAATTGTAAGTAAATATTATGTAATTTTTTTCTAATCAAGCAAAGTGAGCAAGGACTTGAGGGGAACACCCAAAGCACAGTGGGAACAGATGCGAGTCCTTGCAGGTAGCTTTCCTTCCAGGTGCGCTATCTGTGGTGTGGCCCTTGGGTTCCCCACTAGCTCTCCCTGCAGACCTGGGCGTTCTGATGTCAAAGGCTGGCTTTTGGGGGCAGCTGAGGAAGTCTGTGCCTCCTGCAAGGACACACAGCTTCCCCATCTGGACAGAAGGGCACTTCCCCACTTTCCACCCAGTTTGCTTCGACCCCTCCCCCAACCCGCCAGCTTCTCCAACTTTTTCCATGCTGCCCAAGTCCAAGGGATCCAGGGCCCTTCTAAGGTCTTGTCCCAGAAATAACGATGCACAAAAAGAGCTTGTGATGAGGTGGCTCTTGCACTGCCCACCTCGAAGGAGGTGGGACCCCCGGAGCAGACAGGGCAGTGCCATCAGGGGAGCCATCAATGTTTACAGCACCGAGCACCTGGGAGCTGCTGGAGACGCTAATTCTCGGTCAAAGACCCTGAGTCTGTGAGAGTGAGACCCAGGAATCTTTGATGAACAATTTCCTTGGTGGCTTTTCAGGCATGCTAAAATTTAGGGGACCAAGGCATCTCCCCGAGGAGTGGGACACAGAAAGCACCTAGAAGCTCCTAAATCCTCGGCCCAGGTGGGGAGAGGCTGGGAATCCTCTGCTACTAAACACTGAAGTTGCTGAGGGGGGTTGGAGACTTAAAGGGGCCTCTGGGCTTTCTCAGTGCCTTTGGCTTTCTCAGTGACACCGTCCTTCCCATGTAAAGGGTGAGTAACCCTTCTTAATACAGCAGCATTTAAAGGACACCTCATACCCAAACCATGACTGGGACACATGCCTTTGACCCATGTACACTTCTCCCCAACTTCTCAAAGAGCTTATAGAGACTGGACTCTGCCTGCTAAAGTCCTCTGACAAGACTGGTTTTAGCTGGGGTAATGGCAACTCATCACCTTGAACTAGGGAGAGCAGGGAGGTGGGGCTGGAGAGGTGCCCCCAGGGCAAAGCTTGCCAAGAGGCAGTTGGCAGGCTTGCATCATGTTTCAACATGGCCTGAGGTCATTTTCATTTCCAGAAGGCTGTTGAGAGGACCAAGTTCCCCAGAGTGAATTAACAAGAAATAGGGACACTATCAGAGGATTCAGTGGCACCAGGTGGGAAAGACTGGCTTGCGCTTGAGTGACATGGCACCCTGGGCAACTTGACTGGAGGCTGATGATTTGCACTACACAGAGGAGTAAAACTTCTCTTGGTTCAGGGATATTTATTTCTGTAGTGACAAGGGTAGCAAGACTGGCCATTAAGGCAGATGGGGAGTTGAGGCCCTGGGTTCCCAGAGATGACACGAGGCCAGGCTCTGCCTGCAGCAGGAGTCACAGGATCTCTAGTCCAGGAAAAGCAAAACCCAGCAGGAAAGCTAGATTCACCAGCAACTAGGATCCAGTTTTCCAGTTTCATCTACCCAGTAACCTCCAAGATGCCCCTATCTCAGGTGCAGAAACCAAGGCCTTGGGGCCAGCACTTTCATATCTAGCTGACAGAGACCTCAAGGTGAGCCCTAAAAGACTCGAAGGCCAACATCGGTTTGCATTCAAGTTCAAGCTCTCCAAGCATCAGGACACTACCCAGGGGCACCAACAGTGCTTCTTCCCCCACCCACTGTGTCCAATAACAAAAAGATACAAATAGAAAATCACTTTATGGGATGGGGGAGATCTAGTTTTGAATTAATTTTCAAGTCTACTCTCCAGAGTCAGCACCAAACACAGAAAAATGAAATCTGAAGCTAGAGCCACCTGTAAATCAGCCACTAGGGGGCAGGCTTGTCCCAGTACGTCCCCTCTCCCCCAAGCAATTTTCTACTGCTGGGTTCTAGAGTCAGATTTCATTGTGCCCAGTAGAGGGAATGGTCAGCTCCTGGGTGGACTCTGCCTCAGGTCGGGGTTGTCCATTTTCCCTTAGCTGATTTATTTTTCTGTCCCTTCTTCTCTTCCTCCTCCTCCTTATTGTCTTTTTGCCCTTCTTTCTCCTCCCCCTTCTTCATCTCCTTCTTTCTTCGTACTGGGCATTGAACTCAGGGGTGATTAAGCACTGAGCCACATCCCCAGCTGTTTTTATTTTTTATTAAGGCAGGTTCTCACTAAGCTACTTAGGGCCATGGTAAGTTGCTGAGCCTGGCTTTGAACTCATTATCCTTCTGCCACAGCATCTGAAGCCAGTGGGATTACAGACACTTGCCACAACATTTGGCTCCCAGCCATGTTTTCTTTTGAGACAGGATCTCACTAAGTTTTCCATACTAGCCTCAACCTCATGATCCTCTGGTTTCAGCCTCTTGAATAGCTGGATTATAGGCAGGTACCACCATGCTCAGTTTAAATGTAAGCCATGCTAAAAGCCACATATAGTATTTGAGAGCATTTGGAAATAAGAAATGGAAAATGTTAATTGTGAGATGAGGCTCGATTGTCATGTGTATCTTGTACACATGACAGTGTGCCACTGTGGAGTGAAATCCAGGGAAAGAAATAGATCAGAAGAGTCCAGCCTATTAAAAATATTGAGCAGTACCAGGTTTGGTGACATGCCCCTGTAATCCAAGCTACTTGGGTAGTTAAAGATGCCCTCTTCCTAGCACCTCCCCCCAGCCCTGTTTTGTCAGAGTTTGACATAGAGTGGTGTCATTTTGATGGAAAACTTTCACCATTAGCTCCACCTGTAAGTACACAGGAGTTCACGGCTGATAGACATCCTCAGCAAGGACACAACCAATGTTGGTTTCCTTGAGTTGTCTTAAACTGATGGCAACAGTTTGGAGTGTGTGTGGTTGTAGGTGTTTAAAACCCTTTAAAACTAGGAAGGCAAGCATGAGGACTATAAAAGGAATAATCACCAATGGCCAAGAGATAGGTATGCTGATCCAGCTTGTTGCCTGATTATTTATTTATTTTTAGTATTGAAGATTGAACCTAGGGGCATTATACAAGTGTAGTAAAAGGTTGGTCTCCCCAGTGTCAATCCAATAACCAGGACACAGTTTTCAGAAAAAGGAAAAAGAATGTATGTTACTTTTCTAGCAAAGGAGGAACATAGGGGACTGCTGTCCCAAAGGCTGTGACCTGCCCATCAGCAGGAACAGGTTGTTTTTAAAGAGGTGTTTCAGAGAAAATGAGATTAGAAAGGAGAAACCAGGGAGGAGAAGATCAGGGAAAGGAAGTTCAGGGAGGAGAAGGTTAAGGGGAAAAAAAAAATTAAGTTTCAAAGCCACAAGGGATATAGTGAGAAACTGATATGACTCCATTTTTGAGAAACCAGCCTCTACCTCAGAGCAAAGCCTGTCCAAGGAAGGGGGCATGACCCTTGTCCTTGGAAAAACACACAGAACACTCCTAGGCACATACCCACCCTGCTGAGTTGTTTATCTACAAATACCAGGAGATATCTGTGGTGCCAGGTGTCACTGACTCCGTTAGGCTAGGTGAGGACCCATAGCAACCCCCAGCAATCACCAATCAGCATGAGACAGGGAAAATACCTGGGATGCCAGATGACCCTCCCAGTAGTTTATGGTGATTGATAATATGTTGGGAAACCATGTAGTCCAGCACATACTCCCCTCGTGGCTTGAAGCAATCAGTTCAAAGGAATCCCCCTCTTGTACTCACCAATCACCCCTACCCAAATTGTTCCCACCAGTGAATGTGCTAATCCTGTTTTAGAGTTGTTTTATGATTTTCTCTTGGCATGTGATGCTTTGCTAAGAGATGCTATGATGTATGTGAAGTCCCTGCCTTCCCCAAAGAGTGTATAAAAAACTGCTCAAACCCTGGGCTCAGGGCCTCTCAGTGTCACCAATTGCTGTGTGAGCAGAGGACCCAGCTAGCTCGCAATAAACGCCTCTTTGCTGCTTACATATATCTCACTCTCTGGTGGTCTTTTGGGGGTCCCGATCTGGAGCATAACAATAATAAAAGAGCATCAAGTGAAGCCCTGTTACACATTCCCAACCCCCTCTTCTTTGGAGGAACTGGGGATTGAATGCAGGATTGTTTGATCACTGAGCACATCCCCAGTCCTTTATGTTTTTATTATGAGACAAAGTCTCACTAACTTGCCCAAATTGTCCTTAAGCTTGCAATCCTCCTGCCTCAACTCCTAAGTTGGTGAAATTACAGGTGTGTGCCACGGTGTCAACTACAACCTCTTTTTTTTAAACACCCACCCCCAAATTTTATTCATTAAAGAAGATAACACAAGTCACATTTTTAAGAGAGAGAGAGAGAGAGAGAGAGAGACAGAGAGAGATTTTTTAAGAGAACAAGTTTTATTTAAAGGATAGAACAGAAACAGACTTCTCTCATCACAACATCATACATGTATTCTGTAAGAGAGAGAATTTTTTAATATTTATTTTTTTAGTTTTCGGTGGACACAACATCTTATTTTATTTTTATGTGGTGCTGAGTATCGAACCCAGCGCTCCACACATGCCAGGTGAGCATGCTATCGCTTGAGCCACATCCCCAGCCACAAGTCACTTTTTACTTTTTTCTTTTTCTTCTTTTGGCACCAGGGGTGAACCCAGGGACAGTTAACCACTGAACCATATTTCTAGTCTTTTTCAATTCAGTAAATACAACCTAATGGAAGAGATTGAATTGTAAGTTAGAAGTGAAAGATGGAGACCAGGCAGAGATACATAAGGGAGTTTATTTTTCAGACTTGACAAGAAAGACCATCTCTCTATGGAGAGAGGGCAAAACAGGCTTGAGTTCTGAGTCTTTTATGGGGGAGGCTCAGGAATCAGAGCTGAGCGGGTCCCAATGCTGGTGGTTAAGGGTCAGGTTGGTATGAGGGGGTGGTGAGCCTTTCTCAGAAACACCCTTGGGTGGGAAAGTGAAGCTTTTTCCTGAAATGGCAGCTGTCAGTTAAGATGGCCATCCAGGTACTAAGCAAGGACCTTATATTCCCTCTTTTTTGTTTTTGTGTTGGGCCCCATAGGGAAGAGGAATGTAGGTCAATCTTCTCTAACTGCTTCCTGCTGGGAAAGGGCAGTGTTTGAATCATTGGGACACTGAGGGAGGTTGAGTGGTAGTGGAATGTGTCCCAAGTGGCCCAGTTTTGGTGAGGGATTAGTATTCCTTCAGTAGAGGAGAGCTGTGTTTTCCTATGTTCAAGGTCTTGTTGGAGTTGTTTTATCTTGTCCTTTACTATACCAGATTGATTGACATGTTAGTAGCATTCCTCCTGTAGGTTCAGACAAATCTACCTTTCTTGGCCATAAAAAGGTCAAGGCCCCTTGGATTCTGCAGAGCCACAGCAGCTAAAGAATCAAGATGCCATTGTATGGCTAGTATGGTTTGAGCAACTTGCTGTAAGTCTCTTGGAAATTGGAATGGTAATCCCTGGTGGTGACACCCCTGGGAGGTAAGTGCAGAGTGAGGGAGGAGGGCAAAAATGAAAAAGGGAAGGATAGCACTCATGGTTCTGCAGTGTTCTTGTGGTCCTCAGAGACCAAAGGAAGATTGGAGGTTCTGGCCTTGGAGAGACACAGAGAGGGCAGAGAGGACTGTCTTAAATGGGGGTTAGAAACTCGATATGGAATGTCCTCAAGGTGGGCCACCAAACAAGTGGTAATAATGACCTGATAGGGTCCAGTCCATTTTGCAGAGAATTGAGAGGAGGAGGCAGGCTTTTTGAGGGTGGTAAAATACCAGGTCACCAGGAGACAGAGTGGGAGAAAGAGAAGAGGCAGAATTGGCTTTGCCAGAACAATGTCTGTCCCTGTGTTGACAAAGAAGGTTCCTAATGTATGCAAGAAGGGGCCAGAAAAGATGAGGAGCAAGGGGTAGTGGAGAATCAAGGGTTTTTAGCTGAGCAGGGAGGTGGGCTGTCCATATAAAAGCTCAAAGGGGAGATGTTGAGTGGCTTCTTTGCGAGGGCCTGTGACAGAGAAAGAGCCAAGGAAGGAGTTTAGCCCAATGTAAATGTAATTCAAGGGACAGTAGATAATGAGGGAGGCTCCCTTTACCAAAGTGAAGGCTCTGATGAGGGCAACAAGTTCAGCCTGCTGATATTGGGAGTGGAGGCTCTTACACAACTGAGGCTAGAGAGTCTATTGCCTGCCCTGTTCCATGAATTCGCTCCTGAAGGAAGGGGGAGCCATCTTTAAACCAAAACTCAGAGTAAAGTTGCCAAGGGGAATGGATGGGGAGGTTGAGAATCGTGGTGCTGGGCCAAGATCTAAGTTAACTTTTGTGTCTCAAGAGGAGACTTGTCACTGCCATCTCTTGGGGGTAGAGTTGTGAGGAGGAGGGGAGGAGAAGGGTAGAATCACTTCCCCAAGGGAACTGGTGTGTGGATAAAGAAGATCCCTAGGTGAATGGAAGAAGGTGTGTGGTCATTGTCCTGGTGAGAAAAGTTTTTGGGAACAAGTCTGCTCTTCAAAGAGAGGGACAGCATCAGCAAGGAGGGAGAGCAGGTGTTGTGATTGGGCAGAAAAAGGAGGAGGTTTTGAGACAGATGTGAACGGGCTCGTGGTGTGAGGTGATAGAAGGACTGGGAATGTCCACCTCAGCAGTGGGTCATGGGAAGGCACTGGCCAACAGAATAGGGGATGGTCCTAAGGTAAGGGTGAGGGTCAGAGGAGCAGTAGGTGAGTCTGCATGGAAGCTTCTATGAGGGGAGAAGGAGAGCATAGCCCCCAACTTTGTGAGGATGTCCCTTCCCATAAGGGGAACAGGACACTGTGGAATGACCAAAAAGGAATGAGTAAAAATTAGAGAACCACAAGCACAAACAAGGCTAGGTGACTGTAAGGGTTGGTAGTCGGTCCCCAGAACACCTTGAGGACTGAATATGTAGCCCTGTATCTAGGAGGTAGGAGACGGGCCTACCTGACATGTGCAGTGTTACCCTGTTTTTCCATGGAGTGATGGTAGTGGTTGAGTGATGGGGACCTGGATCTTTTCACTCCTCTGCAGCCAGTCCTAATAGTTGAAAAGGGGAACTGAAGGGACAGATGTCTGGGGAGCCCGCATGTGCTCAGGGAATGTGAACAGCCCAGTGTCCCTCTTGATGATATTTAGGACAAAAATCCAGAAATTATGAGGCTTGGGACATATACAAGCCCAGTGACCCATCTGACCACATTTAAAACATCATCTGATTGGTCCTGAGGGACCATCCCATGGGCCAGTGATACCAGGGACAGATGGCTTGAGCGAGCATCTGATATCTCAGCTTTCAGTCCTTCTCATCTCTCTCATTATACACCTTAAAGGTCACTTCCAGAACCTCAGCTTTGGGATTTAGAAGCCCCTTCTCAAAGCATGTGTCACAAGGAGACAAAATCGCAATGTATGCAGTCCAGGGAGAGAAATAAAGAATGTCCACATTCTTCTGCCCCTTTCAGTGCTGTATTCACTCAAATTATTCAATACATTTTCACTCTATAGGTTCTTTTTTAATATTTATTTTTTAGGTGTAGATGGACACAACATCATGCCTTCATTTTTATGTGGTGCTGAGGATTAAACCCATGTCCTGCCCATGCTAGGCGAGTGCTCTACCACTGAGCCACAATCCCAGACCTCTATAGGTTCTTAATCAAGAAAATGACAATCCTTAATGCTAGGCACTGCAATATGCATAAACAATTCACAGCAAACAATTCTAGATTAATTTTAAGCACTGCAAGCACACTTAATCATGACAGGCTAATGACAGACATTCCCTCTGCATGCTTATTCTTCTCAAGCCTGCTTGCTGAGCCAGTCCCCCCAAAATACCTTTTACCTTGTAGGGGAACCAAAGAATGCTTCTCCCTCCCTGTTCTCATGGGTAGGTTTTAGGAGTCTCTGCTGTGTCTCTAACAACTCTCTTCCAATTTTTGTCTTTTCTTTTTAGTACTTATAAGGTTCTTGCTTAGCACCTGGATGGCCATCTTAAATGGCAGCTGCCATTTTAAGGAAAACATTTCACTTTCCTGCCCAAGGGCGTTTCTGAGAAAGGCTCACCACTCCCTCATACCAACCAAACACTTAACCACCTGCATTAGGGCCCTCTGAGCTCTGATTCCTGAGCTTCCTCCATAAAAGTCCCAGAACTCAAGCCTGTTCTGCCTCTCTCTCCTACAAAGGGATGGCCTTCACTTGTCAAGTCTGAAAACTAAACTCATGTGTATCTCTGCCTGGTCTCTGTCTTTCATTTCCTGCTTATCTGTCTTTCATTCCTTGCTTTCCTTTCACCCTCATCCCAGGTTTTCAGTTTTTTTTTTTTTTGAAAAAGAATGTTTAAATACATTAATTTTACATGCCAGTGTATCCAATTAAATGTATAAAGTATAAATACAAATTAAAGAATGCATTTCATTGTGTTCATATGGGCTCTGGTTCTCCTCACAGATAGACAATTTTCTTAAAATTAAAACTTCCCCCTGGAGTCACATCAATATTGGATTTATTTATTCACTTATTTGTTTATGTACTTTTGTGGTTCTGGGGATGGAACCCAGGTCCTTCTACATTCTAGGCAATTGTTCTGCCACTGAGTTATATCCCCAGGCCCTCAGTTAATTTTTATAAGTTCACTCATTTCTGTAGAAAAGCATAGGTTCTGAGTTCCTAGATTGTACAGGTGAAATTGGCCAGTGTTCCAGAAGGGGATCTAGACTCTTTTGATGCAGATGAACAAAGGAATATGCACCTTTCAGTAGCACTCCAGGGAGTGGAACCCAGTCCCCTTCTGACCCAGCCACCCTTACACACCCAGTCCTGTCTATCATGACATCCTACAGTTGTGGGATGTCTCACAGCACAAATGAACCTAGATTCAAAAGATGAGGAATTCAAAGAGCAATCTGGGTGCTTTATCCCCAGGGCTGTGTGGGGACACATGCAGCTCACAGTACTTATACAATTCAATAAGTCTGGACACACTAGAATGTTTGCAAATCCCTTTTTGGTCATGAAAACCCTTAAAACAACCAGTGATGACACTTCTTATATTGCAGATCTCCCTTGCCTTTATTTGATCTTAGAATCCAGCAGCAGAGCAGAATGAATGCTGTTCAGAACTTGCCCCCCACCACACACGCAAGTTAGACATAGAGCCAGAGGAAAGAAAGTGTCATAAAGAGGGGTGAGGCACACAGATCGCTGTGTGGGTGACAGATGGGCTGGCTGTGTAGGACATGGACTCTGCTACCTGTTCAAGAATGAGCTACAGTTTGCTTACACATCCAACTGGGTTCTAGTTCACTGTGTATGAAGAAGCCTTCAGGCTCAAACTAGAACACATACACAGGCAACTTTAGGATAACTCAAAAGAAGATCCGGTGGACCTCCTTGGATGGGAAGCTAAGGCTAAGGTTACTGCATAACCCCAATAGCCTGAGTCCTCAGCAGGAATCATCATTTAGGGGATCTTGGTCTAGGACCAGGCAGCACAGGCAGGGTCACCCATTTTCCCACAGCCACCTCATCCTTACTCATCCTCTGATCATCTGCTGATTGAAAATCTTGTGTCCCTGAGTAGGGAGAGATGGGAAGTGTTAGGGGAAGATCTGTCAGTTATGAGCAGCCTTCTCCCCCACCAGAAGATGGTAATTTATTAAGTTTAGTTTAGAAACATTTGCAAGTGTTATCTACCTATATAATTCTACTATTTTGATAAAATCTAATTTGGAACGTTTTATTGGCCATGACTACATTATTTCAGGAAAGACATGGTAGCAGGATGACAGGCAAGGTTTTGTAACGCCCAGAGACCCTGTTTAATTCTCATTGCATCCAAAGGCCAAGACACCAGGTTTGTAGGTCTATGTGGAGACCCACAAGGATGGGTAGGCCTTGAGGGTCTGGGTGGCACTGAGATTGCCTAAAAAGGGCTTTTTGAAATTTTACTGTCTATTTAGAATGTTCCAGGCCTCCTGTGTTCCCCTACATGGATTATGACAGTGTAGCCACAGATAATGACCTTATTTCAATTTGATTCTTTGAGTTCCTGGGAATGAACTTCATTGATTAGCAAGTACTTGGTGGTATTTCTCCATCAGCCCCTGGACTATTCCAGTGTCAAAATCAGAAAACTAGGTAAAACCATCATGGAAGATGTCAGAGGACTAATCTTGAGATTCTGTTCATTTCAGACTATTTATTTATGGACCATCCATGAAACAAAATAGTTTCTTCATGTGCATGAAGCATATAACCCATTGTAAAAATCCAGGTCCCTAGTTATGACTCTATACAGACACATATGGCTCTATACAGAAGGTCCAATCTTCAGGGGCTTCCTTCCAATGTAGCCCCCAGCATCTGATTCCTTTCCCCATCCACACTTCAGGCAGTGTCTGAAGTGCTGGGCTCTGAGTTTCCTTCATGATCCCTCTACATACTGGTTATACATCCAATTGCATAGAGGGCAGCTTTTTATACACACCCAACTAGGCAGCTGTTGGACAGGAACAGTGAATGAGGCCCTGGTTGTAGAGAAACATGCAGCCACATTGAGGACATGAGACAGTACGGAAAATAAGGACCTTTGGCTGCCTAAAGTCCTTCAGTATTGCTGTGAGCTCAGCACAGAGTTGGGAACATCTTCTGGGGTGGATGGCACCCTGGGCATCATAGCTCTCCAGAGGGGCAGGGTATATCTCTAGGCTCAACTGGTTTAGTCTGGAAAAAGCACAAGGCCCTGAGCTGGGAGCAGCAGCTCAGGGCAGGCAGGATGGCTTGGAGCTGGGAGTCCGTGATCTCACAGGCTTCCAAGTCCAGGCTCTTCAGGGTGGCTGCAACAGTCTCCAGAAGAATTTTGAGGGGCTCCAGACTAAAATTGGTCAGTTTGATGCCCTTTAGATCCAGGTGTCTGAGCTGGCTGGTGTTTGGGCATCGGGAAAGATAATTCCAGTCTGAATCCAACAGCCGTCAGTTGGTTATTGCGAGGGCCTTCAGGGGCATCTTCAGGTGCCTAAGGAAGAACCAGGCAGTTAGTTCTGAGGGAAAAGATGAATTGGCCCAAACCCAAGGTCACTGTGAAAATCTGAACATGGTTGACATTTTGTAGAATCTGCTCATTCAGGTCACTCCATTTCATCCTGAACTTTCATCACTACTTGTGTGACCAGGTGGGTCCTCCATCTCTATGAATGTCATCCTCAAAGACAAGCAGAAAACCACATATCTAGCCACAGGAAGTCAGGAAGAGTCATGTACGAAAGAAAAATCCAGGAAAGATGTGGCAAAACACACTGGGGTTAACCCCTGCAGGGCTCACTCCCTGTCCCCTCAGCAAGTCATCACCTGGAGATGGTTGTAGAGAAACATGCAGCCTTCCCAGGTTGTCATTAGAAGTGGGCTCCTCTGCTCCCAGATGGAGGACACAGAGCGTCTTGTTGAACAGGTACAGGTGTGGGGGCTTCCCCTCCTTCAAAGTCCTCACCTCTACCCTGCATTGTACCCCTGTCACTAGACAGGCCTCCCAGGGAAGGAGCCTCACACCCACCTCACTAGCTTCTGTCCCCATCAACTGGCTTCCCAGTATGGTGGCACTTCCCAGATCATGGACCTGGTTTACCCCTTTGCTCTAACACAGGTTAGGAGATCCAGCTTCAGGATACAATAGAACAGATGATGGGTTATTCACCTTCCAGTGACTTGTTCACCATGAGAGTGTCAGTGGCTGGCACACAGTAAGTGCCCTTTCATATTTACTGATACTCGTCTGCAGAGGAAGCTCACCCTCCTTACTAACCTCAGCACCTGCTCCAGGTGGCCCTCGAGGAGAAGGACAGCATCTACACAGAACTTCTGGAGGAAGTTCATCCTGAGGAACTTCGAGGTGAGCTGGGCAAGCAGCCACTCCTGCTCCTCTGGGGAGGTGTGGGCAGGTACGAGGACCTGGGAGATAAGCAGCTTCCTCAGGTTCCTCATATGGCCCATGAAAGGAGCACAAGCAGCCAAGGTGGAGGGTGCCCAGGTGCAGTGCACTTCCACCCTCTGGACAGAGACCAGCTGCAGCAGTCTCAGGACCTTCCTGGTGTAGCTGGTGGGTTTCCCAAAGATCTTCAGCTTATTGCAACACAGGTACAGCCTGTCCCTTCTCTGTGTGACCCACAGGAAAAAGTGGGTCAGGAATTCATCCTGAGGCCCTTCTGTGAGACACAAGTATATGACTATCTTCAAGGGCAGCTTAGCTGCCCTTGCTGGACCAAGTTTTAATGTTCGATTCTTCTTAATGTCCTCTGGTGACCAGGCATCAAACATGGCTCCAGACCACATCCTCCAGAAGTTCTGGGGAACATTCCACAAATCCAGCACCTGCAGTTTCCACCTCCTGCAGGGACAACAGCAGAGTCTCAGCCCTGAGGCTCCTTCCTTCCCTCTCAGCTGCTGCCTCCTGCTCCACCTCTTCCTTCTGTCTCACTTTTCTCCATCCACTTCCCTCCAATCCAGCCTGGTGCCCCCACTTGTACAGACTGAGGCAGGGGCAGTTACAGCCTCCTTCATGGGTCACCACAGCTGCCACAAGCACCTCCACATCTGGAAGCCTTTCCCAGATGGGGCTCAGCATGGCCAAGGCCTCTCCACCCCTCCTTGCTGGCAGCACTGGAAGCCTATGGAGCACACTTCAGCACCCACTCTCCCTGCCTATACCCATCCCTTCCCTGGTACTGAGGGTGCTCCCTTCCAGGCCACCTGGGTCCCACTCACCTGGGGTGATCCTGCTGGGCAAGCAGCATGTCCAGCCCATCCAGGGCCACTCGGATCATCTCCACCTGTGGCTTCCTCATCAGGGCCCCCAAGGGCAGGTGGGTGAAGGGCCAGGCCTTCACCATTTTCTTCAGGACCTCAGTGTGTCCCCTGCTGAAGGCCTCCACAAAGAGTGGTGGGAAGAGCTCTATGGGCAGGTCCTCCAGATCCAGGACAGCCCTGGACTTGTCACTCAGCAGGCTGCACCCTGCCAGCTCCAGCAGCGTGGGTGGGGACTGGATGCTCATCCTGGGGAGTCTGCAAGAAGAAGGATCCTGGAAAATGGTCCAGGGAAAAGACCACTATCCCATCCATTGCCAGCCACTGGGAAGGGGGTACTGGGGAGTCCAAAAACTCACTCCAACCTTAATGGGGGAAAGCCTTTGATTATTATTTTGTCCTTATAAAATGGGAATTAGTGTGTCATGTGACTTAATGCAGCAGGCTCCTCAGTTTCAATAACTACAGTGGCTCAGAAAGGAGTTGCACTCACATGGGTGGTGTTATTTTTAATTTCAAAAAATTAAATGAGCAATTATAAAGCATGTGCCCATATTATAAAACACTTGGAAATTACAAGGGTGTCTCATGGATGTCTATTACACAGGTGAGATTCTGCCACCTTAGGGGGGAGTTGAAGTGAACAAACAGATCAGAACAGAGTTTGTGAACTGTTGCATGAGATAGTTTGAAGCTTTTTGTTTAATTTGTTTAAATAAATTATAAAATTACAAAACTACATAAGCCCTAAAGTATAATTTGGGGGATGAGGCAATATTGGGGATTGAATTCAGGATACTCAACCAGTAAGTCACTACCCCAGCCATATTTTGTATTTTTGTTGGAGACAGGGTCTAACTGATTTGTTTAGCACCTTGTGCTGCTGTGGATGGCTTTGAACTCTAATTCCCCGGTCTCCTCAAACTCTGGAGTTGTTGGGATTACAGGGTTTTGCCACCACACCCAGCAAACCAGTATAATTTTAAAGGCACACAAAATAAATATATTTATTATCAGAAAATAGAATTTCAATCAATTAGAATGAAAAAGGATTTCAATCCACTTCCTTGGTTAAGTAATTTTAAATTGGCTTCATCTGGAGCTCAGTGGAAGAGCACTTTCCTAGCACATGTGAGGCACTGGGCTTGATCCTCAGCAGCATCATTATTAAGTGATGGGCTGGGAACATAACTCCATTGATAGAGTGCTTGCCTCACATGCACAAGGCCCTGGCTCAATCAGAATACCTTCATATAAAAAAATGGATAAATAAATAAATTACATTGTCCATATAAACTTTAAAAAATACAACAATTTATAAAGAGAAAAAGTGAGGGGCGTACGTGCACAAGCCTGTAATCCCAGCGCTCTGGAGACTGAGACAGGAGGATCATGGGATCAAAGTCAGGCTCAGCAAAAGCAGGCGCTAAGCAACTCAGTGAGACCCTGTCTCTAAATAAAGCACAAAACAGGGCTGGGTTGTGGCTCAGTGGTTGAGTGGCCCTGGGTTCAATAGCCCGTACCAAAGAAAGAAAGAAAGAAAATTGAAAGTGACATAAACCAAAGTGGAAATCCTAGTGTTCAGGATAAAGGTAAAACTACAGTGAGAGGCAAAAATCAAAGTTCTAAATTGGTTCATGAGAAAAGACAGGAACAAAATTGTTCCTGAATCTGCACAGGTGAGGCGGGAACGGGGTGGTGTTCAGAGCGGTGAGGGACTTACTGAATCTGTCCAGGGTTCTCGGAGCCTCAGCAGGCCAGGCTGGTTCTCCTTGGGCTTCAGGACTCTTGTGTTTCTCTTCTGGCTCCGCAGAACCTTTTATGGACCTCTCTGACCACGCCCCCACTTCCATCTGATTGACTGGCATCCAATCAGAAGGCAGTATCTGATCACGTTCTCCAATCTCTACCCATTTAATCCTGACTGGATTTTCTTCCTCCAGATTAATTGATTGAATTTGATTCTCATGCAGGTGCTCAGAATCAAGGAGAGTGTGAGAGTCAGGGATGCTTCCCTCCGTGCACTACACACCATGGACTCAATTTTGTCCATATGTGACTCTCCTGTTCCTCCCGTGACACAGTAAAGCACTGAACTCCTAAGAAAAAACAACACCTGAAAATATCTTTCAAAGGGATCTTTGGCCATATCAAAATTATTTGAAACATTTTTTTTCTGAAAATTCCATAGTAAAAATAGCTTTTTGAAGACATGGTGTCATCCACAAAGACCACAGAATGGAAACCATGTTTACAACAGTCACACAAGTGTCAAGTTACCTTGCAGCAAATCTTGGCACACTCAGAGAGGAAGAGCACATAAGTAGGGTGGAATCAGTCTTCTAGACTTAGGGCAAGACTTCTCCTATTTGGCTCTCTGTACTGGGGATTGAACCCATTGGTTCTCTACCACTGAATCACATCACCTGACCTTTTTATTTTTTTGCTTTAATTTGGAGATAGGATCTCATTAAATTGCTTAGGTCCTCACTAAGTTTCTGAGGCTGGCCTCAAATTTGCCATCCTCCTGCCTCGGTCCCCTGAGTTGCTGTGATTACAGGCATGGGTCACTGTGCCCCATCAGACTTGGAAAAGTCTGAAATCCACTGAGGGTGGAAACTGTGGGCAATTTGGGAATTGGAGAGAAAGACACAGTGTTGGACCAGGGAGGCCACCAACTGAATAGTCTTCCTTCAGAATCGGGGACCACCCAGAGCACATCTCCCAGGCAACCTTTGCTCCAGGCAGTTTCCATGGCCCTTTAGGCTTTGAGAATTTCACAGGCAAAGGAAGATTTGAAGAGCCTAAGTAAAAAGTAATTCAGGAATTGAGGAAGCTGAGACAGAAAGAGATGGAGTACTTGGATGATGAGCCATGTGAGGGGAGGACTTACAGGGAAGATATAGAATGAATGGTTTGATTGTTGGCAGTTACAGAATTGCATTTCTGCTTTGTTGTTCTGTCTTTGTGTTAGTCAGTTTTTCACGCTGTCACTAAAAGACCCAACCCCAACACCTACAGAGGAGGAAAAGTTTATCTGGGGGCTCATGGTTTCAGAGGTCTCAAAACACCCACAGCAGATTCCATTCCTTGGGCCCTCACCTCCAAGGTGAGGCTGAACATCATGGCAGGAGATTGTGGCAGAGGGAAGGTGCTCACATTATCAGAGAACAGAGAGGGAGATGGCCCCTTGCCAAATACAAAATATACACACCATATTCACACCCCCAATGATCACCTTCCTCCAGCCACACCCCACCTGGCCCTGGTTATCACTCAGTTAATCCCATTGGGAATTAACTGACTGACAAAGTTAAGGCTATAAACCAATCATGTCTCCTCCAAAACCATTGTCTCACAGGTGAGCAGTTGGATGACATAGCATCTAAACTGTGATGGTTTTCTTGGGTATCTTGTTGGAAAATATTCCTGGTCACATCACAGTTGGATACTTACAGTTGAGGTTATCTTTGGTTTCTGTTTCACATAATAAATTACCACAAATGACCCACATTTAATCTCCTATGAGTGCAGTGAAGTGGGGCTAAGGCTATTTCAGAGACCTCATTGCTTTTTAGGTTCCAAAACATTTGAAGTCTAGTCTCCGATTGAATTCTAAATTTCTCTGCCATTTGTGTGTGTGTGTAGCCAGAAAGGGTGACTTCATGCCACAGCCCTGCCTTCTCTTACCACCCTTGACTTGGTGCAGGAGGCAGGTAGATGTTACTGTCAACATAAGTCACAACAGACATTAGCTCTTCAAAGAACAAGTGTAGTCAGACATGATAGGGCAGGAATGCAGGACACCTAAAGAAAGATGAGTCAGAGCCCCATCCAGGAGGCAAAGGGAGACAGAGTGTCAAAGGCATCTTTGAATCAATTAACACTGGCTCCATAGATTCAGTACCAAGGGTGGCCTCAGTTCAAGGACAATAGGTGGCAACTGGCCAGGTGGCCTCTTTGAAAACGTGTGTGGGGGGTGTGAGGGTTAGGGTGGATTTTATGCGCAGCTGAGGTTGGGGCTGACTGGTTTGTGATAGATTCTGAAATCAGGCAGGGCTGCCCAGGAACCTTCCCTTCACAGCACTCTGCTTCCACTTCATCAGGATTTGACACAGTTACTGCCTGTTGATTTGAGCACCATTTATGTTTCCTCCTTGGGATGAAGATTTTTTTTTCTCTGGATGCTTCACATAATGGTTAGGGTTTGATTCTATCTCAGTGCCAGGATGAACTTTTCCTGGTTGGTCCAGACCCCATTGGAGGGAATTAATAGATGACTAGGAATCAATGTTGAAACTCATTGAGCCACATTTAAACAACAAGATGGGTTTTGAGGGAGTGGCTCTCAGTGTCCCTCCACCAGGAAGTCACTGTGAAATGCAATTTTGCCTATTCATTAGGCCTTTACTATTTGTCCTTTACTATTCTATGAAGAGTTAGACTTTTGCAGAAATTTTATGAGTATAGATGTTCATTTTAAAAAAAAAAATATTTAGGTCCTGAAATCATTTGTTTTTATCTTATTTTTTTATTTTCTGTCACTGGGGATTGAACTCAGGAGAGCTTTACCACTGAGCTACATCCTCAGATTTTTTTCACTTTTATGAATTAATTACTTAGTTAATTAAATTATTCATTTATTCAGCTTGGGTACTAAGGTTTGAATGCAGGGGAACTACACCACTGAGCTATATCCCCAGCCCTTTTTTTTTTTTTTTTAATTTTATTTTGAGACAGGTTCTCACTAAATTACTGAGACAGGCCTTGAATTTGAGATCCTTCTGCCTTAGCCTACTAAGTCGATGGTGTTATGGGGAGTCCCTCCAGAAAGAACTCTAAGTCTGAATTTCAAATCAAAAGAGATCTTTACTTGCCTGACTAGGGACTGTCACCCACCACAGAGAGTCAAGCTCTGTGAGAGGACAGCAGCTTCCTGATCCATCCAAAGGTATTATAAGCACAAAATCCACAACTCAGTGACTTGCTTATTCTTGTGTAAACTAGCCAACCATAGAAATTAAAACATTAATAAGTGGGACCTCTAGGCTATAGGCAGGACCAGAATTTTTCAGCCAGCAAGCCAGCACATTAGCTTTGAAGTTCAGTTGACCACAGTCCTGGGTTCAAGCAGGTGCTAGACAGTCACATCCTGAATTTGGGTGGGGGTCAGCAGGGTGAGAATCTACTTCAAAGTCATGTAGACCCACAATAGCATGCAAACACAGGATGTAGCTCTCCATGACCACCACTGCATCTTGAATAGGGTACAATTTCTTGGGTACAAAGTACAGAAAGGCAATTTTTTAAAATAAGAAAACAGCTTTCATTTCAGTTTCTCAGAAGCAGCTCTTGTAACAGTTTTTCATAGGAGGAAGCAAAATGGAATCTCAGGCCTTCCTATGACAGTTCTTGCTTTATAAATGTCTTATCTCAATTTTCAAAATTTTATATCCATCATCTATATTTTTAACTAATCCATAACCTATAACTGACACACTTATTGATTGTATTTATCAGTTCACAGCACAGCAGATGGGATTACAATTGTTCACCACCACACCCTGTTTTGAATTACAATTTTGAAAAGGTAGAGCATTTGCCTAGCATGCACAAGGCCCTGGGTTTGATCCCTAGCATCAATAAATAAAGAAAAGAATAAATACATAGATAGATAGGTAGATAGATAGATAGATAGATAGATAGATGAGAGACCTGTGTTCAAGTAAAAGTGTTAGAGGTTTTTTTTTTTTCCTTCTTAACCAATTAATCTGATTTTAGTTATGTTCAGGAAAAATATCCCAATGATAACTCTTGATGATAAACATTTAGAATAGTCATGGTTAAAAATCTATTAGGATATTACTATAACCAGCTATTAACAAGGTGATTCGATTGGCATACATTTAAATATAGTGTCCAGAATTATGTTTGAAAACATATAAGATTTTTTATGAATTT
Source organism: Marmota flaviventris (assembly GCF_047511675.1). Classification (NCBI taxonomy): domain Eukaryota; kingdom Metazoa; phylum Chordata; class Mammalia; order Rodentia; family Sciuridae; genus Marmota; species Marmota flaviventris. The sequence goes on from NC_092507.1 coordinate 86,238,544, forward strand.
TTGTCATTTTAAAGCAAATATTAATAAAATATACAAATAAATATAATTTGAAAAAGTTATGTTATATTTGACAGGACTTCCCATCATATCAAATTAGGCTAATTGCCTTAATGTCTCTCTTCTAGAAATCCCTTAAGCAACTATGGAGTTCTTGGAACATCCCAATGTTAGCTCAAGGTCAAATGACAGTGTAGACTTTGATCAAAGAGAAGTTAGTCAATAATCTCAAAAGGTTTAAAGCACTTAATGAATCCTGGGGTTCTAGATCATTATAAAAGATAACTCATTTAACCAGAGTGATGAAAGATATGTAAAGCTAAGACAGAAAGTATGTCCTATGAAATGATACTTCAACTTTTTTTTAAGAGAGAGAATTTTGTAATATTTATTTTTTTTTAGTATTCGGTAGACACAACATCTTTATTTTATTTTTATGTGGTGCTGAGGATTGAACCCAGGGCACCGCACATGCCAGGCGAGCATGTTACAACTTCAGCCTCATTCCCAACCGATACTTCAACTTTTAACAGAGATGACTCAGTTTTCATTTTCCCAAGTAATCAGAGAACTTGATAAAACCAATTGGAACCCTAAAAACTTACTCTCCTCTCCTCTAGTACTGAGCATTGAACCAGGGGCACTCTACCACCAAGCTACCTGCCCAGTTCTCTTTGTTTTATTTTGAAACAGGCTTGCCAAATGGCCAAGTGTGGTGGAATCTCGCCATCCTCCTGCCTCAGGCTCCTGAGAATCTGGAGTTACAGGCATGGCCCACCTCACCAGGCTTTAATGAACTTCTTAAAGTGCAGCTGTTTGAGAGATGTTCAACTGGAACATTCCACATGGAAGTCATTACTGCTTTTTATTGTCTTTGAAATCATTTGCCCATCAATTTCAAAAAGTGCTTGAGAATGAACCATAATAGATTCCACTGCAGTGCATAAGAAAGGCTCTCCTGGAGTTTCTTTGGAATTTGCAGGTCCCATTCTGTGTTTTATTAATCTCTTGAGAGCCAATGATAAAAATCCTATAATCTTCTTTGGAAAGTTAGGGGTTTGGAAGTATTTCTTGTGTGTGTGTGTGTGTGTGTGTGTGTGTGTGTGTGTGTGTGTGTGTTATAATGTTGGGGTTTTGGCAGAGTCCTCTTGAAAGTCTATTATCAAATGACCAAGCTCAAGGACCTTCTCCTGCATGGTCCCCTACCCTCCACTTTTGTGAGGTTTTCATAAAAATAAATTCATTTTGATTCTGCAGTCCTTCACAATAACATCATCAGCTGGGAAACTGTGACCATAGAATATCCTCAGCCTTCACATGGTCAGTGTTGGCTGACATGGTCAGTTGTCTGAATCTCATGGCAATCACTTGGCATGCATGTCGCTGCTGGACTGTGTGTGTGTGTGTGTGTGTGTGTGTGTGTGTGTGTGTGTGTGTAGTACTGAAGATTATGTACCTGGGGCACTTTACTACTGAGATACACCCCCAAAACTTTTTATATTTTTATTTGAGACAGGGTCTGACTAGGTTGCCCAGGCTGACTTGGAACCTCTGATCCTCTTGCCTCAGCCTCCCAAGTTACTGGGATTGTAAGTGTGCACATTGGTCCTGGCCAAAGAGCATTTAAAACCCTCAAGAGATTACATTGCACCTGGGAGCAAGTACCATAACTGAAAGGAGAATAATAGCCTCAGACTGCAAAATTCCTCTGGATGAATGTTATACTGATACAAAGACCCTTAAATAACTCTCAGACCACACTTTGCCATTCCAATTAAGCCTTTTTTTGCTGTCCAGCAGCAGACACTCTATTCTCTAAAAGCGAGATGGTCAGAGTGGTGAACCCCCTTCATTTTTGCCTCATATTTAAGCAAAAAAAAAACACAAAAAGGGTGATTAGGGGGTCTAGCCAATGTAAGCAAGCACACTTAATATGTAAAGAAGAGTAGTGTAGTACAATTTTATTGATGTTTTTATATTAACCATGTTTTAGACTCTGTAATGGGGAACAATACTCTAAAATAACAGTTGCTGTTTCACCAGAGATGTACAAAACTTCATTTGTCCAGTTAGTTGCTCTAGAGAATAAAACTTAACAGACACAATGTAATTAATATTTTAAGAAGTGTTTGTCATTTTAATATGTAAATCAAACTTTGGTTTATATCAGCACAATAATATTTGATCTTAGGGAATAACCTTGAATACTTTTAACTACTTCTGTTACATATATAAACAACTTAGGTATAAAGAAAAATTTTAATATTTATCCTTTATTTAAGATGTTTATATTACTTACTTAGACCCTATTGTTTACTTAGATGTATTATAATTAGATTTTACCATATAAAGACTTTCTTACCTGGAAACATGTTTTTTACAAAATATATTTTTATATTTAGAACCTTTTAATAATTTTTAATCCATGGATCCCTCTTTTTTGTTTATACCTTAAAATAACCCGTATCAATTTCTGAATTTAGATAAATTAATCCATTTTAATAAGAGGAAATATATTTACAGTACTCTAATTGAAATGCAGTTGAAACCTCTTGACTTTTTGTATATGGAATTATACCCACTGGGACTTTTAACTTTTAGTAACCTTGTTTTTGTGATAACAAAGTAATTTTAATTTTTTTAAATTTACAAATATATGAAAATACCAACAGTGCTTAAATATTTTACCTTATGGAATTTAAGGAGTTAAGATTACTTGATATTATATTCAACAGGGAAGTCCTGTCAAATATGACATAACTTTTTCAAGTTATATTTATTTGGATATTTTATTAATATTTGCTTAAAAATGGCAAAAATTCATAAAAAATCTCATATGTTTTCAGACATAATTCTGGACACTATATTAAAATATGTGTCAATCAAATCACATGGTTAATAACTGGTTATCGTAAATTCCCAATATATTTTTAACCATGACTATTCTAAATGTTTATCATCAAGAGTTATCATTTGGATATTTTCCCTGAACAAAACTAAAATCAGATTAATAGATTAAGAAAAAAAAAAAAAAAAAAAAAAAAAAAAAACACTAACAAGTTTACTTGAACACAGGTCTCTCATCTATCTATCTATCTATGTATTTATTTATTCATTTATTTATTGTTGCTAGGGATCAAACTCAGGGCCTCATGCATGCAAGACAAATGCTCTATCTTTTCAAAATTGTAATTCAAAACAGAGTGTGGTGGTGAACACTTTTAATCTCATATGCTGTGTTGTGAAGTGATAAATACAATCAATATGCCTGTCAGTTATAGTTTCCAGATTAGTAAAAAAAAAATATAGACGATGGATATAAAATTTGAAAAGCGAGATAAGACATTTATAAAGCAAGCACTGTCATAGGCAGGCCTATGCTGCCTTTTATGAAAAACTGTTATAAGAGCTATTTCTGAGAAACTGAAATGAAAGCTGTTTTCTTATTCAAAAACAAATGCATCTCTATACTTTGTACCCCACAAATTGTACCCTACTCGGGATGCAGTGGTGATTGTGGAGAGTTACTTTCTGGGTTTGAATGCTATTGTGGGTCTACATGACTTTGAACTAGATTCTCACCCCGCTGATCCCCACCCAAATTCAGGATGTGACTGTCTAGCACCTGCTTGAACCCAGGACCATGGTCAACTGAACTGCTAAGCTAATGTTCTGGCTTGCTGACTGGAAAATTCTGATCTTGCCTAGAGCCCAGAGGTCCCACTTATTAACGCTTTAATTTCTATGATTGGCTAGCTTACATGAGGATAAGCAAGTCACTGAGTTGTGGATTTTGTGCTTATAATATCTTTGGATGGATCAGGAAGCTGCTGTCCTTTCACAGAGACTGAGACACTGTGGTGGGTGACAGTCCCTAGTCAGGTAAGTAAAGATCTCTTTTGATTTGAAATTCAGACTTAGAGTGCTTTCTGGAGGGACTCCCCATAACACCATCTATTTAGCAGGCTAAGACAGAAGGATCTCAAATTCAAGGAAGGTCTGTCTCAGTAATTTAGTTATAACCTGTCTCAAAATAAAATAAAAAAAAATCTTAAAAAAAATGGGCTGGGAATGTAACTCAGTGGTGTAGTTCCCCTGGGTTCAAACCTTGGTACCCAAACTGAATACATGAATAATTTAATTAAGTAAATAATTAATTAATAAAAATGAAAAAAACAAGCTGATGATGTAGCTCAGTGGTAAAGCTCTCCTGGGTTCAATGTCCAGTGCCAAGAAATAAAAAATAAAAATACATAAATTCAAGGCCTAAAGATTTTTTAAAAATGATCACCTGTACTCATAAAATTTCTGCAATAGTCTAACTTTTCATAGAATAGTAAAGGCCAAAGCTTGGAGATGAGATACCCAAGGCCTAATGAATAGGCAAAATTGAATTTCACAGTGACTTCCTGGTGGAGGGACACTGAGAGCCACTCCCTCCAAACCCACCTTTTTCTTCAAATGTGGCTCAATGAGTTTCAACATTGATTCCTAGTCATCTATTAATTCCCTCCAATGGGGAACTGGACCAACCAGGAAAAGTCCATCCTGGCACTGAGATAGAATCAAACCCTAACCATTATGTGATACATCCAGAGAAAGACCTTCATCCCAAGGGGGAAACATAAATGGTGCTCAAATCAACAGGCAGTAACTGTGTCAAATCCTGATGAACGGGAAATAGGGTGCTGCGAAGGGAAGGTTCCTGGGCAGCCCTGCCTGATGGCAGGAATTGTCACAAACCAGTCAGCCCCAACCTCAGCTGTGCATAAAGTCCACCCCAACATGCACCCCCTAATGACTAGGAGAACACCTGGCCAGTGGCCACCTGTTGTCCATGAACAAAGGTCACCCACATTATTGTGGAACTAGTGATAATTGATTCAAAGCTGCCTTTGACACCCTGTCTCTCTTTGCCTCCTGGATGGGGCTCTGACTTATCTTTTTATAGGTGTCCTGCATTCCTGCCCTATTATGTCTGACTACCCATGTTCTTTGGAGAGCCACTATCTGTTGTGACTTAATTTTGACTTGTTTTGTGCACCAAGTCAGGGATAATAAGAGAAGCCAGATCTGTGGCATGAAGTCACCCTTTCAGCTGTTGACACACAAATTCCAGAGAAACTTAAAATTAAATCAGAGAGTAGATTTCATATATTGTAGATCATAAAAACCAGAAACAGTGTTGGATGTAGCCTTAATCCTATATAGCTGCACACACACATGAAATTAAGTGTGCTTCATTTGTGGTAAATTATTATGTGAAACAGAAACCAAATATAACCTTAGCCAATTGTAAGTATCCAACTAACATATGATTATATGATGTGAGCAGGGATATTTTCCAACAAGATACCCCAAAAGACCATCACGGTTTAGATGCTGTCTCCCAAGAGCTCACATGTGACAATGTTTTTGGAGGAGAAATGATTGATTTATAGCCTTAACCTAGCCAGTGAATTAATCCCTGGTGGGATGAACTGGGGGATAATGGGGACAGGTAGGCTGTGGCTGGAAGATGCTGATCTTTGAGGTGTGAATATGGGTGTAGAGTTTGTATCTGCAAGTGCACATCTCTCTCTCTCTCTCTCTCTCTCTCTCTCTCTCTCTCTCTCTCTCTCTCTCTCTCTCTGCTTTTTGGTAATGTGAGCCTTTTCTCTCTGCCACAGGCTTCTGCCATGATGTTCAGTCTCAACTCTCTCTCTCTCTCTCTCTCTCTCTCTCTCTCTCTCTCTCTCTCGCTGCTTTTTGGTAATGTGAGCCTCTTCTCTCTGCCACAGGCTTCTGCCATGATGTTCAGTCTCAACTTGGAGGTGCTGTCTCTGGATTGAGTCTGCTGAAACCAAGGCACTCAAATAAATTTTCCTCCTCTGTAGTTGTTGTCATTGGGTCTTTTAGTCACAGCGCCATAAAGCTGACTATAACAAAGACAGACCGAAAAAACAGAAATGCAATTGTCTAACCGCCACCCATCAAACCATTCCTTCTACATGTTCCCTGGAAGTGCTCACCTCATATGGCTCATCCAAGCATTCCATCTCTTCCTGTCTCTCCTTCCACAATTTTAGAATTTCATTTTACTCAGACTCTTGAAATTTTCCTTTGCTTGTGTTCTTCTCCCAGGCTAAAGGCCTTGTAAATTGCCTGGGGCCAAGGTTTTCTGGGAGATGTGCCCTGGGGAGGTCCCTGATTCTGAAGGAAGGCTCTCTAATTGGGGGCCTCCCTGAAGTCAAGGATACCTGCTGTCCAACCCTGTGTCTTTCTCTCCAACATCCCAAGTTGCCCACCACTTCCACCCTCAGTGACTTTCAGACTTTTCCAAGTCTGATGGGGCATGGTGGCCCATGCCTGTAATCACAGCAACTCAGGAGACTTGAGGAAGGGGGATGGCAAGTTTGAGGCCAGCCTCAGCAACTGAGAGAGGACCTAAACAATTTAGTCAGACTCTGTCTCCAAATAAAAGCAAAAAATAAAAAGGACTGGGCATGTGGCTCAGTGGTAGAGTGCCAATGTGTTTTATCCCTAGTACAAAGAGACAGAAGAAATCTTGCCCTAAGTCTAGAAGACTGATTCTACCCTCCTGTGTGCTCTACCTCCCTTAGTGTGCTCAGATTTGCTGCAAGTTAACCTGACACTTGAGTCACTGTTGGAAACATTGTTTCCAGTTTGTAATCATTGTGGATGATGCTACTGTCTTCAAAAAGCTGTTTTCTCTCTGGAATTTTTGAAAATTCTTTCTTTTCAAATAATTTTGATGTGGCCAAAGATCCCTGTAGAAAGGTATTTTCCAGTAATGTTTTTCTTACATTAGGGATTATGTACTTTTATGTCTCACAGTAGAAATAGGAGGGCCACATATGGACAAAATTGAGTCCATGATGGGGAGTGCATGGACAAAGGCATCACTGACTCTCACATCTCACCGATTCTGTGCTCTTGCATGACCATCAGATTCAATGAACTAATCCAAGGAAGAAAAACCCAGCATGATTAAGTGGGTGGAGATTGGGGAATGTGATAACATACTGGTTTCTGATTGGATGCTGATCAATCAGATGGGGGTGGGAGCGAGGCCAGAGAGGTCCATAAAAGCTTCTGCAGAGCCAGAAGAGAAACACAAGAGTCTTGCAGCTTAAGGAGACACACCGTGGCCTGCTGAAGCTCAGAGCACCTGCACACCTGGCCAGATCCCTTAAGTCCCTTACTGGCCTAAGGACCAGCGCCTTCCTTCCTCACCTGTATGGATTCAGGTACAATTTTGTTCCTGTCTTTTCTCATGAACCAACTTAGGACTTCGATTTTGCCTCTCAGTATGGTCTTGCCTTTATGCTGAATCTTAGGATTTCCATTTTGGTTTATGCCACTTTTAACTTTCTTTTCTTTTCTTTTTATTTTTTTCGTACCCCATATTGAACTCAGGTGCACTCTACCACTGAGCCACATCCCCAACCCTGTTTTGTATTTTATTTAGAGACAGGGCTCACTGAGTTGCTTAGCACCTGCTCTTGTTGAGGCTGTCTTTGATCCCTTGATCCTCCTTTGTCAGTCTCCAGAGCCCCTGGGATTATAGGTGTAGGCTCACAAGCCCAACTTTATTCATTTGTTTAATTTTTGTTTTTAAGGTTTATATGGACAATATAATTTATTTATTTATCTATGTATTCATTTGGTGGTATGGTGATTGAACCCAGGGCCTTGTACATGTGAGGAAAGCACTCTAATAACAGAGGTATATCCCCAGGTCACCATTTATTAATTTTTATGTGCTGCTGAGGATCAAGCCCAGTTCGAGCCCCAGCCACTTTTTCACTAGGGAGATTGGATTCCTATTTTATTCTAATTGATTGCAATTCTATTTTCTGATGATGGAAATATTTATATTGTGTGCCTATAAATTATACTCTTTTGCCATTTGTGGTGACACACACCTATAATCCCACCAACTCAAGAGGTTGAGGAGGCAGGAGGACTAGAGTTCAAAGCCAGCCTCAGAACACGAAATGCTACACAAATCAGTAAGACCCTGTCACCATCTCAAATACAAAATAGGGTTAGGGAAGTGGCTCAGTGGTTGAGTGTGCTAAATTCAGTCGCCAATATCGGCCCCTAAAAGAGTATACTGTATGGCCTATGTGGTTTTGTACGTTTATAATTTGTTTAAACAAATTAAACCAAAAACTTCAAATGATCTCATGGAACAGTTCACAGACTCTATTCTGATCTGTTTGTTCTCTTCAACATCCCCCTAAGATGGCAGAATCTCACATGTGTAACAGATATCCATGAGACTTTGTTGTAATTTCCAAGTGTTTTAAAATATGGGCACATGCTTTATAAGTGTTCATTATTTTTTTAATTAAAACTAATGTCACCCATATGAGAATAAGTCCATTTCCAGCCAATAGTTGTTAAATCTAGGAGCCTACTGTTTAGGTCGCATGACACTCCAATTCCCCTTTTAAAAGGACAAAATAATAATCCAAACTTTCCCCCATAATGGTGAGGTGTGCTTATAGACTTCCCAGTACCCCCTTCCCAGAGGCTGGCAATGGATGGGATAGTGACCTTTTCCCTGGACCATTTTCCAGGATTGTTTTTCATTCAGACTCCCCAGGATGAGCATCTAGTCCCCACCCATGCTGCTGGATCTGGCAGGGCTCAGCCTGCTGAGCAACAATTCCAGGGCTGTCCTGGATCTGGAGGACCTGCCCATAGAGTTCTTTTCACCACTATTTGTGGAGGCCTTCAGCAGGGGACACACTGAGGTCCTGAAGAAAATGGTGCAGGCCTGGCCCTTCACCTGCCTGCCCCTGGGGGCCCTGATGAGGAAGCCACAGCTTGAGATGATCCAAGTGGCCCTGGATGGGCTGGACATGCTGCTTGCCCAGCAGCATTGCCCAAGGTGAGGGGGAACTAGGTGGCTTGGAAGGAAGCACCCTCGGTGCTAGGGAAGGGATGGGTATAGGCAGGGAGAGTGGATGCTGAATTGTGCACCACAGGCTTCCTGTGCTGCCAGCAAGGAGGGATTGAGAGGTATTGGCCATGCTAAGCCCCATCTGGGAAAGGCTTCCAGATGTGGAGGTGCTTGTGGCAGCTGTGGTGACCCATGTAGAAGGCTGTACCTGCCCCTGCCTTAGTCTGTACAAGAGGGGGCACCAGGCTGGATTGGAGGGAAGTGGATGGAGAAAAGTGAGACAGAAGGAAGAGGTGGAGCAGGAGGCAGCAGCTGAGAGGTGAAGGAAGGTGCCTCAGGGCTGAGACTCTGCTGTCGTCCCTGCAGGAGGTGGAAACTGCAGGTGCTGGATTTGCGGAATGTTCCCCAGAACTTCTGGAGGATGTGGTCTGGAGCCATGTTTGATGCCTGCTCACCAGAGGACATTAAGCAGAATCGAACATTGAAACTTGGTCCAGCAATGGCAGCTAAGCCACCCTTCAAGGTTTTCATTGACTTGAGCCTCAGAAAAAGACCCCTGGATGAATTCCTGTCCACATTTTCCTGTGGGTCACACAGAGAAGGGACAGGCTGAACCTGTGTTGCAATAGGCTAAAGATCTTTTGGAAACCCACCTGTCACACCAGGAAGGTCCTGAGACTGATGCAGCTGGACTCTGTCCAGAAGGTGGAAGTGCACTTCAACTGGGTGACCTCCACCTTGGCTGCTTTTGCTCCTTTCTTGGGCCAGATGAGGAAACTGTGGAAGCTGCTTGTCTCCCAGGTCTATGTGCCTGCCTATACCTCCCAAGAGGAGCAGGAGCAGCTGCTTGCCTAGCTCACCTCGCAGTTCCTCAGGATGGACTGCCTGCGGAAGTTCTGTGCCAATGCTGTCTTCCTCCTCGAGGGCCACCTGGAACAGGTGCTGAGGTGAGTAAGGGGGGGGGGGGGTGAGCACCCTCTGCAGAACAGTTACAGGAAATTTGCACCTACCAGCCACTGACACTCTCATGGTTAATAAGACACTGGAAGGTAAATAACCCATCCTTTAGTTCCTTTTGGATCCTGAAGCTAGTTCGCATCACGTGTGTTGGAGCAGACTCCTAAAGGAGGGTCCATAGTCTGGGAAGTGCCACCATGCTGGGAATCCAGTTGGGAGGGACAGGAGCTAGGGATGGGATTTATGTTCTCTCTGTGGGAGTCCTGTCCAGTGAAGGTGGTGGAAAGCAGGCAGGGAAGAGGTCTTAGAAGGAGGGAAGCACCCACACTTACACCTGTCAACAGGGAAGCTCTGTGCTCCCCAGCTGGAGCCTCTATACCCACCTGGGGAAGGCTGTTCTGAACTCCAGGTAGTGATCCTGGGTGTAAGGTTCAGGAGCAGGGCTGGAAATCTTGCTGAGGATATAGGGTGTGAGCCTCTCAGAGGGTTCACCCCAGTGCATTTTGTTACATCCTGCCAAATTTGTCCTTCATACATGACTACCCAAGACCTTCTGTAGCAAGACCTGTGACTTTCTGCTTGGCAGTGAGGAGGGGACACAGAGATGTGGACTCATCTTTTCATAGGAGATATGGTGAAAGGCTCACCCTGACATGGGGTGATGTGAATGACCAGATTCTGCAAAAGGCAGCATCCTAAGTGTGGACCATTTTCAGATCACCAGGGTGATTTTGGGTTTTGGCCAGTTTGTCGTCTCCCTCCTTGACATTGCTTCTCAGAACTGTTTGATTTTTCCTTAGGCAAATGAAGACCCCCCTGGAGACCCTCTCAATAACCAACTGCCCACTGTCCGATTCTGACTGGAATTATCTTTCCCGATATCCAAACGCCAGACAGCTCAGACACCTGGAACTGAGGGGCATCAAACTGACTGATTTCAGTCTGGAGCCCCTCCAAATCCTGCTGGACAGCACTGCAACCACCCTGAACAGCCTGAACTTGGAAGCTTGTGGGATCATGGACTCCCAGCTCCAGGCCCTCCTGCCTGCCCTGAGCCGCTGCTCCCAGCTTGTGATCTTGAGCTTCCATGGGAACGGCCTCTCTATGTCAACCCTGAGAGACCTGCTGCTTCACACTGCCAGGCTGAGCCAGTTGAGTATAGAGCTGTACCCTGCCCCTCTGGAGAGCTATGATGCCTGGGGAACGATCCACCCAGGGAGATGTTCCCAACTCTGTGCTGAGCTCACAGCAATAGTGAGGGATGTCATAACATACAGGACCGGGTTTGTAAGGGTGGCTGGGTCAGGAAGTGGGGACTGGGTTTCACTCCTTGGCTACTGAAAGATGCAGAGTCCTTTGTGCACCTGTATCCAAACACTCTACAGCCCTTCTGGAACACTGGCTAATTTTACCTCCACAATTTAGAAACCTGGAACCCATGCTATTCTAGAGAAATGAGTGAACTTCATCAAAGCTAACTCAGGGAGCTGGGGACATTTCTCAGTGGCAGAGCACTTGCTAGCGTGCAGAAGGGCCTGGATTCCATCCAAGGCATCACAGAAATAAATAAACAAATAAATAAATCAAAAATTGGTGTGACCACATTGGGAAGGTTTAATTGGAATAGAGCTGTCTATCTGTTAGAAATATTCAAAAAGAAAAAACCAGAACCCACAGAAAACAATGGAATGCATTCTTTAATTGGTCTGGACAGGTGGGTCAAATTGATGTGCTGAAAGATTCTCTTCCAAAAACACCTGGAAAAGCTGGCTTGGTGGTGATCAGCTGTAGTTCCAGCAGCTCAGGAAGTGAGGCAAGAGGATGCTGAGTTCAAAGCCAGTCTCAGCAATTTAGTGAGGTTGTAAGCAAGTTTTTGAGACCCTGTTTCAAAATCCTACCTGGGGATGGGGCTCACTGGTGTGGCACCTTTGGGTTCACTGCCTGGTCTCCAAAACAATAACAAACAAGTATGAAAAGCTGGTTACAGTGGCACATGCCTGGGATCCCAGCTACTCGAGAAGATTTGTGATTTTTATTCCTTCTCCTAATATTACTAACTGGCGCATGACACATCCTTATTTTTTTCCAGTCCCTTGGAATGCAATATTGGGCCATTTATTCGAGATCTATTTTCCTAATGAAGGTATTTCTTGCTGAGGACTTCCCAGTTAGAATTGCTTTTGCTGTATCCACAGGTTTGAACATCTTGTGTGGCCCAGTTCATTGGTCTGCAGGCATTTTACACTTTCTTTTTTTATTTTTATTTATTTTTTCTTATTTCTTACATACATGACAATGTTTTGATTTCTTCAATGACCCATTGGTTTTGGGGGAACACGCTGAAGAATTCCCATGCTTTGTAACTGTCCAGGTGTTCCCCCTACTATGGATTCCATTCTTATTAATTTTATGGAGATTTATTTTGAGAATAAATGGAGAATGTGTCATGTGCTGTTTGCTCTGCAGTGGTTGGGTGGGATGGTCTGCAAATGTCTACTGTGTGCAGAGATGATCTGTCCAGTTCTGAAAAGGGGAGTTGAAGCCCCCACTGTTCTTACTGTGTTGTAGGCGACTTCTTCTTTTACATTCCAGTAATATCTCTTTTGTCGGGTACATGTATGTGTACAACTGCTGTCTCATGTTGCTCAATTGACCCATTTATCATGGTGTGATCACCTTGTCTCTTTTTATTGTGTTTTAATCTGTAGTTTATTTTATCTGTCAGGAGTCTAGGCATTCCTGCTCTAGGTTGGTTTTCTTCATGTGGAATATCTTTTCCATCCCTTCACTGACACTCTGTGTGTGTCCTGAGGTGAAGTGACTTTCTTGTAGACAGCAGGTGACTGAGTCCATTAAAAAAAGAAAATCCATTCAATCACTTTACATCTTAAAATTGGGGAGTTTATTCCCTTTAAATTCAAGGTTTTTGATTGAAAGATACAGAATTATTTGTGACTGGTCTTATTTGTTTTTATTTTCTTTTTCTGATTTCTCTTTAGATCTTTTTCTCCGTTTTCCTCCCTTACTCTCTAGTCTGTTTCTGTGGGTTGGTGTTTTCTTCTGGGATAAGTTTGGATTTCCTTCTTTGTCATTTGTGAACATGCAGTCATTTTTGGTTTTATCTTTGGGCTTCCTCTGGGATTTAGAAAATCTTTACAGTTACCAAAGAGCATTTTAAGCTGAACAGAACCTCCCTCTTCTCTGCTACCAGTACTCTGGATTCTGTGTCTTTTTTCTTGTAACTTATGCTTTCTTTGCCTTAGTTTTCTTCTCCTCATTTCATGCATTCCTTAACCTCTTTCTGTGGACCTGCTTAACACTCACTATTTTGTTCTTCACTTTCCTATTAGTTATTTGAACATTTAAATGCCCCTGATATGTAAGCCAGGCACACTGCTGTATGCATGTAATCCCTCAGGAAACTGAGGCAGGAGGATTGCAAATTGAAAGCTATCCTCAGCAACATAGCAAGGGCCTAAACAACTTAGTGAGACCTTGTCTCAAAATAAAATGTAAAAAGGCCTGATTTCCCATTAGATCCAACACCTTCAAGAGCCTATACTCTCACCTGACGCCTGCACTAAAAAAAATGCTGTGTTCCCTTCCTGCAGAAAGCTGGCTGTGAGATACACCAAGAAACCACACAGCACAGAAAAAATGTTGAAATGCAAGGGCAGGCCAGTTCTGAGATCTTAAGAGTGCTGCTTCCACACTGGAAGGAGAGAGTGAGTGTGTGTTTTTGTTTTTCTATGGGGGATACCCAAAGGCTTTTCCATAGAATATGATTCACTAAATAAAGCAATGGGTGGGCTGTCCCAGCACGACAGGTAACAACCAACCCCAGAGCTACAGAGCAGTCTCTACATCTCCATCATGTTCCCCTTCTCTGAACTCTCAAGAAGTCTGGCAAGGGAGGCCAGCAGGACTCTTCAGGGGTAATAGAATAAGTTAGGGATGGTGCATACACACATATATAGATAGGTAATATGTGTTAGTTTTTGTTTGTAGCTGAGGTGTAATTTAGTTGGCCTCTGAATGAAAGCCCTTCCTGTGTCAAGGAATTCCCCACCCAACATGGGAGTCTCCAAGTAAGGCAGGGTCCACCATCAGCTGATAGGAATGAAAAAGTTGAATGTATTTTTCGGCCTCCTGATGTGGTTTGGGGTTAATGCCTAAGGTGTGACCTGTGCCCCCAATGTGCTATGTCACCTGGCAGCAGGTCCTAATCAGGATGTCTGTGGGGACTCCAAGCTGTGGTCCAGGCTAGCTGTAAGGATGTCCTTAACCTAAAAATGGCCTAAGCCTATGTAATTCCAGTTGAAAGTGAACCTGAAGGTCCACCATGGACAGCCTCCAGAGCCCTCTAATATGAATCAGGCACAGCCTGATAAAGATAAGTCTCTGTCCACAACCCAGTGGAAACTCAGAGTGAAGTCATGGTCATTTGCCTTCACCCTGATGGGAGTTAGAGGTGAGAGGTCAGGGCAGAAATTGTCAAACCAGAGGTTGTGACCTGAGAATGTAAGTCATCACTAAGAAACATGGTAATAGCTGATAGGGACTGAAAAGGTGAGCTGAGCCCCAACATTTAGTAAAAATGATGGAGCAAGTGAACAGACATTGAGCCAGCTGCACTCATGGCCACATGCTGGAGAGCCTGATGAGGTCCTGCACCAATATCCCAACTCTAGTCATAATCTGCCTGATCTCTGCATCTTCCTCACCGCTCTCAAACTCTACAGCCACATCTCAACCCTGGTGAGAATGGTGACTTCCTTTTAAGACTTTCTCCTCAACCAGCTGTCACATCCAGCCCAGGAGAAGCCTCCATCAGTTCTTGTCCTTATCACTGTCGTCTGAGTGAGTGAGCATCTGCTGGACTTCAATCCTTAGACTTGAGACTCTAAATCTGGCACTTGAGCTGAGCATGCAGAGGGAGTGTTTGTAATGAGTCTGGCATGATTAAGTGTTTGCTGTGCCCAGAGTTAAATTAGAATTTATAGTTTTGAATTGATTATTTGTATTGCAGTGCCCAACATTAAGGATTATGATTTTCTTCATTAAGAACCTATACAATGAAGTTGTATTGAGTGATTTGAGTGAATAAACCATTGAAAAATGCATTAGTGTGTGAATATGATTTATTTCTCCCCTCCACTACAGATGTCACACCTTCGCCCATCCCAACACTAGCCTGGTTCCCTTGGTCCCTAACCACTTCCACAGCATTGTCCTAACTTTGCCAATAATCTTGTGGGCTTTACAACATACTTACTGTATATTCTCTCTGCTTCAATGTACCTGGGTTAGTTTTGATACTAAGAACCATGGTTGCCAGTCACAGTGGCACATGCCTATAATCCCAGTGGCTTAGGAGGCTGAGATAGAAAGATCACGGGTTCAAAACAGCCTCAGCAATGGCAAGGCACTAAGCTCATCAGGGAGTTCATGTCCCTAAAATATATTCAGAATTTTGCTGATAAGGTGGCTCAGTGGTCGAGTGCCCCTGAGTTCAATCCCTGGTTCCCACTGCAAAACCAATGATTGTTGATGTGTGAAAATATGTTGGGTTCATGTGACCTAGAGAGTAAACACATATGTGAAAATTATACTCCCTAGCTCAAGGCCAAGTATGGCATTCATTCAGTATTCACATTGAATTGATTCCACGACCCCCCCACACACTTTTTATACCAAACTCTGCACATGTTCAAGGTCCAGGTATTAATGATGCACTGTTTGAATATAACCTATGCACATCCTCTGGTGTGCTTTAAACCTTCTGGAGGTTCCTTATAACGTTTAATACAACGGGAACATTATATAGCAGTTTGCACTGTGCTGTTTAGAGAATAATGACAAGATAAAACACTCTACACATTCAGCACAGATAAAATTATTTTCAACCATGTTCAATCCAAGGTTGATTGAGTCCAAAAATGCAGACCCTACAGCCTCAGAGCCCAGATGAGAGATACAATAGCACAGAAGTGTGAGCAGAGGCAGAAGCAAATAGAGACATCAGTTACAGAAGATGACCAAAGAACCAGGAAGAGCAGCCTTGAGAATTAGAAGCACTGCAGCTCTGACATCTGCTGGGTGTTGGCACAAAGAGACCTAGGGCCACCAAGGGCATTTCTGAGAGACAAATAAGACTACCAAAATGCACATGGTAAATTATATTCAGTGCCTAGGTTTCAATAATGAAGGGAATTGTGTCTTTATTAATTTTTCAATGAAACAGTCCAATGTTTCATCTTACCTCAAAGCAATAAGCTTCAGAAATCAGGAACTGAACTAATAGGAAAGGCCTAATTGCCCAACATGTTGTATAATTAAACTATTCATTTCCTATAACTTGTATTTACTGAATTAAAAAAAATGCTAGAACTGTGGCTCAATGGTTTAGTGTCCTTGGGTTCTACTCCTGGTACCAATGGGGGAAAAAAGAAGAGAAAAAGAAAAAGTGACTTGGGAACCTTGTACTTTTTCTGAATAAAATTTTGTGTGGGGAGTTTTAAAAATGTGGATTGTTGTGGACACAGTTGCACACCCTCTAATTCCACCAACTCAGGAGCTGAGTAAAGAGGATTGCAAGTTCACGGAAATCCTGAGCAAGTTAGTGATAACCCCTCTCATTTTAAAAAAAATAAAATGTTCTAGGGATGTGGTTCAGAGTTAACATAGTCCTTGGGTTCTATCCCCAGCTCCTCCATAAAAGGGGGATTTTGGGATGTGGTTCAATGTGTAACAGGGGTTAGCTTGATGCTTTCACTAAATCCCTTGTGGCTTTGAATCTTACATATTTTTTTCTTTCCTTCAAGTCTTCTCCCTAACTTCCTCCTCCCTGATCTTCTTGTCCCTTATGTTCTCCTTCCTGGTTTCTTCTCTCTAATCTAATTTTCTCAGAATCTCCTCTTTAAAAACAACCTGTTCAGCACTAATCTCTAGGGTATATAAAGAATTCAAAAAGCTAAGCACCAAAAACAAAAACAAAAACAAAAAAACACATAATCCAATCAACAAATGGGCCAAGGACCTGAACAGAAACTTCTCAGAAGAGGATATAGAAACAATCCAAAACATATGAAAAGATGTTCATCATCTCAAACAATCAGAGAAATGCAAATGAAAACTCTCTAAGATATCATCTCACTCCAGTCAGAATGGCCCCTATTATGAAGAGAAACAACAATAAGTGTTTTTGAGGATATGGGGGAAAAGGCACACTCATATATTGCTGGTGGGACTGCAAATTGGTGCAGCCAATATGGAAAGCAGTATGAAGATTCCTTGTAAATCTGGGAATGGAATTACTATTTGACAATGTTATTACTCTCCTCAGACTATACCCATAGGACTTAAAAACAGCAACCTACAGGTACACAGCCACATCATTGTTTATAGCAGCACAATTCACAATAGCTAATCTGTGGAGCCAACCTAGATGCCCTTCAGTGGATGAATGGATATATTTGATAAAGGAGCTAAAAGCATGCAATGGAGGAAGGATAGCATCTTCAACAAATGGTGTTGGGAAAACTGGAATTCCATACGCAACAAAATGAAACTGAATCCCCTCCTCTCGCCATGCACAAAAGTTAACTCAAAGTGGATCAAGGAGCTAGATATCAAATCAGAGACTCTACATCTGATAGAAGAAAAAGTTGGCTCCGATCTACATATTGTGGGGTCGGGCTCCAAATTCCTTAATAGGACACCCATAGCACAAAAGTTAATAACAAGAATCAACAAATGGGACTTACTTAAACTGAAAAGTTTTTTCTCAGCAAGAGAAACAATAAGGGAGGTAAATAGGGAGCCTACATCATGGGAACAAATTTTTACTCCTCACACTTCAGATAGAGCCCTAATATCCAGAGTATACAAAGAACTCAAAAAATTAAACAATAAGAAAACAAATAACCCAATCAACAAATGGGCCAAAGACCTGAACAGACACTTCTCAGTGGAGGACATACAATCAATCAACATGTACATGAAAAAATGCTCACCATCACTAGCAGTCAGAGAAATGCAAATCAAAACCACCCTAATATACCATCTCACTCCAGTAAGATTGGCAGCCATTATGAAGTCAAACAACAACAAGTGCTGGAGAGGATGTGGGGAAAAGGGTACTCTAGTACATTGCTGGTGGGACTGCAAACTGGTGCGGCCAATTTGGAAAGCAGTATGGAGATTCCTGGGAAAGCTGGGAATGGAACCACCATTTGACCCAGCTATTGCCCTTCTGGGACTATTCCCTGGAGACCTTAAAAGAGCGTACTACAGGGATACTGCTACATCGATGTTCAGAGCAGGACAATTCACAATCGCTAGACTGTGGAACCAACCCAGATGTCCTTCAATAGATGAATGGATAAAAAAATGTGGCATTTATACACAATGGAGTATTATACAGCACTAAAAAATGACAAAATCATGGAATTTGCAGGAAAATGGATGGCACTAGAGCAGATTATGCTCAGTGAAGCTAGCCAATCCCTAAAAAACAAATACCAAATGTCTTCTTTGATATAATGAGAGCAACTAAGAACAAAGCAGGGAGGAAGAGCAGGAAGAAAAAATTAACATTAAACAGATACATGAGGTGGGAGGGAAAGGGAGAGAAAAGGGAAATTGCATGGTAATGGAAGGAGATCCTCATTGTTATACAAAATTACATATAAGAGGTTGTGAGGGGAATGGGAAAATAAACAAGGAGAGAAATGAATTACAGTAGATGGGGTAGAGAGAGAAGATGGGAGGGGAGGGGAGGGGAGATAGTAGAGGATAGGAAAGGTAGCAGAATACAACAGTTACTAATAGGGCATTATGTAAAAATGTAGACGTGTAACCCCGACGTGATTCTGCAATCTGTATTTGGGGTAAAACTGGGAGTTCAAAACCCACTTGAATCAAATGTATGAAATATGATATGTCAAGAGCTTTGTAATGTTTTGAACAACCAATAAAAAAAATTGTGGCTCATATACACAATGGAATTTTACTCAGCATTAAAAGAAAATAAAATCATGGCATTTACAGGTAAATGGATGGCATGGAGAAGATAATGCTAAGTGATATTAGAAAAATCCCTCCCAAAACAAAAGCCAAATATTTTCTCAGCTTTAAGGATGCTGACTGATAGTGGGGTAGGGAGGGGTCCATGGGAGGAATAGATGAATTCTAGATAGGGCAGAGGAGTAGGAGGGAAAATAAGGGGGCAGGGGATTAGCAAGGATGGTGGAATGTGATGGACATCATTTTACAAATACATGTATGAAGACAAGAATCGGTGTCAACATACTCTATATACAACCAGAGATATAAAACATTGTGCTGTATACATGTAATAATAATTGTAATGCATTCTGCTGTCATTTATTTTTTTTTAAATCAATTAAAAAAATAACAACCTGTTCCTCTGATAGTCATAATGACAACCTTTGGGCAGATGACCTTCTGTTTTTTTTTTTTTTTGTTGTTGTTGTTGTTTTTTTTTTTTTTTTTTTACTACCCAAATTGAAAACATTCCCTTTCCTTTTTCTCAAAACTGTGTCCTCATTATTACATTAGCATCAGGGATGAGAAAAAAACAATTGGCAACAAGTGCTTTAGTGGTATAGGGCAACTGAGCTCAAAACAGAACCTTTAGAGGGTCGACACTCAGACAGTCTTCCCTAGTGACCTACAGCCAAGGAGTGGTAGCACATGCCTGCAAACCCAACAACGCCAGAGCCTGGGGCAGGAGAAGCACAAGTGGGAGACCAGGTTCAGCAAGTTAGCAAGATCCTTACTCAAAATAAAAAATAAAAGGAGGTGGGGATGTAGCTCAGTGGTAGAGCACCACTGGGTTCAGTCCCAAGTACCAAGAAAGAAACACAAAATTGTGGCACAGAGTTTGTGATGCAAAGAGAATATCACATCTCTTTCTCTTCAAATGACCAGAGGTCTGGACTTAGTGTCTCTACATGCAGTTTCCCTTCATCCAAATAGTTTAGATTTCTGCTTTGGTTTAGATCATATGAAACTTCTTTCTTTCTGTTTTTCTTTTCTTTTTTTCTGTTGCATTTTTTTTTTGTTGTTTTGTTTTGGTTTTTGTTTTGGTTTTGGGGATTGAATCCAGGCACACTACACCACAGAGCTACATCTCCTTTTTATGTATATATTTTCAGTTTGAGACAGGGTCTCACTAAGTGGCTTAGGGTCTCATTAAATTGCTGAAGCAATTTAATCCTTGCTTAAGCAAGTTGATTCTCCTGCCTCAGCCCCAAGTCTTTCGAATTACAGACACCTGCCACCACACTGTGCTAAATTTCTTTATTTCCCCTTTACAAATATGTGTGGGTGTGTTTTACCAGGTATTGAAGCACAGGGATGCTCTTTTACAGCTACATCCCAGGCATTTTCATTTTGTCTTTTCAGACAGTGTCTTGTTAAATTGCCAAGGGCTTTGTTTGAACTCATAATCCACCTGCCTCAGCCTCCCAGGGAGCTGGGATTACAGGTGCAGGTCACCAAACCTGGAATGACACAATATTTTTCATAGGCTGTACTCTATTCTGATCTATTTCTTTCCTGTGACTCCACTCCAAAGTGGCACACTGTCACGTGTACAAGAAACACATGACAATGGAGCCTCATCTCAGAGTTAGCATTTTCCATCTATACTTGTAAATGTTCTCAAATACTATATGTGGCTTTTAGCATCGCTTACATTTAAATGGAGCCTGTTGGTACCTGTCTGAAATCCAGCTATTCGAGAGGCTGTAGCAGGATGATCGTGAGTTTGAGACTAGTATGGAGAACAAAGTGAGATTCTGTCTCAGCATAAGACAGGCCTGGAACCAGATGTGGTGGGCCATCATTGTAATACCAGTGGTTTAGGAGGCTGAGGCAGAAGGATCACAAGTTCAAAGCCAGCTGCAGCAACTTAACAAGGCCATAAGCAGCTCAGTGAAATCTTGCCACAATAAAAATTGAAAAGAGCTGGGGATGTGGCTCAGTGGCTAATTACCCTTATTTAAAACACCAGTAACAAAAAAAGAAGAAGATGATGAATGGAGAGGAGAAAGAGGGGTAGAAAGAGAATAAGGAGGAGGAGAAGGAGGAGGAGGAGGAGGAGGAGGAGGAGAGAAAGAAAATAAAAACAGCTAAGGGCAAATGGACAACCCTGACTAACGACAGAGTCCACCCACAAGCTGCCCATTCCCTCTACTGGGCACAATGACATCTGGCTCTAGAACCCAGCAGTAAAAAGTTACTTGATAGGAAAAGGGACACACTGGGACAAGCCTGCCCCCTACTGGCTCATTTTACACTAATTTATAGTTGGCTCTTTCTTCAGATTACACTTTTCTGTGATTGACACTGACTGTGGAGAGAACAGGCATGAAAATTAATTCAAAACCAATCTCCCCCACCCCCAAAAGTGATTTTCTGTTTGTTTGTTTTTGTTAATGGACAGTGTAGGGGCTGGTGGTGCACCTGGGTAGAGGCATCTTGGAGGGCCCTGGGGAGATGAAACTAGAAACTGGACCCTGGTTGATGGTAAATCTAGCTTTCCTCTGGGTGTTGTTTCTCCTTGGACTAGAACTCCTGTGATCCCTGGTGCAGGCAGAGCCTGGATGCATGTGACCTCTGGGAACCAAGGGCCTCAACTCCCCAACTCCCCCCATGGCCAGTCTTGCTACCCTTGCCACTGTAGGTTTCTTCCCTGCCCAGGAGAAGATTTACTCCTCTTTGTGGTGCAAAAGAGCAACCTCGGGTCAAGGTCAAGTTGCCCTGGGCCACCTCCCTGGTCTGCCAAGCTGCCCATGGTCACTCAAGTGAAATCCAGTCTTTTTCTCCTTGGTGGCAATGATTCCTCTGATGGTGTCTCTGTTTCTTGTTAATTTCCCCTAGGGAGCATGGTCCTCTCAACAGCCTTCTGGAAATGGAAACAGACCTCAGGCCATGTTCCAACCCTGCCTAAGCCTGCCTATTGCCACTTAGCAAGCCCTGCCTGGGGCCACCTCTCCAGCCCCAGCTCCCTGTTCTCCCCTAGTTCCAGGTGATGAGTGGACTCCTATTGCCTTCTGTGGGAACCTCCCAGCCAAACATTCTGGTCATCCCCCCACACCTTCTTTTTCTCCAGTGGCTTGGGTCATAAGATTATCTCGAGAGTCTTGACAAGGTATCAGACTGAAAGACTGTAGGATGAAAAGGACAGGACTCTTTGGATTTGGAAAAAGCCTTAGACAAACAACAACTTTGGAGAAGACCCAGGAAGACTCCTGGGGAGGAAAGTTGAATTTTGTTCTGGTTGGGATGGCACCTACCTGGGTTACGGAAACCCTGCTAAAACCAGTCATTGTCAGAGGACCTTAGCAGCCAGAGAGGGCTTTTGAATTTGCATTTTATCAATGGTTATTTAGGATTAAAAACATGTTAATTATCAGAATGTATACACACAAAGTGAGAGACACACACTCACACACACAGAAATATATCCATTTGATGGATTAATCCACTGATTGGATTATAGTTCTCATGATCTGATCATTTCACCTCTTGCATTAACACAGAGGCTTTGGAGGACAACATATATCCAAGCCATGTGAGAGACACTTGCCTTTGACACATATCTTCTGCTCCCCAACTTCCCAAAGAACTCACAGTCCCCACCTCAGGGGATTATGGAGACTGGACTCTCATATTTAACATACAATGGGACCCTAACCTGGGTGTTGAGGTCCTGAGGAGACCAGTGGACTTCCTCTTTGGGAAGTTCCTTCAGGGAGGAATAAGGCCCTGTCATTTGTCTATGTTCCCTTAATTCTTTTCACCTTTGATGAGCAGGACCACCTCAGGAAGAGGGCCAAGAAGGTTTTTTGAAAGTCTATATTTATTAAATTTATAATTTTTATCTGAAACACATAGGTTAATATGTTTTTCTGATTACATTCTGATTTATTCTAAGGCCAATTTACAAGGGTTAATTCTCAGTATAATAGGTTTTTATCAAATACTGACAAGGCTTTTGTTTGTCTGTTTTGTGTAGGGGCACCAGTGTACTGTCCGTCTACATATATTGCCATGTCTACATATATTTAGTACTAAAAATTGACATATGAGCTCATAAATTAAAATTTAAAAAATGGATACAAATACTTTGCTTCATATGATTTAAAAGATTCAATTGAAATTGGGTGAATAAATAAAAGTAAAAATGTTTTTAAGTTACTAATGCACAGTTTTGTTTCTAGGTGGTCAAACAGTAAATAAAATATTAATGTGTCTTAAGTGTCTAATATTCATTTTCTCTAGGATTTTTCTTCAATGGGAAAAATTACAAATGCTATTCAATGCACTTGTCTTATACCTTTTTTAAAAAAATGTAAATTAGATTTGACCTATATGAAATTAATCATGGATGTGTTTGTTAGAGACATCTGATTGGTATACAAAATTTGAATGTTAACTGTTAAATGTAATATCAAGTAATCAAACTTTTTAAATTCCATAACGTAAAACATTTAAGCACTGTTGGTGTTTTCATATATTGGTAAATTTAAAAAAATTTGAAATTATTTTACGTTATCACAAAAACAAGGTTACTAAAAGTTAAAAGTCCCAGTGGGTATTATTCTATATACATATAGTCAAGAGGTTTCAACTGCATTTAAATTAGAATACTATAAATATATTTCCTCTTATTAACATGGATTAATTTATCTAAATTTAGAAATTGATACGGGTTACTTTAAGGTATAAACAAAAAGAGGGATCCGTGGATCAAAAATTATTAAAAGGTTCTAAATATAAAAATATATTTAGTAAAAAAACATGTTTCCAGGTAAGAAAGTCTTTGTGTGGTAAAACATAATTATTATACATCTAAGTAAACAACAGGGTCTAAGTAAGTTATATAAACATCTTAAATAAAGGATAAATATTAACATGTTACTTTATATCTAAGTTGTTTATACATGTAACACAAATAATTAAAAGTATTCAAGATTATTCCCTAAGAGCAAATATTAATGTACTGATATAAACCAAAGTTTGATTTACATATTAAAATGACAAACACTTCTTAAAATATTAATTACATTGTATCTTTTAAGTTTTATTCTCTAGAGCAACTAACTGGACAAATGAAGGTTTGTACACCTCTGGTGAAACAGCAACTGTTATTTTAGAGTATTGTTCCACATTACAGAGTCTAAAACTTGGTTAATATAAAAACATCAATAAAATTGTAGTACACTACTCTTCTTTACATATTCAAAGTGCTTGCTTACTTTGGCTATACCCCCAAATCTCCCTTTTGTGGTGTTTTTGCTTAAATATGAGGCATAACTGAAGGTGGTATGCTACTCTGACCATCATGCTTTTAGAGAGTAAGTGTCTGCTGCTGACCAGCAATTAAGTCTTAATTGGAATGGCAATGTGTGGTCTGAGAGTTATTTAAGGGTCTCGGTATTGGTATAACAGTCATCCAGAGGAATTTTGCAGTCTGAGGCTATTATTCTCCTTTTAGTTATGGCACTTGCTCCCAGGTGCAATGTAATCTTTTGAGGGTTTTAAATGCTTTATGGCGAGGTACCGAGGTGTACACTTACAATCCCAGTAACTTGGGAGGCTGACGCAGGAGGATTGGAGGTTCCAAGCCAGCCTGGGTGATGTAGTCAGACCCTGTCTCAAATAAAATATATAAAAGGTGTTGGGGTTGTAGCTAAGTAGTAAAGTGACCTAGGTACATAATTCCCGGTGCTACACACACACACACACACACACACACACACACACACACACACACACACAGTCCAGCAGAGACATGCATGCCCTAGCACTTTAAAAGAAAAAAAAAAAAAAAAAGACATATTGACACAGAAGAGGAATTAGAATACAACCAAAAGTAGCAGATGATGGCTTCAGGCTGCAGGTGGAGCACAGGGGTGCTGCA
Organism: Marmota flaviventris; assembly: GCF_047511675.1. Lineage (NCBI taxonomy): Eukaryota > Metazoa > Chordata > Mammalia > Rodentia > Sciuridae > Marmota > Marmota flaviventris. The sequence continues at coordinate 86,263,368 of NC_092507.1, forward strand.
CATGCCTAGCCTGCATGAGGCTTGGGCTCCATCTTCAGCCCTTCCCCCACCTACCCACAAGGTGGTGCAGACTGATTCTAGGTATTTCTAACCATTGGAAGTAAGTGGACTGAGTTTCCCCAGGCAAGGGGTGTAGCCACTAGTGATCAGCCATGAGTTCTGGTTCCTGCAAGAGCGCCTCAGGTTGCAAGGCATCAGGGTCCCTGGGCTCAGTATTAGAAGTCCACATAGAGTGGGGGTAGGGTCCTGGATTCTGCAGTTGTTTTCACCCATTACCCTAGGCTTCTTCAAGGAAAGTGACTACAGATGTGCCCTGAGGTCTTTCCATCCTTGGAGAGGATGGGGGATGAAGAGAGTCATGCTGATGATGACCCGGTGACCCGGTGACCCAGTGCGCTCCTAGCACAAGCCTAGTACTTTCCATAGTTTTCAAATCTCCACATCAGGCTGGTCCTGCTAGCTGCTTTTCCCTCATGGATACTGGTGCTCACAAGGGAAGCCATGTGCCCAGCGAGACACAGCCAGTCCAAGGGCTGTGGATGTGATGGGCAGGAAGCTTCACAGTGGTTCCCTGGCATCTGCAGGACATTGAGTTTTCTTTTTTTCTTTTTTTGTAATTGGGATTTAACCCAGGGGTTGTCTACCACTGAGCCACATCTCCAGGCCTTTTAATTTTTTATTGAGATAGGGTCTCGCTAAGTTGCTTAAGGCCTTGCTAATTGCTGGGGCTGGCCTTGATCTTGACATCCTCCTGTCTCGGCCTCCGCAGTCACTGGGATTACAGGCATGTGCAACCATACCCAGCACTCTTTATTATTATTATTATTATTATTATTATTGTTTATTTATTTATTTATGGGATTGAGCTTGGTATAAGGGATCGAGACTGGGGAATTTGCCAATGAGCTACATCCTCAGCCCTGCTCTGAGGAATAGAATATGAATATGCTGGAGTGCTGCTGAACTGGGCCCTGGAGGGGAGCCTAACATATCTGGCAGGCTGTGCTTCCTGCCCCTTGGAAGCCACTATCATGTAGGAAGCTCAGCCCTCCTGAGACCACCAGGCTGAGAAGTGCACCCAACAGGGGGAGGCCCTGGTGGGCAACAAGCCACATATAGAGAAAACCAGAGGGCACTGTGGTACATAGCTGTATTCTCAGCAACTCAGGAGGCTGAGGAGGGAGGATCACAGGTTGGAAGCCAAACTTAGTAACTTGAGACCCTGTGTCAAAATAAAAAATAAGGACTGGGATGAACTCAGTCATAACACTACGTATTAAGCACCTGTGTGGCTAGTCAGGGGGGTCAGGTAGGGTCCACATGGATGAAGATGGCAGGTGAGTCCATCTCTGGGACTTGCCACCTATAAGAAACAAGAATGTGCAATGTGGCCAACTGTGATCCATTCCTTCTTTGGAACAACCATGAGTGGACGACGGGGTGTTCAGGGAGGGCCACTGAGGTGATGCCAACTGAGACCTGGAGGAGGAGCCAGTCTAGTATTGAGGAGTAGGGGGCATATGGGGACAGGCAGAGAGCCCCCTGCCTGCCCCTTCCACAGCCAGAGCCAGTCACCACAGCGGTTGAATCCCTACTCCAGCTGCTGCTGCTGCCTGGCAAGTAGCAGATTTTCACCCCAAGAGGGAGAGAGAGAGCCAGTCTGAATGAAGGAGAGTGACTTCGGCAACATTCTGTGGCTGCAGAAGGTTACAGCACTCTGATCTTTCTTGACACTCCTCCCAAATTGCGGCCTGGCCACAATTCTACATATCTGAGCCCCTTCGGAACACTCGTCCACTTGTTCTGGAAGCTGTAGATGCTTGGAGCAAGGAGAGAGTTATTTGATCACAAAAAGATTAGTCGAGAAATGGTTTGGTTAAATCCACAAGAATGGGGTCCAGGAGTGTCCTGCTTTATTGATCACACTGGGCAGATTGTCAGCAAATGACCAAATAAAAAAAATCCATTTTGAGCTCCCACCAAACAGAAAACAATCCTAGTCTTGAATCCTGTTCCTCATTTATGCCAGAAGATAGCCTTGAACCTCCAGTGGTGTCTGAATTAGGCAACTGGACTTCTGGTCTGTCTTGGTAGCTCAGACTTGCTTCTTTGCCCTGAACAGAGGCACACACACACACACACACGAAAAAAAAAAAAAAAAAAAAATCAGGGCTTCAAATCCAGCAAGGTGGGTATGGCAGTTATGTTACACACTTCCAAAGGATTACAAATCAGCAGCCGGGTGTGGTAGCACACACCTGTGATCCCAGCAGCTTGGGAGACTGAGGCAGGAGGATCAAGTTCAAGGCTAGCCTCAGCAACTTAATTATGTCCTGGACAACTTGGAACCTGTCTTAAAAAGGGTTGGGGATGTGGCCTAATTGTTGAGCACCCTTTGATTCAATACTCACACACACACAAAAATCATTATAGCAGTGAAAATTTAGTACATTTTTATTATGGAATAATAGAGCCAAAAACCAGTAGCATAGTAAAATGAAGGCCCTTTTACCTATCTTCCTGAAGGCCAACCCTAACCCATTTTTCAGGGGTACTGGGGATTGAAGCCAGGGCATTTGCCCAGAGCTCCATCCCCAGCCCTTATTTTGAGATGGTCTTCCTGAGTTGTCAAGACTCAAATTTGAGGCCATATGCACACATGAACCCCATTAGAAATTTATAAGAAACATTTCTTGAGGTTCTGAAGATCAAACTCACCGCCTCATGCCTGAAGGGCACACTCTACCTGAGCCTCACCCCCAGCACAAGAAAGCTAATGTGATGTGCATGTCAATAATCCCCTGCCTACTGAATTGCCACTTGGTTTCAGACAATAAAATCTGTATGTTTGAGGTGAAGAACACAATCATAAGAATAAATCTGGATGTCGTGGACAGGCCTGATGTCCTTCACCAGCTGCATCAACTCCTTCCGAACCTGGTCAAATTTCATGTGGTTGATCTCAGTCCAGAAACCCCAGAGGATTTCATCAAAGCTCTCCAGAGGGGCAGGGTACTTTGCTTGTTCCAACAGCAGGCTGCCGGTGTGGCTCAGCAGGTTCTTAAGAGCAGTCAGGGGGATTTGGTTCCCACAGAAACTGAAGGTTTTGAGCTGGGAACAGTGACCCAGGGCTGGTGAGATGGCATTTAGCTGGGACTCTGTTATCTCACAAAACTCTAAGACCAGGGTCCCAAGGGTGTGTGCCACCTTCTCCAGCAGGACCGGGAAGGGCTCAGGACTCATATCTTTCATGGAAAAAGAGCTGAGATCCAGACACTTCAGTTGATCAGTGCTCGGACACATGGACAGATGCTTTAAATCCTTCTCCTTGAGCGGACAACCTCTCAGGGAGGGTGTTTTCAAGGGGGTCTGACTCCTGGAGAGAAAGCAAAGAGTTACTTCTGGTGAATGAAGGCACCAAGTGGATATAGTGGGAAATGGTAGAAGAGAACTGTTTAATCTGAAACCCAAGGTCGCCCTGTCCTTCTGATGATGGTGGACCCCCAGGACACTGCGGGTTGCAGAATCTGCTCCAAAACATCACTCAATTTCAGGGTGAGCCTTTCACCACCACTTGAGTGACCAGGTGAGTCCATCATCTCTAAGGCTCCTCCCCAAGGAGGAGCCAAGCCCAAGGCCACAGCTCTGGCGACAGGAGGTCAGGGGGATTCATGTATGAAGGACAAACCCAGGCAAGATGTAGAAAACCAACCGGGGTTATCCACCTGGGAAGCTCACACCCTGTATCCTCCATCCCTCCTCCTCACCCTCAACTCCAGAATCACCACCTGAGGCTCAGAGCAGCCTTCCCCAGGGGGGGCATTGGGGGCGGCTCCTCTGCTCCCCTCTGGAGAGCACAGAGCTTCCCTGTTGCAAGGTGCAGGTATGGGGGCTTCCCTCCTCCAACGCCCTCTCCTCTACCCCGTCTCCCACCTTCGCTGGACAGGCCTCCCAGGAAGGAACCCCACCCACCCTCACTAGCTCCTTTCCCCTCCAACTGGCTTCCCAGCATGGTGGCACTTCTCAGACCATGCACCACGGTTTAGCCCTCTGCTTCTGTGTGGGTGGTGATGAGACCCTCCTTCAGGACTGAGCAGGGGACCAGACCCGGAGGTCACTCGGTCACTCTCCAGCATCTCCTTCCCTGACATGGCCAGTGGCCAGGGCACAAGCCCTTTTAATGCTCGGTAAGCAAAAATGGCTTTTGTGGCAATGCGCACCCCTCATGCTTACAGAAGGATTTTGTGCACCGCTCTGTAGAGGAAGAAGACATTGTTCACATAGAGCTCGCGGAGTTTTTTCACCTTCCACAGTTGAAGGCTGAATCTATGGGAAAACCACCTATTTACGAGTGACTGGTGAAGACCTGCGGGCTCAAGTCGGAGAGATGGAGGATGCGAAGGTTCCTCATCTCCATCAGGCAAAAACAAAAATGTTCCATTATTTCTCGAGTACAATGCTGAGCATTCACCTCCAGTTCCTGCACATAGTACAATGGCAGAGTCCTCAGGAATTGAGAGAGTTTCAAGTAGAAACTCCCAATCTGCAGCTTCTCGCAGTATATACGGACCACCCCCTTTCTCTCCTCCACCCACTCCCTGAGGCTGCCAAGGAATCTTTGGAAGACTTTGTCCAGATCGAAATCTATGAAGATCTTCAAGTGTGGCTTCGCTGCTCTTTGACTACATTTCTCTCTTTCCTTTGGAGACATGGCCTCTTGTGAGCAGGCACCCAGTGAGGCTCTGGACCACTCATTGCAGCTGTCCTGATTCACTTCCCGAAAATCGATTGCTTTCAGTTTCCATTTCCTATGGAGAAAATGGGAAGGAGTTTCGAAAAATAGACAAAGACTCGCCCAACTTCCAACCTGTGCATTAGACCCCAGTGAACCCCTTGTTCTGGGTGGCTACTCCTCTGCTCTCCTATGTTTCTCCATGCCCTTTCCCCTTGAATCCAGCCAGGGACCCTTCCTGTGGAGGGGGCAGGGCAGCCTCCTCCCTGGCACCACCTGATCCACCCTTCACCCTGTCCCGCCTCCCCCAGCTGTCTCTTCCTGGGCCAGCCTCACCTGGTGTAAACGTTCTGGAAAATCAGCAAGTCTAGCCCATTCAGCAGGGTTTTTAAGGCCTTCACATCTCTTGTCTTCAGCAGGTACTCCACAGGCAGACAGGCCAAGAGGCAGGACAGCACCATTTTCTTTCCCATCTCCATGTGAGCCCCCATTATAGCCTCCTTGTACAACTGTAGGGTGAGCACCCTGGGCAGGTACTCCAGATTGGGGATGGGCAAGGCCTCGTTGCGCAGTGCGTTCTGTATCACCAGGTCCTGGAGTGTGGGTATGGTCCTGATGCTCATCCTGTTGAATCTGCAGGGAACAGAGGTACCCTTTCATGCCAAGCCTGAAAAACCCCTCCTCAACCAGTTGAGGTTCAAATCCAGGTAAGCCACAGCTCTGTGGTGGTGGGGATCAAATCCCCAGTATCCAGTTTCCACCTCTGGTCCTCCCAACTCTAATCCCACTGGTTATCAAGCAGTCTGAAGGCTCACCAGTCCCATTATGGACAGGTGACTCCTCCTCACTTTTGAGATCCTGGGGAGTGAACCAAGGGCTGAATGCATGCCAGACAAGTGCCTTACCACTGATCCCAAACCTAAACCTCACTTAGGACCCCCTTAAAGAGAATAGAAATGTCACAGGGCCAATGCCCAGCTTGGTGGCACAAGCCTGTAATTCTAGCAACTTGGGACACTGAGGAGGACTACAAGTTCAAGTCCAGCCTCAGCAACTTAACAAGACCCAAGGCCGTCATGAGAGAACCAATCAGAATAAAAAATTGAAAGGGCTAGAATGTGGCTAAGTGGTAAAGCACCCGGAGTTTAATCCCCATTACCAAAAATTAATTTTTTAAAAAATGAGAACCTCAAGTTCAAGGGCAGACTGGGAAACTGAGCAAGACCTTGTCCGAAGCTCAAGATGTGGTTCAGTGGTATTAAGCTTGCCAAGCATGTGAGGCCCTGGGTTCAATTCCCTGTACCACACATACACACACAAAACCTTATACATATGTGGACATGTACAGATGTAAATCTAGATATAGCTTTTGCTTAGGGCTGTGCTGAGTGTGGTAGCTCAGTTATATAGGAGGTTACTGAGCCCACATATAGCCTTGGATTAGATACCCATCGGACCACAAAAATGAAAATCAGAACTTTTTGTTGCTGAACTTAGAGGAAGTTTATTTGGGGTTCCTGGTTTCAGAGGTTCATTCCATGGACAGCCAGCTCCATTGCTCAAGAGGCAGAAGAACATGACCAAACAGAGCCTCAGAAAAGCTGATCAGTACAGGGCAGCCTGAAGTGGTGGGCATGGTGCCAAGAAACTTTAACAGGGGTTCATGGGATGCTTTCACTATATCCCTTGTGGCTTTGAAACTTATATGTTTCTCCCCCCACCCCCCACATCTTCTTTTCTCTAACTTTCTCTTTCATGATCTCCTTGATGTCCTTCCTGATCTCTCCTTCCTAATCCCATTTTCTTGAATAACCTCTATAAAATCCCCCTGTTCCTGAGGATAGGCAGAAGCATAGGCTTTGGGACACTAGTCCCTGTGTTTCTTCTTTGCTAGCAAAACAATAAACCTTTTTCCCTTTTTCTCAATATCTTGTCATTGCTATTGGATCTGCATGGAGGATGTGGACCAAGCCTTTGGTGGCAAAAATATAAACCCAATGACACACCCACAGGGACCTATTTCCTCCAGCCATACCTCACCTGCCTAGAGTTTATCACCCAGTATGTAGTCCTATCAAATCTGTTAAATAGATGAATGTATGATTATGGATCTTATAACCCAATCCTCTCACCCCTTGCATTAACACTTGAAACTTTGGGAGAATACATTCTATCCAAACTGTGACACCAAAATCCAGTAATAAAACACTGATATAAAAATGTATACATCACATACATGTACACATATTCCTTTGTTTTACGGTGATGGGGTTTGAACCCAGGTCCTCGTACTAGGCAAGTCCTCTAACACTGAGCACACCCTCACCCTGTTTTAAGCTCTAAATATAAAATAACTTGTAAAATCACAATACCACAAATTCCATGAACTGTCATTTAAAGGAATATAGACTACATATGCAAATTGTCAAGACAATTCAAAATCAAATAGCTAGCTCTTGCTTAAAAATTTTGGACTGGGCCAGGTGCAGTGGCACATGCCTGTAATCCCAGCAGCTTGGGAGACTAAGACAGGAGGATCTTGAAAGCCAGCCTTAACAATGGTGACCCTTGAGAATATTTTCACCAAATATGAGCTTGGACTTGAGACCACAGAGAAGATTTGACTACCAGCCCTGGGAAGGCCACTTTTCCATATCTGAAGCCACTGAAGGTGGAAGCTGTGGGTACCTCTCAGGATGTTGGGGAGAAAGAAATGTAGGTCAAAGTGTGGGACCCTCTCATCATGGCAGCCACCACCTGGAGCCTTTCACTGTCAGAGTTCTTCCTACAGAGGCATTTCCCAGGCAATGCTGAGCCCCACACAGTGCCAGGGTCCTTTTTCCTAGAAAAGCAAAGTCTAAGGAACAATGATATTTTAAAGAGTGTTAGATAATAGTGAGGCATGGTGGTACAGGTCTGTAGTCCAAGAAACTGGGGAGGCTGAGGCTGGGGGATTGCAAGTTTGAGCCTGCCTCAGCACTTGAATTTAGTAAGACCATCAGCAGCATATCAAGTCCCTGTTTAAAAATAAAAAAGGACTGGGGAAGCCAGGCACAGTGGTGCACACCTATGATTTCAGCAGCTCAGGTGGCTGAGACAGGAGTATCTTGAGTTCAAAGCCAGCCTCAGCAATGGTGAGGCACTTAGCAATCACTGGAACCATATCTCTAAATAAGATACAAAAATAGGGCTGGGGATGTGGCTAAGTCGTTGAGTGCCCCTGATTTCAATCCATGGAACCCCCGCCAAAAAAAAAAAAAAATAAGTACTGGGGATGAAGTTTAGTGGTCAAGGGCCCCTGGTTTAAATTCTCGGTATAAATAAAAGCATGTCAGATAAGAGTTATATGATGTGTTATATGATAATATTTATATGGCTATTTTGGACTATTTTATGCTCTAGGCTCTAACAGACTAGACTGAAAATCAAAATGCAGTAACCCATATTAACACTCAAACAGAAATTAAGTTGATATATGACCTTTGTAAAAATCAGGAGAGAAAGAAGACAAAACCTGAATTGCCAAACAGGCCTGTGTCAATGGCACAACAAGTTTTAATCCTTATGTCTTTTTGTGCAATCAAAAATTCAACAACAGGAACCAGGCATAGTGGCACATGTGTGTAATCCCAGCGGCTTAGGAGGCTGAGGCAAGAGGATAGAGAGTTCAAAGCCAGCCTCAGCCATTTAGAGAGGCCCTAAGCAACTCAGTGAGACCCTGTCTTAAAAATAAAAAAAAAAATCAAAAGGGCTGGAGATGGGGCTCAGTGATTAAGTGCCCCTGAGTTCAATTCCCAGTACAAAAAAAAAAAAAAAAAAAAAAACAATAATAACAGGGATAGGGAAGAAGCTCAGTGGAACAGTGTTTGCCTAGCACATGTAAAACCTTGGGTTCAATCCCTGGTACCAAAAAAAAAAAATTGCTAGCAAAAATACTATCTTTTTTTTTTTTTTTTTTTTTTTTTTTTAATGTATCCTGGGGATTGAACCCAGGGGTGCTTTACCAATGAGCCATGTTCCCAGTTCTTTTTATTTTTTATTTTGAGACATGATTTCAGAATGTTGCTTAGGGTCTTGCTAAATTGCTAGGGCTGGCCTTGAACCTATGATCCTCCTGTCTCAGTCCCCAAAGAAGCTGGGATTATAGGTGTGTGATACCATGCCCGGCTTTGTCTCATAAGTTTTGACAAAAATCATGAAGTGTTTTGTGCTGTGGGTATAGCTCAGTGGTAGAGCATGTGCTTTGTAAGTGTGGTGTCCTGGTTTTTATCCCATACCTCCCCCAAAGCCACACAACTTTATGATTTATTCTGTGATAGAATTCTGTGGATTGTGAGGGCTACTCTTAAAAACTGATGACCACTCTTGTGTTACCAAACTTGGAGAGCAGCAGCCCTCTGATCCTCCACACTCATTTTAGAAACAGAGCTTCCTGGGAACATTTAGTCTCCTACCCCATTAAAGTACAGATTACCTTCCTTCCTTCCTTCCTTCCTTCCTTCCTTCCTTCCTTCCTTCCTTCCTTCCTTCCTTCCTTCCTTCCTTCCATTCTTTTTTGTTGTTTGTTTGTTTGTTTTTATTTTTGGTACTGGGGATTGAATCCACCTATTGCAGGGCAGAAAGTGAAGCATATGGATAAATAAATCAGTGTGTGTGTGTGTTTTATTAGAGTTTAATCCAGGGATGCTCTACCATTGAGCTACATTCATAGCCCTTTTATTTTTTATTTTGAAACAGAGTCTAACTTGCCCAGGCTGGCCTCAAACCTTCCATCCTCCTGCCTCAGCCTCCCAAGTCACTAGGATTATAGGTATGTGCCACTGTGCCTGACCAACAAACTACTCTTTTTACCATGTCTACCTCACTCAGAAATATTCAATGTTTATTTTAACTAGATTAACTTGTTTCATGAAGCCCTATTAGATGGAAGAAAACTAAGTCCAGTATTTAAATTATATTTCACTTAATTCTAGATGTAAAGATATTTAAAATTAAAAAGAATTTCTGAAAACTCAGTCTGTTTAGAATCACAAAAAATGGAGCACATGTGTATGGACACATATAAATAATTCAATTATTATTAAGTTTAATTTGTTTTGAGATAGGGGCCTCACAATGTTGCTTATGCTGGCAGTGTTCTTGGAATCCTCCTGCTTAGCCATGGGGGAGCAGTTGGAATTATAGGACTGGGCTACCATGCCTGACTTCAGTTTAATGTTATACCCCTTCCTTCCTTCCTTCCTTCCTTCCTTCCTTCCTTCCTTCCTTCCTTCCTTCCTTCCTTCCTTCCTTCCTTCCTTCTTTCCTTCCTTCCTTCATTTTATTCTTTTTTTGTTGTTTGTTTGTGTGTTTTTATTTTTGGTACTGGGGATTGACTCCACAGGTGCTGTACCACTGAGATACATCCCCAGCCCTTTTTTTGTTGTTTCTTTGTTTGTTTTGTTTTCTTTTGAGACAGGGTTTTTCTAAATTGCTGACTTTGAATTGGCAATTCTCCTGCCTCAGTCTCCCAACTTGCTGGGATTAGAGATGTGCACCACTGAATTTGTCTCTATTTGAAAATATGGGAAGGACATAAAGTATCCACATTAAATTATATAGGAGCACAACAGGGGTTCACTTGATGCTTTGACTACATATAGCCCATGGGGCTTTGAAACGTACTTTTTTTTTTCTTTTTCCCTAAACTTCTCCCTGATCTTCTTCTTCCTGATCTCTCCTCCTTAATCTCCTTTTCTCTGAATCACCTCTATCCCCTACCCCTTTCCTGTGAATAGGTGAAATCACAGCAATACACCTTCTTTTTCTTTTTTCTCAAGACCTTTTCTTTGTTATTAGGTTGGTGTCCAGGACGAGGACTGCGAAAGGAGGATATCAAGTTTGAGGCCAGCCTGGGTAATGTAGGGAGAACCTGTGTCACAACAACAATTTTGTTTTTAAAGCCTGGGGATAGAGAAGTCAATGGTGGAGCACTCCTCAATTGGATCTCCAGCACTGTAACTAAATAAACAGAAAATAATAAAACAAAATTAGAAAACCTCCATTGCTTTAAGGAAAGCAGAAGTATGAAAACCCTTACACCTTTAATTCCCTTTAACTACAGGAAAAAGTGGTGTCTAGGGCATGGGAGTATGAGACTTCATCTTTTGATCCCTAAAAAAGTGACTTGAAGTAGTCCGGGGTTAACCAATCCATGATTTTTCTCTTGTTCCACCTCTCCAGCCCCTCCCTACAGGGAAAATAACTTTGAAACTCTCAATCTACTTCAAGCTCTCCTCTTGCTGCCTTTGGGGGTTTTTGTGGTACTGGTTTTGTGCAACCTAGGGGTTCTCTACCTCTGAGCTATATCCCCAACCCTTTTTAATTCTACTTGAGAAAAGCTCTCACTAAGTTGCCCAGGCTGGCATTGAGTGTGGATCCTCCTGCCTCAGCCTCCAAAGTGGCCGGGACTACAGGGAGGTGTGCACCATCAGGCCTAGTTATTTTGCAGTGAACAACTCCTCTACCATAGAGCTACATCCCCACCCAATATGGGTATTTTCTTTTAATCTAATGAACACTCTTTTCTTGTTTCAAAAAAGAAACATTCCTAAAGCCATAATGTTAAATATTAAATCTAATGCATTTACAAGATGAAAGTTTATTTGACTAAAAAGCAATCCATGAACTGGGGAACTCCATATTGAAAGATATTTTCTGGCCAGGTGCGATGGCACACACTCATAATCCCAGCAACTGGGGAAGTTGAGCAGGAGGATCACAGCCTGGGCAATTTAGCAAAGCCCTAAGCAACTTAGTGAGAGCCTGTCTCAAAATAAAATAAAAAGGGCTGGGAAGGTGGCTGAGTAGTCAAGACCCCTAGGTTCAATCCATAATATCAAAAATGAAAAAAATATATCCAAAATAAATACAATTTCATAATTTTTTTAAATGACACGATTTAACCAACTAATAAATCAATGGTGGAGGCCTGCTTATCTGATCAAAACCTTGTGTTTGTTCTTCAAGGCGTTTAAATTTGGGGTGATGCCAGGGATGGTGGCACATGCCTGTTATCACAGAGACAGGAGAGGCTGAGGCAAGAGGGTCACAAGTCCAGGGGAAGCCTCAGCAGCTTAACGAGGCCCTCAGCAACTTAGCAAGACCCTGTCTTAAAATAAAAAATAAAAGCTGAGCATGGTGGCACACACCTGTAATCCCAGCGGCTCAGGAGGCTGAGGCAGGAGGATCGTGGGTTCAAAGCCATCTTCAGCAACAGCAAGGATGCTGTTGCGATAAGCAACTCAGTGAGACCCTGTCTCTAAATAAAATACAAAATAGGGCTGGGAATGTGGCTCAGTTGTTGAGTGCCCCTGAGTTCAATTCCTGGTACAAAGAAAGAAAGAAAGAAAGAAAGAAAGAAAGAAAGAAAGAAAGAAAGAAAGAAAGAAAGAAAGAGAATTGAGGGTGGTAGTTCTTTGTTAACAGGAAAACATGACTTTTCATCAATTCGGGTACAAGTTTCTTTCTGTTGAATAGAATAAAATAAAAGAAAGCAAGAACTACTATTGAGCCCAAGTTATTCACCTCAGATCACACTGCTGGAAGAGAATCCAGAGTATTATTAAAATGCTCAGGGGACCTGGGCGGAGTTCAGGAACTATGGGCCACAATTTATGTCCTGAGTGAACTACAGAAAATACTGGGTGCTCCGGTTGGCCTCTGAGGCTGGCATCCACTTTACTGCCAGTTCTGGGAATCTCTAGTGCACTGCAGTCCCCAGGCAACCCGTGCAGACCTTCACAGTGCCAGCCCACATTGTCCACCAGAGGCGTATCCACAGCTGTGTCCTGCCAGGTGGCACAGAGCTCCTGCTGCACATTCCTTTTAAGCATTTATTTTCCTCTGAAGAGCCGCAGCCTCTGCTGCTCCTGCTGTTTTCTCCTGGATCTGCCTTTTTTTTGTTTGTTTGTACATACTTAACCTGAGTCTAGTCATAAAGAAATATCAATCAATTGTACCTTGAGGTACAGACTCTCATAATCCCAGCAGACTCTCTAAATAAGCTAATGTTATGAACAATTTTTGAAAATATTGAGGGAATTCCTACTTCATTTATTTATTATTTTTTAATTCTATTTTGTTATACACAATGGCAGTCATTTCATATTACACATATAGAGTGCAATTTTTCAAGACACTGATTGTACACAGAGTATTTTCACAACATTCATGTTTTATACATGTACTTGGGGTAATGGTGTCTGGCTCATTCCACCATCATTCCTACCCCCTGGCCCCCTCCCTCCCCTCCCTCCCCTTCCTGGACTGCTTTTGAAGACCAATGTCTTTCCACAGTGGACTCAACTTCACACACAGGGTGCCATGTCCCCAGATGCTGAGATCATGGTAGATTCCCCTGTGCAGCTCATCTAGATCTCCCTCGAAGGTTTTGCCCTCGTTAGGGGAGATTGAAGACTTTGGATGAGAACATTCTGGAAGCAGGGCAAGCAGAAGGCATGCTCAGGTACATTGAATATGAAACATTTTAGCAAAAAGAAAGAAAGAATGGAACCCCGCCCCCCCCCCCCCCCAACCAGCGATACTGGCTCTAAGTAATAAAATAGTGAGAAAGGTCTATGATAATTGCTCCTGAGAGTCTCAAGCCTTCTCTTACATATTCACTTCTGTTTGAGCTTTTAAAAACAACTTCATAAAATACAGTATAAGAACAAATTGGTTTCATTTTTGTTTGGTTCTGATTGGTTGTTTGCACTACCATGGACTGAACCCCAGGGTGTTCTAACACAGAGTCACATCCCCAGCTCTTCTCAGTTTTTATTTTGAGACAAGATGTCACTGAGTTGCCCAAACTGGCCTGTTTTTTTTTTTTTTTTTTTTTTTTTTTTTTTTTTTTTTTTGCAGGGGTGGGGCTACTGAGGATTAAACTCAGGGACACTCAGCCACTGAGCCCCACCTCAGCCCTATTTTGTATTTTATTTAGAGACAGGGTCTCACTGAGTTGCTTAGTGCCTCACTTTTGTTGAGGCTGGTGATCCTCCCGCCCTAACCTCTACAGCTGGGATTACAGGCATTCACCACCAAGACCCACAAAAACCATTGTTTATTTATTTATTTATTTTTGGTACTGGAGTTTGAACCCAGAGCTGCTTTACCACTGAGCTACATCCCTAGCCCTTTTTATTTGTTATTTTGAGACAGGGTCTCACTAGTTGCTGAGAGCCTTGTTAAATTACTGAGGTAATGATGATCTTTTTTGTGATCTTCCTGCCTCAGCCTCCCAAATTGAGGGATTATAGACATAAGACACAACACCTGGCAAAAACTGTTTTTAATATATATTATATGATAGTAACTACTTTTTAAAACTCTATGATAACTAGATTCATTTATTTGCTTATTTATGGTACTGGCATTTGAAACCAGGCTCTTTTAATTTGGTTCTGCCTCCCCAGCCCCCACGCTTCTTTTCTTCTTTTATTTAATTGACTTTTTTTTTTATTGCTGGTTGTTCAAAACATTACATAGTTCTTGATATATCATCTTTCACACTTTGCTTCAAGTGTGTTATGAACTCCCATTTGTAGCCCATATACAGATTGCAGAATCACATCAATTACACATCCATTGATTTACATATTGCCATACTAGTGACTGTCCTGTTCTGCTACCTTTCCTATCCTCTACTATCCCCCCTCCCCTCCCCTCCCCTCCCCTCTTCTCTCTCTACCCCCTCTACTGACATTCATTTCTCCCCCTTGTATTATTTTTCCCTTTCCCCTCATTTCCTCTTGTATGTTCTTTTGTAAAACTCTGAGGGTCTCCTTCCATTTCCATGCAATTTCCCTTTTCTCTCCCTTTCCCTCCCACCTCTCATCTCTGTTTAATGTTAATCTTCTCATGCTCTTCGTCCCTACTCTGTTCTAAGTTACTCTCCTTATATCAAAGAAGACATTTGGCATTTGTTTTTTAGAGATTGGCTAGCTTCACTTAGCATAATCTGCTCTAGTGAAATCCATTTCCCTGCAAATTCTATGATTTTGTCATTTTTTAATGCAGAGTAATACTCCATTGTGTATAAATGCCATATTTTTTTTAATCCATTCGTCTATTGAAGGGCATCTGGGTTGGTTCCACAGTCTTGCTATTGTGAATTGAGCTGCTATGAACATCGATGTAGCAGTGTCCCTGTAGCATGCCCTTTTTAGGTCTTTAGGGAATAGACCAAGAAGGGGAATAGCTGGGTCAAATGGTGGCTCCATTCCCAGCTTTCCAAGAAATCTCCATACTGCTTTCCAAATTGGCTGCACCAATTTGCAGTCCCACCAGCAATGTACAAGTGTACCCTTTTCCCCACATCCTCACCAGCACTTGTTGTTGTTTGACTTCATAATGGCTGCCAATCTTACTGGAGTGACCATCTTAGGGTGGTTTTGATTTGCATTTCTCTGACTGCTAGAGATGGTGAGCATTTTTTCATGTACTTGTTGATTGATTGTATGTCCTTCTCTGAGAAGTGTCTGTTCAGGTCCTTGGCCCATTTGTTGATTGGGTTGTTTGTTCTCTTATTGTCTAATTTTTGGAGTTCTTTGTATACTCTGGATAATAGGGCTCTATCTGAAGTGTGAGGAGTAAAGATTTGTTCCTAGGATGTAGGCTCTCTATTTACCTCTCTTATTGTTTCTTTTGCTGAGAAAAAACTTTTTAGTTTGAGTAAGTCCCATTTGTTGATTCTAGTTATTAACTTTTGTGCTATGGGTGTTCTATTGAGGAATTTGGAGCCCGACCCCACAGTATGTAGATCGGAGCCAACTTTTTCTTCTATCAGATGGCGTGTCTCTGATTTGATATCAAGCTCCTTGATCCATTTTGAATTCACTTTTGTGCATGGCGAGAGAAAGGGATTCAGTTTCATTTTGTTGCATATGGATTTCCAGTTTTCGCAGTACCATTTGTTGAAGATGCTATCCTTCCTCCATTGCATGCTTTTAGCCCCTTTGTCAAATATAAGATAGTTGTAGTTTTGTGGATTGGTTTCTGTGTCCTCTATTCTGTACCATTGGTCCACCCGCCTGTTTTGGTACCAGTACCATGGTGTTTTTGTTACTATTGCTCTGTAGTATAGTTTGAAGTCTGGTATCGCTATACCGCCTGATTCACACTTCCTGCTTAGCATTGTTTTTGCTATTCTGGGTCTTTTATTTTTCCATATGAATTTCATGATTGCTTTCTCTATTTCTACAAGAAATGCAGTTGGGATTTTGATTGGCATTGCATTAAACCTATAGAGAACTTTTGGTAATATTGCCATTTTGATGATGTTAGTTCTGCCTATCCATGAACAGGGTATATTTTTCCATCTTCTAAGATCTTCTTCTATTTCTCTCTTTAGGGTTCTGTAGTTTTCATTGTATAAGTCTTTCACCTCTTTTGTTAGGTTGATTCCCAAGTATTTTATTTTTTTTGAAGATATTGTGAATGGAGTGGTTGTCCTCATTTCCATTTCAGAGGATTTGTCGCTAATATACAGGAATGCCTTTGATTTATGCGTGTTGATTTTATATCCTGCCACTTTGCTGAATTCATTTATTAGCTCTAATAGTTTCTTTGTAGAGCCTTTTGGGTCTGCTAGGTATAGAATCATATCATCTGCAAATAGTGATAATTTAAGTTCTTCTTTTCCTATTTTGATGCCTTTAATTTCTTTCATCTGTCTAATTGCTCTGGCCAGTGTTTGGAGAACTATGTTGAACAGAAGTGGTGAAAGAGGGCATCCCTGTCTTGTTCCAGATTTTAGAGGGAATGCCTTCAATTTTTCTCCATTCAGAATGATGCTAGCCTGAGGCTTAGCATAGATTGCTTTTACAATATTGAGGTATGTTCCTGTTATCCCTAGTTTTTCTAGAGTTTTGAACATAAAGGGATGCTGTACTTTGTCAAATGCTTTTTCCGCATCTATCGAGATGATCATATGGTTCTTATTTTGGAGTCTATTGATGTGGTGAATAACATTTATTGATTTCCATATATTGAACCAGCCTTGCATCCCAGGGATGAATCCTACTTGATCATGGTGCACAATTTTTTTGATATGTTTTTGTATCCGATTCGCCAGAATTTTATTGAGGATTTTTGCATCTAGGTTCATTAGAGATATTGGTCTGAAGTTTTCTTTCTTTGAAGTATCTTTGTCTGGTTTAGGTATCTGGGTGATGTTGGCCTCGTAGAATGAATTTGGAAGTTCTCCCTCTTTTTCTATTTCCTGAAGTAGCTTGAAAAGTATTGGTATTAGTTCCTCTTTAAAGGTTTTGTAAAATTCTGCTGTATACCCATCCGGTCCTGGGCTTTTCTTAGCTGGTAGTCTTTTGATGGTTTCTTCTATTTCCTCGATTGATATTGGTCTGTTAAGGTTGTCTATATCCTCCTGACTCAATCTGGGCACATCATATGACTTAAGAAATTTATCTATGCCTTCACTATCTTCTAATTTATTGGAGTACAAGGATTCAAAATAATTTTTGATTATCTTCTGTATTTCTGAAGTGTCTGTTGTGATATTGCCTTTTTCATCCCGTATGCTAGTAATTTGAGTTCTCTCTCTTCTTCTCTTTGCTAGCATGGCTAAGGGTCTGTCGATTTTGTTTATTTTTTCAAAGAACCAACTTTTAGTTTTGTCAATTTTTTCAATTGTTTCTTTTGTTTCGATTTCATTAATTTCAGCTCTGATTTTAATTATTTCTTGCCTTCTACTTCTTTTGCTGTTGTTTTGCTCTTCTTTTTCAAGGATTTTGAGATGAAGTATGAGATCATTTATTTGTTGTTTTTTTTTTCTTTTTTTAAGGAATGAACTCCAAGCAATGAATTTTCCTCTTAGAACTGCTTTCAATGTGTCCCATAGATTCTGATATGTTGTGTCTGTGTTTTCATTAATCTCTAAGAATTTTTTAATTTCCTCCTTGATGTCTTCTATAACCCATTGATCATTCAGTAACCTATTGTTCATTCTCCAAGTGATGTATGCTTTTTCTTTCCTTCTTTTATCATTGATTTTCAGTTTCATTCCATTATGATCAGATAGGATGCATGGTATTATCTCTACTCCTTTATATTGTCTAAGAGTTGCCCTATGACATAATATATGATCTATTTTTGAGAAGGATCCATGTGCTGCTGAGAAAAAAGTGTAACTGCTTGATGTTGGTGGTATATTCTATATATGTCAATTAAGTCTAGGTTATTAATTGTGTTATTGAGTTCTATAGTTTCCTTATTCAACTTTTGTTTGGAAGATCTGTCCATTGGTGAGAGAGGTGTGTTGAAGTCTCCCATGATTATTGTATGGTGGTCTATTAGACTCTTGAACTTGAGAAGAGTTTGTTTGATGAACATAGCTGCACCATTGTTTGGGGCATATATATTTATGATTGTTA
Organism: Marmota flaviventris; assembly: GCF_047511675.1. Taxonomy (NCBI): domain Eukaryota; kingdom Metazoa; phylum Chordata; class Mammalia; order Rodentia; family Sciuridae; genus Marmota; species Marmota flaviventris. Next base: position 86,281,530 of record NC_092507.1, read on the forward strand.
TGTCTTGTTGATGTATGGTTCCCTTAAGCAGTATGTAGTGTCCCTCTTTATCCCTTTTGATTAACTTTGGCTTGAAATCTATTTTATTTGATATGAGTATGGACACTCCTGCTTGTTTCCGAAGTCCATATGAGTGATATGATTTTTCCCAACCTTTCACCTTCAGCCTATGTATGTCTTTTCCTATCAAATGCGTCTCCTGTAGGCAGCATATTGTTGGGTCTTGTTTTGTGATCCAGTCTACTAGCCTGTGTCTCTTAATTGGTGAGTTTAAGCCATTAACATTTAGGGTTATTATTGAGATATGGGTTGTTGTTCCAGCCATATTTGTTTATTTCTGTTACTAAACATGGTTTGTTTTCCTCTTTGATTATTTTTGCCCCCTTTACTGTCCTACCTCCCACTGTTGGTTTTCATTGTTATTTTCCATTTCCTCTTCCTGTAATGTTTTGCCGAGGATGTTTTGAAGAGATGGTTTTCTAGCTGCAAATTCTTTTAACTTTTGTTTATCGTGGAAGGTTTTAATTTCATCTTCCATCCTGAAGCTTAATTTTGCTGGATACACAATTCTTGGTTGGAACCCATTTTCTTTCAGTGTTTGAAATATGTTATTCCAGGATCTTCTAGCTTTCAGAGTCTGTGTTGAAAGATCAGCTGTTATCGTGATTGGCTTACCCCTAAATGTAATCTGTTTCCTTTCTCTTGTAGCTTTTAAAATTCTCCCCTTATTCTGTATGTTGGGCATCTTCATTATAATGTGTCTAGGTGTGGATCTCTTATGATTTTGCACATTCGCCGTCCTGTAGGCTTCTAGGATTTGGGATTCTGTCTCATTCTTCAAGTCTGGGTAGTTTTCTCGTATTATTTCATTGAATAGACTGCTCATTCCTTTGGTTTGGAGTTCTGAACCTTCCTGTATCCCAATGACTCTTAAGTTTGGTCTCTTAATGTTATCCCATATTTCTTGGATGTTCTATTCATGGTTTCTTAACAGTCTTGCTGAGCTGTCTATGTTCTTTTCATGTTGAAATACTTTGTCTTCATTGTCTGATGTTCTATCTTCTAAGTGTTCTACTCTGCTGGTAGTATTCTCCATTGAGTTTTTAAGTTGGTTTATTGCTTCCTGCATTTCTAGAATTTCTGTTTGTTTGTTTTTTATAACCTCTATCTCCCTGTATAGTTGATCCTTTGCTTCCTGGATTTGTTTGTGCAATTCATTGTTGAAGTGATCTTTCATTGTCTGATTTTGCTATCTAATGTCTTCCTTGATACTCCAGATCATCTGAAGCATATATATCCTGAATTCTTTATCTGATATTCCATCTGCTGCAGCTCTTCTAAAGTTGAGTTGACCTGCATTGCTTGTAGTCCTTTCTTTCCTTGTCTTTTCATACTGCTTGTGTTTCTTTCTTCTTGGTGAAACTGTTGTGTTTTTGAAATTTTTTCCCCCTATATATTTATATTGCTCTTGTATAGTTGAAAAGTCTCCCTTGCAGGTGCGGGTGGGGGCTCTGCTCTGCCCCTCCTCCAATAGGTGTGAGGTGTCTACCACTCCCGCGGACCCCTGGGCCTGATCTGCCGTTCTGTCGCAGGTCTGCCTACCTTGCAGGTGGGGGCAAAGGCTCTGCCCTGCCCCTCCTACCACGCCCGGGGACCGCTGGGCCTGATCTGCAGGTTGGTCGCCGGTCTGCCCACCTTGCGGGCACGGGTGGCAGTCCGCTCCGCCCCCACTCCAATTGGGGTCACTTGACCACCACACAGGCGGGCCGCTGGGCCTGATCTGGGCGTCGGCGAAGGCTCTGCTCTGCCCCTACTCCAGTTGAGGTGAAGTGTGTACAACGCTGGCAGGCCGCTGGGCCTGATCCGCCTGTCTGTCGCAGGTCTGCTTACCTTGTCGGCGCGGGCGGCGGCTCTGCCCTGCCCCTCCTACCATGCCCGCAGACCACTGGGCCTGATCTGCAGGTTGGTCGCAGGTCTGCCTACCTTGCAGGCACAGGCAGCGGCCCCGCTCCTCCCCTCTGGCTCGACGACAAAGCGAGAGAGACTCGGGTATCTGTCACTCACCCTCCCTACCAGGAGACCAACTGTTTCCGTCGCCACTGGCACCGATGAAGTTCTCTCCTCGGCCGCTCTCCGATGACATCAGATCTCTGCCATGCTGGCATCCCCTGTTCTATGGCTGAATCCCATTTTCTTCTCTTCCAATAGGCGGAGCTGTGCCCTCCCAGCCTAGCTTCTGCCCTCTATGTGCTGACAAAAATCCCTGTAACGTGGCTCCTGGGAGTCTCTCAATCCTGTTAGTCCAGAGGCCTTTCACTTATCCGGCCCCTCCCCCTGTTCCTCCTCCCAGCCAGCCAGCCAGGTCCTGTTCACCGGAGGCGGTTCCCCAAGGATCTGATTACACTTGCAGCCCCACCGCGTGTCCTATATCTCGAACGATGAACACCCTCTCTGTTATTCATCTAAGCCCCAGTGCTGTGGTGGGGTGATCTGGGAACCAACAGTTTAATTTTTCCGGACCCCTTTGGTGGGCACACCCCCAGAAACTGGCAGCTAAGATCTTGGGTGTCGCCGCTGGTGTTAAGGGAAGGTGGGGATCTGGAATCCCCTCTGCTTCCCTACAGACACGCCCCCGGAGAGATTCCCGAGGTTTCCTGGCTGCTTGTATCTGGAGGGGGTGAGAGTCACACACCTGCTAACGTGGATTCCACTGGGAAGGAATTCTGTCGGAGGAACTCTGGTGATGTCACCTCTCTGCTATGGCGGGCCCCAGGCTCCTTGCCGGAGTGTCCGAAGGGAGGGGTGGGACTGGTCTGTCTCTGGTTGGTTTCAGCTCCCGGTTCGCTATTTCATGAAGGCTTGGCGAGAGACCTCTTCCTAGAGTCCCTGCACCGTGCCTGCTGCGCTGCGCCTCAGAGGCTATCCGCCCTGACGCGGGGGCCACGTGCAGGCAGCCGACAGTCGCCGAGTCATGCGGGCAGTGGCTGGCGGGTCTGGACCTCTGCGCTGCTTGGCGGAGATTCACTCGTCTAGGGCAAACTGTCACCTCCAAAAATCCTACCAATTCCCGGCCGGTCTCTCTTTAGTGGAATTTTGCTAGGAGTTTCTCAGCAGGTCGAATCTAAGCGTATCCATGCGTCTCTCTGACCCCATTGATGAGGAGGTACTGAAAGCGCTGCCTCCCCACTCGCCGCCATGTTGGATCTTTTGAATATAGCCCTTCTTGCTCTTATTTTTAAAGGGACATATGCTGTTCTCTCTTCTTCCCTCTATCCCTCCCAAAAAACTATTTTAATTGACTTTTAAAAAATAAATGACAGTAGAATGCATTACAATTCTTATTACACATATATAGCACATTTTTTTTCATATCGCTAGTTGTATATAAATTATGTTCATGCCAATTCGTGTCTTTATATATGTACTTTGGATAATGAAGTCCATCTCATTCCACCATCCTTGCTAATCCTCTGCCCCTTCCCTTCCCCTCCTTCCCCTCTGCCATATCTAGAGTTCATCTATTCCTCCCAAGCTCCCCCTCCCTACCCCACTATAAGTCAGTCACCTTATATCATAGAAAACATTAGAATGGCATTTGTTTTTTGGGGATTGGCTAAATTCACATAGCATTATCTTCTCCAATGCCATCCATTTACCAGCAAATGCCATAATTTTATTCTCTTTCATTGCTGAGTAAAATTTCATTGTGTATTAGGCCACTTCTTTTTTTTATTCATTCCTGCTCCAGTGATGAGGCCCAGAGCCCTTTGCGGGGTCACAGCCCTGGTGATTTCTGTGGAAAGCAGCTGTTTAGGAGTCCTCAAACACTCTCTGAAATGCAGTATTCCAACTAGGGGAAATCTGGATCATGGACCGACACAGAATTCTGCCTTCCTCTGGCCTGCCATCTTCGTTCTCCCCTCCCTTTTTAAATGCTGGTGATGGAACCCAGTGATGCTTTAACACTTAACTACCTCCCCAGTTCTTTCTTTTATTTTGATACAAATTCTGGCCAAATTGCTAAGGGACATGATAAATTGGTGAAGTCAGCCTTGAATTTGCAGTCCTCCTTCCTCAACCTCCAATGTGGCCAGTGTTATAGGTATCTGCCACCACACTTGGCTCTGGCACTTTTTCCCTAAGCCACAGAGAGAGGTTTATTTGGTAAAGTATACACAAATTCTAGGGAGAGTGGTGCAATCTCAAGGAATATGCCTTTGGGGTAAAGCAAGGAATACTCGCTCAAGGCTGAGTGCAGGCTGTCTCCAGAGGGAGAGAAAATCTCTGGAACTAGTTTTATTTATCACTGAAGAAGAAAGCTGAGGTTCAAGCATTAAATTTTTCACTTGTGTTAGTTCTGGGGAAAGTGGTGAGTTAGGGGGCTTTACAGATTCCAGAAGAATCTTCAGATTCACATTTGGATTTCTTGCTGGGAGCCTGCCAGCCTTGAGACAAGCCTGGGGGTCCCAGTACAGGTTTCTGGTGTTAGCAGAACCTCTTAAGTCAAGTTGACATTTTTTTTCTGACTTTGAGGTCTGGGTAAATTTGCCTACGACAGTCAGGCAAGGTGGCTCACCCCTGTAACCTCAGCAATTCAGAGAAGCTGCCAGGAGATGGCAAGATCCAGGCTAGCCTCAGGAGCTTAGTGAGACCCTGTCTCAGAATAAAATAAAGAAAAGATAAAAAGGTCAGAGATGTAGCTTGGTGACAGAGAACTCTTGCGTTCAATCCTTCATACAGGGGGAAAAAGGAAGGAAGGAAAGAAAGGAGGGAGAGAGGGAGGGAGAGAGGGAAGGAAGGAAGAAAGAAAAAGAGGGGGAGGAAAAGAAGGAGGAAAAAAGAAAGAAATGGAGGGAAGGGGAGGAGGAAGGGAGGAAGGAAGGAAGTAAGGAAGGAAGGGAGGGAGGGAGGGAGGAAGGAAGGGGAAGAAAGAAATTGCCTCTGGCAGTATATGGACCAAGACCAAGCAAGATTGGTTAGGGTTGAAAATCCATCAGGAATGCAACATCAGTTTAACCTTTGGAATAAACCTGGAATGCAAATCTACTTTTATATTTGAATAACAATTTCATTGATTAACCATATCAATGGAATAAAGCAAAAAAAAAATCATCTCAATTGACACAGGGAAATATATTTGTCTTCCAGGTATGATGGTGCATGCCTGTTAAGCCCAGCTACAGGAAACTGAGGCAGGAGGACCACAGGTTCAAAATCAGCATCAGCCACTTAGTGAGGCCCTGTCTCAAAATAAAACACAAAAAGGGCTGGGGACATGGCTCAGTGGTTAACTGCCCCTGGATTAAATCCCAAGTGTCTGCCCATCCCACAAAAAATATAGGGGAGATTCAGAGAGAGAGAAGAGAATGCTAAGAAGGTCCCCTAGGCAGGAATGAATCGGTGGCTGGGTGGGGTGAGGTGTGGAGAGAGAGAAAGGTTTTTCTTTCTTATTATTTTCTTTCTTGTTTTCAATGAAAAATTGTTTCTAAATTGGCAAAAATGATCTATGAGAGAAGATGAAACAAGATTCAAGAGAGATAGAGCTAAAAACAGGGAGAAGACATTGAGAAGCCAAGAGGTACCCAAGCTTGGAAACAGGATGAAGGGCAAGGCCAGGGAAGGTGTCTGCATTACTGGACCTTTTACAGGGAGAATGTGGTTGTGCATTACGTGGGGAAATGTGCTAAACTACATGGTTTTCCCAACATGTTATCAACCACTAAGACTACTGGGGGGTCATCTGGCATTCCAGGTATTTTCCCTCTCTCATGCTGATTTGTGGTTGCTAGGGGGTTGCTATGGGTCCTCACCTAGCCTAACTGAGTCAGGGACACCTGGTGCTGCAGATCTCTCCTGTTACTTGCAGACAAACAACTTAGCAGGGTGGGTATGTCCTTAGGAGTGCTCAGTGGGTTTTTCCAAGGACAAGGGTCACTCCCCCTCCCTATGGACAGGCCTTGAGGTAGGTGTGAGATGCTGGTCCTGGGGGAGGTTGGGTAGGCAGAGGGATTTGGGAACCATGGAGCTTCTGCTCAGTTTTGATGTGGTTTTAAAACTACTCTAAAACAAAACAAACAAACAAACAAAATCCAGCCTATGTTTAAAAAAAGGGGGGGGGGGGGTAGGATTCAAGATCTAATGTTGATTTCTCCTTCTGTTTACCAGGGAATACTTGCTTCCCCAAATGCCGAAGTATAATGCCAGAGAGGCACATCCAGGCAAGGTTAGAGGGGAGAGTGGAAGGTGATGAGCCCAGCCTAATTCCATCTTAAGATTGGGAGACATCTTGTCACAAAGACATGAAAAGGTAATTTCTGTTTTACTATATATTACTGTGATTTTTAAACTTGCTTGGAATGCCTGCCCATGCCTGGAACTCACCCATGCCTGGCTTTCCCTGACCAGATAACAACCCTCTCTGAAACCTCAGTGGTGCATCATAAATTCTGGTGTTGAGATCTAAATTTACTCTCTAACTTGAAATGTTGAGCCATGTAGATCATTTACCTACTACTTGCCTTTGTATTATGCTTGTGAAAATCCTGTAATCTGTAAGTTTCCAAGACCCTCCCCCTCTTTTGCAATGTTTTGTGCTATAAAACCTTGTTTCTAGAGAGCTGGGGGACTGTCCTCTAACCCACGGGTTTCAGGAGAGACAGTGCTGGCTGGCCAGAATACAAACTTTCTTTAATTTGATTTAAAATTGGAGTCAGGGGTCTTCTTTGCCTCAGCCTCCTGAGTTGCTGGGATGACAGGTATGAGCCACTATGCCCAGCTAACATTTTACTATTCTGAATGCTTATTTAAAGAAATAAATCTCATTCATTTATGTCTAAGATTATTTTGTTAAGTCTTGTTTGCTTTGAGAGAGCAAATCAAGTTAGACATTTATTTTAAATATCCTATTGTAGTATTTGAAAGTACTCATTATGGTTTGGATCTAGAAATGCTCCCCTGAAAGCTCACATTTTGAAAAAAAAATGTGATCCCCAGTGCTGCAAGGTCAGAGGTAGGGCTAAGGCAGTGATTAGGGCTGTAATGCCTCATTGTTTAATCTACTGGATGGGCTAACAATTTGAGTGAGTTACTGAGCTGTAACTGTAAGGGGGAGGGCATGCCTGGAGCAGGTAGATCACTGGGCAGCTGGCCCATGGGGAGGTTGTGTCTTGTTGCTGACCTCTTTCTTGCTTCCTCTGCTTTCTGGTTTCCAGGAGCTGAGCAGCTCTGCTCCACTAGGCCCTTGGGCCATGTTGTTCTGCCTCACTCAGAGGCCAGAACAGTGGAGGTGGCTAACCCTGGCTGAGGCTCTCCACCTGTGAGCCAAAAGAAATCTTCTGCCTTTTTTCTTTCCTGGTACTAAAGATTGAACCAGGGGTTCCTCTACCATTGAGCTACTCCCCAGTCCATTTTTATTTTATTTTTAAAATTTTGAGACAGGATTTCACTAAGGTTCCAAGCTGGCCTGGAACTTGTGATCCTCCTGCCTCAACCTCCTGGGTTTACACGTGAGCACTTTCATGCCCATTTAATTTTTTTTTTTTTTTTTTTTTTTTTTTTTTTTGGTGGTGGGGTTCCATGGATTCAACTCAGGGGCACTCAGCCACCAAGTCACATCCACAGACCTATTTTGTATTTTTGAGACAGCTTCTCACTGAGTTGCTTAGTTCCTCACTTTTACTGAGGCTGGCTTTGAAGTAGCGATCCTCCTGTCTTAGCCTCCTGAACCACTGGGATTACAGGCATGTGCCACCCTGCCCAGCTCTCTGTTTTAAGTTCTTTATGTCAGGCATTTTGGTTATAATAACAAAAGCTAACCCAGTACTAAATTTCCCTTACAGTTTTGAAAGCAATTAATATTAACATTATTTAAAAAATCACAGCACAAATATTTATACTCAAACATCATTTTACAGTACTGGGTTTTGAAAAATACCACTCAAAAATAGTCAATGGTAGTTATGCTTATAAAAACTCATGCCACGAGTTCTGAGCTACCAGCAGGTGGCGTGTGAAATCTATTACTTGGAAAAGTTTATCTTGAGATCACTGCAGGTAAACAGTCTTGGGCTCCTCAAATCCATCCTCTTCTGGCTGCTGAATGCTAATTTTCCTTAACACTTTATTTTTTTATTCCTTTTTGGTATTTGGGACTGAACCCAAGGATGGTTAATCACTGAGCCACATTCCCAGCCCTCTGTATTTTTTTATTTTGAGACAAGGTCTTGCTAAATTGGTTAGGGCCTCATTGAATTGCTGAGGCTGGACCTGAACTTTGAATCCTCCTGCCTCAGCTTCCTGAGCTGCTGGGATTACAGTCATGTGTCACCATGCCCAGTCCATTTATTCATCTTTCATTCATTTTTGTGGTCCAGGGAAATGAACCCAGAGGCTCTCTACTACTGACCTATATCCCCAGCCCTTTATTTTTATTTTTAAACAAATTTTTGGTACTAGGGATGAAACCCAGGGGTGCTCTACCACTGAGCCATATACCTAGCCTTCAATTTTTCTTCAGACAGGTTCTCATTAAGTTGCTGAGGGTCTGACTAACTTGCTGAGCTGTGAATGCAGCTCAGGGGTAGTGTGTTTACCTAGTGGGCAGGAAGCCTGAGTCCTTTTCCCCACCCCAGGAAGGGGGGAATCCTTCACCTCAGTCTTTTCCCAGCTACCCTGAAGCCAGGGTTCTGTGTCCTCTACATTTGCAGCTACATGCTAAGTTTCATTTCTAAGTGCCCAGAGGAAAGCTTTTCCTATGCACCCGACTGGGAAGGCACACAGTAGTGGCACAGCTGCTTCTTGACAGGTACCTGGGCCATGAAACATCCAGTTGCACCAGGTTAAAAGGTACTGGTCTGCCCGGTAAGGACAGGAGAGGGCACAGGCCTCATGTCCCTCAGTATCCCCATCAGCTTAGCACAAAGCTGGACAAACCACCAACGTGGAGAGTAGGACACGGATTGGTCTCCAGAGGGGTGGTGCACATGCTCTAGGCTTAACTGGCTCAGCCTGGCAGAGTGCAGCAGGTGGTTCTCCAGGACTGATGTGGGGAGGCACCATAGAAGCTGAACATGGTGAGCTGGGAGCATCAGTCCAGGGAAGGAGGGTGGCATGGAGCTGAGAGTCCATGACCTCACAGTCCTGCAATTCCAAGGTCTGTAGAGTAGCTACAACTTTCTGTAGAACTTGGAGGGGCACAGGGCATCAACTGGATGTTTTTTGGGGGAAGGGGGACTGGGAATTGAACCCAGGGGTGTTCTAACACAGACCTACATCCCCAGTCCACTTCTTTTTTTTTTTTTAATTTTGAGACAGGCTCTTGCCAAGTTGCTGAGGATCTAAGTCACTGGGGCTGGTTTGGAACTTTTGATCCTCCTGCCTCAGCCTCCTGAGCCACTAGGATTAGAGGTGTTCACTACCACACCTGGATTTAAATTTTGATGCCATTAAGATCCATGTGCTTCAGCTGACTGATACCCAGGCACAGGGACATATGCTTCAACTCTGATTCCAAGTACAGGGAGTTAGTAATTGAGAGGGTCTGGTGGGAAGGGTTGCCTAAGAAGACACCAGGGAATTAGTTCTGAGGAGCAATGTCAAGGTGGGAGAAGACAAATTGGCCCAAGCCCAAGGTCACTCTGACCCTCTGATGATGGTCAACACCCAGGATTCTGCCTGCTGCAGAATCTGCTCATTCACATCACCCATTTCAGGGTGAGCCTTACACCAGGTTGGGCCACCATTTGCAAGGCCTCCATCCCTGCTCCTCACCCTCAACTCCGAATCACCACCTGAGGCTCAGAGCAGCCTTCCCCAGGGGGGCATTGGAGGCGGCTCCTCTGCTCCCTGCTGGAAAGCACAGGGCTTCCCTGTTGCAAGGTGCAGGTGTGGGGGCTTCCCTCCTCCAGCGCCTTCCCCTCTACCCTGCTGATCACCACCTTTGCTGGACAGGCCTCCCAGGGAAGGAACCTCAGACCCACCTCACTAGCTCCTGTCCCCACCACCTGGCTTCCCAGCAGCATTCCACTTCCCAGACCACAGACCCCTGTTTAGCCCTCTACTTCTGTGTTTGTGGTGATGAGTCCATCCTTCTGGACTGAACAGGGGACCAGACCCTGAGGTCACTCGGTCACTCTCCAGCATCTCCTTCTCTGACATCGCCAGTGGCCGGGATACAGCAACTGCAATTTATTGTTTATTTATGGTGCTGGGGATGGAACCCAGGGGTGCACTACCACTGAGTCACATTCCCAGCCCTTTTTACTTTTTGAGGCAGGGTCTCCCTAAATTGTTGCAATTGGCCTTGAACTTATGATCCTCTTGCCTCAGCCTCCTGAGTTGCTGGGATTTTAGTTCTGTGCCATTGTGTCGAGCAGCTCAGGCAACTGACCCTACCTCAAAATAAAATTATTAAAAGGACTGAGGTTGTATTTCAGTGCTAGAGAGCCTCAGGGTTCTATCTCAAGTACTGAAAAAAACTTTTAGAGCGAAATTATAAAAGCTGGGTCACAATATCAGAGGATTTGGATCTTAGAGATGGAAGGAGGGAAACCTCTTAATTATCTCAGTTCTGGATTTAGGGAGACCTGGGATGTCTTTTCTTCTTCAGGTAAGAGGGAAATTTCCTGCATAATCAGAGCATAACCTAAGTAATAGACTTTTTCCTTCTTTCTCTTTTTTTTTTTTTTTGGGGGGGGGGGCGGGTACCAGGATTTCACTCGGGGATACTCGACCACTGAGCCACATCCCCAGCCTTATTTTGTATTTTATTTAGAGGCAGGGTCTCACTGAGTTGGTTAGCGCCTCACTTTTTGCTGAGACTGGCTTTGAACCTGCAATCCCTCTGCCTCAGCCTCCTGAGCTGCTGGGATTACAGGCATTTGCCACCACTCCAGGCAGTAATAGACTTCTTCTGAAGAGAACTCAAGTTTATCCAAGGAGGTCTTATGGCTCTCATTCGCCACCTGCCGTTAAAGGTGAAGAAAAATTATTTTAGAATCCTGTGCCATAGGAGATCATAAAACAAATCATTTGCAAATTGAATGAGAGGCATTTCTAGGACATTGTATGGTTGAGAGGTCTTGGCATGATGCCTGAGAGGGGTGATGTGTGGTTTCAGGGCACACTTGTAGATTCCCAGTCTGGGTTTATTGCTGATTTTTCAGAAGGCAACAGTGTTGGCTCTGCTTATCACCTGGGTACCAGAGATAGCAGAGTGAACTTGTCTGCTGTGAACCATTTGGAGTCTGCAGGCCCATTAGATGACAGTTGCTGGGGTTTGGAATTGCTGGAAATCTTGTTTTTATAATTTTATCTATTGCGCCTAACTCTTGGGTACATGTCCAACCTCGCTTTAGGTTTCTTGACTGATGGGTTGTTAAATTTTACAAGGATTTGTAAGTCGTATTCTATGAAGTTCTCTACAGTAGTAGGGCACCCTTGGGTTCAATCCCCAACACCCCCCCACACACACACACAGACTCAGACTATTTTTCCCTGAACCTCAGCCCTTGTGGATACAGCTGTGGTCCACTATGACCTGAGTAATTCAGATGGAAGTCTCCTATTATCCCCAGATAAACTCCTTTGGAGAGCAGGTTAGTGTTCTCACTTCTGTGGGCAACCACAGGCGCATAACCCCAGTGAACAGCAACATGCATCAGAAGGAATGACACCCAGAGAGAAGTAAATAATGGAGGGTATACTCAGAATGACCCTGCATTATTGTAATGCCATGAGGTCCTCGGCTCCAGTGTCACTGATCAGCACAGATCAGCCACTGGGTCAGCTTCTTGACCTTTAAGCTGAAAACCTTGGAGGACAGCAGAGGCTCTGCCGCAAGTTTCCCAAGTCACTCGTTTGCAACCATCCATGCAGAGGTAATGCCCTGTGTACCTCTCAGCACAAATCTACTTCCAGAAATTCAGATTCCTGTTTCTGACTCCTAAGACACATGTCCCCATCTGTCCCAAGTCTCCCGTCTCCTGAGGGAAACCAAGCCCCTGTGACCCAGGCCTCCTGCATCAGCTTTTCTGTTCCCATTTGTGTTAAGCAGTGCCCTGTCATCCTGTTTCTAGTTCCCCTTGGAGAGACACTCGTGTCTTACCTTTATTTTCAAGTGCACAGGAGAACTTTTCTGATATATGCATCCCACTAGGCAGGCAGCCAACAGCAACACGGACTTGAGTGCAGGTTATAGATAAACAAGTTGCCACATCTATGGCAGGGATTAGTATAGAAAAGGACATCTGTTGGCTCTCTCACATCCCTTGTATCCCCATCAGCTCATCTATGAGTGTAAGCAAAGATCAAGCAGTTAGTTCTGAGGAGTGATGTCAAGGTGGGAGAAGACAAATTGGCCCAAGCCCAAGGTCACTCTGACCTTCAGATGATGGTCTCCACCCAGGACTCTGCCTGCTGCAGAATCTGCTCGTTCATGTCACCCTGTTTCATGCTGAGCCTTTCACCCCCACTTGAGTGACCAGATGGGTCCATCATCTCTAAGGCGTCCCTCCTCACTCCCAAGCAGAAAGCCACAGCTGTAGCCAGAGGGGGTCAGGGTGAGACATGCACAAATAACAAACCCAGGCAAGATGGAGCAACACAAACTGGGGTTGCCCTCCTGCGGGGCTCACACCCTGTACCCTCCACCCCTCTTCCCCACCCTCAAGTCCAGAATCACCACCCAGAGTTCAGAGCAGCCTTCCCCAGGGGGGCATTGGAGGCAGGTCCTCTGATCCCTCCTGGAGAACACAGAGCTTCCCTGTTGAAAGGTGAAGGTGTGTGGGCTTCCCTCCTCCAGTGCCCTGCCCTCTATCCTGCTTCTCACCACCTTTACTGGACAGGCATCCCAGGGAAGGAACCTCATACCCACTCACTTGCTCCTCTCCCCCCCCACCAGGCTCCTCAGCAGATTTCTGCTCCCCAGACCACGGACCCTTGTTTATGACTCTGCTTCTCTGTGAAGGTTTATGTGAGACCTGGCTTCAGGACAGAGTAGAAACAAACACTTCATTGACTTTCTAACGTTTCCATCAATGTTAAGTCACCATGGCTGGCACACAGCAGGTGCCTACTGAAGTTTCATGTAACAAAGAGTTTTCTCTGATCTCCTAGGAAAGTTCCCTCTGCTTCCTCACCTGAGCACCTGGCACAGACGGCCATCTAGGAGAAAGAAACCATCCAGGTACAGCCTCTGGAGGCTGTCCATCTTGGCAAACTGTGAGGTAATATCATCCATCAACTGACCTTTCTCCTCCTGGGAAGCATAGGCAGACACATAGACATGGGAGTAAAAGAGCTTCCTCAGGTTGCTCATCTGGCCCCAATAGGTAGCAAAAGTAGACAAAGTAGACAGTCTCCAGGAACACTGCATGTCCACTTGTGGATAAAGTCCAAATCCAACCTCTCCAAGATCCTCTTGATGCTATAAATGGGCAAAGAGCACATCTGCAGCTTCTTACAGCACAGCTGTAGCAGACCCTTCCTCTCATCCACCCACCGAAAGAGGAAGGAGAGGAATGCATTCTGGGTCTTTGCTGAAAGCTCAGGTTTACTAACACTTTCAAGGGCAGAGTGGGCCCTGTGTCTGGAGAGGCCGTCACTGTTTGCCTCGCCTTCATGACTCCTGGTGACCAGGCATTGGCCACAGCTAGACCACATTCTCCAGAAGTTCCCATGAACCTTCTGTAAATCCTACAGCTGCGGTTTCCGCCTCCTGCAGGGACGACAGCAGAGTCTCAGCCCTGAGGCTCCTTCCTTCACCTCTCAGCTGCTGCCCCATGCTCCACCTCTTCCTTCTGTCTCACTTTTTTCTACCCCTTGCCCCTCCAATCCAGCCTGGTGCCCCCACCTGTACCAGCTGAGGGAGGGGCAGGCGCAACCTCCTTCAGGGGTCATGGCAGCTGCCACAAGCACCCTCCACATAGGGAAGCCCCTCCCAGGTGGGGCTCAGCATGGCCAAGGCCTCTCCAACACTCCTTGCTGGCAGCACAGGAAGCCTGTTGGGCACACTTCAGCACCTACTCTCCCTGTCCACAGCCATCACTTCCCTGGCCACCCAGGGCACTCCCTTCCAGGGTCCCCCTCACCTGGGGTGATCCTGCTGGGCAGCCAGCATATCCAGCCCATCCAGTGACACTTGGATCATATCCAGCTGTGGCTTCCTCATCAAGGACCCCAAAGGCAGGCAGGTGAAGGGACAGGCCTGCACCATTTTCTTCAGGACCTCAGTGTGTCCCCCGCTGAAGGCCTCCATGAAGAGTGGTGGGAAGATCTGTTTGGGCAGGTCCTCCAGAGCTAGGATGGCCCTGGACTTGTCCTTCAGGATGCTGTGCCCTGTCCACTCCTGGAACATAGGTGGGGCCAGCTGCTCATCCTCTGGAGTCTTCATGGAAAGAATCCTGGGGGAATTCCCTGCCCAAACACATCATTCACAGCCAAGCTCCGCAGCTCTACCTTATACCCATCCAGAGGAAACAACTCAGCTGAATTGGCTGCTTTGGCAATCGATTGATCCAATTTCACTCTTTGGGTGCCAAACAAGGCCTGGTGGTTCAGGCCTATAACCCATGGCTTGGGAGACTGAGGCAGGAGGATCACAAATTCCAGGCCAGCCTAGAACTTAGTGAGACCATGTATCAAAATGAAAAGTAAAATAGGGTTGGGGATGAAGCTCAGTAGTAGAGTGCCCCTGAGTTCAATCCCTAGCTTCAGTAAATGAATAACTAAAGTGAGTGTCATCAGTTTTCATTTTTAAAATGAGCAGTTTTTAAATTAATTTACTTACTTATATATATATTTTTTTTTTTTTTTTTTTTTTTTTTTTTTTTTTTTGGCGATACTAGAGATTGAAGCAAGGGGTAGCTTACCACTGAGCTACACCCTTACACCTTTTGGTTTGTATTTATCTACCTATTTATTCACTTTGTGGCACAGGATTAAACTTAGGGTGCTTTACCTCTGAGCTACATCCTCAGCCCTGTTTGTTTTTGATGACCAAAGATTGAACTCAGGGTACTTAACCACTGAAGCACATCTTCAGCTCTTTTTATTTTTTATATTGAGGCTGCTTAGGGCCTTGCTAATTTGCTGTGGCTGGCTTTGAACTTGCAATCCTTCTGCCTCAGCCTCCCAAGCCACTGGGATTACAGACACCCTTCACTTACACACCCGTCTCCCAACCCTGTTTTATTTTGAGACAGGATCTCACTAAGTTGTTCAGATAAGTCTCAAACTCATGATCTTCCTGCCTCAGCTTCTTGAATAGCTGGATTACAGACAGGTACCACCATGAACAGTTTAAATGTAAGCAATGCTAAAAGCCACATATAGTATTTGAGAGCATTTGGAAGTAAGAGATGGAAAATGCTAACTCTGAGATGAGGCTCAATTGTCACATATATCTTGTACTCATGACAGCGTGCCACTTTGGAGTGGAGTCCTGGGAAAGAAATAGATCAGAATAGAGTGCAGCCTATGAAAAACATTGTGTAGTTCCAGGTTTGGTGACTTGCAGCTGTAATCCCAGCTACCTGGGAGGCTGAGGCAGGAGGATTACAAGTTAAAGGTCAGGTTCAGCAATCTAGTGAGACCCTAAGCAACTTAGTGAGACCCTGTTTTAAAATAAAAAATATATAAATAAAAAGGGTTGGAGATGTAGCTCAGGGGTATAGTGCCCCTGGATTCAACCCCCAGAGACAAAATAAAAACAAACAAAACAAAAAATAGAAAAAGAAAAAAAAAATCCTAAGTGAAGGCAACTAAGCACAAGCATGAGAGTGTTAAGAAACTTTGAGGTACTGAGTGGCTGAATGTTAAATAAGAACATCAGTGCTTTGCTCTGAATAAGGATTTCCTTACTCTTCATTCATTCAACAGATATTTACTGAAATGCCTGCTCCAGTCGAGCAACCATTGAAGATTTGTCGAATTATTTAAGAAGAGACTTGTCTTAAGAGTATCAGACACAGAGAGAAGAAGGACAATTATGTTTGAAAAACTGCAGTAGCCATTTCTCTGAGTCCCGTCTCCTTTTTTGAGTCTATTTATCTAACTGGAATCAAAGTTACCATGAAGATGCAAAGGGAGAAGTATTTTGAAATTAAAGTTGATAAATAGATGGAAATTCATTAAAAAAAGGAAAAACAGAAGGAAAGAAATTTAATATGACCTAAACCAAAGCAGAAATCAAAATTACTGGGATGAAGGCAAAACTGCATTTAGAAACACAAAATGCAGACATCTGGTTCTTTGGAGAGACAGAATATGATATTTCTTTGCCATCACATACTACGTGTCACCATTTTTTGTTTCTTTTTTGGTACTGGAGACTAAACCCAGTGGTTCTCTAACACCAAGCTACATCTCCAGCTCCTTTTATTTTTTATTTTGAGACAGGATCTTGCTTAATTGCTGAGACTGGCCTTCAACTTGTGCTTCTCCTGCCTCAGCCTCTGGAGTTGCTGGGTTTACAGACATGTGCTACCTCTCCTAGGCTGTAGGTCACTGGGTAAGACTGGCTGAGAGTAGACCCCATAGAGGTTCTGTTTTGAGTTCAGTTGCCCAAGCTGGTCTTGAACTCGTGGGCTCAAGCAATTCTTCTGCCTCAGCCTCCCGAGTAGCTGGGACTAAAGGTATATGCCACCAGGCAGCCTGAATGGGATCTCTGTGGGGTTTGGTGACTTACCAGAGCTGGATGATTGGCAGGGAGTTCTGAATCCTAGCAATGCCAGACAGTGACATAGGGCTCCAGGCTTCTGTGCTTCTATGGCTCCTTGAAACTTTTATGGGGTCTTTCTAATCCCACCTCCTCTTTTCAACTTCTAGCTCCAATCAGTGTTATCTGGTTAAATACTTGAATCTCCACCCACTTAATCTCACTGAACTTCTTTTTTTTTCCAAGTTAACTGATTTAATCAAATGTCCATACCTGAAAGGGAATAACTGAAGAGTAGGGTCTCAATCAAGGACACATTAATTGTTCACTCTATATTATTGATTGATTTTTATTAGTATTTGACTTTTATAGTCCTGAGTGTGAGACAGGAAAGGGTTAAATGTGTTTTTGGTCTTAGAGAAAAACAACTGAATGCATAATTCTTGGGATTTCTTTGGCCATGCCCTCCTCTCTCTCTCTCTCTCTCTCTCTCTCTCTCTCTCTATATATATATATATATATATATATATATATATATATATATATATATATACACACACACACACACACACACACACACCTTGGGACACTTTAACACTGATCTCCATTTCCAGCTCCTCATATTTTTTTTTTCCTGGAGACAGGATCTCACTCAATTGCCAAGGCTGGCCTTGAACCTGGCATCCTCTTGCCTCAGTCTCCTGAGTTGCCAGGATTATAGGCATGCACCACCATGCCCAGCTGGCCACATTGAATTTACACACATATGTTAGAGTTACTCAGTGTATTAACTGTCACTTCGGCTTTATGTTTCCTAACATACCAATTTATGTGCCCACTCAGGGAGGGAGAGAGGAACCCCTGAGGACATGACTGACCTTCCAAAACTTGGGTCCAGAGGATTAGGCCACAGCTAAAATGAGAGCAGAGCTGGGGTCTGGGTAACTGAGGCTGCGTGTGGACACTGGAACTCTGGATCACCAAGGCAGTGGGAAGTACATGCAACTGTTTTTTTTTGTGCCTTCGGGGACTTTATTTTGGTGTGGTGCAGGTCTCTTGGGTGGTGGGTGTGGAAAGATTAAAATATCTGTTTTAGAAGGAGTTTAGAGGTCAGAAGGGAAGTAGCTACAAGAGGGATAACAGAGAGCTTTCAATCTCAATGCTGTCCTTGAGGTCAAGGAGGGAGATGCCTTCTTTGATTCCCCAATAAAGAAAAGGGAGTCTCCATGTGGGATCAGCCTTGTAAACCTGCTGGACAAGATTACCTCCAAAAAAGTGAATTGACACAGAAAGCCAGAGAGCAGATTCATGGTCAGAACCAGGGAAGAGAGTCTAGACAAAAAAATCACTGAGAGCCAGGCATAGTGACCCCCACCTCTAATTCCAACAACTCAGGAGGCTGAGACAGGAGAATTGTGAGTTTGAGGTCAGCCTGGGCAGCTTAGCAAGTCCATGCCTCAACATAAAAAATGAAAAGGACTGGGCATGGAGCTCAGTGGTAGAGCACTCACCTAGGGATCCTGGGTTCCATCCCCTGTACTGAGACAGGAAGGAAGGAAGGAAAGAAAGATAGACCTGAGTGAACACCAGGAGTGAACAGTGGGCTCTTAGGAGCACGAGAGATAGAAACAGGGCCAAAGGCATCTGTTTCTGTCTCCATGGTAGCTGTCACCTGGAGCCTTTTTGTTCTTCCCAAAGTGGGGTATTACCCAGGCTGAATCAACCATAATCAATTTCTATGTATCTTGAGCCCATAAGGGAATTCTCTGTAGCATAATGAAAGGTGAGAGTTTGAGTAAAAGCCAATCAGGAATTGCGGAACATCAGAGATAAAAAGTTGAGCACATTCATGCAACCTGTAAGACACAAGTGCCTATGGGAAAATGGAAAAGAGATCTTTGTTGTTGTGTGTGTTGGTGTTGTAGATCCAGGGATTGAATCCAGGGGTGCTTTCCACTGAGCTCCACCCCCAGCCATATTTATTTATTTATTTATCTGACCTATTTATTTATTTATTTTACCTTCAGTGGAATTTTATTCTAATTCTTTGAAAATTGACAAACCATATCATATTGTAAAACTCAAATCACCAAAACATTCTTTCCTGTTCCCCATATCTCCACTCTCTGTTGTCTCAGTTAAATGACAGTCTCTATAATGAACCTCAACTAACTAGAACTTTCTTCCTTTAAGTATCCACCAATTTATTTACTTATTCTCATTAAGTGTATATGGCAGCAGAATTCATTTTGATTCATTGTACACAATTGCAGCACAACTTTTTATTTCTCTGGTTGTACACAATGTATGTTGCAGTCATATATGTCACCAGCCCTTTTTAAAAGTTGAGATAGCCCTGGATAAGTTGCCAAGGCTGGCATGGAACTTGTGATCCTCCTGTCTCAGCCTCCTGAGTTGCTGGGATTTCAAGTGTGCACCACCAAACACAGATAGTTGCTTTTTTTGTTGTTGTTGTTTTTGTTGGTTTGGGCTGTGCCTTTTTCTTAAGTGTTTAGCAGAAATTACTTATGTTCATTTCACTTATGTTTGCAGTTGAAGCATGCTTAGGATTATTTTTAAGACATAAATGGAGGTTTTTGATGAGAAATATTTGAAGCCCAGCCTTCAAATTTGATGTGCCTTTATCTCTTTCTTGCTTTGAGGCATCTCTTGAGGCAGCTGAGCAAGAGGGTTGAAATGGCAAGGTGTCACTCTCAGCTGCCACCCTTGACTTGGTGCTTGGGACTAGAGACAGGTAGATGTTTCTGCCACCCAAGTAACAATAGAGTGGCTCTCCAAAAACTGACTTTAGAAGGGACAGAAAATGCAGGACCCCAAGTAAAGTCCAGCCCATCCAGGAGGCAAAGGAAGACAGGGTTTCAAAGGCTGCATAAGGTGCTTTGAAACCATTATCGTTGGCTGCAAGGATTCAGTAACAAGGGTGGCCTTGGTCCAGGATTGACAGGGACCTGCTGCATGGGTATCTTCTCAGAAAAAATAATTGTGAGCAGGATACAGTGATGTATGTCTATAATCTCAAATACTTTGGAGGCAGAGGCAGGAGGATTGCAAGTTCAAAGTTAGCCTGAGCAAGTTAGTAGGCCCTAAGATTTTGCATAAGGCTGTGGTTCTGTGAGTCTTTTGTGATGGCTCCTGTTAGCAGGCAGTTGTGGTCCAGGATGCCCGCTTCCTAGCACCCTGCCAGCCCTGTTGTGTTGGAGTGATGTCATTTTGATGGAAAACTTTCACCAGTAGCTTCACCTGAAAGTACACAGGAGTTCATGGCTGATAGATGTCCTCAGCAAGGACACAATGAGTGTTGGTTTCCTTGAATTGTCTGAAACTGATGGCAGTTGTTTGGAGTGCATGTGGTTGTAGGAAAGTATTTAAAACTCTTTTAAACCAGGAAAGAAGCATGGTGACTATAAAAGGACCACTGGCCAGTGGCCTAGGGATAGGTATGCTCATATTGCTTTCTTGCTTATTTATTTATTTATTTTTTGTACCGAAGATTGAACCCAGGGGCGCTATACCACTGGATGCCAAAAGCTCTGTCCTTGACCCTGATGACAATTCAATAACAAGGACACAGTTTTGAGAAAAAGAAAAAAGAATGTTTCTTACTTTGCTCACAAAGGAGGAACACAGGGGACTCCTGTCCCAAAGACTGTGATTCAGCCCATCAGCAGGAACAGGTTGTTTTTAAAGAGGTATTTCAGAGAAAATGAGATTAGAGAGAAACCAGGAAGTAGATCAGGGAAAAGAAGATCAGGGAGAAGAAGGATAGGGAGGAGATTTGGGAAAAAGAAATAAAATGTGTAAGTTTCAAAGCCACAAGGGATATAGTCAAAGCATCAAGGGAACCCCTGTTACACGCTGAACCACATCCCCAAACCCCACATTTTGGAGGAACTGGGGGTTGAACACAGGGTTGTTGGGCCACTGAGCCACATTCTCAGCCCTTTTCATGTTTTACTTTCAGACAGTGTCTCACTAACTTGCCCAGGCTGTCCTTGAACTTGCAATCCTCCTGCCTCAGCTCCTGAGTTGGTGGACTTAGGGTGTGTGCCACTGTGTCCACTAAAATCCACATTTTTTAACCCCCCACAAATTGTGTCAGTAAAAGAACAAAGTACCAGAAATCACTTTTTCTTTCTTTCTTTTTTTTTTTTTTTTTTTTTTTTTTTTGGTACCTGGTGTTGAACCCAGGGACAGTGAACTGCTGAGTCACATTTCCAGCCTTTTTTTTTTCTTTCTTTCTTTTTATTCAATAAATACCACCTTAAGGAAAATAATAGTTTAATTATAGAGGGTGTTAGGTATTTAGGCCTTTCCTATTATTCAGTCCCCTGATTTCTGAAGCTTATTGCTTTGAGGTAAGATAAAACATTGGACTGATCCATTGAAAAATTAATAGAGACACAATTCCCTGAATTACTGAAACCTAGGCACCAAATGAACTTCACCAGCTTCATTCTTACTAACTTATATCTCAGAAATTTCCTTAATGGCCCCAGGGGTGTAGGTCTCTCTGTGCCAACACCAAGCAGATGTCAGAGCTGCAGTGCTTCTAGTTCTCAAGGCTGCTCCTCCTGGTTCTTTAGTCGTCTTATGTAACTGATGTCTCTGTTTGCTTCTGCCTCTGCTCACACTTCTGTGCTACTGCATCTCTCATCTGGGCTCTGAGGCTGTAGGGTCTGCATCCTTGGACTCAATCAGCCTTGGATTGAACATGGTTGAAAATGAGTGTATCTGTGCTAAATGTGTAGAGATGTTTTCTTGTCATTATTTTCTAAACAGCATAGTGTAAACTGCTATTTATTGTTCCCATTGTATGTGGTGACATAAGGAGTGTTGAAGTGATTTAAAGCACACAGGAGCATTGCATAGGTTATGTCCATATCAGGAGGAACCCCCAGACAGTTACAAAGCATAGGAATTCTTCAGCGTGTTCCCCAACAACCAATGAGTCATTGAAGAAATCAAAATGAAAGTGTAAAATGCCTGCAGACCAATGAACAGGGCCACACAAGATATTCAAACCTGTGGATACAGCAAAAGTAATTCTAAGTAGGAAGTTTCCAGCAAGAAATACCTACATGAGGAAAAAATCTCAAATAAATGGCCCAATACTGCATGTCAAGGGATTGGAAAAAATAAGCATGGACTATGCCCCCAATTAGTAAAATTGGGAGAAGATATGAATTAATTAAACTTTTCAAGTAGCTGGATTCCAGACATGTGCCACTCCAACCAGCTTTTCATTTGTTATTGTCTTGGGGACGAGGCATTGCAACCAAGGGTGCTTCACCACTGAGCCACACCCTCAGGGGGGATTTTGAGACAGGGTCTTGTAACCTTGCTTACAGCCTCACTAAATTGATGAGGCTGCCTTTGAACTCACCATCCTCCTGTCTCAGCCTCCTGAGCTGCTGGAACTACAGCTGAGCATCACCAATCCGGCTTTTGCAGTTGTTTTTGGAAAAGAATATTTCAGGACATCAATTTTACATACCTGAGCGTACCGATTAAAGAATGCATTCCATTGTTTTCATGGGGTTTCTGGTTCTTTCTTTTCAAATATTTCTAACAGATATACAGCTCTATTCCAATTAAACCTTCCTAATATGGTCACATCATTTTTAGAATTATTTGTTTACTTATTTCTGTGATGCCTTGGATGGAACCCAGGCCCTTCCACATACTAGGCTATGCTCTACCACTGAGTGATTCCCCAGGTCCCTGAGTTATTTTGATGAAGTTCACTAATTTCTCTAGAAAAGCATGGGTTCTTGGTTCCTAGACTGTACAGGTGAAATTGGCCAGTGTTCCAGAAGGGGTTCTACACTGTTTTGATCCAGATGCACAAAGGACTCAATCGCTTCTCCAAGTGTTATAGTTAAAGCATCATCCTGGGGTTTCATAGATTGACTTCCAGACCACTCACATATAATTGAATCAAGCCTTTATTGAAGCACACAGGTGGCAACTGACCACAATATAAAGCTGTTCCCCTGATCAGCCTCAAACCATTGCAAGGGTGCTCCTTATAAGCCTGAAAACCACAAAAGGAGTGTTTGGGTGTCCAGCCAATGCAAGTAAGCCAAGTTATAGAAGTGGGAGAGTGCAGTCAGGTGGAGGGGCTCTCAGCCAATCAAAATTAGCTCAGTCACACCCGTTACAGAAACAGAGTGCTGTTCCCCTAGTTACAGAAAGAATGCCCCATTAGGTAGTTCCGTGTTCTTAAAGGTTTCTATAGTAAAAGGAAAAGAACATCTTGCCCTGGTCATGACCCTTCTACTTGGCATGGTTGTTTCACAAAATGGAGTCACAAAACAATATGGAGTCACTTTGACTGGATTATCACACAAGGAATGAAACCCATTCCTATCTTCCTGACACAGCCACTCTTACACACCAGGTCCTGTTTGTCATGACATCCTACATTTGTGTGCTGTCTCATAGCACAGATGAACCTAGAGTCAAAAATGAGCAGCTCAAAGAGATGTGAGTGCTTTATCCCCAGGGCTCTGGGAAGACCAAGAGCCCTCACAACCCTTCCAGTGTTCAAGGGGTCTGGAGGCACCAGAATATCTTCAAGTCTTTTTTTAGTAATGATAACTCTTAAAAGAACAAATGATGACACATCTCATTTTGCAGATCTTTGGCTTTATTTGAACCTAGAATCCAGCAGCAGTGCAGAACAAATGCTGCTCAGAACCTTCTGCCCGCCATTTGTGCTAGTTAGACTTAGAGCCACAGAAAGAAAAAAAAACTTCCATGAAGAGGGGGTGAAGCACATAGTTCACTGTGTGTGGGACATATGAGCTGGCTGTGCATGGCATAGACTCTGCTACCTTTTCCAAGAGCCAGCTGCAGTCTGCTTACACATAAAAGTGGGTTCCAGTTAACTATTTGTGGAGAAGCCTTCAGGCCAAAATCAAAACACATCCACAGGCAGCTGTAGGATAACTCAAATGAAGACTGGGTGGACCTCGTTCTCATCCTTGGATGGGAAGCTAAGGCTAAGGTCACTGCACAACCCCATCAGCACAGTCCTCAGCTGATTCCCCAGCAGGGAGCTGTCCCTTAGGGCATCTTGGTCTAGGACAAGGCAGGGCCACCCATTTACCCACAGCCACTTCATCCTTACTCATCTTCTGACCATATGCTTATTCAAAAGAGGCCACCTTGTGTCCCTTGGTAGAAAGAGATGGGAAGTGTTAAGGGAAGGTCTGTAAGTTATGTGAAACCCACCGCCCACCCCCCCCCCCCCAGAGCTTGTAATTTATTAAGTTTCATTTTGAAATATTTGCAAGTGTTATCTACCTATATGATTCTACTATTTTGCTGAAAGGGAATTCGGATACCTTCAAGGGGCACCACTAGTTTAACTGAGGACAGACTACCTAGGTGGATGACAAGCAAGGTTTGGTGAGGCCCAGAGGCTCTGATAAATGTACAGCATGGACACCTCCTGCAGGCACTGGGAGTGGGACAATGGGGCCTGTCTTATGCACGGATGCCCTTGCCCAGCACATCCAGAGACTGGGACCTGAGTTTTCTGGGTCTATATGAAGATCCATGAGGAAGGGACAGCATTGAATGTCTGGGTGGCACTGAGGTCCCCTGAGAAGAGGTTATCTTGCAATGGCTCATATTCAATGCCTATGTAGAATACTCCAGGCCACCTGTGTGAACATGCATGTGTTAAGCCACAGAGTAGCCACACATAATGACCAGATTTTCCGTTTGATCCCTTGACTTCCTGGGCTGAACCTCATTGTTCACCAAGTACCCTGTGCCTTCTTTCTCCATCAGCACCTGGAGAATCCCAAGGTTTCATTAGAAAGCCAGGTAAATCCATCACAGAGGATGTCAGAAGACTAACATTGAGATTCCATTCATTTCTGAGTATTTATGGACTAGCCATAAAAGAAAGTAGCATCTTCCTGTGCCCATCAAGCCTGAATCCTATTCTAGAAATCCAGGTCCCTATTTATGTCTCTATAAAGACACATGTCCTGAAGGTCCTATCCTTGGGGGGCTTCCCTCCAATGAAGCCCCCTGCTGCACTTTCTTTCCCCATCCACACTTCAGACAATGTCTGAATGGTGGGCTCTGTGTTCCCTCTAAGATGACTCTACATCCTGGTTATACATCCAATTGCCTAGAAGTACGCTTTTTATGCACACCCAACTAGGTAGCAGTTGGACAGGAGCAGTGAATGAGGCCCTGGTTGTAGATGAATTTGTGGCCACATTAAAGATAGGGGACATTATTGAAAATAAGGACGTTTGGCTGCCTAAAGTTCTTCAGTATTGCTGTGAGCTCAGCACAGTTGGGAACATCTCCCTGTGTGGATGGCACCCTGGGCATCATAGCTCTCCAGAGGGGCAGGGAACAGCTCTACGCTCAACTGGCTCAGCCTGGCAGTTTGAAGCAGCAGGTCCCTCAGGGCTGAGGTAGAGAGGCGGTTCCCATGGAAGCTCAAGATCACAAGCTGGGAGCAGCGGCTCAAGGCATGCAGGATGGCCTGGAGCTGGGAGTCAGTGATCCCGCAGGCTTTCAATTTCAGGCTCTTCAGTGTGGCTGCAACATTGTCCAGCAGAATTTTGAGGGCCTCTGTATTGGAATTGGTCAGTTTGATGCCCCTCAGTTCCAGGTGTCTGAGCTGTCTGGTGTTTGGACATCAGGAAAGATAATTCCAGTCAGAATCTGACAGTGGGCAGTTGGTTATTGAGAGAGTCTTTAGGGGGGTCTTCAGGTGCCTAAGGTGAAACCAGGCAGTTAGTACTGTGGCAATGTCAAGGAGGGAGAAGACAAATTGGCCCAAACCCAAAATTACCCTGGTGATCTGACAATGGTCCAAACTTAGGATGCTGCCTTTTGCAGAATGTGGTCATTCACATCACCCCATGTCAGGGTGAGCCTTTCACCACCACTCCTGTGACCATATGGGTCCACATCTCTATGGCTCCCCTCTTCACTGCCAAGCAGAAAGTCACAGGTCTGGCAACAGGGGGTCAGGGGGAGTCATGTACAAAGGACAAACCCAGGCAAGATGAAGGAATCCAACTGGGGTTGTCCACCTGCGGGGCTCACATGCTGTAAGCTCCATCCCTGCTTCTCACCCTCAACTCCAGAATCACCACCTGAGGCTCAGAGCAGCCTTCCCCAGGGGGGCATTGGAGGTAGCTCCTCTGCTCCCTGCTGGAGAGCACAGAGCTTCCCTGTTGCAAGGTGCAGGTGTGGGGGCTTCCCTCCTTCAGTGCCCTCTCCTCTACCCCATCTCCCACTGCCTTAGCTGGACAGGCCTTCCAGGGAAGAAACCTCACACGGACTCACTAGCTCCTGTCCCCCCCAGCTGGCTTCCCAGCAGAGTTATGCTTCCCAGACCATAAACCCTGGTTTAGCCCTTTGCTCTAACACAGGTTAGGAGATGGAGCTTCAGGATATAATAGGAACAGATGATGGGTTATTTACCTTCCAGTGTCTTGTTCACCATGAGAGTGTCAGTGGCTGGCACATAGTAGGTGCCCTTTCTGACAGAGATGCCAAAGTAATTCTGTGGTCTTTCAATAAATGGTGCTGAGATAACAGATATCCATCTTGTGAGGGATGAACCTCAACCCCTATTTCAGTCAACTCTAAAATGAACAGGAACCACACACCTAAACATACAACCTAACATTATCCATCCTTGAATTCAAGGTTATAAAAGGCAGCTGCTTATTTTTATAAATAAAGGATATTTTAGGAACACAGCCATGTTGGTGTATTGTGTGTAATTGTTTTTAAGGATTATTATTCATAATAGTAGTAGAGGTAAAAGACTGTTCAGGAGATGATAACTTTTGTAACTGAGGTTGTATACACAGAGTTAAAATACTGTTTGGCCTACTTTCATGCCTGTTTGAAATTTCCCATAATAAAAACTTGTTTTTGTTTTTTTAGTCTACCTTCAGATCTACTCTGGGCTATCTCAAGGTCATCCCCATAAGCTCCATCACTCTCCTTCCCATTTCTCTCCAGTAAAGTACATATGTGACTCAGGGCGCAAACAATCCTGGAGTCCCCTGTATGTTCTGTGGAAGCCAGCCATTCATTCTAACATGCTAAGCACAAATGTGACATCATGGTGGTACTCAATGAATATTAGAGAAATATATTATAAGTAAAATTTTGGTAGGTTCTGTCTGCATACACCCTGAAGTTGAAACTGAACTTACCCTTCCCTAATACTTCTATAAACATGTTAATTAGCTCCTACCTCTTCCTTTCAAAAGAAGACTATGGGGCTAGAGTGTAGTTCCGTGGTAGAGTGTTTGCCTAGCATGCCTGAAGCCCTGGTTCAATATGTAGCACCACAAAAAATAAAATAAAATAAAAAGGAAGACTGTGACATTTGAAACTTTCTCAGCAACACACCCTGAAACTTTCTTCAAGGAAAAATAAAACTCTTATCAAGGAAGGCATTATTGCCAAATATCTGCTCTATGAACAAGGTGGCTCATTTCCTTATCATGTAATAATAAAGACAATTAATAAAACACATACCACTTTCCACAGAAATGACCAGAATGTGTTCCCAACCTTTATCAATCCCCTAGTTTCTTTACACACATGAATTGTCTTTATGTGTGTGGCTCATCACTATGATGGAAGTGAATCGAAATTAAAAAGAAACAGCAAACTAAATAGCCAACAAAGCTTCAAAGCAGAGCTGTTTTCTGTGACTTGATGTCTCAAATCAAGTTGTTCTGGCATGATTTGAGACACCTGCACATTCTGGCCACCTACACAGCTCTCGTTCAGATTCCTCAGTGGTTCTGAACACATGGCTGCACTGTCAAAGCAGTGAGATCCTGGTAGACATTAGAGATAACCAACAATTGTGTGCAGGAAGCCCCCGCCCCCTTCTTTGCTTGTTATAGTTAGCCTTTACTTTCAAGCTCACACAAAAATATCACTTCTTGCAAAATGCCTTTTAATTCACTTCATTGAAAATTGGTTATTATATTTTGCCAATCATTAAATGTAAAGGTTCTACAGGGAGTCTGTAGAAGTCTGGAGAAGTGGGCGGATAGAGATGCAACAGAGGGGGCCCTCAGAAAGAAAGGCAAGGAGGGTGTCCCTGCACTTTTAGGCCCCCCCTCCCCACCCAAAGTAGTCATCAACCAAGGCCTAGATGAAGTGTAGTGTGTAAAGAAAAAATAAAAAGGGAACAGCATTTGTTAGTTTCTTTACCTAGGTACTAAAAAGAATGAAATTTCAGGAAATGTCACCACTCTTTCAAAAAGATCTCAGTGGGAAAGACAATTGTGAAGATCCGAAAAGCAAGAAGCAAAAATCAAGTTAACCCATGAGTATCCTGAGTATCATGAGTATTGCTCTGGTCCGCAGCTGCGGCAGCGTTGTTGTCCTGCTCCAACTGCTTATTGATCACCAAGGACCACAGCGTTCTGGTTCCCATAGCGCCCGCTCCTAAAGTCTACCATTGTGGGCGCCCATCCCAAGGTTCCATCCTCCTGGAAGACCCCGCCCCGCCCGCAGCCGCCTCCCCTCCGGGACCACCGCATGACCCTGTGGCCGCCCTGACCCTGGATGGCAATTGTTCAGCAGCCATCTCTGCAGTCCCCAGCCCCATGCAGCGCCAGGGCGACCACCTCCATCCCACACTCATCCCCGCGCTTCCTCCAGTGTCCAGGACTCAGAATTCCACCAAATACATGGCAAGAGAGGGCCAGAGCTCGCTGCTTCCATCCCCCACGCATTGCCCTTCGATGCCCTATCAAGCCACCTCCAAGACCACCCTGGCCACAGAAGCCCCTCCCTGCCATGCACTGCCAAGTCCCCCAGAGACCAGCCACTGCCCAACACTTGTAGGGGTGGAACCAGGGCCAGCGACAGATGAGGGCGGTTGTGGATCGCAGCCTGTCAGCTGTGAAGCACTCTGATCCAGTCACCCAGAGGCAGGTGGATGCCCTAGAGAATAAGCCTGACAGCTTTTTCTTGGAGCCCCTGCTGCCAGCAGTGCTGAGGCCAGCAAAAAGAAGCAGACCATTACCAAGGAGGATGAGCGAGGGGAAAGGAGACCTTGGAGCAGTGTGCCCAGGAGGCCCAGGGAGGGCACTCAACCTGCTGCCCAGAAGAAGACAACCGGCCATGTGACTTGAATAGCACTTTCACCCAATTCTGTCCTCAGAGCTTGCTGCCAGCACTGACCTTGCAGAGTGGGAACTGCAGTCTGCAGAAGCTACAGAAGTGCATGGGGTGGCCTCTGGCCATTGGCAGATTGGATCCCTTGTCTCAGTGACAGTCTGCCGATGGCTTTTTCCTTCACCTAGTCAGGGCTGATGGAGACACAGAGGGGAGGTTATGTGTTGGCCCAAGAAGCTCTGGCACCCCTGATGAGGAGCCCTGGGCTATCCTGAGGCCAGATTCTGACTCTGACATGGGAGACATAGAAGAAGTGTAACAGGATTTCATTGGCGAGGACCCTGGCATCATAATTGCCAGGTACACTGGTGAAGAGGAGTCAGCCAAGTTGCAGGAGGACATGAAGGTGAAGGAGCATGAGGACAAAGATGATGCTAGTGGCCGCTTGAGCCCGCGTCTGAGCACTGCCTCTCAGCTCAGCAGCGTGTCCATGGCCAGCAGAAGTGTGAGGATGACCAGCTTTGCTGAGAGGAAGCTCCAGAGGCTCAACAGCTGTGAAACCAAGTCCAGTACCAGCAGCTTCCAGAAGACCACACCAGATGCATTGGAAAGCTGCCCAGCCCCTCTGATGCTGTGGAAGCAGAAGAGAAAGCAGAGCCCAGGCAGGCACAGCTGGGATCCTGCCAGCCTTCTGGCATCTGAGCTGGTGCAGCTGCACATGCTGCTGGAGGAGAAGTGCAGGGCCATAGAGACCCAGAAAAAGAGGATGGCACTGTCTGCATAGCAGCTCTTGAAGCTGGGCAAGGCCGCCTTCCTGCATGTGAAGAGGGGGAAGGCTGATGGCGCCCCACACCCACTGAGGCCCAAGCATTTTGCAAAGGCGTATGCTCAGCAGAATGGCATGGACATTGACAGTGGCATTTCTAAGTTAGAAGCCTTTCTCGACAAGAAAGAGCAGAGGAGATCTCAGTGAGTCTCAGGACATGGACAGAAAAAGCCTGGCTTTTGTCCAGCTTCATAACCCCAAAGACCTGACCGCTGTGCACAACGGGGAGAAGGGCAGAGTGCTTTCTGCTGCTCTCCTGGAGGACGGCATTGGCGAGGTTGGAGACCTGAGTGAATGCAACCTTTCCATCAAGAAGCTGAACGATACCATCAGCACACTGCAGCAGGTCATACTGAAGATCTCCCACAGCAGGAGCAGCTCCTCATGAAGTCCCCCAAGGTACCAATGTCAGGCTCTAAAAATAACTCTCAGGACCGAAAAATAAAGACCTCAATCCACTTTGTTGAGCCACTTTCTCCCACTGGGGTGGCTGATCACTGCAAACCACCACCATCACCACCACTCTCCCACCCCCACCCCATCTGGGGCAGGGCCTGAGCTCTCATTCAGGAAGACCAGCTAAGCAGAAGGTTCCAAAGGATAGGCAGTAGGGCTCTTCTCGAAGCAAGACCCCAACACCCAGCCTGGAGACCCGCCGGCATTTGCAACTTTCCCCTCTGGTGATCACCCACGAACACCTCCCGGCCCAGGCGTGGACAGTGCTGTAGCCCCTGGCAGCTACCCTCCTGAGAAGTGTCTATTGGACAGTTACAGGCTTCATGATGATAGCAACCAGTGGATATTTGCTCTGTCCTCCTGCAAAGAGGCAAATGTTCTGTCACAAAAGATGAACTTCACAGAAGCCATGGACACGAGCGGGAAATAGGCAGGGCTGAATTCCTCTGTCCCCTCAGGGAGCGACCACATTCCTGGGGAAGAGCCACTGAGGAGCAAGGCCAGCCTCATTGAAGTGGTCCTGTCCAACCTACACACCCTGATGAGGACGAAGAGGGGGCTGGGGGCTGTCCACACGGGCCCTGTGGACCTCCTCGGTGACGGTGACCAGAAGCCTGGGCTTGGCTTCTTCTTTAAGGATGAACAGAAAGCAGAAGATGAACTTGCCAAGAATTGGGTGGCCTTCCTATTAAAACAGCAGCGCAAGGCTGAAGAGGCTTGAGTACAGAAGCAGCAACTGGAGGCGGAAGTGGAGCTCAAGCTGGATGAAGCCCTGTGTAAGGCTGAGGAGGACCGCATCCAGAATGAGGAGGAGAAGGCAGGGCGAGAGCTATTTAAGCAGGAGTACTTGCGGAGGAAGCAGCAGCAGATCCTAGAGGAGCAAGGGGTCTGCAAACCCAGGTGGAAGCCGAAAAAGCCACGCCCAAAGTCCGTGCACCGGGAAGAGTCTTGCAGTGACTCTGGGACCAATTGCTCCTCCACCAGGATAACCTGAGCCAGACTCATTTGGCTCCAGCCTGTCCTTGGCCTATGCAGCGACCATGGAGCCCGAGAGCATTCTTTCCGGGAGCACACCTTCTCAGCGAGTGGAATCCTTGGAAGCCTTGCCCATAGGGAGCCTCAACCCAAGCAGGAGCACAGACCAGGACTGGGAAATGGAGTCGCAGCTTCCTCCCTGGCCTCGGTGGCGGAGTACACAGGTCCCAAGCTCTTCAAGGAGCCAAGTAGAAAGTTCAACAAGCCCATCATCCACAATGCCATCTCCCACTGCTGTCTGGCCGGGAAGGTGAAGGAGCCTCACAAGAACTCCATATTGGAGGAGCTGGAGAAGTGTGACGCCAGCCACTACTTCATCCTGTTCTGTGATGCTGATTGCCAGTTCAGGGCGCTGTACTGCTACTACCCCATTACCCAGGAGATCTGCAAGCTCACTGACCTGCGGGGCCCAGGAGAATCACCAAGAAGATGATCGACAAGCTGTACAAATACAGCTCGGGCCGGAAACAGTTCAACCTGATCCAGCCAAGACCACGTCTGTAAGCATGGACACCCTCTGCATCCATAACTACAGTGGCAGCCCAAGTGGCCCGCAGTGCCAAAGAAGAACCAGACTCATAAGTGACCCCGGTGCAGCCCTGGGTCTGAGGACGCCATCAGGATCCATAGATACTGTTTCATGTACTGGGGTAGGAAGCATGCAGAGACACTGACCTTTTTCAGAGGCATTTAGACCACAATAGAAAGCCCTCTCTCACCTCCTTGCATGTACAGGGCATGCCAGGAGGGCCAGAGAGGGGTGTATATGCCCTGTTTCCAGTGGAAGCTGCTGTGGTCCCTGCTGACCACCGCGGCCCTCAGATGGGGACGTCGTGGAGCAAGGTCTCCAGCGCATGTCTCCCTCGCTTGCCCCTCCACACACTGCCTGTCGCCCTCCCTTTGGCCAGTGGCAGGTGTGCTCTGCAGTCAGGTGTGTGAATGTCTTCCTGAGAGGAGCTCATGTGGAGTCTTTTTATTTGAGAAGTTGTCTATTTATTGATTGTGTCTACTGCCAACCTCTACATCCAGTTCTGAGATGTCTGAACAAGTCCTGTTCCTTGCTGCTCAGAGAAGTTTACTGAGATTTCCAGTTCACTAAAGGCACTGAAAGCAGCAGTCAGTCTCTGTGGCATCCCTTTACAGGCTTGGAGATGGTGACTTGGACAGGTGGCCATGAAGATGGCAGGGGTACTATTGACTGGTGATGGCCTGCTATGAGGTGGCAGTTGGGCAAGCAGCGGCTGTGCTGGTGAAGCTGGGTAGGGGCTGGTGGTCTGTTCACTTAATAAAATCAGATTTTTGTAAAAACAAACAAACAAAAATTTAAATTGAAACCAGCCCACTACTCTGCCCACAGTAGAGGGCAGCATTTTCCACACAGGTCTATATTACTTTCTCCATCTGCACTCTGAAAATTCAACTCAAAATGAGAGAAAATGACTATGGAATGGTTATATAAACTAATCCCCCTTCCCAAGAGCTCCTGGCCTGCACTACTCACTGGAACAAACCATTTATCTCAGGATAGGAACTGTCAGGAAAAAAATAAATAAACAGAAACAAATGTGGTGTGTCTGGGATCAAAAGGTGGGGCACAGAAAAATGACCTTATAGGGAGAAACTGAAAAGACCCAGGGGAGTGTGAGAAGTGGACAGAAAATGGGGGTGTACATAGGGAGAGAGATGAAATGATGGAAGGCAGTAACAGGTGAAGGCAAAAAGAAACAAAAGAAGGAAGAGATGCCCCACTTAGAAAAAGGAGGCCAGCATGATAAACCCATAAGCTGGGGTGGTGAGATAGAAAAAACCACTCACTGACAGAGAACAGGACACTTCTTAAATAATAGAACCATTACAGGAAAAACAGTGTTGAGGAAATAAAACAAATTTGGTCCCTTGGGTACTACAAAGAAAAGATAGAATTGAGGCTCTTTGGTTACCATGTGAGTTCTATGCTGAATTTTTCAGACTCACAACTTATCCCTTCATACCCCAAACACAATAATCCCAAGGTTGAACCACAAAAACTCAGGAAACCTCCAAACCAAACATCCTTTTAACTACAGGAAAATAAAGGCACCAAACACTCTCTATATGGCAACTCATGATGCCTGAATTGAAGCAAACTAATAAGAAGAAAGGAATTATCAGAGGCTGGAGTGGAGCAGCCTCAATT
Source organism: Marmota flaviventris (assembly GCF_047511675.1). Classification (NCBI taxonomy): domain Eukaryota; kingdom Metazoa; phylum Chordata; class Mammalia; order Rodentia; family Sciuridae; genus Marmota; species Marmota flaviventris. The sequence goes on from NC_092507.1 coordinate 86,314,839, forward strand.
AAATCATAAGTAAGGTTTTTGGAAGGAAATGTGGAGAAATTTCTTAACCCCAAACATGCTCTGATGTCTATTTTAAAATGCATTAATTATTTATTCATTGATCCACCATTCCATTTAATAACAATGATGGTGTTCCTGATTAAAATGAAACTGGCTATGTCATTAACAATATGATGAACAAATTCCTGATGAAGAGAATTGGTGGGTGGAATGGGGAGCAATGGTATTTGGGAGAGAAAAGCAAATAGAGACAGAAGTATGGAAAGGAGAGGAAATTATGAAAGGAGAAGAAAGAGAAGAGAATAAAGTAGACCAAATGAGACAGGGAAAGATACAGGGAAAAGTGGAGTCAGGGAAAGAGAAAATAAGATGGAGATAGAGATAAGGAAGATAGACAACAGGTGATAAAGAAAGAGAAAAAGAAGGAAAAACACTTCTCATATGCAAATGTTCTGGTGGAAATCAGGCCAATTCATCCTTAAATTACCTGGAAATAATAAATAGAATCTGGATCCACAATTATTTTTCAGACTTGATTTTTAAAAATTTACCCATAAGGCTTAAACTTACCTGTTCCCAAATCAATAGCACTAATAGTACTGAAGACACCCCAAACAAACATTCCTTTAAAAACCATTAGAGGAATGATGGAGTGGGTACAACTCATGAAACCACTGATGACTCAAAACTGAAGGATGCCAACAGAAGGGGAAAGGATTCTGAAAGTCAATTACCAGGTAGAGGGCAACCCTCAAGGGTTCAAGGAAGCAAAGTTTGCCACCCTATCTGCTCCAGGTTATTCTCAACACCTTCCACAACAGATCTGCCTTTAAAGCATCCTCAAACAGCCAAGTATTACATGTCAAATCTGACACAGAGAAGTTTTTTGAAGAATTAATATTCACTGGTTAAATTATAAGTAGGGTTGTCTTTCAATCTGAATCCTCCTCCTAAAACCTATAAATATATTATCTATCATCCTGCATCCAGATAATGATGACACTTACAAAGACAAACAAAAATGGTAGTTCACTTTTAAATTATTTCTTTTTTTTATTTTATTTTTTATTTTTTTTGGTACTAGGAATTGGACCCAGAGATGGTGTGCCACTGAGCCATCCTCAGGCCTTTTGGTTTTCTATTTTGATACAGGGTCTCACTAAGTTGGTCAGGGCCTCATGAGTTGCTGAGTCTGGCCTTGAACTTAGGCTCCTCCCCACTCATTTGGGATTACAGGTGAGCAGCACAGCTTCCAGCTCTCTTTCAAATTAAAAGTATTATTTTATTAATCTCCCCTGACTTGTGTTGTGTTTAAAGTAATTTTATAGCACACAAATCAATTTTGAGCATGAAAACTGCATTACTAAAATAATACTTTTCTGCAAGGCCAAAATGCTTGGTTTATAATAAAAGTATAAAGTGACTCTCCAAAAGAAAAATTATCATTACATCTTTTGTGTAAGTCCAACATCTTAAGTTGTTCAACAAGTCTTAGAAAAACACTTCTGGAAAAAGAAGTTTCCAATAATGGAAAAGATTTTTCCATCATGGAAAAGAAATTACTTATGTTTTTACTATTTTATTTTATCATTGTCTCTAGTATTTTTCCTTCTCAAAAGGAAATTCACATTTTATGTATGTTGCTTTTGAGTCAGCCATTCTGTGCAGGCTTAAATTAAATATTCCTAAAATCATGTTCACATGTTCTCTTCAAAGTATCTGTGGTTCCAGACTGAATGATCTTTTAATCTGCAGTGCTGACATCAATCATATTGTTAATTTGTAGTACAAGTAATCTACTTTTCATAGCAGAATATAGGTCTGCTATGAAAACATTTGACAAAATCTGGAGACCTGGGTATTTTTGTTTTGGGGGGGGGGGGGCGTGGTAGGGATGGAGGATTGTGATAGCTAAGTGGGCTTTACTGACATCTAGTGAGTAGAGGCCAAGAATGCTACTAAACAGCCTACATACACAGGAAACCCCCATCCTCAACAAGGAATTATCAGCCCCAAATTGTTAATAGTTGCAAAGGTTCTAGATCCAACTACTGCTTTGTAAGCTTTAGGACAGAGAAAAATATTAAATTATGCCACACGATACATCCAACAAAATGTGGACTGTAGGCCATTTCATTGGACAAACAGCACAATTTCTTCAACAAATTAAGTTGCAAGAAAACAGGTAGAACAAAAAATATCTAAAATTAAAAAAAAACTTAAAAGATATATCAAGTGGAAGAATTAATTAATTAATAATTATTTAATATATTTAAATTTATATTTATTTATATATTATTAAATATATATTTAAGTATATATATTTAGTTGTTCATGGACACAATACCTTTATTATTTTTTTTAATATGGTGCTGAGGATTGAACCCAGTGCCTCAGTGCCACACATATGCAAGGTAAATACTCTACAGGTGAGCCCCAGCCCCAGCCCTTAAATGTGTTACTTTTATTTAGCTTTTTTTTTTTTTTACTTTATTTGTCTCCTAAAATCAACAGATTATTTATTTCTATTTTTTAAAAGTTGATAGTCATTTTGTTATAAATGAGCTAGAAATTTACAACATGAGTTCAAAGTAGACATGAGTTAGCAATTCTTGTACATTTTCTGGTAAATACGGAGTTTTAAGCTTCTAGTGTAAGATTCACTATCCAATGTTTTGTTTAAGTGGATCCTAAAATATTTTTGGGTTAAGTGATAGAAGTTATATAAGTAGGTGATGTGTAAATATTGTTTTCTAGTGTGAAGGACGTTTTCATGTTATTAAGGTGGTATGTGAATTCTCCTTGTGTTACGATTAATGTGTGGAAAGAATATAAGGCCATAATTAGTATATTGAGTCCTCTTAGGATAATGGTAAAACGAAGTCATGAAAATGATGCTATAACTACCAATAATTCTCCAGCTGAGCTGATACATGGTGATGCAGATAGGTTAGTTAGACTTACCAGTACTCATCATGTTACTGTTAAAGGAGTTGATATCTGTATTCCACAAACCAATAGTAGTTCTACTATGGATTCATAGTCTGAGTTTGTGAGTTAATAACATTGATGATGTGAGGTTGTGGGATGATTAGGACTGTGACTACAATAAAACTTAGTGGTTTTGGATAAGAGTGGCCATATTTACTAGTGCTATATGATGTGGATAAATTTGTGATGAGCAATTTTTAAGGCTGTTTCAAGAAAATAGAGTTTGTTATTTGTAGCATTTGGTCATTCTCCATAGGAATTATATTAGAAATGGATAGGGTGTACATTGTATTAGTGGATTTGAAATTATAGTAGTGCTTATTCTACTATAGCCTCCTAGTCTTGATAACACAGCTGCAAGTTCTGTAGATCCAGGAACTGTGGCTTCTATGTGTGCTTTTGGTAACTAGAAGCAGGGGCTGTAAAGGGATATTTTTACTGTGAATGCTATTATGTTTGCCAATCATAGAAGGCCTTTACATAAGGAGCTTGGTAATTTGGTGGTAGGTTATTAAAAAAAAGTGAATGAACCTGTAGAATGTTGAACATAGAATAATGCTATTCATACAGGTAAAGAGACAATCATCATATAGAACAAGAAAAAAAGTCTTGTACTAAATTATTCCACTTGTTTTCCTCACTAGGTGATAATAATTAGAGTTGGTATTAGAGTCACCTCAAAAAGAATATAGACTAGAACTAGTTTTCTGACAGTAAATGCCATGACTAAGCATATTTGTAGAAAATTAATATGTAGATATGTAGTTTGTTCTATATCTGATGTTTTGGAAAGATGGTACTTACTGTAATTGCTTGGAGAAAGAGTTGGTTTGTTAATTTTAAAAGCAGTGCTCATAGTGTGTTGGAGAAAAAAAAATGAAAAATTTAGGCTATTTTGCCAAATTGGTTTAAGAGAAATAAGTTGATGAAACTAATTGGTAGCCTATATATTGATTCAGTTTATAGAATTTTTAGAGTATCATCTTACTGATGCAAATGTAATTATGGGTATGATAATTTTCAGCATTGGAGGAAGCTTAAGTTTACATGTGGTCTAAGCTGTATGTTTTACACACTGTTCAGTAATGCTAGGCCCACAGCAGCTTCACAGAATGCAAGTGTTGATGAAATGATTGGTATAAAGGTGGCTAAAGATAAGGGATGATTAAAATTATGAGGGTCCACTGGGTACAGTGGCTCATGCCTATAATCCTAGCAACTCAGGAAGCTGAGGCTGGAGAAGTGGAAATTTAAGGCCAGACTCAGCAATTTAGCAAGTCCTAAGCAATTTAGTAAGACTGTCTAAAAATGAAAAAAAAAAATTATAAGGTTTTGGGAATGTAACTCTGTGGTAGAGCACCCCTTGGTCTCATTTCCAGTACCAAAAATGAATAAATATATAAAAAAAATACGAGAGTTCCTAGAATAAACAATGATAATATTATGCCTTTTAACATAGTTTGAACCTTTAGGAAGTTGCATATAATCCAAAGCATTTTATTCAAGTAGTGCTAATAACACTATGATAAGAAAAATAGGGATAATAAGTAGATTAACTGTGAACCTGTTGCTAGGAAGAGAAGTTGAACATTAGATTATTAAATGTTAGGCCGTTACTTGGCTCAGCCATTTTAACAAGCCTTTTTTGGAGTCAGGGTATATAGTTATGTATTAGATTGTAGATTATACCAGTCATTAAATCCAGGGTGCTCTTACAAGCAGGCCTTATGTCTCTTGTTCTGTTGTACTTGGAGAAATATTGAATTTATATAAACCAACATGGTTTGTTCTGATCTAACCTCAGATTATGTAGGACTTTACTCATTGAACAAATAAATCATTAATGATGGTTACACCATCCAACATCCAGGTCGTAAATCCTATTGCCAATATGGACTCTAGAATAGTATTGCACTATTGACTCTAGAGAAACTTATTTTTCCAATCAAATGTTTGGGTCAATTAATGATTTTGCTACTTCAGCTAGTATGATCTAAGTTTTAATCATCAGAGGTTGTATTCTGCTCAAATGTCATCCCAACTGAATGTTTTCAATAGGTTAAGCATTTTTCCTTATAATTAGGTTAAGATTTGTTTAAGTGGACTTAAATTAAGTATCATGAGGGTCTTCTCATCTTATTTTAATATCCCTATCTTTTCATGGAGAGGTCAATTTCACTGAAATTAAGACAATTATCCTGGTATGGTCATTCATACAAGTCTATATTTAAAGAACAAATGATTGTGCAACCTTTGCACAATCAGGATACTGTAGTTGTTAATAATATGTCACTGAGAAGGCATAACTGATGAAAAGTATGCTATAGGTGATGATTTTGGTAAACAGTAGGGAATTGTGTTTGCCAGATGCTTTTAATCTTTAGAATCTTTTCTTAGGAACATGCCTGTGTTAAGTTAGTGATTATTTGAATAAACAGTCAACAGATTAATCTGTTTTTATTTAGATTCTAGCTATCAATATATAGCCATTCTTGTGTAATTTTATGACAGGACAATTTATTTCTTGTTACTTATATTAACATGATTTCTTCTATTTATACATAGATTAATCTAGAAAAATGTTAGAAGTTTATGGAAATAATGGGAAAGTATTAGAATTTGTTGCACTTTAATGTTTTCTTAATTGGTGGGTTGTTTTTAAGCAACTATGAAAATTTAATAACTTACTCTATGAAGGACTGTTTTCCATTTTTAAAAAGCTGTCCCTCTTTAGATTAACATTTAAATTGGTATCATTATAAAAATTTTTGTTGGGTGTTGTGGCATTCACCTTTATCCCAGAGACTTGGGAGACTGAGCTAAAGGAATGCGATTTCAAAGCCAAAATGGGCAACATAGGAAGACCCTGTCTCAAAAAAAAAAAAAAAAAAAAAAAAGACTAAAATTCCTTTAGGTCAGTTTAAAGTGGAACTTCAAATCTATTCTGGATAACTAGATATCACCATACAGGACTAGTTTGTCACCTCTATTCAGGGGTCTCACTGCATTGCTTCAAAGATGTATTTGTTCTGATAATTGTCCACGAATACCTTGTTCAGTGGTCAGTGTTCATAGCTGAAGTTCTCCCTGTAAATTTATTCTAGTTAATTCACTATGCAATGTGCATAAGAAATTGGCTTTGAAATTTTTTAACTTTAAACTATTCTTTCATATTTCCCTTAATAATATTTTTTCTATGGTGTCACAAGAAATTTGTATGTCCTTTGCTTTTAGTTGTAAGTAAATGTCTTCCTCAAAGATTCATCTAATACTAGATGATGAGAGAAGTTACCATCAAATTGTATTTGAAATTTGCTGATACTTGCTAATTCTGTACAAGTTGTGTTTAATATATGACTAGTGTTAAACCAACTTTAGGATTTTTTTAAATTCCTAAAGTTTGTTTGAGGCAGAGAAATTTAAAACCAAGTCTAATCTATTAGTGCACAATAGAATGTGCAGACTTGGGTTCCAACTGACTGTCCCCAGACATAGCTTCATCCCAACATGCATACAAACTTATGACAGAAAACAACTTTGCCATTAAATGAAAAATTAACATCTTTCTTTTAGAGAGAACCCCAGGCTGCTAGGAAATCATGAGCTCAGAGTCCTAATGAGGCTGAAGTAGTGAAGAGCAGAAACACATCAGGTAAACCATGAACATTCCCTGCTGTTGAAGTCTCACTTGTGGAGTGAGGGAACTAGACTGGGAGGTACTGTATCCTCATGGCTGGCTCATCTGCCAAAAAGAGGGACTTTTCTAAATAATGGGCAACTGTGAAAATGAAGTTGTGAAAGGCTTATTATCATAAGTGTTGAAATTCAGAAATAAAATAAAGTATTAAAATATTAAGAGATACTATTTGTTTCTGTTAGAAGGTATTGAGTTGAGATAGTCATATTTGCCTAATATCTACTTCTGATGTTGAATCATCAAATGCAATTTGTATAGCAGGAATTGAAGACTGAGAGCTGGGTATGCACAGGTGAGTTATCTTAGTTTGGAAGCATGGAGATTAGAAATCCACTTTTTAAGCAGATCTTTCAGGGGTCTCCTATACTCTCTAAACTTTGAGAACCATTGGTTTTGACATCTGATCTCAAAGACTTGATTTGTTAAGGGTCACAATTAACTTGCCCAATATATCTTCCTAAAATAATATTTTTTAGGTGGTGCACATCTGTAATCCCAGCTACTCAGGAGGCTGCAGATGGAGAATCGAGTTCAAGGGCAGCCTGGGCAACTTAGCGAGACCCCAACATTAAAAAAAAAAGTCAGGCATGGTGGCACCAGTAGCCTCAGCTTCTTGGGAGCCTGAGAATGGAAGGTTGTTTGAATCCACAAGTTCAAGACTAGGGTGGACAATATGAAGAGACCCTGACTCAAAGCAAAACAATCCTCAAAATATTTTTTAGTATAAAACAAACAAACAAACAAACAAAAACAATGGCAGGCCAGATTTGGCCTATGTGATTTGAATCACATTTATTTAAATATACACACACACACACACACACACACACACACACACACACATATATATGTGAAGAGAGAGAGAGAGAGTCATGCATTGAATTCAGGATGTTTATCTCAAATGTGAAAAATTAAAACTAACATGATTCATGAAACTCTTCAGAAATAAGCTAACAAGCTTAAGTAAATATTATCTCTGTACTATGTAACCATTTGTGCACTGTTAACAAATGAAGACAATTGTGTGAATATATGTGTACATTATATATATATATATATATATATATATATATATATCAAGTATTTAATGTTTAAATCTTAGATATACTATGAAAAATTTCAAACTATATTGGGCTCTTTTCTTTCACAGCTACAGGAGCAGCCAGGAGGATGCTCAGGCTTCAGTAGAGGTGCCTCCAGTTTCCCCTGCTGTGGCAAAAGAAACTTTGGTTGGATCTCAATGAAACCAAAGAAATCTCCAATGCCAACTCTCATCAGCAGATCTGGAAGCTGATCAAAGATAGCTGATCATCCACAAAACCAGTGACTGTCTATTCTGGGGCTCCATGCCAGAAAAATTCCTTGGCTCCCCAGAGACACAGACATGTGGGCATAGGTAAGCTGAAGAGTACAGCTAATGCTCCAAGCAGGAGAAGGTCACCTGGGTGCAGAGGATGTGAATTCTGTGTAGGCTGCTCAGAGATACCATGAATCTAAGATTAACCACCACATGTATCACAGCCTCTACCTGAAGGTAAAGAGCAATGTGTTCAAAAACAAGTGGATTTTCATGGAACATATTCTCAAACTGAAGGCAGATAATGCCAACAAGAAGCTTCTGGATGACCAGGCTGAGACCGAGGAGGAACAAAAGCTCTGTGAGGAGCATTCCAGGCCAAAGAGGAGGACATCAAGACTCTGTCCAAGGAGAAAGAGACCAAGAAATTAGGCTCCCCTCTTGCGTCTGCACATAGTGGCCTTGATGATTACATAGATACTCCTTGAAACAAAACAAGCTTTATCTGTTAAAAGGAAAACTATACTGTACCACAATTTTAGAAATTAACAGTTTTATAAATCATCATTTTTACAATAAAAGAAATATGGTTAGTGTGCTTTTTGAATTGTGAGTCTTGAAGAAGCCATGTTACTTGTTTTAAAACCAGTAATAGTTCATCACTATTCAAATATTTTTGCTCTGTTGTACATACTTTAATTTTTTTAGTCTTCAACACCATTCGGAACTTCTTTCACCATTACATAGAATGTTCAAATGGTTAGCATTGAATTTTATTGGAAATGTATAATTTTCTTGTTGAAGCCCATGTCCTGAAAGACTATGAACATATTTAAAAAGCTAAATACTGAAATGCAACGAAACCATATTATTCAGAAAGAACTTTGGCTGATACAGAAAATATTAGAAAATGAAGCTGTCAATTATCATTTGGAAACTAAAACTATGCTTAACAGAAGACAACTGTTTTTTTTTTTTTTTTAGTCAAGCTCTTTTTTTTCTCCAATATAGTTTATGTGGTAAAAATTTTATTTTATCCATTGTAGTTAGAAATACTATTTCTATACTTAGGCACTTAGCTCCAGACTAGAAAATGAAGTTGCTTCTGGCTAATTGTATCAGTTTGACAACTGGAATTTGTTGAAGATGAAGTAAAAGAGGCTGATTTTTTCATTATGGGGATGAAAAATCAATTTAAATTTAAATCATCACATTGTCTTTATAAGTTCCATAACACAAAATGTAGTGATGTGCATGATGAGCTCAGGAGGCTTAGAGAACATCATGGTCTTTTTGGGCTGCAATATTTTCTGCACTCAGAAAGCAGTTCAAGAATGTGAAGCTTAGCAAAATCTAGACATTTTCTGAATTATTTTTTTCAAGAGCACCTTGGTTCACGGGCAAGAACTTAGTTTTTCCTGACAAAAGGGACAAGTGCCTTTCTTTCTTACTTTTTTTTTCTTTTGGTACTGGGAACTGAACCCAGGGGTGCTTTACCACAGAGCTATATCCCCAGACCTTTTTTAAATTGGCCATGCTGCCCTTGAACTAGAGATTCTCCTACTTCACTGGGATTACAAATGTGTGTCATTGTACCTGGTGTGTGGCAATTTTTTTTTTTTTTTTTTTACAAACCAAACTTGATTGGTATTTAATTAAATGGCCAAGTTTGAGTTCATAGATGCATAACCTTGTTGATCAACTATGAGTTCGTTTGAGTTTGTTGAATGAGATGAAAAGTGCTCAGAACAGTAACTGACCTAATAAATTCTCAGTACACTTCACCATCACCTTGTTAAGATTAACATTTCTTATTAAGTACTATATATCACGGGATAGTGGAACTGTGCACCTTGACACTTGTCTGACAGTTTTGCCACTGGCCATGTTCACAGCCCACAATCTTCTTCCCTGCCACCTGGTCCTTCTCCCACATCCTTGGGCAGTGGTTTGCAGACAGGTGCACACCAGCATCACTTGCAGGTTTATCATCTCCGACTTCCTTCTTCACTTGGGGCTGCTGGCCTCTGTTCCCTGTTTCCTAGGCACTGCTCCAGTGATTTGCTGTCCTAGGCCCTTCTCCACATTGATAGAAGGGAGCTGAACCACTGTGGTTGGATGGTAAACACCAGAACATATTTACAGTCCTGCAGAACTTCTAGCACCATGAAGAGTGCAAGCTCTGCAGCCAGCTGCCTGGGTTCTGGCTCAGCTCCTACTCCAGTTCTGCCCTGGGCAAGTCCATTGCACTAGCCCTTCCTGCCTTCCTCTGTCAAGACTTACTCCTATATGGTGCTTTGTTGGCATGTGGTCTTAATGCTCTACTAAGGAAAATAAAACTTAAAATTACCTGATATTAATAAGCAGTCAAAATTAAAAATTTTAACTTATCTTTATTTTTTTAATATTCCTCATTAGGAGCTCTAGATCTTGGGATAGTAAAATAAATGGAAGCTAGCTGGGTTCAAATTCTGACAGAATGACTCATTAGGAGCACAACTTGGGGCCCATTATTGAACTAAGATCAGCCTGTTAGGCTATGGGATTAATACTACCTGCTTCATATCACATAGTTGTTACATGAAGTAAATAAGATAAATGGAATTAAGCACTTTGCATAATGCCCAGCATGGAATAAATAGGAGTTACTAAACTTCAGTGCAGTGGATTTTAGACCTTATGATTACTGATACCAGATTTAAGATCAAAGTTATCATATAGGGCCCTATTTTCATATATAAATTGAAATTTAGCTCTACTAGTATCTAGAACTGCTGTAGCAATAGGTTTTTAATCACTATTTATGAACTCTTTCAACAAAAAAAAAATTAGAAAAAAGTGAACAAAATAGTTATATTGAAAAAGTATATTCACATATGTGCATAATGAGCTAAAGGCAGACCACAGTCAAAAAAATTTAGAAAATTCCTAATGAATTTCAGAAGTCTAGTGTTACCCCTGTTGAGCAGTTAGTCAGTAAAGAACTTTCACTGTGGTAACACCCCCCCTTGCTTGGCTTTGTTTCATGGAAGAATTTCCAGTCTGTTATTTTAGTGCTGTGCTATTATGTATTAGATGAAATAGTTTTCCTGGTTGGATTTCTATTTGTAGCATTTGATTTATAATCAATCCAGATTTGTACACAAGCGTTGGGACTTTCAAAGTCATTACAATGCTTTTTTGTATATATACAGCAAAGTGGCTATTTTCCAAATAATGCTATTTTGTCAAAATCATGAATGAGATGCTGCCAATTTGACTGGCTTGGTAAGAAGGTCCTCTTTTGTTTCAGGATGTGCTCTTGTAGGTCACAATTTGCTAAGTGTTTTTTTTTTTTTTTTTTTTTTTTTTTTTTAACATGTAATGTGTTGAATTTTATTGAATATTGTTTAACACATCCAAAATACCAGTATCTTGATGTGCTGCTTCCTCTTTATCAGTGTTGTCCAATAGACCTTTCTGCCATGACACAAATGTACAGTATCTGCACTGCACTGTCAGATATGATAGCCAAAAGCCCATGTTGTTACTCAGCTCTTGAAATAACTGGTGGGATTGAGATACTGAAATTTGATTTTGTAAAATTTTAATTAATTTAAATAGTCATACAAGGGCTTTGGTTCCTGTATTGGATGATTAATATGTAGGTTAGCAGAAAACATTTTAATTCGTGATCATTATAATTTCTTTTCCTGATCTTTTTCCTTACCTGCCTTCCTTTCTTCATTCCTTCCTCCCTTCCATTCCTTTTTCCTCCCTCTCTCCCTCCCTCTTTCCCTTTCTCTTTATCTCCTTCCCCCATTGCTTCCTTCCTTCCTTCCTTCCTTCCTTCCTTCCTTCCTTCCTTCCTTCCTTCCTTCCTTCCTTCCTTTCTTCCTTTCTTCTCTCTAGCACTGGAGCTCAAACATAGGGCCTCAGCATGCAAGGAAAGTGCTCTACCACTGAAACATCCCAGCTTTCAGGAGAGTTTTCAATTAAAGTCTCCTTAAAGAAAACTGTGTGCACAAATATGATAATTACAATTTTAGAAATGGGAGGTCCATGCCTTTAATCCCAGTTGCTCAGGAGACTGAGACAGGAGGATCATAAGCCCAAAGCCAGTCTCAACAAATTAGGGAGATTCTGTCTCAAAAAATAAGGGCTCTGAATATGGCTGACTGATAAAGCTTCCCAGGATTCACTCCCCCATATCAATGGGAGGAAAAGAATTTTATAAAAGGGAAAACACATTTTTGAAATAATACAAGTTGCACAATTTTAGCTTCAATTTAAAATTTATATCTATTCTCAGACTTTATTTATAGGGAAATTCTACTATTCATTCCTGGAAAACCATGGTAGTTGGTTTAAAGTTGGAAACAATGGTTCTTTCTTTCTTTCTTTCTTTCTTTCTTTCTTTCTTTCTTTCTTTCTTTCTTTCTTTCTTTCTTTCTTTCTTTCTTTCCTTTTTGGTGGTCTTTTCTTTGCATTGTGGTTTAACACTGGTTTCCAGAATATGGCCCTTCTTTTAAATCTTGTCTAAGTCTAGCTTCACTGTCCTCAATTCCATATTCACAATAGTTCACTAAAATCTTATAGTTCTTCAGCGTTTCTTGAACAAATCCTTAGTGTTTTGCCACCATGGCTAATGGGTATATCTGCATTCTTCTCAAATTACGTTATAACATTCAGTTTGTCATTTTCTGATTAAAGCCTAGCTCTTCTGCCTTATAAGATTCTGTATTCTCATTGCGTGCTTTCTGAGGGTCAGGAGCTACATGGGTTGTTAGAATGTGCTAGACCTCAGTGGAGGATTCTGAAGGAAGACCCCAGGTCTATCGTGGCTACTTTCATTGAAGCTCTGATTACCTTAACTTCTCCTCACACCCAGCCCCAAAATAATAATTCAAAGAGAAGAAAAGGAAATGGAGGAGCACAGACATAGACACTCTGGTAATCCATAAATGTTCACTTCAAATAATTCTGAAGTTTGAGCAGAAATTTGGGGGCCTTTTAAACTCCTTCACTCCTTAGGTCTTCTTGGTCAAAAGATCAAAGGATGTCATTATGATCCTGCAACTTCTTTTGATCATGCTCCTAGAATCCCAACATACTTTTAAAATTTTTATCTCTGTGCCAGTCTTAGGAAAAGGTAGACAACCACACCACCACCCCTTTCCCGCCACCAAAGAATTCTTCATATATCAGGCTGTTTCTTATTGCCAGCCCTGAGGTGGGCTAGATTCTTGATCCCCTCTCCAGTTTCCAGTTCTACATTGATGTTGCTGGTATGTTTTAGGATGAAACTATGTTAATTCCAGGGAGGTACTTTACCTTCTTCAGGTTGGTACAGACATTTTGAAACCTGAACACTGTCATCAGGGCATCCCCATGTCCCGGAAATAATATCTTTGAAATTTCAAGTCCTGCATATATGGGGGAAGGGTGAGATAAAACTTTTACAAGGACTGATATGGAGGTCTTGTTTGCAGTTGGGTGTTTCCTGCAGGTGTGGAGTCAAGGTCTCCTTGACCACAGAAATGTAGGTCTGTTCTAGTCTGATTGGGGGCTTTAAGTTTCTCAACATTCCTACCTGTGGTCTCTTCCTCAGCTGTTCTGAGCTGGAGGATTGAGAGGCTGTAATGGAGAGAACTCAGTCTGGGAAGTGTTGAGAAGTTTGTGGAGTTGTGCTTCTGATTGGTAGGAACCACAAAGCACTGGATGCATCCAATCTCCAAATTGTTGTCTGAGAGCCTGTCCCTCTTCCCCAGGATGAGTCAATGAAAAGGGAGTTCCTGGATCTGCAAGCCCAGGTATCCAAACAGGAAAGTCTCCTTCAGAGCACAGCTGAATGTCTGAAGACTGCAAACAAGCAGAAGGAGAACATAGAGCAGTTCATCATCAGCAAGCATAGGTGTCCCTGAGTTCTGGTGCTGCAAAGGAATGGGATGGTCTTTCACATGTGCCACTTGTGCTTCAGAAGAACAGTCACCAGGGAGGCACAGAAATGTTGTGAGGGGAGTGCCTAATACTGTGGGCCCAACCCTCCTGTGCTATGAATAATTGTAGGTACAGAGGGAGGGGAAGAAGGGTGAGCAAGAGACCTATGATTGAGGGGTGAGAGGAGAATGCTTTAGAAAATACACACCAAACAAGTAGGGCCCAGTTGGTAATTCTTGCTTTGTGGGGCTCTTTTATTGTTTCATTGACCAGTGCAAATGATGTTTTGAAGAAGGCAAGGACTAATTTCGAGCTAAATAATTGGTTGCAGCTTTCACACTCACAGAGCCTGCTTCAAACACATCATGGTCGATCAACAGATCTGTAAGTGACTCTGACCTCCTTTGACCTTCCAGAAGCATAAAATCTGGTCCACTAGATGGTCTTAGCTCCTAGATAGTTTCTTGCTAGGGTTCCCTCCCTTCACCCTCGTGCCCCCTCAGTTCCCTGCCCTGCCCTTGCTCTCCTGTGTCATTGTCTCTCCTCTTTACCCCAATTTTCCCTCCTTGGTGTCAGTCAAGCAAGGAGGTAAGAGAAATGCAGTTAAGTTTGTCCTTGAATGAAGAAACTTTTAAAGTCTGTAAATTCATTGTCTACAAAGAGATCTTGAGGTTATCTTTATATTCTGGACTTTCCTGAACTACTTTATGAAAAATCAAATAAGGCATAACCTTATAAATTGAGTGCACAATATTAGGTTAAGAACAGCAATTTGATTTTGACACATCAGTTTTTGTTTTTTTTTAAATGAAGGAAGATCCAAGTGGTCTCATTGTCATAAAATAAAAATTAATTAAAAAAACACTGAACTTTAAGGGAGAAATTTTTAAAATATGTGTATCAGATATTGTCTACATTTACTTAAATGCTATGCTTATAATTCCCTAGAAATACTTTGAAGAAAAACTTGATATGTAACTGATTGTTTTAAAAATCAGAAATGAAACCTTTACACTTAGATGGTAAACATCAGAGGAGCTGAGCATTCTCCTAGGAATGTTCCTAAATTGTACTCTTTGACCCCTATAGCATGAGCAAGAATCAAGGGCCATGATTTAACTAGCTCTTGTTTTCTACTTCCCTTTGGTTCTTCTCTGAGGATTGCTTTCTTTCCTGAGCCACTTTAGAACAACACTTACAAGATTGCCTCTGTACAGCCTCATCCTGTCCCTGCCAACTTAACCCAGAATCCTCCAGTTCCCACTGGCTCCCTCCAGTGTGCAGGCCACCCTGTCTTCTTCCTGATGTCTGGTCTGTAAACTTAAGGCTTGTCACTACCTGGTTGTATGCCTTTATCTGGCCTCTTTGTCTCTGTGAGCTGATGCCCCTTATCTGTAGAAGATGGACCTAGACTTAGATGATATCTAAGGTCACTGTCAATTTGACCTCTCCTTAAGAAAACTGATACACACACTTAACAGGGAACTTTCCCCAACATTTCCTCTCCAATCACCACAGGGTGTTTCTACCTGTGTGTTTTTCATGTTCCATCCTTCTTTTCCTAGAAGATGACAAAGGCCTTTATTTCCCTTCAGACTACATAACTTGTAACAGGAACTGGCTCATGAAAAGGAAGTGGTAGGATATGACCACACAGCATGCAGTCGGATGGTGGCTGGGGCAGCAAGGACTTGGGGACACAGGGAAACTTCTCCTCTAAGCTGGAACCTGGAATCTCCTCCAGACCCAGTGCATCCCTTTGGCTTATCCTCTTAATCATCTCCCACCCTGTTCCTACCTTCCTGCATGCTTTGCCCTCTTTCCAGCCTCTGGGCACTATCATCAGGTCTGGCAGTTCCATCTGAACAGGGTTGTTTGTTTGCTTTCCCATGGAATCCTTAAGGGCCCTGCTGTGTGCTCCTGTCTTGAGAGCCTTGCCTTCCAGGAGCCACTCAAGAATCAAAGCCACCACAGGTCCCTAAAGCATAAGGAAGCTTGGCCTACCTCCACCCCCTATCTGAATAACCCTATCTGCTAAGGAGCATCTGAGCCCTGTTCCTTCAAAGCTGGTGCAGGTCTGAAGAGGTGATCAGAGATGTGTCCTACTAGGGTAGGCAGAAAGACAAAATTACTTCCTGACAGTGATGGAATACCCATAGCTAAATACCACCAGGCCCAGCATTAAGGAAAGAGCACCTAAGATTGCATGGTAAACTTTGTGACATTGCTTCTGAACAGCATCTGTGGCACAACACCTGCCACAGCATGGTTCTCACCTCAGCAGCTCTCCTCAGATGATCAGCTTGGGGATAACAGTTGCTCCATACACATGAGTCATATGGTCCCAACATAGCATTCATTGGCAGTCCTAGAAGCACCCTAGTGAGCAGCAGGGCACTGCTGGACAGTGTCAGTGGTGTTCTGCAAACACCTTTCACAGATCCACACCTCACCAAGTAGCTCCTCTGAGCCAAGCCAGCTGGACTTTGCACTGCACCATCAGGTCTGAGCAATTTGAGTCCATGTGGGGAAGGATATTGGTGACTTCAAAGAAGCCCTCTCATTCATAGCTTTGCACAATCTGCTTCCTTTATTAACATGTTTTCCAAATTTTACTTCTCTCCTCTCCCTCATTAAGTATGATGTCCCATTTTATTAACCTGACTTTCCTCAGGAAGGAGACTGATGTCCACACCAAACCTATGCAAAATCTTGCATATGGCAGCCCTCTACTTGTATTTTAGTGGTGTGGGCAAGACACCAATTGTACTGAAGTCTGTTTTGTGTCTTCAGAGTGTTCCTAGGATGTGAGTAGGTGTGTATACATGTATGATAGAGATTTTTTTTTGGGGGGGGATGCTGTAGCCATACATTGAAGGTCAATATCACTCATGGACATGGAGGGTGAAAGAGAATAACAGTTTTTCAGTGGCATTTTTTCTTTTAAAGCAAAATTGTATATACAAATAGCTTATTTTCTTTCTTTCTTTTTTTTCTTTTTTCTTTTGGCTTTGTTTTCCATTTCTAGACCAGTCCCTAGAACAAGTGTTAAGAATAGAAAATAAAATAAGCCAAACTCAAAAAACCAAAGGCTGAATGTTTTCTCTGATAAGAGGATGGTGATTTATAATGGGAGGGGGAAGAGGGGTAGAGAAGAATAAAGGAACTTTGGATTGGGCAGAGGGGAGTGAGGGAAGGGAAGAGGATGTGGGAAGGACAGTGGAATGAAAAGGATATCAGCATCCTATATACATGTGTGATTACACTCTTGGTGTGACTGCACCATGTTCAGCCAGAAGAAGGAGAAGTTGTGCTCCATTTGTGTACAGTGTGTCAAAATGCATTCTACTGTCATGTATAACTACTTAGAAAAAATTTTAAAAGATTATAAAAATTTAAACAAAGAATATAAAATAAAAACATGATGAAGAAACCATATTCACTAATTCCAAAGTCTAAGTTTAAAAATTACAGTTTTCCCTCTTTGCCATTTTGCAAAAATCTCCAATCTAAGATATGATGGAGTGATTCTTAAACTTGATGTGCCTTTGCAGTTTTCACAGGGAAGGACATATTTTGCTGTTTGTTCTGCAGCATTAAAACTCAGGAGTCTGGATGGCAATGAAATATAGGTCTCTTTCCATTGTGGGTTGAGTAAAATAGAGGAGAATATTTTCTTTCATGAGTCTCCATTGTTGGTGACTCAGTGTCATTGAAAGCTTTCATAAGGACAGAGGGCACAGTGGGAATAAAGACAGGAAATATCCAAGTGTATATGTAACTAGACTGTGTTAGCCAGAAACCTCTCTCAGTGCATGGTCCCCTTTGCAGTGCCCATCAGGGCCAGACAGTTCGTTGGCCTCCATCATCAGTATAAAGAAGACCAAAGGTTAAAAGAATTTGAAGATTTTCATTTCAAAGGCTGTCTGTTTCACCATCAGCTATGGGATTGTGGGTGCGACTTCCCTGGATGCAATGGCAAGTGCTTTAGTGGGAGTTGAACTCTCATCTAGGATCTGCATCTTTCTTTAAGTATCACAAGTGATTCTGATGCAGGCACAAGTTAACACACTGGTGATGATTCTGATACAGGTGGGCTTCAGACCACAGTTTAACACACATTGTGCATGTCACTGAGACACAACAATGAATTTATTTATGACCTTTAATTGAAAATCATATCATTCCATAAATTTTGAAATAAAAATTTAAAATAATCCTTCAGAAAATTCTTGTGTCCTTTTACCTTCTACAATTAAAATAAAGCTATTACTCTACAATGATGTCCTAGAAATAGTTACAAATGAACAGAAACAATGGCAGCTAGAACAAAAACTGTAATCATTATCAATGAAACCAGGACCTTTACCAGCAGCAACAACAAAAGACTCTTCAAGAGACCTCCCTGGGTAGAGACATGGCCACTCCTATGGGGAGATGTGAAGTCAACCTGCATTTCACCAGGTGTTTTAAGGATTTTTATGACTGCTTTTGCCTTTATAATACAGAGGAATTTGCTGGCAAAATTAGCTGAATGGTTGGAAAGTCCTCAGACCCATTATTTAATTTAAAGACAAAGCAGCCAATGGTAAGGACCTCTGGTCCTGAGGTTATTGCAACAGCCTGCAAAGTTCTCTCCTTTATCTCTGTGCCTCAAGGGCTGGTCGCCATTATAAAATAATCAATGATCACAGGACTACTCAAATAGTCACACTTAGCAAATCAGCTTACTTCAGAAAATAGAGTGAAAGCCCCATAAAAGGGGAAGAAAAGACCCAGAAAAGAGGACAAAAAGAAAACAGAGGACAAGTACCTATTGTATCACTTCAAATATGTAATAGTATCTCCTGACCTGCTGACCTAAGACCTTCACAATTTACAGAGAATTGATCATGTCCCTCAGATCTCCTCACTGCTGCGGTGAGTGACAGAGGCACTAGGGATGATTTTCCATTGCTGCAGTAACAAATTTCCACAAGCATCATGGCCGAGGAGAACACAAATCCATTATGTCAGAGTGGTAGGTTAGGAGTCCACAGAAGGTCCCACTGGCTTAAAATCACTGGGGAACAGGGCTGTCACCTAGTGGAGGATCTCAGGCACATCCTGCTTCCTTGATTTTTCTGGCTCTAGAAGCCACCCACTTCTTGGCTGGTGGCTTCTTCCTTCACCTCATTCCTGATTTAATTCTTTTTGTGTTTGTGTGAACTAGGAATAGGAGGAAATTATTCTTAATGACAAAATGCATCTATGAAGAACAAACAACTTATACAGGTACTAGTAACATGCTGAATATTCCCCATGTAACCTAGGAAACAAGGTGAGGATAGCTTCTGGAACCATGTTCACTTACTATCATGCTGGATATCTTAGTCCACAAATAAGGAAAAATAAAGACAAGCCAAGAGAAATAAAGTGCAGAAATGAAGATGTTAAACTACTTTTATTTACAAAAAATGTATGTATAAAATCCTAAGAAATCTTCCTAAAATTGTTGGTATTAATTTGTAATTTTGCCAGGGTCATAGGATTCAAGGTTAATTAACAAACACCCGAAAGTATCAACAAAGGAAGAGATATAACTTGGAGAAGAATTGGAAGACTTTAGGGTTATCAAATAAGTTATTTTTTTTCTTTACATGTGCTGAGTTTCCAGTGTTAGTTGAAAAACTTCTCCCCAATGCCAATGTTATATATCTACTATCTTGAAATTAATATTTAAGTTATTTTTTCTTTACATTTTAGGCTTATATCTATTCATAAATTATTTTTGATTCTGATGAGACAGTGGCCCAGCATCATTTCCTTCTAGATGGACACCCAATTGTGCCAGAATAGATGATTTTCTTTTATAAGCTATCCTTTCTTCCACTGATTTGATTTATCTTTAGTATATTTGTTTATATGCCAATATTATCATATTTTTCAAGTTCATGAAATAGAATTGTTTTAGTCAGGTTTTTCTCATTGTGAGCAAAATACCCGAAAAGAACAACTCACAGGAAGGAAAGTGCCTGTGCAACTAAATATAAATGGAATAATTTGTCATACATTCTTTGCTATCTGAGACTTCTTTTGCTCAGCATATCATTTCTGAGATTCTTTCCTGTTATTACTAGTATCAGTTTTTTTTTTTTTTATTGCTGAGTAGTATTCCATTGTAAGGATTATAACTTGTTTTAGCCATGCACTTTCTAATGGACATGTTGATTGCTTCCATTTGGAATTACTCTTGAGTACTGCACTTCTGAAGTTCATGATTCAGGTCCTTTTTTAGCTTTGTGCTTCTATGTCTGGTGACAGCATTGACGGGTCACATGATAAATGTATGTTCACCTAGAGCAGCCACCAAACTGTTTTTCAAAGTGATTGTAACATTTATTTCTTTCACCAACAGTGAATGGAGCTGCAGTTGTTTGTTCTAAATCCTTCCAACACTTGGCATGGTCATTTGAATTTTAGACATTGTGATGGATGTGAGTTGGTCTTCATTTTTGTTTTCCTATGACTCATGCTTTTGAGCATCTTTTCAGGTGCTCTTTGATGTTTACATTCTCTTCTTTGTGTAGTATGGGTTGAAATATTTGATCCCTCTTTAAGTTGCTTGTCTTACTATTGCCAAGTTAGAAACTTTTATGTGGCCTTAAGTATATAAATTTTAATAATTTAATAATAGATATAAGCCTAAAATAAGATATCTGAATAATGTTAATCTATAAAGTATATTATTATTATTATTATTATTATTATTATTATGATAAATATCATATGTGACTTGTCTTTTCATTTACTTGATGGAATCTTTCAGACAGTAGAAGTTTACGATTCCAATGGTGTTCATCATTTTTTAACCTTAATAGTTTGTCTTTTTTGTATGTCAAATATAAGAAATCATTGCCAATATAAATAAAACTTTTTCTTCTTAGTTTCCATCTCCAAGGTTAGTGCGGCTTTATGTTTAATGCAGAAAATAGAAGGTCATTTAAAAGCTGGAATAATTATGAGCGAACAAGGGACCCGCAGCGCCTGGCCAATCTGCGCTGATGGTCATGGGGAGGTCGCAAGGGGAGGCTGTTGGCAGTTGGGTGCTATGCATCCCTTTCCACCGACTGGGGAGCACCGAGTTGGTGGTCACAGGGTGAGAGGCTGGTGTCACCACAGAAGGAGCGCCAGTTAGCGCTCCCCACCAGGGCGAGGAGCCGAGACATCTCATTGGGCACAATCTCGGGGTGAGCAGGCACTGGGCCAGCAGGGCGTGGGAGGGCTGGGCAGAGGGGCGGAGGTCTGGTGTTGTGGGCTCCCTGCTGCTCCAGGAGCTCTGGAGACTGCAGAGCTTGGAGGAGCTTGGGCCCTTGCTGCAAAAGATCACCCAAAAGAAGAGGAAAACAGAGCAGAGAACTGCAAGCAGGGGGATCCTGCATGTTGGACAAACGCATCACAAGTGTAGGGAATGTGGGAAAGACTTTAGTTCTAAAGCTACACTGTCCAGAACCAGAGGATCCACGCTGGAGAAAGGCCTTATGAGTGCAATGAAGGTGGAAAAGCCTTCAGTTGAAAAGGCAACCTTATTCAGCCCAAGAGAATCCACACAGGACAATTGCCTTATAAGTGTGGTGAAATTGGAAAAGAATTTAGCCATCATTCTAACCTAATTGTACACCAGAGGGTACACAGGAGAGCAAGGCCTCACAAGTGCAATGATTGTGGGAAAGTCTTCAGACACAAATCCATATTTGTTCATCATAAAAATATCTATAGTGGAGAAGATCTTTATGATTGCAGTGAGTGTGGGAAATCCTTTGGCCACAAACACACTCTAATTAAACATCAGAGAATTCACACTGAGACAAAGCCTTTTGAGTGTGTTCCTGACTAGGCCTAGGAAATGCTGCTTGGTGGGCTTGCCAAAATGTGGAAACAGGTGGGCTTAAGGGGGAAGGGCAGGAAGGAGCTGGCCAGGACACATTAATTAACAACCTTTTGGCTCCCTGTCAGAAGGGACAATTCCTGGGACAGTTAAACTTGGTCCCAGACTGGAGCAGGGGCAGATTCTTGATAAGGGTGGAGAAAGGTTTCTGATAAATTAACACTTCAATCCCCCAGGAGACATTTCCAACTTCCTGGACTCACTCAAAATTGGCCTCTTTGATCTGACCTGAGGATTTGCCTGTCTATACGGATTGCCTATCTAATTCTGGCTTAGGAACCTCAGATGTCAACAAAGACGGCTTATCCTGCTGCTGCTGCTGCTGCTGCTGCTGCTGCTGCTGCTGCTGTCAGTATACTTTGAGAAACCTCTGGAACATGCTTTTGGATGGCTTACCACTAGTTCAGTTTTCAGTTAGTCAACCTCTTTTATATCTACCTATGGTAATTGGAATCACTAGGAAACTTAATGGATGGAAAATTAACTTAGTTTAATGATTAAATTTATTAAAAAGAAAAGCATTTTGTTTCCATTCTTAGAGTTTCATTAATATATATTCTACCTCAGGAAATACTCTCTGCAGAATTTTATGGAACTCTGAAAACTAAAAAAAACAATTCATTATCTCTCAGTGTTTCTTAGACTGTAGTGTGCAAATTAGCCACTTAAAGTTCTTGGTTTAAATGAGATGCCTAGGCCCTATCACATAGATTGTGATGAGTGTGGCCCAATATATACATTTCAGATTTTGCAGGTGATTCAAACATTAGGTTTTGAGAAATTCTTTTGGAGGGTAAAATTCTATAATATTTTACCCTACAACAACACAAGGAGTCTATGAAATTGAAATTAGTATGTTCTTCTTCCAGGACTGGGCTTTGAAGCAATTTCTACTAAAGCCTTGAGCTTCAGTGCTTAACTAAAGAGGATGTGCTAATTAGGAGGTTAGCTTTGTCAAGTTTGGAATAATTTAAATTTATATATTTTGAATTGATAGAGACTATTTAAATCACCTATAATTCTACAAACATTTCTTTATGTTGCTGGCACTTCTTTATTTAATTTCTTCTAACAGCTGCAGGAATGAATTTAGCAGGGCCCTGAGACATTTCTTGGATCCCTCTCCAAGCTCCTGCTGCAGACTATTCATACCTACCTGTTGCCCCTCAGTGATACTTACTTACACCAAGCACTCTCTCTCCTCCCCAGAAAACACACCTGATGCTTCCTGGCATAATAATTTAATCCCACAGGAAACAAAGCCTCCTTAACCCACCTCCCACCCAGGTTCTCAGCATGTCTGTTAAAACTAGAATGACAGCATGGCCCACAGCAGCACCTCCATTCTAAAGGCAGAAAGAAGATGCAGGTAAATCTCTCAAATTTATTTTCATACAGCTATTCTCTTCTCTGGGGCCCATCCTGGAGCAAGGCCCAGCCTGTGAACCCACATACAGTAGGTTTCACAAAGATCTATTTATCTCTTTGAGGGACTTATCTAAAAGTGGAGAGGGGCAGGCCTTCTCAGCTCCAAAGGCATGGGATGTGTTTCTTATGCTCAGGCAAGTCAGAAAAAAACTGTCTTGAGAAGAATATGATGACATGTTGATAGATATACTCGTAAGCAGTTAGGTTTTGTGGCTCAGCAATTGCTTCCTCTCACTGTAAGTTGAAATGTATTCTTTCATTTGTGTATTTAGCTTAATGTATATTAATCTAAGTATTTAGATTAGTAGTTTCTCAAAATTCAAATTTCTTTACCATCAGCATGTGTCTGCTATGTGTATTAGATTTATATTAAAGTAAAAAAATAAAAAAGAAAAAAGAAAAAACTGTCTTTAAACTTCTTATATTTGATAAAGGGGCTAAAATCATGCAATGGAGGAAGGATAGCATCTTCAACAAATGGTACTGCGAAAACTGGAAATCCATATGCAACAAAATGAAACTGAATCCCTTTCTCTCGCCATGCACAAAAGTTAATTCAAAATGGATCAAGGAGCTTGATATCAAATCAGAGACATGCCGTCTGATAGAAGAAAAAGTTGGCTACTATCTACAGTCGGTGGGGTCGGGCTCCAAATTCCTCAATAGGACACCCATAGCACAAAAGTTAATAACTAGAATCAACAAATGGGACTTAATCAAACTAAAAAGTTTTTTCTCAGCAAAAGAAACAATAAGAGAGGTAAATAGGGAGCCTACACCCTGGGAACAAATCTTTACTCCTCACACTTCAGATAGAGCCCTAATATCCAGAGTATACAAAGAACTCAAAAAATTAGACAATAAGAGAACAAACAACCCAATCAACAAATGGGCCAAGGACCTCAACAGACACTTCTCAGAGGAGGACATACAGTCAATCAACAAGTACATGAAAAAATGCTCACCATCTCTAGCTGTCAGAGAAATGCAAATCAAAACCACCCTAAGATACCATCTCACTCCAGTAAGATTGGCAGCCATTATGAAGTCAAACAACAACAAGTGCTGGTGAGGATGTGGGGAAAAGGGTACACTTGTACATTGCTGGTGGGACTGCAGATCGGTGCAGCCAATTTGGAAAGCAGTATGGAGATTTCTTGGAAAGTTGGGAATGGAGCCACCATTTGACCCAGCTATTCCCCTTCTTGGTCTATTCCCTAAAGACCTAAAAAGGGCATGCTACAGGGACACTGCTACATCGATGTTCATAGCAGCACAGTTCACAATAGCAAGACTGTGGAACCAACCTAGATGCCCTTCAATAGACGAATGGATAAAAAAAATGTGGCATTTATACACAATGGAGTATTACTCTGCATTAAAAAATGACAAAATCATAGAATTTACAGGGAAATGGATGGCATTAGAGCAGATTATGCTAAGTGAAGCTAGCCAATCCCTAAAAAACAAATGCCAAATGTCCTCTTTGATATAAGGAGAGTAACTAAGAACAGAGTAGGGATGAAGAGCATGAGAAGAAGATTAACATTTAACAGGGATGAGAGGTGGGAGGGAAAGGGAGAGAGAAGGGAAATTGCATGGTAATGGAAAGAGACCCTCAGGGTTATACAGTGGAGGAGGTAGAGAGAGAGGAGGGGAGGGGAGGGGAGAGGTGGGGAGGGGGAGGGTGGAGGACAGGAAAGGCAGCGGAGCACAACAGACACTAGTATGGCAATTTGTAAATCAATGGATGTGTAACTGATGTGATTCTGCAATCTGGGTATGGGGTGAAGGTGGGAGTTCATAACCCACTTGAATCAAAGTGTGGAATATGATATGTCAAGAAATTTGTAATGTTTTGAACAACCCACAATAAAAAATTAAAAAAAAAAAAAAAAAAAAAAAAAAACTTGGAATGTGTGAGGCCCTGGATGAAGGTCTTTGACAAGGTTGAAGAAATGGATTTGAAAATAGCATCATAAAATGAGGGCAGCTAACTATGTCCCCTACTTCTGTCCCCTACATAGACCATTTTCCTTAAGTCTATGATGATATCTCAATAAATCTCCCCTGATATTGGCAGTTTGTCTTCTAGCAAAGGCACACACTGGTTAATATTCCACTAATAAATTTTCCTTTGATCTGGGACATATTACTTGTCTATTAATCAGGGTTGTATCCATAATCATGCCTCTAATGCTTACAACAGAAGCCAGTGAAATCTATAGAATGTGCTTGCTCTTAGAGAAAAGAGCTCTAAATTCTGTCCAGAAGGAGCAGCAGGGCCTCTTCCTAACAAGCAGCCTTCAGCTAGGGTCAGGGAACAACACTGGACTCTAGGGACAGACAGTGGTGGCTGCTTCACTGTTGTTTCCTGATTGCAAGTCCTTTGTATATAAACTGAGGGGTGGGATGACTGGGTCAAAAACTAGTTCCATTCCACATTTTCTTAGAAATCTCTATATTGCTTTCCATAGTGGTTGCACCAATTTTCAGTCTCACCAGCAATGTATGAGTGTACATTTTCCTCACATTCTTGCCAACATTTATTGTTGCTTGTATTCTTGATGATTGCCATTCTGACTGGAGTGAGGTGAAATCTCAGTGTAGTTTTGATTTTCATTTCTCTAATGGCTATGATACACCAGTTATCAGTGATGAGATCTGCTTCTTCACATGTTTAAGTATAACTTTAAAAAGGGTGTGGAGGCAAGAATATAAAACAGGGCTTATTTATAAAGGGGTAATGCAAACTTCTCCTGTGAAACTGAAGGGGGCCATAGCTAGTATCCTGGTGTCCCAAAGAGTGAGAGCATTCTGTCTTCCTTTGCTTTCCTGCTCTCTTCTCCTTATCTCTTTCCTTCCTGCATGTGTGACTAGGCCCAGGAGATTGCGCAGGTGGGATGGTCAAAAGGTGAGAAGCAGATTGGTTGGAGGGGCCAAGATGGAGTGATGTGGGCAGGAAGTGGTCCCAGGGTGCATCAACTAACAATTTTTACAACTCCCTGAAGGGAGGGAGAATCCCTGGGACAGGTTACCTTAGCAATAGGTTGGAGCTTTGGCAGGTTATCTTGATAAGGGTGGAGGAAGGGCTCTGAAGACATTAAGATTTCAGTTCCTCAGAGGCGGTCTCCAACTTCCTGGAACTAAACTGGACTCCCTTCTCTAGATCTGATTCTTGCCTATCTACACAGAATGTCTGTCTTTAATTCTGCCTTCAGCTAGAGATATTAAACATATTTTTCATATATTTGTTGATTGATTGCATTTATTCTTTGAAGTGTCTGTTCAGTTTCTTTGCCCATCTATTGATTGAGTTATTGGGTTTTTTGGTGTTTTTTTTTTTTTTTTTTTGAGTTTTTAATATATCCTGGAGATTAATGCTCTATCAGAGGTGTGTGTGATGAAGATTTTTCCCCATTCTGTGGCTTCTGTTTTCATGTCATTGATTGTGTCTTTGCTGTGAAGAAGTTTTTTAATTTGAATCCATCCCAATTATTGATCTTGATTTTACTTGTGCACTATAGAAGTCTTGTTAAGGACATCAGTTCCTAAGATGACATCGTAGAGATTTGGGCCTTATTTTTCTTCTATTAGGCACAGGGTTTCTGTCCTATTGCCTAAGTCTGTGATCCACTTTGAGTTGATTTTTGAACAAGGTGAGAGATAGGGGTGACATTTCATTTTGCTACATGTAGACTTCTACTCTCTATTTTTTTGCATAATTTACAAAGGAAAAAAAGAGCACAGGCTATCTCTGCTCTAGTGCCTTTCAGTATGCTGTAGCTAGCTAAACTGCCACTGAGGAAGGCTTTATATGAAGAATCAAGTACAGACATTCCATATATTTAATTCTCCAAATGGAATACAAGGTGATGGTGAAAAGTTAATTGTAAAGAGGATACTTAGTGGGAGAGGTGAGAGTTGGGTGTAACACACTCCTGGAGTAACATGAGCTCCCAGTGGAATGCTTACTGATCTGAAACTCACTGGAAGCAGGTAAAGGTTGTGTACTCACCCATGGGACACTCATCCTCATATCTGTGCAGTCTGCCTCTTTGTAGCCCTGCAGGCAGGTGCAGATGTCCTTCCCATTCAGAGTTTGGTGTCACACGTCGCCCCCTTGTGGCTAGGACTGCTGATGGAGGCATCATCCAGATAAGAGACCTGTCCAGAGTGGGGCAAGTGTGGAGAGAGAAAACATCTGTCACTTGGAGAAAAATTTTCTCTTTGACAGAAGAGGGGAAGCCTTATGAGGGGCTCCTCAGAATAGAACATAAAGATTTACAGGCAACATCCCCTTCACTTGGTCCTATTGCGGGACACACTGTAGCATCAGCAAAGCAACTAGCTGCTCCAGACAAGCTCGTGTTCCAACCATGAGCCCTCAACTAGACATCTCCTCCAGGGCAGAGATGTATAGAGGCCAGAAAATTAGATTAGATTAGGGAGTCAGGAACATATGTATATTCTCTGGATTGTCAGATTTAAAATAGAAGATACACAATTAAATTTAAATGTCCAATAAACAGAAAACATTTTCAATGTAACTATGTGTAATATATCCAAAGCATCCAGATGTTTTATCTGTCATCCTCATTCCCTGAAGTCTCTTTTGTACTTTGAAGTGGATTGTGTCCCAAATGTATCTTATCCTTATAATGTTCCAGGCTCCCTGGGAGGGAAGGTCTGTGATTCTGGTTCATGGAATTCCAGGTCCATGTCCATAATGTCCTCCGAATGCACTCCAGGCTCGTCCCAATACTGTGACCATGTCTGAAAGCAAACTCTTTTCTCTATTCCTCTTAACCTCTTCCAGTGTTGCTGCATTAGAAAATATCTTTCCATTCCACCCCCTTGTAGTTGGAAACTTTGGACATGCTTTTGACTGTTTCTTCCCATTGTTCTCCATATTCATTTGAATCAAAAAATCTCATAACTCTACCTCTGAGTAATCTTCTGATTCCACCTATAATGCCAATACCTTCATCTCATCTAAGTCCTGTAATCCATGACTTCCTGAGTCATTATTGCTTCACTTGTGAAGGACAGGTCTTCCAAAAATGTAAATTGGATCATGCCACACATGATTTAAAGCATTTCATGGAGTTATTATTGTTCTTATCACAAAGTCTAAAATCATTAATATGCACGACCAACATATCTATAAATTGTTATCTTGTGATGACAAAATTAAGCCCCACTGTTTTCTAAAGGTTTTGAAAACAGTCAAATATCTGAAAATAATCATTTTTTTTTTTTTACCCATGGCATGATTTGGAGTCTATCCCATACATAGGAATAACTCCACCCTGTAGCAGAAATTTCAATACTCCAAACCAACAAACCAACCAACAAACAAACAAAACAAAAAGAAAGATTGGAAAAGGTTAAAGGGATTCATTTATTTTCTATTAAGGACATGCCCAGAACATAACACCCACATTGTTCACAGCATTCCATTTAAAAGCAGAAAAATTTTTGTGTGCACATGGCCCTGTCCTCAGATAGGTGTGACATGATGGAGGATGTTAGAGTCTGTAAACAAGTCAGGATGACACCTGGCATTTTGCCAGAGGGAGTGGTTTGTGAAGTAATGCCAGCGAGCCATTAAGTGTGGAGATTCCTTATTGGTTGACTGCTGTATCGAGTTTATGTTAATTAAGATAAGCTGTCTGGAATGTATATATACTGCTTCTGTCCTACAATAAACGGCTCCCACTCCTGCTGTATCAACGTACGCAAGTTGCTCGTCACCCCCCAGTTA
This sequence comes from Marmota flaviventris, assembly GCF_047511675.1. NCBI lineage: Eukaryota > Metazoa > Chordata > Mammalia > Rodentia > Sciuridae > Marmota > Marmota flaviventris. Next base: position 86,343,865 of record NC_092507.1, read on the forward strand.
TTTTGCTGCTGCTGGACTGCGGCAGGAGGAGACACAAGGAAGAACTTGTGTTCAGTTCTGATCACTGAAGCTTTCTAAGGATGGACACACAGGGGACAAAACAATGCAACTGCACTCACTGACCTGGGGCTTATTCCAGTAGAAAACAGGCACTCGTCCTTGCCTGGGCAGAAAACATCTGCCAGACTTGAACGAAGCTGGTTCATCTCTATGGCCAGTATGATGAGGAAAGGCTGCAAAGGGTGAGGCAGCAGATTCCCATAGATGTAGGGTTGTATCTTCATCTTCCACACAACTATGCAGACCCTTGCCATGATAAAAGGAGTACCTTTGGCATGTCCTGTGTAGAGACAATGGTCATAGATTTATTAGCATTTCTATTCACATATGTACATGGAATTGTTCAACACAGCGTCCTAGGAGATTACGGCTTAATAGATATTTTCACTGAGAACTCAGGACTGAACATTATTTTCTATCAGATATATAAGGAATTTAAAGTCTTTATCTCTTTTTGAAATTCAGTGTGGCTGGTGAAGTCAATTTTGTTCTTTTTCCATTTTTGAATCTTTTTTGGGGGGCACATGATTTTATTTTTTAATCTGGAAATTTCTAGAATGTTTGATGCTCAGTGTTTTGGAATATGAGGAAAATGAACCTAGTTGGAAAGAATTTAATGTTTTCGCAAAAAGATATCCAGTTATCATGATTATTATGAAATCCATTCATTACCCACTGAATTAAAACACCAAATATATCATAATTTGGGTCAACATATACATTTCAATTTCAAGCTGGAATGTTTATACCTTTGTAATGCCTTATTTAATATTCTGTCATCAATGACACACCATTTTGCCTAATTCAATATGTATTTAAAATAATTTTCTATGGCATACTCTTCCACAATACTCTTTTCCTGTGTTTTAATAAAGTATTATTTTTTATAGTTATTGCAGTTGTTTATCTAACAGTAATTCAAATTCAAAGTAATTCCATTTGGACTTGTGTGGTCTGTACATATAACCATAAAATGTTAGCTATTTATTAATCTTCCCACAAGGAACATGACATATCTTTGTATAATATTTAAGATCCCATGTTAATAGCTTAAACTTTCTTCTTACAAGTCTTGCATGCTTTTTGTTGAATTTATTTTTCTTGGTTAATATTCTATGGCTTTTGTTAATGAAAATATTTTCTATTTTTTGTCACTGATTATTGATGTATACTGGGTTGCTGCTCATTTATTATACTTGCCCTTTTTTATCAGTTTTCTCATTAATACAGAATATATAATGTTTTCTAAATTTCTTTTTTTAAATATATTTTTTAGTTGTAGTTGGACACAACACCTTTGTTTTATTCATTTTTTTTTTTAAAAAAATGTGGTGCTGAGGATCAAACCCAGGGACTCACATGTGTAGGCAAGTACTCTACTGCTGAGCACAACCCTAGCCCTCTAAATTTCTTTACTGAAGTAATAAACGCTGAAATCAAAGATTTTTCTATTTGATAACAATATTTATATCATATTCTATTTTTATTATTGAACTGATTAAAGCTCAACAAAAACAATAAGTACTTGGAATTGTAAGTCATTCTTCCCATTTTTCAAAATTTAGTTTTGTTTCCTTTTAAATGTTTTGTAGTAAATACTCTTTATCCAAGTTAGGGAGTAGTTTTGTACTTTATGTTTGTGTTAATGGTCTCAATTCCCCCATTAAGACAAACATTAGCAAAATGGATCAGAAAACACCATACAGCTATGCTCTGCTTACAAGAAACTCATAGGTGAAGACACCCATAAGCTGAAGGTAAAAGAATGAAAATAAATTATTCCATGCACATTTCTTTTCCCTGAAATGAAGCAGGAGTAGCTATTCTCATATCAGACAGGCAAACTTTTTCAAGCAACAGTTAATCAGGATGAAAAAAAGAAGCTACTATATTTTGGTAAAGGGAAAATTCTAATAAGAAGTATAACAACAGTAATCATTTATGCCCCAAATTTTGATGCACTCAATTACATAAAAAAAAATTCTAATACATTTAATCCTAGATAGACCCCAACACAATAATACTAGGTGATTTCCACACACCCTATCATCAATATACAAGTCATCAAAACAGCAAATCAATAAAGATATCTCCACACTTATTAACACTTTAAATCAAATAGATCTACAGAATATTTCACTCCAAACCAACTGAGTTTACCTTTTTATCAGAAGCACATTGAACTGCCTCCAAATTATATCACATTCTAGGCCACAATGCAAAAATATCAATACTATCAAGTACAAAAATATCAATACTATCTCATGTATTCTATAGATCATAATAGAATAAATCTAGAAATCAACAGCAAGAAAAATAATAAAAAACACAGAAACACATCGAGATTGAACAATACTCTCTGCAATAAAGAATGGATGAAATAAGAAATGAGGACATGTTTATAAATGAATGAGAACAGGAATAGAACATATCAAAGTCTCTGGGATGGTATACAAGCAATTCTAAAAGCATGACTGACTGTGTGTATTAAAAGAATAGGGAGAATCCTAACTTATTAAGCTCATGCTCTACCTCAATGCCTTAGAAAAAGAAGAACATGCTAACTCCAAAACTAGGAGAAGATAGGAAATAATTAAGATCAGAGCCTAAATCAATGTAATTGAGACTAAGAACACAATACACAACATCAGAGCAATGAAGAGTGAGTGCTTTGAAAAGATTATAATATCGACAAACTTTTAGACAAACTAACTGAAAGTGTGAGAAGAACTATTCAAAAGCATCAGAGGTGAAAAGGCAATATCACTGCATACCCTTCTGATGTGCTGAGAATTATCAGAAATTATCTTAAAAAACATACTCAATGAAATGGAAAATCTGCAAGACATTAAAACATTCTATACATCCATGACCTGCTCAAATTTAATCAGGAAGATTTAGAAAATCTGAACAGACCAATTTCAAGTAATGAAATTGAAATAGCAATTAAAAATCACCCATAAAATATAAAACCAGAACCAGATGGGTTATTATCTGAGTATTACCAGACTTTCAGAAGAAACAACACCAGTCTTTCTCAAATTATTTCATGAAACTGAAATGTAGGGGAAACTCCCAAATATAGTCTGTGAAGCCAGCATAATGCTGATATCAAAGACAGACAAAGAAGCATCAAGGAAAGATAACTACAGAACAATACCACCCATGAATAGATGCAAAAACTCTTAAAATATTAGCTAACCACATTCAAAAAAACACATCAAAAAGGTAATACACCATGATCAAGTTGGTTTCTTTCCAGGGATGCAAGATTGGCTCAACATAAGCAAAGCAAGAAATGTATTGCACTACTTAAACAGAATTAAAGACAAGAATCACATGATCATTCTGAGAGGTACAGAAAAGGCCTTGGATAAAATGCAACACCTATTCATGTAAACACTGGAGAAGCTAGGGATTAAAGAAACTTACCAACTTAACATCCTAAAGGTCATTCATGACAACCCAATCCAACAGCATACTGAATAAAAGAAAACTAAAAACATTACCTCTAAAATCAGGAACAAGATAAGACTGGGCAAAGGAAATCAAAGGGATACCAATAGGAAAAGAAGTCAAATTATTTCTGTTTGCTGATGATATGATGCTATATCTAGAAGACTCCCTCCCCCTCTCAAACAAAATGAACCCCACCAGAAGATTTCTAGTTGAGCAAAGTAGCAGGTTACAAAACAAACACCCTTAAATCAACAGCTTTCCTATAGACTCCAACCAGCTGTGGAAGAAATCATGAAAATAACTGCATACATAATAACATAAAAAAGTAATTTTATATTGCAAAATGCCCAATAAACTCAGAACTGCTATACATGCCCATAAGGAATTACTTATACCATTGAGGAAAATACCTCATGACTTTGGGTCTTCATTTATCATTAAAATAAGAGAATTGGATTATATGCTTTTGTTATGGTTTAAATTAATCAATACAAGTATTAAGTTATAGATTATAGAGTAGAATTAAAAATTATAGATTAGAATAAGAAGGATAATAGGATTATAAGATAAGTGTTATACAATTAGTGATGTTAATTTGCATTAGTCTACCCTTATTATAAGATAGAAGAAATAACAGTAAGACAGAAGTGGTAATAGTACAATAATATAATCACATAACTGTAAGACATAAGATTTAAGGTTGTTAGCAATAAGATATAGACAATGCATGGTCATATGTGTATGCCCATAGTTTTTATATAGTTACAGAGAGTTCCAGTCAAATATATGTTAAGTTACAGATAGGTATAGGCCAGTAAAATAAGAGTTAAATATAAAAATAGTTATAGACATGTATAAGTAAGTATAGTCATAGTGACTCCATCTTTATGGTTCCCATGTGAAACTGTTATATAAGCTGCTTAAGAAGTATAAAAAATGTTTTTCTGTGCTTCATATACCTGCAAATGTACTGGACCTATGATGTACACCCATAACTGTGCTCAAACCCAGGATGTTGTTGTCTGATTCTGCTCTGCTAAGTGCTTTTATCAGCCCTTGTATCCTGCTTGCTTGCAACTCACAGATTCCATAGGAGGTGGTTTTCTTCCTTAAATGTTGGAACCACAGACAGCCTGGCACACTTCTATCAGAAGGCCACTTGGGCCCTGGCAGAAGCATCCTTGGCCAGGAAAGTATAGGTAAAATAAAATTATTTGATTTGATTCAAATTCAGACTTAGGGTGTTTTCTAAGCAGTCGCCCCATCACAGTTTCTCTAGCTCCTGCTAAGTTCAGATTCTTTGGGGTTTGTCTGTGCCTTCTGATTTTCAATCATCTGGCTTTTAAAATTTCATCCTGTGCCTCTTGGGCTCCTGTAGCATGTCCTCACTAGCTCAGCTGTTCCACTGTGAATAATTGTGAATAACTGCAAATTGTTTACCCTGGGTTCAAGGAGGGCTGTCTCCAGCACTAAAGGCACAGGAGGCCTTTCACATTTGCTGGCCTCACTGTGTTGCTATGAGGCTGGATGAAATGTCTGCAACCATCTTTAGTGACTGGGATTACCTGATAACTTGCCAATACCAGTTCTTTCTTGGAGAAAACTTTTCACCAGAAGGCATAGCATGTGATTTAGTTACTTTCTTTCTCATTTTTCTTTTCATTTCACTTTGGATTTTGATGGGTTTAAATTTTCTCCCTTATTACTCCTCTCTTTCTCCCCCTCCTTCCTTCTCCCTTTGCCCCTGATGTTATTTTCTATTGCACATGGACCCACTTGTTTCTTGTCTGTTAGGTCTTGCCATATCACCCTCAAAATAACTAGATGCAAATGTGGTTTCCCTGATTGCCAAATTTCTTGTTTAATTTTGTTTTGCATTAAAAAAAAACTTTTATAATGAAATTACTTTATTCAACTTAATTTTCATAGAATAAAATACATACACCTTGTATGTTAAACTTAAAGATTTTACATGTCTATACATCTGTGTGACAATGACATGGATCAAAATAGAGACCATTTCCTTTTTCTTGGAATAATCTCTCCTTCCTCTTCCAAGCTGCTATATTTTCTTCACTACGATACTTAAGACTTCATAGGTGAGGGGCACAGTGGCATCCATACTAAACTCCTGTGGAACCTGCCCTCTGCCGGCTGGAGGTTACCAGGTTTCTGTTCTTGCCACTAAAAGGCTTAGGGGTCACTCCAGGTAAACTGGGCTAATTGGGCTGCACAAAACAATCACACAAGAGCCACAAATACCTTTTTCTTTGGGGTCAGTGTGATGGCTCCTCTGACCTTAAGGGTCCACAGGAAGAGAGAGAGAGAGAGAGCAAGAACACGCGCTGACCCCTTTTATTGAGGAGAAGCTATTCAAATGAGGCAAGGGGTCAGGTTTCAGGGAGCTGAGTCTTATCTTCATGATGTCCACTGTCAGCAGGTTGACTGACATCTGGGTAGGCCACACCCAAGGGCACACAGTAAGAGAAGGGGACACACACAAGGCACTTCCATGGAATATTCTACCCTAAACAGGGCAAGGGTTATATTACAAAGGAACAGGTGAGCGTGGCTCCACCCATGGGGCTATAGCAAGACATGCCTAGGCACAAAGACACAAGTCACTGGAACCCTAGAAGAGCGGGGAACTCTAGCAGCATGGGTGCCTGATGCCACATCACCCAGCAGGGGATTAACTCAAATCACTTGCTAGGTTGGTCTCCCACAGGAGGTAATGAGGAGTGGTGCTTCTATGGACTTCCCTTCTCTGAAGGATACTGAAGGGGGTGAGGACAGGCAGTGGCACTTAACCATTTATACACAGTGGGGGTAATTACCTTGAGAGGCAAGGATATGTGATGGTGATTAATCATTGTGGGATCCTTAGGAATGAAATAAGTGAGAAGCCCACTAAGAAATTGATTTATGTAATCATCAGACAAACTCCGGTTCTGAGACAGAGATGTGCTTGATTCACCACAGGGGGAATTTGTGACCTCTCATCCAGTTCATAGGCCTGGAGCTCCTTGTCTGAAGGGAGATTGGATTCATTTGAGGAATAATGAGCCCTGCATTACTGTCACAGGTAGATGCTGTAAATCTTCCTCCAGGCCCTCCCTGTAGGGACTCAAAGCCATTGGCTGTGGTAAGGGAAAGAGAGTTTCTCAAGCTCACCATGTTGTGTCTCTGAGAGATGCTCAAATCAGGAGATCTGTGGTAGCCATGAAAATGCACCTCTGGCATCTGCAGCTTCAGGAAGCCTAGCTGACCAGCAAGCCCAGCTGCTATGCTCTAAATCCAGGACTTGCTGTCATGATCCCAGGCTCTGTACTATCCCACCAGGGAGCCATTCCCTCCCAATAGAACACCCAAGATGAATCTTGAGGATGTAGAAGCCATTTTCCTTTCCTTGTCTTTCTCCAGTCTGTTTTATTTCTGCATATTAATTTGTTTTAGTGAATCCTCTAGTGTGATACAAAGTGCCTACTGTAGGTTACAGCCTCTTGAATGTGCTCGGTAACATTAGAACCACTTCCCTCCTCCTACTGTGTTCTGGTGCTCATTGCCCACTCTCTGTCCCTCTAACCTTCCTAGCTGCTATGACCTGTGTCTACTCTCTACTTCTAGATAATCAGTTTTTTTAACTTACACTAGTGAGTGAGAATAACCAGTATTTGTCTTTCTGTTCTTCACTTATTTGACTAAATATTCTTCTGTCCCATGTTGTTGCTGCAAACGACAGTATTTCATTCTTTTTATGGCTGAATATTATTCTCTTGTGTACATACACCACAGTTTCAGAATCCACTCATTGATAGGGCACATAGATTGATTGCATATTTTGAATGCCAGGACTACTCCCACAATAAATATGGGTCTGCTGTGTAGGTATCCTGACAGTGGAAATGTACAGGGAAGTGTTCCTCTGGTGAGCAGACTCCCTGGGGGTAACAGGTGCTCTGCTCTTTACTTTTGGAATGACCAGCAGTTTCTCCTTGAAGGTAGTAAGATAACTATACAGGTGCAATAGCTAGTTGCTATGGTAATGTCCTTAGAGAAAATGGCTCTGTGTCTTAACCAGCCTGAACTCTGATATCAGTTATCTGGCAACTGGTATCTAGTGTGATACAAAGACTCAAATTCAAGGGTTTAATTTGTTCAATCCTCTTCCACAGGATTTATCCTGGTTCTGATATTTGGGCCAGGCTTTAGAAGAAGACCTATTCTAGACTAGCCCTCCCAAAGCTTAAAACCAAACCTGATAAATCCCACAGGGAAGATGGATTTGTGGTTGAGTCCTGGTAAATTAAAAGGAATAATAATAATAATCTAGTCATGGCACTAACAAGCCAAGGTAACTTTTGATAGAAATAAACATGACTGCATGGAGGGGTAGCCACTTCTTTTCCTGCCTCTGCATCTTGTCTCTGTGTCTCCTTTTATTTTTCTAACACTGCTGGTATCTCTTGGATATAATGTCTTCACACATACAAAGTAGGGGGATTGCTGGATCATATGGTAGTGCTATTTTCAGGTTGTAAAGATATTCCACACTGTTCTCCATAATGACTGTACTTGTTTACATTCCCATTGACACTGTATAGTGTTGCCTTTTTGCTACATCCTCACCAACATTATTATTATTATTATTATTATTATTATTAATAAAATCCACTCTCTAGTTGGAGTGAGAATTAAACTTCATTGTAATTTTGATTTGCATTTCCCTGATAATTAGTGATGTTGAGCATTTTGGCACATATTTGATGACCATTAGTATACCATCTTTTGTGAAACATCAGATCTTTTACCCATTTTAAATCATATTATTTGTTTTATTTTCTGTTGAGATTTTGAGTTCTTTTTATATGCTGCATATGTAAATGAATAGTTCAAAAACATTGTCTCTGTATCTGAAGAATGTTTAATTTGATGTTTACTCTGCTGTGCAAAAGCTTTTTAGTTTGATATAATATCATTGGTCTGTTTTTTGCTTTTGTTGCTTGTGTGTTTGAGGGTATTCCAAAAGTGTCCCAGTGTCCTGAATTATTTCTATTTTGTTTTCTTTCAGTAATTTCAAACTCCACATTTTTACTTTTGGTACAGTTTTACTTTATTTCTTTTTCAGTGCTGGGAATAGAACCCAGGACTGCACACATATTGAGTAAGAATTCTACCATTCAGCTACATCATGAGTTCTTCAGCTGATTTCTTAATATGGTCATAGGTAGACATTAATTATTTTGCATATGTATATCTATATTTCCCAGCACCATTTATTAAGGACACTTTTCTTTCTCCAAGGTATGTTCTTGGAATCATCAACTACCATTCAATTTTTTGGCTAAAGATATATGATTTAATATCTAATTAATATTTCAATTTTTAATTCAAAATAACAATTTAATTCTGAGTTAAATTCTCAAATTTTAATAGACATATATGTCTGATGTTATGGTACTACTATGCTGTCTTCATTATTACAGCTTTGTAGTGTGTTTTGAAATCATGTATTTTGATGCTTCCTGCTTTGTCCCTTCCACCCCCACCTCAGAGTCCTGATGGCAATTTGGGGTAATTTGTGGCTCCATATAAATTTTTTGATTGTGTTTTCTAGTTCTGTGATCAATGTTATTTATTTGTTGCTATATATTTTATTGAATCTGCATTGACATTATACAATAATGATTCAATCCATGAGCATGGGCTATCTTGCAAACGTGTGTGTGTGTCTGTGTGTGCTCTTCCATCTCATTTGTAAAATTTATTCCCAAGCACTCTTTGGGGATATTGTGAATGGGATTGCTTTTAAAATGTCTTTTCCAGTTAGCCTGTTATTGGTGTATAAAAGAATGCTGTTTTTTATATGTTAATTTTGCATCCTCCAACTTCACCAAGTGTGTTTATCAGGTTCAAGAGCTATTTGCTGATGTCTTCAGGTTGTTTTCTCCATATACTATATGTTTGACAAAGAGACATCATTTGATTTCCTTTTTTTTTTTCAATTTGCATGTCCACTATTCCTTTCTTTGGACCATTGTTCTGTTTTCCATCCTACAATGAACAGAAGTGGTGAAAGTGAAGATCCTTGTTTTGTTAGAGCTCTTAAAGGAAGTGCTTTGAACTTTCTTCCAATTCAGTAGCGTGATTTTGACAATGAGTTTGTCACATATATCCTGTGTTCTGTTGAGGTATGTTCTTACAATATTTAACTGGTTGAGGTATTTTCTTTTTTTTTTTTTTTTACTCATGAGGGGATATTGAATTTTATAGAGTGCTTCATTGAAGCTCATAGAAATTTCAAATCCCAGAAGAAAAACATATAACATGCCCATCCTCAAAACTAAGCCAATATTTTCTAAATACTAAAAAAAAAAATCATAAATATCCTTTGAGATATTTATGTATCAAGGCAATTATGCAAAACTCAGAACATCGAGATCCCATCAAGAGAATATGTTAAGGATAATTCCCATGAAAAAGTGATGACCGATGACACTCAATTTTAAATATCTGGTGAGAATTAACATATTCAGTTTTTATCTAAAGCAAAACCCATGTGTAGACAAGGTGGGAGAAATAAATGTAACTGGGAGATAGATGATTAGGTTGGAATAACAATACAAGGCACAGGTTCTGTGGGTAGACATGAAATAAGTGCATGATGTCATACTGGTCATTAGAGATGAAATTGAATGATATTATGTAAAACATATAAAACAAATATTATGATATTTTTAAAGTAAAGGAGACTAAAGATGTCAAATGTTGTTAGCGTAATGTGAAACATGAGCTATATGAACTTCCTAAATACCAAATAACATATACACAAACATGGAGAAAAATCTCTATATACAACCCAGTACAAATGGTAAATACAGCCTAAATGATATGGAAGAGGTCAGAATATAAATAGAAAAATAATATGTTTATATCCTTAACCACAAAACTGGCCACAGTACTAAAAGATTATAATATTGAAATTAAGAAATACATGAGTCCATAGTGACAAACAAAAACATTTAATTTTTCAGGTTATCATTAAATATGGAAGAAATTTGAAGTTCAGAGAGAAGTCCATTTTTTTAACAACACAAGACCAGCCAAGAAAATAACATAGAAAGAACTGAATTTAAATTTTTTTAGTGTTCAAAAAGAAATATAATAATTTACACAGGTAGAGATCTTGAACAAAGGTAAATTTTTTAGAGAAAGACATTGCCAAACAGAATATTTGTATGTTTTCCAAGTACCAGTCTTCAAATTGCTTTACAATGACAGAGAAAACAATGTATCCACTCCACAGACTGACCCTGTGGGTACCTCTATTACCAAATGACCAGCTCTAGCCTCGAGAGATGGACACACAGGACACTCTGCCTGTGGGTTGGATATGGTGGGTGAACAGCTTTATCTGCACAGTGTTCTCAGCTAAAAGTTCAGACTGTATTTCATTCTAAGGAGACTGTCGTAGAACGGCAGAATGTAGGCCATGGAGCAAAACAACTGATTTGTCTCAATAAACAAGGCAAAATCACCAAAAAACTGACAACAAAAACATGAAGAGGTCTTTGATTTCAAAAGTGTGTGTTTGTGTGTATACCCATATACATATATTTACATATGTGTATGTATGTATATATACACACATATATATTTTATGTATAATTATATTTATATATTTATGTATTTATAAATTATATGTAAATTTTTATATAAAAAGAGGAGGAGAAGAAGAGCACACTCTTACATATTTATTTATGTATACACACACACACACACATATAAATATATGTATATGGGCATATGTGTGTGTGTGTGTGTGTTTTATACATACCTACATATATATATGAGTGTGTTTTAAAAATATCTTTTTAACCCCAAATGCCTTTTCTGTTATCTTATTCCTGGTGACATTGACTGAAGAAGATGTGTCAGCTCTCTTTTTCAATGGTCTACATTTTGTAGTTTTCTAATAATTTCCTTGTGCTTAAAGTGAGGCTAACATTCAGCAAAAACACTGAATTGCTAATGATGTCTGGGCCTATCTGGAGGCAGAGTGTCCATCTAGACTTGTGGACTCCTTCCGGTTGCTCATGTCTTTGATTTTACACAGGTTGAGATTGGAAACAACCAGAATTAAGATTGCTCAATAGAATATGTAGATCTAGGCTTTGAAATTCTTGGTATTTTTCACAATTAGTGGCTGAGGAAGTGGGATAACAGTAAGACTGGACATTTGGAGGAAAAAAAGAGGTGTATTTATCTGTGAAATCCAGTGTTCATAAAGGATCCTCCCAGTGTTCACTTTGGCCTTTAACTCGGTTTACTGTCTTGTCTTTTTCATCAAGGGGAAAACTACATTTGGTTATGCAGTTTTGTTCAAATCAGCAATATTTTTTTCTTAGTTCCAGCAGTACTTGGCCTCTGAGAGAGGGAAAGAGAAATCAAGTGAGAGTCTTGGTCAGGCCAGCTGACAGTTACCCAAGAGGTATGGCTCAGTGGCAGTAATAATCAGGGGCCCCCTAAAAGATGAGCTAAAGGGCTGGGCCACAAGCTGGCTGGTGGGAATGTGACATCTAGAAAGTACAGGACACCCTACTGAACTTGTCCTTTAGCATGGGCTGCAGGACATTGGGCACCTACTCTGCTGTACCCATCAGCAGTGATACCAACCACCTTCCTCCTGTTCCTCTTTATCTTAACCAAACTGAGGGCTTTTTCCACCTCCAAGGGAAGGAGACTCAGCACCAGTATTGCATGTTTAGACATAGACTGATGCAGGAGGAAGAGTAGAAGTCCAAGCACTTAGAACTCTGTGCCCGAGTTGCTAATGGCAATGGAGGGTGGGTGGGACCAATTCTAGAAGGGTGAGCCAGCAGGGACCATGGACAACATCCAACACCACTACCACATTTCATAAATGAGGAAAAAGTGATGCATCAGGGGTTGAGCTTTAAGCACAGCCACATGACCTGTCTTAAGAAGCCTGAATCCAAAGCGTAGGCCTCAGGCCCTTTCCATAAATATAAGGGGAGGGAGAGGAAGGCTGCAATCTGGAGGCATCCCAGGCACCTGGACTGTTGGGTCTCCTTGGCTAGACAGAAAGAAGAATCCATGGGAAACATTAGCAGTTCTTCCAAAGCAGATCAGGAGTGAAGAGAAAAAGGAGTCATTCACAGTGCCATGAGCCAAGGGAGAGCAATGAGTTTAACCACAGCCCAAATCCTTTTCTTTAGTTCCTTGCAGGTGACTCTGCACCCTGTCAGAAGGTGGATTATTTTGAGGACATTCTCTCTGGACAGTTTAACACCTCAGGTAAAAGAATGACATTGTGCATTACTGTATTCTCCTCCCTTCCTCTTTTTCCTTCCCCAAGTTCTCCTTTGAGAAAGATTTCTTGACAGTATTTCATACTAGTATCAAGAATGACAGAATACAGTCCAAATAACCATCAGTTTCTGCATTTCCATGGTGATTTATCATTCTGTAGCCTTCATGGGAGTGAGACTGAAGAGATATATTGGGGGATTTTACCTAATTAAAGTAATGGACCTGAAGTAAAACTCGAAGTTGTGGTGTTGATTTTACTAAAACGCTGTGAGTTCATGTGGTTAGATGTAAACTGCAGTTTTTGTTTTAAAAATTAAAAAGGAAATACTCATTTTCATTATTTGTAATGGTAGGAGGTATTGTTTTCTGTGCACTGAGTTTCAATGCAGCTATTATTATTTTATCTTGTATTCTAAAAAGTTACACACAGGTGGTTCAACAGAGAGGCTGCAGATCTAAGCCATAAATCTGCGTGTTTTCCTTTGAATTTTTTTTTTCTATGACATAAAACGAGTCATCATGAGAGGCAAATCAACTTTTTCTTAATGGCTAATGGATGTTCAGTCTTTTTTATGCAGTAAGCCACATGTTTGAAGCATTTTCATGTTGGTAATCTATCATATTGCACCCCATGCTCTTTTTCCTTGATAAAATTATCTGAGAGCTTTTGAAAATGCTGATGCCCAAATTATATTCCAGACCATTTGCATGAGAATCTCAGGCATGCTCTCACATTCATTTTAAGGAACATCTCCCCAGGTACCTATTGCATGGTGGCATCATTTAGATGTAGTGAATGGACCCCTAACTCCCATCACCTCCCCTACTCCCTCATGACTGGCTCTTTCCCCTTTGGCATTATAGGTGGACATTTGTATCCCCAAATTTCACATAAATCCCCCTCTTTTTTTTTTGGTACTGGGGTTTTAACTCAGGGGCACTCAAACACTGAGCCACATCCCCAGTGCTATTTTGTGTTTTATTTAGAGACAGGGTCACAATGAATTGCTTAGTGCCTCCCTGTAGCTGAGGCTGGCTTTGAACTCGAGATCCTCCTGCCTCAGCCTCCTGAGCTGCTGGGATTACAGGCTTGCACCACCATGCCCAGCCTCATATTGAGTTTTGATAGAGCTGGTCCCCCAACTAACTCTTGTCATGTTAGTCAATAAACATGCTCTCTGATATTCTCAGACTTCAATTTCAATAAAGTTGCATTTTAGACTCTTATCCTGACATGTAGAAGTAGAAGCAGAAATAAAAAGGGAGAACACAGAGCCTTAGGGGCTCTGGATCTGAGCTGTTTGAAGCACCACTCTGGGGTATGTTTATTAGACTGATGTCCATTTACGGTGTCATCTAATGTCCTCTAGTTAATGTCAGCTGAAACAAATTCATGGTCTCCAGACACTGAGTCCTGAAAAACCCATGAAGATTTGCACAGGGCTCTGCAAGAGGTGCTGAAGACAAATGTGCCTCAGGTCAGTATGCTTCTCCCACCTGGAGCCCAGTTTGCAATTTAGTGTTTGTAGTCAGGGCTCTTTCTCATCAGTTATAACACTTTTCATTTTCATGTCCAGGAGAACAGTCCAGGGTTGACTCAGTCTTTTTTCTCAAGGAAGGCCCAAGAGAAAGAGCCATGTGCCAGTAACTTATGAAGGCCACACTCTCAGAAGAAAGAGGCAGTGGAGTCAAGGAAAGAAGACCAAGAAAGACTAGGAAATGTGTGATTTCAGGGAGGATAGCACGTGTTTAGAAGATTCTCTTCATAGGTATAGGACACCAATCTGACTGAGCTGCTGTCTGGTGATGACAGAGATGCAAACAAGAGATGCAGATTAAAGAGGATAGCAGGGCAGCAACTTAAGGAAGACAGAGGTAAGACCAGATGAAATCTCCATCAGCTATTATAAAAAAGGATGAAGAGAAGACACAGCATGAGAGGGAATTATAGTCTTAAAGAGAGACTTATAAAGAGTAAGTGCATCCCATATCCACAGACATGATCACCACTGTACCCAAAGCTTGAAGGCCAGGGAATTAGCATGCTACTCTCCATTTGCTAAACCATAGCTTTCTTTTGATAATCTTCTGTCTCAGGACAGTTGTGACATCAATGAATCCATATACTTGAAACCCATGTTTGTTAGCAGCTGAATCTTCAAGAGCATCACATTCCAGCTTGGGAGAGTTCTTCTTTCCAAGGCAAGCATCCAAGTGCAGTTTTGAAAAGAAAACCAGAGACAATAGGTGTAAGGATTCTGTGTTTGGGATTGGGGTCTCTGACAGCTTCATGAGTGTGGCATGCTTGGTGGCTAAGGAAGTTTGTGTGCAAAGACACAGAATTCCTGGCAAATAGGAAATGCCTGGCTGCTATACAAATGCCCAGCATTAGGAGGCTCTGTATTAGAGTCTTATTTGCCTCGACCTTGATTTTAGGCATACAGCTCCTGGGAATAAAGAAAGTCTCTTGTTACACAGCTGCAATGTTTCACCAAGTTTTGCTGCACTTAAACCTGTCTACATAACAGTAACTTTAAACAACAGACTTTCTTGAGAGCTACACAAGGCTCCTAACATTGCACACAGCAACTGTAGTATATAACTGAGGAATAAGCTGCATAATTTTGCTAACTATGTAACCTGTCTAATGACACAATGAACTAGTGAGCTGATGCCAGTTAACCAATGTAACCTATTAATATTAACAAAGCTGGCAGCTTAGATAAGGGGCATTCTGCCATTCTGCCTTTGCACCTTGAATCTGTCTTCTTTTTGTTTCCTTTACAAACAGAATTCATTATCTATGACCTTACTATAATAAACTCTTCCACACAAGAAGTTCATCAAATCAAGAAAGTAGTCTTGGACAAGGGAGTTCAGAAATGGAATAAAGTCTAGAAAGAGTTGAATATTTCTACTGTTATTGTTGCTTTTTACATATCCAGTGATGATAAGCTTGCTGGGAGGTAAAGTTTCTCCCATTTTATAAAAAATATTCAAGTAAAATAGGATTGTTAAAAACCATTAGCTCCCAGGTTTATACTACAAAGACAAGGAAATCATACTTGATATAGTTTGCACTATGGGCAGGAAGGAGAAAATAAATAATCAAGCAAAATAAAAGTAGGAGGAGACCACTATTAATGAAAAGAAGAGAAAACCTATGAATTTCACAAAACTTGCATAAGAATAATATGCTTCATACATACCCATTATATATAATAACCCCTATGTAGGTATCATGTAGGTACTGATATTTGTCCAAACATAGATATTATATAGGAATACAGGAGAGATGCTATGTAATTATTATTGCAGTCACTTGAAAATAGAAAATCTTTAGAAATATGAGAAGAATGAGTGAGAGATGTCATGAAAAGCATATTCCCTACTAGATAACAAAAAGGAAATAGTGTGAAGGTATGTGGGACTAAACAGGTTTCAAACTATCCTTACAAAATCTTGACTGGAGCTGGTTTCATGCTCTGATATCTGTGGGAGTTGTGCAGGGGAGCAAAAAATGAGCCATGGGATGAGTCTTGACAGAGATTGTGGGAACCCATGGAGAAGTAGAAGGCCAGTGGGAAGAAAAAGTGTTCACCAGTATATGTTATCATATATGTGTCAAGAACAATGCACTCCTGATGCTTATTGAGCTCTTTCAAGAAAGCTGTCCTTGTGCAAGGCAGGTGCTCCTTATCTGCCATGACACTTGCCTCCTCCTGCACTGAGGGTCTCATATCTCAGATGAGGGCACCACCTGGAGTAAACACCAGAGAGTAAGATGATCATGTCCCAGAAGAATTGGGCTTGGAGGGCTGAAAGCTGAATCTTCACATCTGAGTAAAGTGGACCCTGGTTGAGAAGGACACTGAGGACATGGCCTTGGAGACAGATGGAGAGGATAGACTGAGTATGGAATCATCAGGGAAACCAATCTGTGCACTTTCTTTGTGAGGTTGTACTTTATTTCAAAGAGAGTGGGAAAGGAGAAAAATGAGCTGGATATGTCATGACACAGAGTTGTGGACCTAGGGTTTATACACTGTTACTGAAAAAATGTTCTATATTAGATGAAAAAAATTCCTAGGCATCATTTTGTTTTATATTGTCAGAAAGACCTAACGACTTGATATTACATAGTGAATGCTTTTATTGGACAATTTGTTTACTGAATTATCACTATGAAAATTATTTAATTAATGATACCACACATGTATAAATGTAGATATTATTTATCAGGTCTTTGAAATAAGAGAATTGAGATGTAAATACTTACAAAATCCACCTGGCTAAGGACAGTCCAGGACCTGAGGGCAGTTCTGATACTAATCCCAATCCTGCTCACCTCATCATATTGAAGAATCTCAGATTTCAATCTGACCCTAAGAGAACATGGAGAGGCATCAACACCCTGACAACCAACACTTGGATTTGGGCTTCCTCTTCCCCTTTCCTTCCCTACCTTGGAAGAGCATTCATTATTTTGCAGAATTAGTATTGACCATAAAGCTCTAGTTGGTGTAGGAAAGTCTCAGGCTGACTTTGCTGTCACCATCAAAGTGTGGATCCAGTTGCATCCCAAGACAAGTTTTCCTTTGGGCTCTTGACTCCACATGTGCATGTGATGCACCTCTGCCATGTTGGGGCTCACCATTCAAGAGTCCCTGGGGACAGGCCTCCTGGGTGGGGAACTAAAAGAGAAAGAGGGTCCAGTATGGATCCCAGTTCTTCCTTTTCTAAGCACTTTCAGAACATCCATTTCTGATGTCCCCACCTGTCATTGAAACCATCTAGTGACCAGGCACAAAGACAGACATCAACTATCAGAAGGAGATGTCAACTTTCCTGTGTATGTCTGGAATGTTTAGATGGCAAGTGCTGAGACAAAAATGTTTCCTGAAGCCATCCTCTTGAGTACAGAGGTTGGTAGGGGGTCAAAGAGGCAAACTTAATATTAGCTCTATATTGTTATAAGTGTAGTTGACATCCCTAGAGATAACATGCCCTAGAGGCTCCAGACATGGAAAGAACAAAGAAGTTATTGATGTCTATTCACAGGGATCAATAAATAGAACCTTAAGGTTAGGGATACCATGAGATGGGGAGTTAAGTAACTGCATAACACATTCTATGTTAGGGGAACTTTACATGATTTTGAAAGTCTGTGAATTACCTGTTGTCCATGGGGCACCCATACCTACACATATAGAGTCTATTGCCATCTGGAAGGTGTTATCTTCTTCTAAGCAAGGTAGCAGAAGGGGCTATCTCTTATTGTAACTACAGGGGTCAGATGTGCTACACATTCTCAATGTATAGGGCCTTAGAGATTTAACAGGTGCATAATCCTTCTATTATCACCATCTGTTTAGAAGGGTCTTCTCAGTTCTCCCTAATAAAATTATTTGGGCAGATCCAAGATGGCAGAATAGAGGTGGTCCTGTTTCTGGCTGCTCTGTGGCATGAAACCAAAAAAGCAGACAGGCAGCTTCTTCACAAGGTCTTACGTAGAGGGAATACAACATCTCAGAGATTGTGAGAAGACCCCTATACAGAGGATTTTTGCAGTGTATTCATAAGCATCACATAAAACACTTCCCCATTTCAAAACATGTTTATATAAGATTTGATACATATTTTCAAGCATACATTCTTATGAATATTGACGTTTCTCAATATACAGATTCATTCCCTTACCCTCTATCTTAACTCAACCCAAACTTTAGTACTAAATCTTACCCCTATACCTAAACCTAATTATACATGTCAGCATATATAATCATATGAGTATTCAGTATATTTAAGTTCTATGTTCAATTACCAATGTATATACATCATTATATATTCCTAGATACAATTTATCCTAAACCTAAACTTATTTTTACATAAAAGCATATATTGTAATATAATATTATGTGTATCTTTTCATAACAATTATCAATGGTATATTTGCATATGTATTATTATATATTCCTATATATACATTCATCACCCAATTTAATAAGTGTATTCATATGACTCACATTAAAACTTCCCTAGTTCAAAATATATATATACACACATATATAATATATGTATTTATGTGTGTGTGTGTGTATACACTTATTCTCATACATACTTTCACATGTACCTTTTCAGCCTTGTGTTTGAATTTCTTATTTTGACTAATAGGCTATCAGTTGAACCAAAATAGCTTTGAACAACAAAAACATAAATATTAGGAAGAAATGCAGCAAGCAAAAGAAAACAAACACAAAACAGATCAAACAAACAAAAAAATCCCAAACATTCTATGTTATTACATAAAATTAAATATTGTAATTATGTTAGTTCTTATCAAATGTATGTAACAGTGAAAAAGACTAATATTTTTTGGATATGAAAAATACATAAAAATGCCAAGTTGGGAATATATAAGAAAATTCTGAATAATGAAGAGTAGGGAATTGGTTAGAAAGTAAGGTGGTAAGAAAAAAAAAACTAATAAATATTAAAAAAAAAACTACAGTAGTTAAGTGAATGTGTAGGCAGATAACTTCAACAATAATCCCTAGATGTAGGTTCTACTATTAAAAAAATTTCAATGACTGAAAAAGGCATTACCATAAACATATTCAACTTGAATTTAGAGTGCAACAATTTTTAAAAAACCTAAGTGATTTTTACCTCATATCAGATATAACTCTTAAAAAACCCATAAGCCCAAAGGAAAATAGAAGAAATGCTTATTAAATTGTGTGTGTTTGATTAAAATTTGAAGGGAGAGAAGAGATAAGTAAAAATGGATAGATTTGATTAAAGAAAACTTAAAAGCCTTTGTGAGTTAAACAAAAAATTCTCCTAGCCAAAATAACAAAACCAAATATATTAGGAAAACAAATATTAGGGAAAAAAAGTTGCAGCTTAAATGACAAGATTTCAGTAGTGCTTTATAATTCAAGGCCCATACAAATAGAAAAACAAACAAACAAACAAACAAAAAATAAACCACTAAGCAAATTCCTTGAGTTCATTATATCAACACATTGAGGATTTAAATAAGTAAACTTAGCAAGTTTGATAAGTTAACCTAAAACCATTTGATAGTTACAGGTTTAGATTTTGAGTTAAGACCTTTTATCTGAAGATAAAGGTATATATCTGCATTTAAAAAATGAAGCAATACTACTTAAGACAAAAGTTAAATGTATCAATTTAGGTTATACATATACACACATATATATTATTCAGTAAAATAATATAAAAGTGACAAAATCTTTATTGGTTACTTCAGTAGAAACCTATGTATGTATGTCTATTTGGCATGAAGTATTTGCATTTAGTAAGTTGAAAGGAAAATAAAAAGTTCATGGTATTGAAGACATACCAGGGGAGTGCATAGTTGCTAATAGATCTGTGTATACATCAAGAGTTTAATTTGCTCCAAATTTTGACATGACTAATTAAATTATCAAATATCTTAAAATTCTTCCTTTCTATGTCCCCAAACATCCTATCAAAAAAGGTAAGCACCCTAATAAGCAAGTACTTAATAAATATCAAGTTAATTAGAAAATGATGTAAAGAAATCAAAACACAGTCCTTTAGAAAACATTTTATTTTATTGGCACACAGAGATATAAATGACATTTGCCCACTAGATACAGCAGCATAAGACTGATATCAGAATGGATTACAATTCATATTACAATATTGATACATATGACAAGTCTCATGTTTCCTTAATTACCTTTGAAAACTTACTAAAATATCTCAGCACACTGGTAAAAGTGGCAAGTTTCATTCTCATTTTGAAGAGTTAAGATTGATTTGGATTAATGAAAAACCAAGGCACAGACCATTGTCAAAATGTAATATAATAACAGATTATCCAGTGTTACACAGGAATGAAGCATTGTACATAAATGTTCTTCAGTCAAATGGCATTTACCCTTCTAAAGTCTAAAAGTGTTACTTTAACTACCATGGATGGAATAATGCAGAACATGCCTTCTTCTTCTTCTTCTTCTTCTTCATCTTTTCCCCAATGTGTGTGTGTGTGTGTGTGTGTGTGTGTGTGTGTGTGTGTGTGTGAGAGAGAGAGAGAGAGAGAGAGAGAGAGAGAGAGAGAGAGAGATGCTGGAGATCTAACCAAGGGCCTTGCAAATTCTAAGCAAGCACTCTACTAGTGAGCTACATCCCTAGCTCACAACATGCCTTTTTAAACTTTAAAGCAGACCATGCATAATATGACAATGTTCTTTCATTAATACTCCTAATTAAGAATGCAATATCTGAAAGATTTACCAAGATGGGTATTTCCCCTACAGTAGATAAATTAGCATGTCTATTTTTTAAAGAAAAAACCATCAACTTGTTATTTATTTAGTCACATTTAACTGTCAGCTGTCAGTTCTTGCTTTAGTTACATATGCAGGTTTTCTGTTACCTTTCTTATTTCCTGTATTGTTAGGGTAGAGCACATAGCTACATAAACCTTGGATGAACTAATAGTTCCCTCAAGGAAGGTCATTCTCCCCCACCCCCAGTACTGGGGATTGAACCCAGTGGTGCTCTATCACTAAGCTACATCTCTAGTCTTTTTCATTTTTTATTTTGAGACAGGGTCTCACTAAGTTGTCTAGGCTGGACTTGAACTTGTGATCCTCCTGCTTCAGACTCCTGAGTTGCTGGGATTACAGGTTAAGGTTTCTAGGTTTGGCTAAGGTCATTCCATTTACCTCCATTAGAGGAGGTTATATACTGAGTAAGGGAGGGAATTAAGGAAAAAGTAAAATCTGGAAATTCTTGTTTATAAATAGTGGTCAGATTTCTATCTCAAGCTTCCTTGAATTTGCAGGACTCAATCTGCTCTAGGTTAGGTACCAGAAAACTAAGCTAGTGAAAACTATTTCTAAAGCAGGGTCAGCTTTGCAGAAGGGTGGGTAGGTAATCCTGCAGTAAACTGCATGAGCCTTTCAACATGGGCATTTGACATTTGATGCATTTATAGATTTTGGTACTCAGAAGTTGTGCCTTGAATGGCTATCTTTATTTTCATTTCTCAGTCTTAGTTAAGATTGTTAGGTATATGATCTCTTGAGAAAAGTAATACTGTATCAAACATACATATCCCTGAATAATATTAAATAGTTATGAAAGGATTTTTACAACTACTTTCTCCCAAACAAAAGTATAATGATATAATTAATTTACTCTTGAGAAAAAAAATAGTAAAAAAATTCCATCTAGGAAATAAGTACTATTCAAAACTCTTATAAATGTTAAAAACCTTTTCATTTTTATGTCATTTTCAAGTTTAAGGTATCTTAAAATATGTTTCAAATTATTTTATTGGATTCAAGATAACTACTGAATTTGTATCTATAGTTTTATTATATTAAGATTGTTGTCAGCCTGGGGATGTGGCTCAGTGGTAGAGTGCTTGCCTAGTATGTATGAGGTCCTGGGTTTGATTCCCCAGTACCCCCCCCCCAAAAAAAAAAAAAAAAAAGAAAGATTGTTCTCAATACTGAACTTGTCAGAGTAGGCTTTCATTAACAGAAACCAGTATTTATTATGCTCTGTCAATAGACCTTAGCACAGAAACTAGAGAGAGCTATCAAGTTTTAAAAATTAATATAACATTCTTTTCTTCTTGAAAGTTCTCATAAATATGTCCAAAAATTTCTATTTTGAAAATGTAAGTCATCTCATATAACAGGAAACTGGAACATGAGGCTAATTTTACAAAACTGTTTTTAATGAAATCAATTTCTTAATGCTCTGCTTTTTTCCCAGTCTATGCATCATTAGCACAAGTCAGTTGTCTTTAATAACCTACTGACATTCATAACATTTGAAAACATATTGATACATCAGTGAAAAAATGAAATCACAGTTTGAACACCTGTCCTTCATTTATGCACATATATGGTAGAAATGTTGATAATTCTACATTTATGGATTACTTCTGAAATATATATTGAATAAGGTATTAAGAAGGCAGTAGTAGGCTGGGTGCTGTTGTGCATGCCTGTAATCCCAGAATCTCGGGAGGCTGAGGCAGGAGGATTGCAAGTTCAAAGCCAGCTTCAGCAAAAGAGAGATGCTAAGCAACTATGGGAGACCCTGTCTCTAAAGAAAATACAAAACATAGGGCTGGCTCAGTGGTTGAGTGCCCCTTGAGTTTAATCCCCAGTACCAAAAAGAAAAAGAAGGTCATAGTACATGGTGAGAACATTAATTATCCACAGCCTATTCAATATGTATTGTTCTTGAATATATACCACAATTTAAAGATACTTTTCCATTTTCACTTTTGTAGAAATTTAAGATTTTATATAAGTTTTCTTTTTCTAACTCTGGATTTCTATTCTTGAAGAATACTTAATGAACTCAAAAGAAAATTCTGGTGGTAATCATAATTTTTCTCTTATTCAAATTGAAAGCTATCTTTATACATTAAAAAAAGAAAAAGAAAAATCAATTCTTTTATAATCTTACCTAATTGGGCATCAATAATATATGAAAGATTTTTTTAAAAACTTAAATTTGTATACATAGGAATTTGCATTATGATCTTGCATTGCATAATGAAGTTGTATATTTATTAAATATATCTGAACCAACTATAAATCATAAAGTGTTTCAAGAATAGCAGCAATTGACCAGGCTTGTGTCTCACAGCTGAAAGGACAATATTGGTCATTCTCATTGGTCAGTTCTGGAAGTCCTTTCCAAGGGGAACTGAAAAATAGAAAGGATTTTTTATGAGACATAATCTAACACATTTTAACAATATAGATAATGCCTCATGTTTTTTGCCTTTTAGTACAGAAACAATCACCTGTAACAAAATAAAGCAGAATATCCTAAAGATGTCCATATAAAGAATTTAAATTAAAATTATTTTTTCCTATTCCATCCTTAAAAGAATCCTTTGTATTTGAAAGTTATACAGTTATATCAAGATCACACATGGGGATATACCTCAAAAGTAGAGTGCTTGCCTAGCATGTATGAGACCATGGAGTCAATTCCCAGCACCACACACAAAAAAATCACACATATTATCTACATAATTACAACTTGAGTCTTATAACTTATTCTAAAATAATGAAATTAAGCCTCAAAGGATATTCCTATATTGCATGGAATGGTGAGGGTTTACTATATTTCTAATAGATAAAATGATCCTTTGTATTTGAAAGTTATAAATCCTATCAGAAATATAGTAAACCCTCACCATTCCATGCAAACTAGGAGAGATCTTGTTGAGTGGCTTTGCCAGAGTGGTGATGGTGAAAGCCAGATGAAGGTGGTAATGACTTAGGTGGGGGGGTCAAAATGGAGAAAGAAAAAAGAGGTCATTCCTGAAGGGGACATGGGCTGGTAAGAGATACAGGACCAGGTTTGAGTTAAGAACTATATGAAGGGATTTTGTTTTAGAATGGGCTGACAGATATCTCTGTAGATTCAGTAGGAAAGATACAGTGGAATACAAAGAGAATTCACACTTCCTGCTTAGAATTGCTTTTGCTATTCTAGGTCTTTTATTTTTCCATATGAATTTCATGACTGCTCTATCTATTTCTACAAGAAATGTGAATCAGGCGGTATAGCGATACCAGATTTCAAACTATACTACAGAGCAATAGTAACAAAATCAGCATGGTATTGGTACCAAAACAGGCGGGTGGACCAATGGTACAGAATAGAGGACACAGAGACCAATCCACAAAATTACAACTATCTTATATTTGATAAACGGGCTAAAAGCATGCAATGGAGGAAGGATAGCATCTTCAACAAATGGTGCTGGGAAAACTGGAAATCCATATGCAACAAAATGAAACTGAATCCCTTTCTCTTACCATGCACAAAAGTTAACTCAAAATGGATCAAGGTGCTTGATATCAAATCAGAGACTCTGTGTCTGATAGAAGAAAAAGTTGGCTCCGATCTACATATTGTGGGGTTGGGCTCCAAATTCCTTAATAGGACACCCATAGCACAAGAGTTAATAACAAGAATCAACAAATGGGACTTACATAAACTAAAAATTTTTTTCTCAGCAAGAGAAACAATAAGAGAGGTAAATAGGGCGCCTACATCCTGGGAACAAATCTTTACTCCTCACACTTCAGATAGAGCCCTAATATCCAGAGTATGCAAAGAACTCAAAAAATTAAACAATAAGAAAACAAATAACCCAATCAACAAATGGGCCAAGGACCTCAACAGACACTTCTCAGAGGAGGACATACAATCAATCAACAAGTACATGAAAAAATGCTCACCATCTCTAGCAGTCAGAGAAATGCAAATCAAAACCACCCTAAGATACCATCTCACTCCAGGAAGATTGGCAGCCATTATGAAGTCAAACAACCACAAGTGCTGGCGAGCATGTGGGGAAAAGGGTACACTTGTACATTGCTGGTGGGACTGCAAATTGGTGTGACAAATTTGGAAAGCAGTATGGAGATTTCTTGGAAAGCTGGGAATGGAACCACCATTTGACCCAGCTATTCCCCTTCTCGGTCTATTCCCTAAAGACCTAAAAAGAGCATGCTACAGGGACACTGCTACATCAATGTTCATAGCAGCACAATTCACAATAGCAAGACTGTGGAACCAATCTAGATGCCCTGCAATAGACGAATGGATTAAAAAAAAATGTGGCATTTATACACAATGGAGTGTTACTCTGCATTAAAAAATGACAAAATCATAGAATTTGCAGGGAAATGGATGGCATTAGAGCAGATTATGCTAAGTGAAGCTAGCCAATCCCTAAAAAACAAATGCCAAATGTCTTCTTTGATATAAGGAGAGTAACTAAGAACAGAGTAGGGTCGAAGAGCATGAGAAGAAGATTAACATTAAACAGGGATGAGAGGTGGGAGGGCAAGGGAGAGAGAAGGGAAATTGCATGGAAATGGAAGGAGACCCTCAGAGTTATACAAAAGTACATACAAGAGGAAGTGATGGGAAAGGGAAAAATAATACAAGGGGGACAAATGAATGTCAGTAGAGGGGGCAGAGAGAGAAGAGGGGAGGGGAGGGGAGGGGAGGGGGGATAGTAGAGGATAGGAAAGGCAGCAGAACACAACAGACACTAGTATGGCAATATGTAAATCAATGGATGTGTAACTGATGTGATTCTGCAATCTGTATATGGGGTAAAAATGGGAGCTCATAACCCACTTGAATCAAAGTGTGAAATATGATATATCAAGAACTATGTAATGTTTTGAACAGCCAACAATAAAAAATTAAAAAAAAAAAAAATCGGCCAAGGGCCTGAACAGACACTTCTCAGAGGAGCACATCTAATCAATCAATAAGTACATGAAAAAATGCTCACCATCTCTAGCAGTCAGAGAAATGCAAATCAAAACCACCCTAAGATACCATCTCACTCCAGTAAGATTGGCAGCCATTATGAAGTCAAACAACAAGTGTTGGCAAGGATGCGGGGAAAAGGGTACACTTGTACATTGCTGGTGGGACTGCAAATTGGTGAGGCCAATTTGGAAAGCAGTATGGAGAGTCCTTGGAAAGCTGGGAATGGAACCACCATTTGACCCAGCTATTCCCCTTCTTGGACTATTCCCTAAAGACCTTAAAAGAGCGTACTATAGGGATACTGCTACATCAATGTTCACAATAGCTAGACTGTGGAACCAACCTAGATGCCCTTCAATAGATGAATGGATAAAAAAATGTGCATTTATACACAATGTAGTATTTACTCTGCACTAAAAAATGACAAAATCATGGAATTTGCAGGGAAATGGATGGCATTAGAGCAGATTATGCTAAGTGAAGCTAGCCAATCCCTAAAAAACAAATGCCAAGTCTTCTTTGATATAAGGAGAACAACTAAGAATAGAACAAGGAGGAAGAGCATGAGAAGAAGATTAACATTAAACAGGGATGAGAGGTGGGAGGGAAAGGGAGAGAGTAGGGAAATTGCATGGAAATGGAAGGAGACCCTCATTGTTATACAAAATTACATATAAGAGGAAGTGAGGGGAAAGGGAGAAAAAACAAGGGGGAGAAATGAATTACAGTAGATGGGGTAGAGAGAGAAGATGGGAGGGGAAGTGAGGTGAGGGGGGATAGTAGAGGATAGGATAGGCAACAGAACACAACAGACACTAGTATGGCAGTATGTAAAGAAGTGGATGTGTACCCGTTGTGATTCTGCAATCTGTATACGGGGTATAAATGGGAGTTCATAACCCACTTGAATCAAATGTATGAAATATGATATGTCAAGAACTATGTAATGTTTTGAACAACTAATAATAAAAATTGAAAAAAGGAATACCAGGAGAAGATAATTAATTACTGGAACAAGGTCTCATAACAGGTCTGAAGTAATGAGATGACAGGTAAAAGTAGAATGACCCAATGCATGCCAGATAGTCTTACTTTTTTAACAGACAAAAGGGAACAAAAAGAAAATAAATGCAAAACCCCCAGAAACAGTACAGGGCAACGACAGAGTTGGGCTTTCTGTGAGTATATTTAAGCTAATGAAAACCAATTTTCATGCAATATTTGTTGGATACATTGAAGTCCCTTATGTTCTTGAAAGAGAGGTGATACAATTTATGCCAATTATGCATAATTAGTCTGACCAATAAGATGAAGGCATAATTTAGAATTTGAGAAATTAAGATAGACTTGATGAAATTTGTACCATTTTAGAAAAATATGTAACTCTGACACTGTTAATCTGCTAATAATTAGGACAGAGGAGGTGAGAAACTGTTTTTGAAATAAGTCAAAAGGCCAATTGCAATATTTTAACTATAATTGGAACATTTTTGAAAATTGTTTTATATATATATATAAATTGTTTTATATAAAACAATTATATATATATATATATATATATATATATATATATATATATATATATATACACATATATATATAGAAAATAGTTGTATATATCAAGTATTCAAAAGGCCTGATCCAAATATTTTTGGTTTTTTTTATTTATTCTTTGCTAACCACATTCTAAAAAATATGAGCTAAATTTTGAAACTCAAAGACTATTCCATATGTTCAAATCATACAATATCAAATCCTTAGCTTTAAGTAACTTACTACCTAAAGTAATGAAGGGAAGGTAAAATTCCCATGATGGACTCTGCCATGTTAAAGAAGAAAGGTTTCAAGCTTCATTGGGATACCTAGAGCACAGAGAAGTGAATCCTAAGGAAACCCAGCTTACCTATTATCTAATGAACTGAGGACACACCAGTTATAGACATTGCATGCCCATGACAACTTACCTCTCAAGATGAACATAATGTCGAGAAAGAACATTTTTAACCAAAGACATTGTCTTTGCACTACACTCTGGACCCATCAATTTGGTAAAATATAACTTTGCACGAAGAAAATATCCAACAAGCCATAGCCATTCCTGAAAAAAGATAATTTAAAAGTAAAGGAAAGAAAAAGAACTGTGAATATTTAAAACTATTTGAAAAATAACTGAAAACTCAGAGAAAAATGAAATTCTTACAGGTCCTTGGTGATAATTGAAACCTCTAGCAACGTTGCAGTTGTCATTGTCTAAGGCATTGTCATATATTCCACAGTAAACCATATCACTGTAAAATTATTGGAACTTAAGTTAAATAAAAGAAGCTCAGATATCATAGAAAGCATTAAAACATTTCAATAGCAATGTTAAGAGAAATAATCATGTTATCTTCCAATTCATAGAATAATCTCAGCATTAAAACATAATTTAACCTTAAATAAGAATATAATGAGTCCAGAGGACTTTAGCAATGTGTTTAGGAATGATTAACAAATACTGACTAATATAAAAAATATTAAATATTCAGATATCTTGCCTTCCAGGAGTTAGCTTGACACTAACCATTTGTTTAAAGTCAAGTATTTCAAAAGGTCTCTAAAATATGAATAATAATTTAAATGGCCATATAATAAATTGAATTACTAAATATTATAGATAAGGTTTTACTGATTATAGATTACAAATATTGTTTTTGAAACTTCTCCACGAAGTTATTTTAAAATTATATTTGGCATATTATCAGACTACAAATAGCAATTCAACATACATTCTGATAGTATGTAGGATTTATAGCATACTTATGCAGCAAACAATATTACAAAATTATTGTAACAGATAATACAAGGGCTATGTATACTTGATTTAATTTAAATACAAAGGTTTTCTTTTTTTTTTTTTTAAGTAAGATAGATGTGGCCACAAAAATAAACTTTGTGTTTTAGTTTTGATCAGTGCTTCTTAACTACTCTGAAAATATGAGAATCTCAGAATGTAGTTAAGAAAAAACATACAAAATTTTGCATCTCATGATGGAAGTGAGTATATAGTAAAGTAGGAAAATTCTACAAAGGTGATGTTCTGTCATTAATTCGTACAGAAAGCAAGTTGATAACAAGTATCAAGTTTTAAAGAAAAATCATAAAGGAAAAACAGAAGGATTATTAGAAACTCGAGAAAAAAACAAAGTTGGAAAGGACAAGAAATACATGATGACATAAAGCCACAACTGTAAAATAAAAAATGAAATCATTTATGGATATAAGTAAAAAGAGTAGTATAATTACAAAGAAAGGATGGAGAAGACTAATATTGAGAACAGAAGTAAATCCTATCCTGTCATCACTATATGTGAATAATACCTAATACTTAAAATATCATAAAACAGCATATACTTTTTTTTTTAGAAATGTAGAAAGAGCTATTAGTAGGAACAATATAGAAAATAATGACCACCTTTGAGGAGTAGAATTGAGGTGAAGAAAGGAAGCAAGGGAATGATTTTTTTTTTCTTTTTGTGGTGCTGGGGATTGACCCCATGTAATGTTTTGCATAAATTCTCCTAGGTATATGCACATATGGTCCAAATTATACAAAAATGCACAGATAGATCAGATGATAATGATGCTTATTTCTAGATATTGGGTTTAAAGTAATTTTATGTTTTTCTTTATATATATCTGTAACTTCTAATGTTTATAATAATCATTTACCAACTTTATGATCAGTAAAATGCACATCAGAAAATATTCATGACATGAGTTTTATAAACTAAAACTCTACTTGATTATTGAATACAGAATAAGACAGAGGCATTCTGAGTACTGATGC
The DNA here is from genome assembly GCF_047511675.1 of Marmota flaviventris. Taxonomy (NCBI): domain Eukaryota; kingdom Metazoa; phylum Chordata; class Mammalia; order Rodentia; family Sciuridae; genus Marmota; species Marmota flaviventris. The sequence goes on from NC_092507.1 coordinate 86,373,881, forward strand.
TTAATGAAGGTACAGATGGTGCTTTCAAAAACTCAGTCTGAATGAAATTTTGGAGATGTTATTGGTAAGAAAAATTAATAGCTGGTGTTAATATATTTGGATTAAATATAATACTAACAACATTCTTAATACTTAGATTCCAACTTACTCTGGATCTAAAGTTTTCATACCAAGGGGACCAAGTAATTTTTTTTTCTGCGATCTCCAATGCTCTCCATGCTTTTTCTGTAGTAAACAGCTCAGTGGCCCAATGAATGTCAAAAACAAATATACAACTTTTTCATATCACAGAAGAATTAGTTTCCACCTACATATACAAATCATCATCTTGGAAAAGAATGAATATTATTTAAAAATACAGTGTGGGCAGAATTTAAGAGTAGTTGCCTAACCAGATTTAATTCCATGAGGCTAACTTGGAAGCACTGTTATAGGCCTTAGAAGTTAGGAAAATGTGTGGGTATTCTTCAAAAATGTACTAGGTCAACAGGAAGTTGCCATAGTTATTAGGAATATAGAAATCACTTCAACTCATGTAATTGATTCTTTATAATATTTACAAGATTTTCCTTTAAGGTATATCTGAACCCACTTTCTGTTTCTAGGATCATAATAAAATGTAGAACAGTGTGAAGTTACTTGTGATACAGAGAAGAAGGAGATGAGGATCTGCATTAATTTTGGTGGTTGACCTACAGTTAATGTTAAAGATTAATAAAATCAAATGCACATTGAACCAAAGCTGTCCTGTGTGCCTGTGTGTTTTTCATTCTACTGTAATTTATAATACCATGTTTAGTTATGTTTTTGACAAAATGGAAACAGCTAGGCAGGCATGGACAAACACAAACCTCTATTTTATTGCCCTCATAGTTTAGGCAGAATTTAAAAAGGAGAGACTCTAGAATCCTTGGCTATACACAATTTATTAATTATCAATACAACAAAGAAAAGAGCGTACAAATTTAAGCTATTCCTGGTAATTCACTACTCCAGAACTTCCCATCTAGCATGCTGAGGTACTGGTTGTGGCACAGATGATTGGAAATACAGACATCTTTAGCTTTCAGGGCAACTGGGTGGGTCAGGGGCTCATTGAAGCAGCTGGATTTGGCATAAACAGCAAAATCCAAGCACAGTGTCTTGCACAAATATCATTTTCTAAGTGTATTCAGGATGTGCAAAATACATCAGAAAAACACTTCATTGATCATCTTCCATTGTTCTCTATTTTTTGATACTGATTGGCAAATTTTAAAGGTGATAAGCAGATCTTTTTAATTATAAAAGACTATATAAAACTAGCTAGTAAGCAATATCCTTTTCTGCAGTTCAATGAAAACAGTAAAAAATAAAAATTAAAAATTAATTAAGTAAATTGTATTACAATTTGGACAGTAACAAACACTTCACTTACCACGACCATTGCTATGGTAAAATTAGGCCTAAGCTGGTAGTCACACCAAGGACTTGAAGCTCCATAACTGTCTTTGGATATGCCACGTTTGTGAACTACATTTGGATGCTTCTCATTAGAATCAGAGGGATCTTCTGAAACATAAAACAGTTTTTCAAAGTTGTCTTATATTTTTCTGTTCCATTCTTCATATGAGACTGTTACAACTTTCCCTGGAAAATGATGAAAAGACATGGCAGTTTCAGACATTTAAAGCAATCCAATCCTGTAATAAGAGTCAAAAAGTTGTAGTTAGTACACTCATTACTTTTTATTTACTAGGGAGAAATAAATTGTCCACTTTTTGAAAATGTAGCTAGCCTAAATTGAGATGTGATATAAAACATTTACTGGATTTCAAAAACTTAGTACTTCCCAAAATATAAAATAGCTCAGGAATAATTTTATATTGACTACATATTGAATAATGTTTCACAAACATTATCTTAAATGAAACATAATTAATTCCATCTGTTTCTTTTTACTTTTATCAAATGAATTAGAAAATTTTAAATTATTTATGTGGCTCAAATAATATTTCAATTGGACAGAATTTTCTTAAAAAAATGTAAAGATTTCAAAATTGTTCATGAAAATAGAACCTGTTCACAGTCACACTAAGATAAAAGAAAAGCACAATAAGGCAGTAACTATGTTGTTTTTCTTACCTCAGTTTAAACTGCTATCAAAAATATGGTTAGTAACTAGATTTACTACAATTTCCATAGAGTAGATTAATGATTTTTCTTTCTTCTTGAAATTTATGGTTTTCTAATATTAGCTAACTGTATCAAATGATGAGTGCATAGTTAAAAATACAGACAATATTAAAAGATTCTTTGTAAATAAAAGGAACAGCTTACCATGTCTTTTTACTCTACCTTCATGATAAGGAAATTTTTTTTGGGGGGGATAATTCCAGCAACCAACGAATGGCAGATTTACACAAGCCCACAATTTCCACAGCAGAACCATCTCTAAAATTAAAAATAAATTTTATTCTCTAAGTAGGATTCATTTAGGCACTATTTTAAGAAGGTATTCAATAAACAATTCTGATGAATAGTATAACCATTTCATTATAAAAGCAACTATCTATTAAGAAATCCTGACTTTATAAGGAATATATATTTTTGCTGGGGATTGAAACCAGGCCTCACCCAAGTTAGGAAAGTATTCTACCAGGGAGCTGCACCCCTCAGTCCAGTAGCAACTATTTAAAATTTACTTTTTGGATAATTCTGACTGAAGATAAAATTTGAAGAAAAGAGCTTCTCAGCTTAATACAGTACAAGAAGCTATTTGTTGATAGCTTCTGAAATAAAAAAAGAAAAACTCTTAAAAGACAAATTCTGAGGCAAAAGTTTAAAGAACTGGAAAGAAAAAAGATTCCCTTTTTATGAAGTGAAAATAAAAGAATAACCGATGGTTGCTCATATTTAAAAAGTATGCACAATGAACTATTAACCATTGGGATAAAAGATCATAAGATGTGATTTTGAAGTACTTGTAGAGGCTAAAACCTTGATAATTTCTAAAAAAAGAACAGACAGCTTTGCTATATAACGTTTTTCAAAAGGAATATATCTGCATAACGAGGAGAAAGAAAGGATGAGTCAGAAAATAGAAGAGAGGAAGAGAGGCAGATTTTTATTGATTTAATATGAAGAATACATCAATAATAGAGTAAAATATTCTACAAGTATATGTTTTTAAAAACTAAAATGGTAAATTAAAAGGGCATAATTAGGGGCTGGGGTTGTGGCTCAAGTGGTAGAGCGCTCACCTAGCATGCCTGAGGCACTGGGTTCGATCCTCAGCACCACATAAAAATAAAATAAAGGTATTGTGTCCACCTACAACTAAAAGATATATATATTTAAAAAATAAATTTTTAAAAGGCATAATTACAAAAGCACTTTAAAATAAACACTACCTTGGAGTGGCTGGGATTCCTCTGTTTCTAGCTCTGTCACTTTCTCCCATTTTATCCATCCATGTGCCACAATTTAAGCGATTTCCTCCATATATAAAACCTGTTTTGTCATCAACCCCTGCAGTTATATTAAAACCTAAAAAACCCCAAACATGTATAAAACAAATGTTCTATTACTGGTACATATTATATATAGCAAATGAAAATTAATATTTTATTTAAAATATGTATACAATTTATAGGAATATAATAAATCAGGACAACTATTCTGAAGATCAACTTGGTAATACCTTAAAAATTAGAGATGTGAAATTGCACAGTAATTACATTTCTTTCTAAATATACTCTAGGGAAATCCTTAAATGTTATTTACACATGGGGAAACACCCTACATCATATAAAATTAAAGAAGTAATTTTATGTGAACAAAAATAAATACCCAAGACAAAATGATAGAGTAAACAAGTCATAAAAGGAGATGTATAATAAAAAACTTTTCTGTAAAAGCTTAAAACATAGATAATACTAATGTATACAGCTATGCATGTCTATCTGGTCTATATGGCTATGTCTAATATATTTGTGTATAATTTTAAAATACATCAAATATTTATACAGTGTATATGTTATAGTACACTGAATATATACAACACATTAGATCACATATAATTTGCATATACTTGAATACACACAAACGTCTAAAGCATTAAAAATATACCTGGAAATAGCGAACCCTGATTATAGGATAGTCATTAATTCTAGAGAGGAAAGAAAGAAAAAGAGAGATGAATCTTTGGATATACCTGATATGGTTTATTTCTTTTCAAACAAAACCAGAAAGATTTGAATAAAATATAACCAAATGTTAATATCTGCTTAATTTGAGTACGAAATTTGAGGTAAAATTTATACCCCTATCTGTAAGTTGAAATGTTTCATATTTATGAAAAACTAAATTAATTCAAAGATATCACAAAATATGTTCTTTAAATATAAAATCTATTTCTATTGATTTACTGAAGGATAAAAGAAGGATTAAAGAACTATAGGTGATTGTTAGCAGATTACGTGGGTTAGCAGGGTTAGTATTTGGATGTTACTGCTAGAAATAATAAATTAATGATTTTAAATTAATATATAAAATGTAATTTTGAACATTTTGCCAATGAGTTTAGTGAGTTACCTAGAAAACTCAAAGGTTCATTACGTTATGTTAAAAATGGTGCCATTATATTAATATTAACATATTAATATTATATTTTAAATGTAGTATTATATTTTAAAATCATAAATTATAAAACCATAATCATATTTTAAAATCAAATTACATATATTTACTTCTAATAATTTTTATACAGTAATATTTTTATAAATGGCTTATATCCAACTATTTTTTATTTACTAGATTTCACATTTGTATACTATATTGTCATAGGTATAATTTTGTAATTTTTTCATTCTGGTCAATGTAAATATTTTCTGTTAATTGTAAAGGCTTTTTCTTCCTTTTATATAATTATAAATAATGGTATGATCAATATCATCATATAATATGACTTTTCTGTGTGTTTTAGATTATTTCATAGATACCTAGGAGCAGATTCAATTCATAAAAACATATAAATATTTTATCTCTTTTTTTATTTATATATAACAGCAGAATGCATTACAATTCTTATTACATATATACAGCACAATTTTTCATATCTCTGGTTGTATACACAGTATATTCACACCAATTCATGTCTGCATACATATACTTGGTATGAAAATGATCATCACATTCCACCATCACTAATAACCCATGCCCCCTCCCTTCCCTTCCAACCCCTCTGCCCTATATACAGTGGGATAGGGAACTGGAGTATGGGAGGAATATTTTATATCTCAATAAATACATTTGAAATTTTCTTTCTTTCTTTCTTTCTTTCTTTCTTTCTTTCTTTCTTTCTTTCTTTCTTTTCTTTCTTTCTTTCTTTCTTTTTTCTTTTTTTTTTTTTTTGAGAAAGGGTTTCACTAATTTGCTTAGGGCCTTACTAATTTTCTGAGGCTGGCTTTCAACTGGCAATCCTCTTGCCTCAGCCTCTTGAGCCATGGGATTACAGGCATGCCTCACCATGCCTGACTGTAAATTGTTTTAAAAAAGAATGCCATCACAAACTGGTGTGAATATACTTTGTATACAACCAGAGATATGAAAAATTGTGCTCTATATGTGTAATAAGAATTGTAATGCATTCCACTGTCACATATAAATAAAAAAAAAATAAAAAAGGAATGCCATCAGTAGTATATAAATACTTCTCAAAAATAAACATTTTCATTTTGTTTGAATGGATCCCCCCACACACAAATTTAAAAATTGTAATCCTGGCCTCTAGTGTATCTGAATGTGACTTTATTTGGAAATTGAACTTCACAAAGGTCATTAAGTTAAAATGGTCATTAGGGTGGACCCTAATCTAATCTGACTGATATTTTTTATAAGAGGAAATTTGGGCAACAACATACCCAAAGAGAAGGTGATGTGAACTACAGGAAGAATGCCATGTGAACATGAAGATCCCATTCTAAATAAAGAGAGAGGCTTGGAACAGATTTCCCTCACAGCCCTTAGGAGAAGCCAACCTTGCTAACATCCTGATTTTGAACTACTTGCTTCCAAATTGTGAGACAATACATTTTTGTCACTCACGCCACCCAGTTTGTGGTACTGTGTATGGCCATCCCAGCAAGCTAATATCCATTTTTTGTTGCTACTAGAAGACTTATAGCACCTGTTATTCATAAAGTTAGTAAAGGATAATGTGAGAGCTTTTCTTCGTGACATGCAGTGGGGTAGGATTTTGAAACAAAATATAGTGATGAACACTATAGATAAAGTCAGGTGAGTGTCAAGTTGAGGAAAGATGTGAAATATATAAAACTGACAATAGACAATATCTAGAATATGCAAAGAACCTTATAAATCAACAAGGGAAATGAAGAACTGTCAATAGAAAGAAAAATAAAGGCAAATGAATACTTTACATAAAAGAAAACTTTCCAAAAAGGACAAATAAACATCAATAAGTATTCAAATTCATCAGTAATAGAACTACAATTAGAATTAGATACTGCTTTACACCAATGATATTAGTGGATAATTTGTTAGTAGGCCTGTGGGCACATCATAAGCCACTTTGATGGTCAGTAGGAACATAGATTGGAATTCCTTCCAGTAATTACGGAAACAAATTTGTTAGTATTTAGTTAAAGAACATAAGAATATGGCATATGTAGCAGATATGCAATCTCTGCCAGGAAAATGATCATATATATCTATAAAGATAACTCTAGGTTCATCAAAATCTTGTCTGTGGTAGCTGAGAGCTGGAAGCAATCTAGGTATCTATCCATGAATATATAAAATGTATAGATGCACATTATGTAGAATTATATGAGTCAGATTAAAAGACTGACTATAAACAATGGAATGAACAGATTTAAGAAATAATGTTAAAAAAGATAAAAAATGGATTTAGCACATTATAACACTTTTGTGTGTGTGTGTGTGTGTGTGTGTGTGTGTGTGTGTGTGTATGTTTTACTGGAAAATGAACCCAGGACCTTTCAAGTTGAAAAGACAATTTACAATATGGGAGAAACTATTTACAAACCATATCTGATAAGAGTATAATATCCAGAATATACAATGACCCCTACAACCAAACAAAAGAATCCCAAACAACCAAATTCTAACATGGGCAAAGGATGTGACTACATACTTCTCCAAAGAAGATACACTATGACTAAGAAGCACATGAAACAGTTCTCAACATCACTAATCCTTTGGGAGATGGAAATCATCCATTCAGAAGGCCACTATTAAAAAAAAGAATATTAGTGTTGCAAAGGATGCAGAGAAATTAGAACACTGTGCACTATTGGTGGGAATGTAAATAGTATGATCATTGTGGAAAACATTAAGCTCTTTGAAAAATTAGAAATAGAATTAGTGTATGATCTACCAACTCCACTTTGGAGTATATATCCAAAGAATAAAAAGAAAAGATCTTGAAGAGTTATATGCATACCCATGTATATTGCAGCATTATTCACAAAAGCCAAGGAGTAAGACATCCAAAGGCCTACTGAAAGAAGAATGAATAAAGAAAATGGGAGGTATGCTCACATACACAAGTGTACACAAATATACAACAAAATATGTGGCCTTGAAAAAGAAATCCTGTTGTAACTTATAATATGGATAAACCTACCTTGACTTCCTAAGTGAAATAAGTCATAAAAGGACAAATACTATTTGATTTCATTTATATAAAATATTTAAAGTGGTCAAAAATCATAGAAACAGCCAGGTGTATGTCCCTATCTGGCAGTCTAGAAGACCCTTCACAGTGCTGTCAATGGCCCAGTGGAGGAGCTGAGGGCAACATCAAATTTGAAATATTTAAAGTAAACACAAAACTATTTCTGCAACTCAAACGATTAAGTGTGATGTTGTGGGCTATGGTGCCATTGGTAAAACATGCCTCCTGATATCGTACACAACAAACAAATTTCCACCTGAATACGTACCAACTATTTTTCACAACTATGCAGTCAGTTAGGATTGGCAGAGAAATACATATTCTTTTTTTTTTTTTTTTTGATTTGCATTTTTTTTTAATTTTTTTTATTGGTTGTTAAAAACATTATAAAGCTCTTGACATATCATATTTCATACATTAGATTCAAGTTGGTTATGAACTCCCAATTTTACCCCAAATACAGATTGCAGAATCACATCAGTTACACACCCACGTTTTTACATATTGCCATACTAGTGACTGTTGCATTCTGCTACCTATCCTATCCTCTACCATCCCCCCTCCCTCCCCTCCCATCTTCTCTCTCTACCCCATCCACTGTAATTCGTTATCTCTCCTTGTTTATTTTCCCATTCCCCTCACAACCTCTTATATGTAATTTTGTATAACAATGAGGGTCTCCCTCCATTACCATGCAATTTCCCTTTTCTCTCCCTTTCCATCCCACCTCATCTATCTGTTTAATGTTAATCTTTTCTTCCTGCTCTTCCTCCCTGCTCTGTTCTTAGTTGCTCTCATTATATCAAAGAAGACATTTGGTATTTGTTTTTTAGGGATTGGCTAGCTTCACTAAGCATAATCTGCTCTAGTGCCATCCATTTCCCTGCAAATTCTATGATTTTGTCATTTTTTAGTGCTGCGTAATACTCCATGGTGTATAAATGCCACATTTTTTTTATCCATTCATCTATTGAAGGGCATCTGGGTTGGTTCCACAGTCTAGCAATTGTGAATTGTGCTGCTATGAACATCGATGTAGCAGTATCCCTGTAGTACGCTCTTTTAAGGTCTTCGGGGAACGCCAAGACACATTGTTATGAAGATATCCAATATACAGGAGAAATACATATTCTTTTTAATGTTAATCTTCTTCTCATGCTCTTCGACCCTACTCTGTTCTTAGTTACTCTCCTTATATCAAAGAAGACATTTGGCATTTGTTTTTTAGGGATTGGCTAGCTTCACTTAGCATAATCTACTCTAATGTCATCCATTTCCCTGTAAATTCTATGATTTTGTCATTTTTTAATGCAGAGTAATACTCCATTGTGTATAAATGCCACATTTTTTTTATCCATTCATCCATTGAAGGGCATCTAGGTTGGTTCCACAGTCTAGCTATTGTGAATTGTGCTGCTATGAACATCGATGTAGCAGTGTCCCTGTAGCATGCTCTTTTTAGGTCTTTAGGGATGAGAGGTGGGAGGGAAAGGGAGAGAGAAGGGAAAATGCATGGAAACGGAAGGAGACCCTCAGAGTTATACAAAAGTACATACAAGAGGAAGTGAGGGGAAGGGGAAAAATAATACAAGGGGGACAAACGAATGTCAGTAGAGGGGGCAGAGAGAGAAGAGGGGAGGGGAGGGGAGGGGAGGGGTGATAGTAGAGGATAGGAAAGGCAGCAGAATACAACAGACACTAGTATGGCAATATGTAAATCAATGGATGTGTAACTGATGTGGTTCTGCAATCTGTATATGGGGTAAAAATGGGAGCTCATAACCCACTTGAATCAAATTGTGAAATATGATATATCAAGAACTATGTAATGTTTTGAACAGCCAACAATAAAAAATTAAAAAAAAAAAAAAAAAAGAAATACATATTCTTTGACTTTTTGACAGTGCAGGGCAAGAGGATTATGACTGCTGAATTATCCATGAACAGATATATTTCTTGTCTGTTTTTCAGTAGTCTCTCCACTACGGAAAATATAAAATTAAAGTGGTTGCCTGAGATACTCACCATTGTCCAAACACCCCTTTTTTGCTTACAAAAGATGACCCTTCTATTTTTGAGAAAATTGCCAAGAACAAATAAGCCTCTCTCTCCAGAGACTGCTGAAAACTGGCCAGTGATCTGAAGGCTGTCAAGTATGTGGAGTGTTCTGCACTCACACAGGTAGGCCTACAGAGTATGTTTGATGATACAATACTGACTGCCCTGGAGCCTCCAGAACTGAAGAAGAGCCACAGGAGTGTACTGCTATGACATCCCTCCAGAGCCGTTTCTGCACAGCTGATGTCACCATCATACTAAAAGCAATGTTTAAATAAAAGTAAAGATTAAAATTAAAATTTGTTTCTGCTTTAATACAAATGCCCTACACCTACCCACATGCACTTGTGTGAGACAAGGCCCACAGGTATGCCTGCCTTCCCCAATACTAGTTAATTTTGAGTAATTGTGTATTGTCAGAAAAGTGATCAGCACTGGTTTTTGTTTTATTGTTTTTTTAAAAACTCTATTTTTGTTGTTTTTCAAAAGCAAAACATGCCAGGTGCAGTGGTGCATGCCTGTAATCCCAGCCGCTCAGGAGGCTGAGGCAGGAAGATTGCCAGTTCAAAGCCAGCCTCAGCAAAAGCAAGGTACTAAGGAACTCAGTGAGACCCTGTCTCTAAATAAAATACAATATAGGGCTGGAGATGTGACTTAGTAGTAAAGTTCCCTGAGTTCAATCCTGGGTAAGCACCCCCCACCACACACACAAAAAAGCAAATATGCTTGTGATGACTTTGTAATAGACCAGTTTGTTGAAGCCGTTCCTTGGTTCCAACCAGGAGAGTAATCTGGGACATCTTAATTTTTTGTTTGTTTCTTCCTCTTCTTTTGTTGGAGTGAGGGGAATGTGTATGAAATTTTTTGTAGTTTTTTTTTTTTTTTTTTTTTTTTTTTTTTTATTCATTAATCAGTGGGCAGCTTTAGGTGAGAAGGATAGATTGATTCCACATTCCACTTCCTCGATCTAGTTTAGAAAATGTTTTTCCCACCTGGTGCTCTTAGGAAGGAGTACAGTAAATGACCCATTTAATACTATGCTCCTTTTTGAAAGTTGCCTTTTCTCTTCACCTTGAATAGATCCAGTATTTGATGAAACTCATGAAAGTGGGTGGCAACTGTTTTGCCTTTTCTCTTTTCTAGGGTGCACTCTACATGTGACTGTGATTTCAAGGAAATTTATTTGCTATTTGCTGTTTTTTTTTTTTTTTTTTTTTTGAGGGGGGGAATTAATTTCTAACTTCTTCCACTGATAAATAAACCACATGGATTGAGTCTGTAATTTTAAAAAAGTTTCCTGTCAGTCATTGTCTTATATACTTAGCACAGATTTGCAACTCAAAATTGTATGGCCTTCTTGGAACCCAGCTGTAGACTTGGCACATAGCGGTGTGGTGCCAGAAGACAGATGCCTACAAAATGACTGGCATCCTTTCAGGTTTGAGAATGTTGGCCTGCTTCATTAAGAAGCCAGGGATGTGGAGAGAATACTTACCAACAGAGGAACAGCCAGGGGAAGTCCTTTATTTGCGTTTGGCACATTAAGACCCTCTATCCCATTGAGATTCTCTAATGATTCTCTAATGAAAATCATGGAAACAGTCTGGAAGAGAATCTCTGTAAGTGTTAAGAGGGTTTTTCTTTTCTTCCAGCTTATTTTGGTTGTAATTTCTAGTGTTTAAAAATGTTGGATGGAAAATTTAATTTTAGAAATTTTTATCACAAAAAAACCCTCAAAAAACTAACAAAAAAGAGGAATGGAATTCTGATACACATACAACATGGTTGAAACATAAAAAATTATGCTCAATGAAATAAGCCAGAAACAAAGGGCAAATATATTATTATTTCAATTATATGAGGTACACAGATGCTATAATTTAGATGTGCTGGAAGCTTTAAGAGGTGTGGCCTGATGAAGGTGGTTGAGTCACTGGAGACATTACCATTGGAAAAGATCAATGATGCCTTTCAGAGGGGTTTAGGTTCCAAAGAATAAGAATGTCCTGACCCCTAAATCTCTGGCTTTCTTTCTTGTCATGGGATCTCCCCCACACATAAACTCTCCCACTATGAGGTTATCTGGCATGATGTGATATAACCAAGAGGGTCCTCACCAGAGGCCAAACTCAACAGGGATGCTTCAGCTTATACTTTCAGCCTCCAAACCTTTGAGCTAAACAAATCTTTTTCTTTATAAAGTGGTCTGCCTCAGGTATTTTGTTATAGCAACAGACACTGGACAAATACATTCAAATAGTTAAATTCATAGACACAGAAAGTAGAATATATTTAGGAGCTGGGGAAAAGGCTAATGAGTACTTATTATTTACTGGGTAGTTTCTGTTTGGGATGACAAAAAAGTTCTGGAGATGGATGGTGATGATGGCTACACAACAATGTGAATGTAGTTAAAGCCACTGAACTGCACACTTTCAAATGGCTAAACTGAGACATTTTATAATAAAATTTTTAAAACAATATTTTAAAAATGCTTAATAGTCAAAAAATCAACAATCCAATTAGAAAATAAGCAAATGACACAATTAGGGAAGATGAATGGCAAATAAGAATATGAAAAGATGTTTAATATTAGAGAAATGCAAATATTGTATAGCAGTCTACACAACCATTAGCACTTCTTTGAAAACAAAACAAAACAAAACTCCATAACAATAAATGGTGATTCAGTGTGGATGAAAATCAAAACTGGTCCTCTCCAGATTGCTGGAGAGGAATGTAAAATGGTACAACCATTTTGGAACATTGTTTGGCAATTTCTTATAAAATAAAATAGGCATTCATTATACGACTGATTCATATCCTTGGGCATTCCCTGAGAAATGAAACAATGTGTCATGTAAAAATCTACATGTGAAATATTCATATTAGTTGTATTAGTAAAAAAATGGAACTACCTAAATGTCCTTCAGTGGATGAAAGGTTAAATAAATTCTGACGTCCCTAAGAGGGAATACTTACTATTCAGCAACAAAAAGAAATAAACTAAGAATGAATGCATCTGCTTGGATGGATCTTGAGGGCATTATGATGAGTGAATAAAACCATTCAAAAGGTTATATGCACTATGATTCAATTTACATAACATTCTCAACATAATAAAATCACATATAGAGAGAACTGATTAGCAGTTGTTAGCATTCAAGTGTGGCAGTAGAGTGCGTAGGTGTGAACTATAAAGGCAGACACAAAGACCTTTGTGGTGATGGATTAGTTTGGTACTTTGATTGTGGTAATGGTTACGTGAAGTTATACATGGAGTCACATTTCACAGAGCTACATGCACACATATATGCAAGTGTGAGCATGTATGCACAAATACACAGACACAGATGAGATAATGTGAAAACTAGAAACCATATCAGGTCTATAGGCTAGTTAACAGTATCACACTAATGTCAATTTCCTAATGATACCATACTTCAGTTATATAAGACACCCCCATTGGGAGAAGCTGAGGGAAACTGGGTGAACGGTTCATGGTTCTCCATGTATCACTTTTTTTTTGCAAACTTTTATGAATCTCAAATTCTTTCTAAACTATAAAGTTAAAAAATTGATATGCATGGCATTTGCTATTAGGTGAATAGAACTGGAGAACAGCATCTAAATGAAATAAACAGGTCCAGAAAGTCAAGGGTATACTGTTTTCTTTCATATCCAGAAGCCAGAAACAAGGAAAAAAGAAAGGGGTACAGAACCCATGAAAATCAGTGGAGCAGAGGGGGAGGGAGACAGGATGGGAAAAGAGAGGAACAATAGAATGCAATTGACCAAATTATGCTATGTATATAGATGAATATACCACAGTGATTTTCACCTTTATGTGCATCTATTAAACACCAATTAAAAATGGTGTTTAAAATTAAAAATGTATAAGTAAATAAAAGACCAGTAGAGTAGAAGAAAGGGAATATGGTGAGGTGAACATGGGTGGGAGAAAGAGGGGAAGAAAAGAAGAAGTACTAGGGACTGAAGTGGAGCAAATGCTTGTGTGATTATCTCAAAATAAACCCAAATTATATATAACTATAATGAACTAATAAAACATTAAAATACATATAAATAAAATAATACATGTTTAATAAAAAATGAATATATAATAAATGCATTGGAATGATTCTCTAAGAGAAATAGGGGAAAAATGAAACAATTAGTCTTGCATTGGCTGGTAATGATTGTGTGCCATAAAATAAGGAAGAAGAAGTTAAAAGTTTATCAATTTAACTTGATATACATATATCCTTTTTGTAAAAACTGTTTTACAGGGGTCTAAGCCAAAGAGAGAGACCAGGGAAAAAATCCTAGTTTGCCACTTAGTAGCTCTTTAGCTCTGGGCAGGCTACTCTTAAGAATTTTCTCATTTAGTAAAAATGAAAACAAAATAACTTGTTCCAAATGTTCTTTGGAGTATTGAATTGGAACGACATAGGTTAAGTAGTTAGCACAATGCCTACCAGGTAATGACTCAATTCATGGCAATTAATATTGATGCTATCATTATAAATTGTAACCATCAATATTATCATTAATATTGGCTGACTAGAATGATATGAAATTTCATATTTCCTCTAGAAATTAAAAATTTGATGAGATCAGAAACAGTGTTATCTTTTTCATTGTTATATCTTAAGGTTTTGCATCCATTACTGCGAAGTGAAAGACTGATTACAAGGTTTAATTTCTCTGCGTGAGTGAATATTCACTATGGAGTTAAAGTTCCATACCTTCATCCTTCATGTTTCGATCTATCTGTAGTCCAGCATTCCTTTCTCGGAACTGCATGCCCTACATGTGTCTTTGCATGGTTTCCTGTATTACTTCAAACAATTGTTCATCCTTTTTGAGACAGAATGGATGTGACCTCTATTAGAAATTACATACTGATCTTCTCCTAAATCCCACAACTTAAGTAATGTGAAAACACTTACTTTTCTTTGGAGGGAGAAATAAGGATTGGAGTAGGCCCAGGGAAAAGCAGCAGCTCCTACTACACAAAATAATACAATCTGTCATATGAATATTTAACATTAGTAGTTTTAACTATTCAGGCCTCTGACAAAATAATTTGTAATTTTGCAGATAGATGAAATGATGAGCTTGAATAGTTTCTATCAGAACAATAAACAATAAATGAGTGTAGCTTGTCATTTAGCACCTAAATATTCTTACTCCTCTGCACACAAAGGTAATAGTGATTAAATTATGTGCAAAAGTGGTACTCTCAAACATGGCAATCTATGATGACTTCAGGAAATATCCCCCATGAATGTAAAGAGTCCACAGATAATTTTCTTTGTCCATGTTAATAATAAAGTAATACTTAGGATGACATATAGGGAGTTATATAATTGTATTTTTTAAAAATAAGTGAAGCATGTAAACTAAAAATGAAATTTAGAGTCCTTATATATTTGATTATACTTTATTTTTTAAAAATCCTGTGAATATATCTGAATCTATCATATAAAATTTCTTGATATACTTATAAAATGTATGAAGTGCATAAAAATATTGTGCAACTTTTACCAAATTGTGAGAAAATAAATAGGTCTAAAATAAATATGTACTTGATAACATTAACCCATGTAGGACAATGGAACATAGATAAAGAATTATTTTTTGACATATGTTTTTTGAGTATTTAATGATAAATATAAACATCATGGGGACACAAACATGCTAGCCCTGAAGCAGTTTTCACCACCCCTGAAGTCTTATACTGAACACATGATAACAAAAGCAGATCAGAAGTGACAAAACATAATATTATTGTACATTCCCTATTGGGGAAAAACACTCAAAAATGTTTATCAGTTCAACATTGTTCATAAGATGAACTCTGAACTCCCTGGATTGGTTGCCAAGGCCCTCTACACTTGGATCAACCTTCCAATATTCTCTCACTATCCTCGAGTGTTCTACACAGAAATTGAAATTAGGCTGAGCAGTATGTCCTAAACTGTGCTTCAACTCAATATGCTTCACTGTACCTTTCATCTTTCAAGTCTTCCCATATTCCCCCACAAACTCTCCTAAAATCCTACTCACATTTTCAGAGTGCATTTAGGTGAAATTTTAGTTACTTTATAAGTCTTCCTCCCTGAGTCCCACCTACCACTCCTCTCTCCCTTGTATGAGACTGCGTAGTACTACTTGTACATCTTTGCAATGACCAGGTTTATGTGGACACACCATCTCTTCTACCATGTTACAAGCTCTTTAAGCAAGGAGCAGTTTTATGTTGACTGTGTATTAGGAAATAAATTTTAATAAATTCTCTTTACCAGTGTGCCAGCAGGCAAAGGACCAGAATCATCTGCTGGATACATTCTGGAAACTGGGCACTTGAGAATGTCTACACCATTTGTCTACACTGCAGCCACCACCACACAGCATCCCGGCAATTGTATCTGGCATAAGTTCCTTCACCAAGGAGATTAGGAATGAGACCATGCCTCAGGGTACCAGCAAACACTAAAATAATATTCCTAAAGAACACAATTGAGTGGATCATTTAAAAAGGAAAACATACTTTTAAAAACTGAAGACAAACATGGTCACTTTTGGTGACTGTGTCATGGAAGTATTTTCTCACCTGTCCTTATTTATTTTTGTATATATTTTTAGAAAGCAGTCATAATATGATAAACAAGCACTG
This sequence comes from Marmota flaviventris, assembly GCF_047511675.1. Taxonomy (NCBI): domain Eukaryota; kingdom Metazoa; phylum Chordata; class Mammalia; order Rodentia; family Sciuridae; genus Marmota; species Marmota flaviventris. Next base: position 86,390,323 of record NC_092507.1, read on the forward strand.
AATTAAAAGTAAGAGATTTTGGTTGCAGCTCTGGTTTTTCTCTAACAATTTGTGACTTTCTCTTTTTGGAACAGTTTTTCACCTGTGCAGCCAGGGATTGGGCTGGGTGATTTTTAAAGTTCCTTATAGCTCTAGATTCTACTTTTGAAATCCATAATATTTCAAAATCCAAGTAATTATTAGGCATAAACTTTTATTTTGTAACATACCAAAAGCAAAGCAAATATATAAGAAAACCAATGACTAAAAGCTGACTTTAAAAAAAACACTCAATTTAAAAAATTGGTATTTAAAATTTAAAAATAGAATTCTACTATCATACACCAAATGAGATGTAAGATTTGGTGTATCCCATTTGTAAGATGGAGTTGTGTTCTGGAAAGATCATAAAATTAAGAAATAAGATGACTGAGGTCTAAATCCTAGATTTGCCACCTCTATGACCTTGGAATAAGTCATTTAAAAATGTCTAGACTTTAATGCTTTTTAACTAAAACATTCAGAAATTTTATTAATTCTATGTTTCAGTTTAATGTTTGTCCAGTAATAGTACAATAGGAAAGTTTTGTTTTCTAAAATACAAAAGGTTCCTATGCACATGATGTTCCCAATTAATAAAAGGTGAGAATTCTAGCAATATTGACCATCCAGAAAAATGTCAAACTCGTGAAAACTGAATAAAAAGATTTCTGATCCATGAATACCTCTACAAAGGGAGGAATAAAAATCACCCCTGTGGTATAGGTAGTCAAAATAGTTGTTCCATTTCACATTTCCTAACCAGACTTCCAGTTGGTGATTGCTACCTAGATGATGTGAATACAGTTTCTCCTACCAACCTTGCCCTCTGCATCCCCAGGTTAAGATTCAGGAGATCTGCCATAGGCACAAAGAATAGGCATTTCTAACAAGTTCTCAGATGATGGTGTTAGTACTGGTTTGTGGAACATTCTGAATCACACTGCTGGAGAACTTTCTTTTCAACCTCCAATAAATTCATTTATATTATTGTGTAACATAAGAAAAGATCATTTGAATCTAGAAACTGGAGCTTGCAAACTTGCAACAAACAGAAGGAAACTTGCTATCCTTTTTTTTCTGTAAGACTCAACAAGCCAGCAGTAACTTCATTATAAAAGACATAAAATGATCAAAAATTTTATCTTATAAAAATAGACTTACAAATTCTGAACATAACCTAACGTATAATATGAATGAGTAGAACTTGGTAGATTCAAAGATTTTTCCCTCCTTTAAATTTATATTATATTTTTCAATAAACATTTATAAAAATACCATTGAAAAATTTATGGAGAATATACCTCTCAAACATTGAGACTAGATGGATCAGAAGAAATGTTTGAAGAACATATAGAAAACATTAAGACAAAAACTTACACTGTAACTTTTTAGACGATCTCTTACCTGGCTTCTAAATATTGTCCAGTAACCAGTAGTAAACCTTTAAGTGCAATAAAAGTATCCCTTCCCCAGCAGTGGAAAAGACCAGAAGAAAAATGAGGTAAGCCTAACAGAAAAGATAAATATATGTCAATATAAATATATGATGATAACATATGTCAATCATAAAAATCATATATGTCAATCATAAAAATAAATACAAATCCATGAACTGTATTATCACACAATAGTTACTCTAAACATGGGGTAGAAGAGTAAGTTACAATGTGTCTGCAAAGTCTTTAAAATTTATCTACAAAATGTGTGTCTCTTATGTCAACTTTTATGGAATGAAATTTATATATATATATATATATTCTTTTTGTTTTGGGGATTGAACCCAGGGGCACTTAAACACTGAGCCAAATTTCCAGGCTTTTTTTTTTTTTTTTTTTTTTTTTTAATTTTGAGACAGGGCCTCACTACATTCCTTAGGGTCATGCCTTAATTCCTGAGGCTAGTTTTAAACTCATGATCCTCCTGCCTCCACCTCCTGAGTCAATAGGATTATAGGCATGTGCCACCACCCCCAGAGCAATTCTTCTTTTTTTAAATATTTACCTTTATTTTATTGATTTATATGTGGTGCTGAGGATCAAACCCAGGGCCCCACACATGGCAGGAAAGTGCTCTACTGCTGAGCCACAACCCCAGCCTCAATTCTATATTCTTATCAGGTTATTTTTTTGCTTGTTTGTTGGAGATAGATTCTTTCTACGTTGCACAGGCATTCTCCAGTTTCAGCTTCTGATGCTTGTAATAGTGTGTACCACCACATCTGATTTACCAGATTTTTAAAAGACCCAAAGGAGATTAGAAAACAGTGCTAGATTTTTTTTTTTTTTTTTTTGAGGTTCTGGGGATAGTACCCAGGGACTCCTGTATGCTAGGCCAGCACTTTACTACTGAGTTACATCCTCTGCCCCAAGAACAAGTGCTAGACAATTGATTTCAAGATATCTTTAAACAGACAAAAGACTTTATTTTAATGAATTAAAAGCAAGAAATCAAATATTTAACATATAAAGTAATATAATTTTATAAGTATATGCTTTAAAGATTCTACCCTTCTTATAAGGATAATAAATAAATCTAAATATGAAATGATTGCCTGAATGATAACCAATTAAATACGTATATTACTCTATTATTCTGGAGTTAAACATATTACCAAATTTCCTATTAATTTAAAATAAATTAGTACTGTTACACTTTGTATACAATAAATAAATATAATGTTTGTCAACTGAAAATAAATATATTTTGGCTGGGTGTTGTGTCACAAGCCTGTAATCCCAACAATCTGGCAGGCTGAAGCATGAAGTTCACAAATTTGAGGCCATTCTCAACAATATAGAAAAGCTCTAAGAACTTAGTGAGATCCTGGCTCAAAATAAAAAATAAAATAAAATAAAAAGGGCTAGGATATAGCTCAGTTATAAACCACCCCTAATTTCAACCTTCAGTCCTGCCCCCTCAAAAAAGGAATAGTAAAAATAAATGAATTTTTAAAAAGTGTTATACTTTCATAAATTTTTTTTTGCAGATGAAAATGGGATTTTGTATGTTAAAAAATGAACATTTCTGGTAATTACAACTTTCATGTATAAGATAAAAATAGGATATGTAATAGAAAAAAATCTGAAATTTTACTTTTAAACTGATTTGAGTTTCTTTGTTTTTTTTTTTTTTTTTTTCCCTGTGATTCAGGGGATTGAAGAAAGGTCCTTGTACATGTAAGGCAAGTGCTCTATCACTGATTTACATTCCCAGTCCAGTTGTTTTTTTATAAAACATTTGAAGAAATATGATTTTTATCTGTTATTTGTACTAAAAAAAAAATAATTGTCAAAAAATGGTGAAGCAGCCAGGTACAGTGGCACAGGCCTATAATCCCAGGAATTCAGGAGATAGAGGCAGAAGGATCACAAGTTCAAAGCCAGCCTCAGCAAATTAGTGTGGCCCTAAGCAATTTAGTGAGACCCTGTCTCCAAGTAAAAATTAAGAAGGGGTGGAGAAGTGGCTCAGTGGTTAAGCACCCTAGGTTCAATCCCCAGTGCCGAGAGAGAGAGAGAGAGAGAGAGAGAGAGAGAGAGAGAGAGAGAGAGAGATTGAGAGAGAGAAAGAAGAAGAAGAAGAAGAAGAAGAAGAAGAAGAAGAAGAAGAGGAGGAGGAGGAGGAGGAGGAGGAGGAGGAGGAGGAGGAGGAGGAGGAAGAAGAAGAGGAAGAAGAAAAAAAAATATTAGAACAAAGGGCAACATTAGACATTTTTTCTATACTGTCTCCAAAATGATGGTACAGAGTTTCCCTAAACTCTGTGTTTTTTTTTTTTAATATGTTTTTTAGCTGTCAATGGACTTTATTTATATGTGGTGCTGAGAATTGAACCCAGTTCCTCACTCTTGCGAGGCACAATCCTAGCCCACACTGTGTATTTTTAAATAATGGTTGATATACACAATTGATGGCTACAAACTTTGATGATGATGACAATGACAGCAGCTAACATATATGTAGCAGTCTGTGTCAGACAGTATTCCTATAGTTTAACCCATTCAACATTTTGTATAAAACCTGGATAGAGAGATTCAAAGGTGACTTTAAATTTGTATATCCTAAAATATAAACAGTTTGTCTTTGTTAAAAAGGAAAGGCTATAAAATCTGTATCACTGATATGTGGAAATATTTATATTAACCTTTTTATTTGTTCTTTTTTAGATATACATGAGAGTAGAGTATATTTGGAAATATTATACATACATGGAATATAACTTCCCATATAACACACTGGTCATGTGTTCATAATGTACACAGGAAAGTTACTGCCCAATTCATTCTACGGGCTTCCTATTCCCATCCCTGCTTCTGTTCACTCCCCTTTGTCTAATCCAATGAACAAACTTCTATTCTTCCCTCCCCACACACCCATATTAACCTTTTAATCTCTGAAAGTATACAACTTATAGATCATATATCTTTGGAATAATTTCTGCTTTGTTAATTATTATAAAAGTTTATAATTATAGCATGTTTTGCAATACTATCACCAAAGAAATGAATTCCCAGCCATTTTAAAATGCACCTCCAAATAACCTACCTTCAAATCTGAGTTTATTCTAATTTTGCCAGTAAGCACTAGGTAAAATATTCCATGCTAGAAGAAAATACCAGAATTTCTATTTACTTACTATACTATACTTGGTATGTAAGTGTATCAGGTACCATTAACATATATTGGTATACAATTTATGAATAAATGCCTATGTTAGGAGTAATTAATAGTAACAGCATATAATCAAAAGACTGAGATTACTATTTGATGTAATAGGCTTCTATGAAATAGGCTAAAACCTAAAATTCTTCATATCAGCATGTTTTTTCCCCACAATGGCTCAGTTCACTTTCATGAGTATTTGCATGGATTCATTGGGAAATGACAGGCAATAGAAGATAAAACAGTCAAGTGAAAATATGAAATAATTATAAAACTAAAGCAGAGTTTTAATTTCATTCTTTTATAAAATTGGTTTATTTTTTATTTTTGTGGTGATACGGATTTATCCTTGGGTCTCACACATACTTGAACTACATCTCCACTCCCAAAAAAGAGTTTTATGATTATTTTATGATCATTCTAAATGAAAAGGTAATTTTTATTGTAGTTGTTAAGTACCATGAAGACTTCATTTGATCTGAGCAGATACAAATTTAAAGAAATACAAATTTAACAGAGAGAGCCATGAAGATATATAATACTTTCTACAATATCACATATTTCAGGTTAGTTTTGAGAATTCTCAACTTCAGTGACCTCAAGTATTAAATACTTTTTAGAAATATGATGGAAATGTATCAAAAGGGAAAGCCTGTTCTTTAACCTATTTTGCTTACTCATACTTGTTATTTGATTGAAGTTTTTAATCTACTATCAGGAACAGATACCAATAAACATGGCTGGAAGTATTTTATGTCCAATTGACAGCATCTGGATGCATAATAATAATAATTTCTTAAAACTTTTATTAGTTGTGGCTGGGGCTATGGCTCAGTGGTAGTGCACTTGCCTGGCCATGTGTGAGGCACTGTGTTAGATTCTCAGCACCACATATAAATAGATAAAATAAAGGTCTATCAACAACTGAAAAAATATTTTAAAAAATTTTATTAGATGTTGATGGACATTTAGTTTATTCATTTATTTACATGTAGTGCTGATAATTGAATCCAGTGCCTCACACATGCTAGGCAAGCATTCCACCATGGAGCCACAACCCCAATCCCCAATAATAATTATTTAAAATCAGTTTTGTGTTTTGTAACTTATAGGACACCTTTAAATGATCTTTAGATAATTTATTTTAAAAACTGGGAAGAGATATAGGAAAATGGGTAGTAAAATAATGATTTTTAAAACATATATTTTAAATATTATTTAAAGTAATACCATGAGTTAGAAGAAAAGGATTAATCAGACACAATAAAAACACACATAAATGCCTCATACACAATCATAACTAAATAATAACATGGTTAGTATTTTATGAGTATCTAAGAAATTTTACTAAGCAATAACATACAATCTTGGATAACTTCATGAATTTTTTAAAAAAGTCTTTTTCTTGTTAGTTTTCCTTTTGAATACTATTGTCTTATACATTTTAACCTTCTACAAAATTCCTTACCTGCAGCTAAAGAAGCATGGCACTGCTGCTTTTCCTTTCTGATCTCATTCAACCTATATGATACATCCAGAAGGGAAGGTGAAAGAAGTGGCAGAGTAGGAAATTTTCCTACTCCACACATTTGGACTGAACCCAGTGAATGGTGTTTCACAAAGCTTGAACCATTCTGAACAAAGCTGTAATAAAAGTGATAGGGTTTAAAATATAATCTGTAAAAATACAAAACTTTTTAGTAGTTTCATTCGGTTTTCCCCCTTCAAATGATTTCTCCACACAAATGTAATATAGTAATATAGTAGGAAAAAAAATGTTCAATTTGATTAGATTTCAAAACTGCTTTTATGGCATCCATTATTTTAGCCGGCTTTAGTTCAGGCTTTGTTGTAACACAAATGGCAGAATTGAAGTGCTTTTTCTTTCTGAAAAATCTGAAATCATGCCCAAATCAACTTGCTGGCGCTCATAGTTCATTTCCATTTGTAGTTTCATTTTAGAGAATTTCATTGTAAAAGGCAGATTTCATTCATAATAATACCAGAATATTTTTCTTTTAATCGATGAAAATTAGAGAAAGGACTAAATGTACATATTCTAAACATTATATCAATTAAATTTAACAAATCAATGAATAAATAAATAGAAACAAATAACATAAAACAAGTTATTTTCCCCAAACATATTTTATATAAAACCGAATTTATATGGGTTTGTTTTTGTGTGTTTCAGACTAAAGGATTTTAATAAATTTACTCTCCACTTAAAAACTTTTCCAGCTCTGAGTCTCCAAACTTCATGCTTTGGTCTTTTAAGAGCATGTGTAAAGTGACTGTGTGTATAGTTTCTATGCAAACACATCTATTTATGTAAGCTTTGTTGGACATACCTTGACATCTGCTTCCATGCTGCATCCAGAAGAGTGGTGTATGCACCAATTAGTATAGCATCAAAGTAACATGGGATAAGGTATCGTGGGATCTGCTTCAAGTAGAAGAACATAGCCTGCAACCACATACCAACCTGTTGTAAAAATAATTTAAAAAGTTAATTTGGTGTGTTCACAGGCTACGCATATTTTAAGAGATAAATCATAACATGAAACTGTGCTATCCAATAATTCATGAATCAAATTTCCATGTATTAGAACCAAAAACTCAAAGAAGGGAGGAAAACAGGTAAATATTATATAATATATATATATATATATATATATATATATATATATATATATATATATATATATATATAATTCTTATTGTGCCTTTGCTTACTTTGGACTAGAACACAGCTTACTTATTTAATACTTACTTCAGCAATATTTCCTGATCGTGAAATAAGCCGGCCAATGACATAATCGATCATCCTATCTCCAGATCTCAAATTTTCACAAAAAGGATGCCCCAAGTCATTCTTTGGTATTATTTCTGCCAATACGGACATTAGCCCTGAAAATTCAGATATGCCATGCTGCATTACTGGTAGAGTCAAAATGTTCCCATAGTTGAGTTATGGCTAGTCCCTGATGATTTAACGTAAACAGAGAAGCAGACAAAATGGCCACTTAGTCTTACTATGGCACTCAGCCTAGTAGGAGGAAAGTGTGGCCTTATGGACAGGAACCAGGATGCAAAGGCGTGTTGAGGGAGACTACTGCCGCATTTCATGCAAAGCTTCCCAAAAGTTATAACTTGTGGCACTGGTCTACTTTTTTTTAATGTTATAATATTCAAAGTCAATTGGCATTTTTATTTTTGCCTTAAGGCATAAAGGAAAAAAAATTGATAATCCTGTATCTTTCCATGTTAAAAAGTGGTAGATTTGTTATTATTCAGGCAAGATTTAAGAAAATCACAAAACTGCTCTCAGAGAAAGCAAGAATACCTATGGTGATAAGAAGAATAAAGCTTGCTTTAGAGGGACTCTGAGGAGTCACTTCAAATTAAGCAAATTATCAAAGTGAGATACTAGGCAAATTCTCAATTAGGCAAAATTATTGATTATTAGGCAAAATTCTCAAATAGATGCATTAGAATGTCTGTGTGTACATAGCAGAATCTGTTATTTCAATGAAAGAACAATTACATTTCTTTTATCATTCAACAAGATAATCATAGCTTAGCTACTGTGAATTATGCTGCTATAATTTGCCTGCATGGCTGTATTATGTGATTTTAAATTGTTTGGATATATGCTAAGGAGTAGGACAGCTGGGTCAAATGGTGGTTCCATTCCTAGTTTTCTAAGGAATCTCCCTCCATACTGTATTGCACCAATTTGTAGTCTAACCAACAATGTATAAGTGTACCTTTTCCTCCATATCCTTCCCAACATTTATTATTGTTACTTGGGTTCTTGATAATTGTCATTCTCACTGGAGTGAAATGAAATCTCAGTGCGCTTCAAAAGATGAATGGATAAAAAAATGTGGTATATATACACAATGGAGTATTACTCAGCCTTTATGACATTTGCCAGTAAATGATGGACCTGGAGACTATCATGCTAAGGGAAATAAGCCAATCCTCAAAAACCAAAAGTTTTCACTGATATGTGGAAGCTAACCCACAATAAGGCAGGGTGGTGAGAAAACAGAAGTTCAGATAGAACAAAGTTAGACAAAGGGGAATAGAGCAAAGGGAGGGGGAATAGAAAAAGAAAAGGTAGTGGAATTAATCTTACATAATTTTCCTATGTACATGTATGAATACCCCACGATGAATCCCACCAAGGTGTACATCCATAAGAATGATGTCCTAATTAGAATAAAATATATCCCCTGCTTATATAATTATATCAAATACACTCTGCTGTCATGTATAACTTAAAAGAACCAATAAAAATAAAAATTAAAAATTAATCATTCCCACCATATTAAAAATGTTATTTTGGTTTCAGTGATATCAACTAAACTTAGTTAGAATTTCATGAATCCATGAACTGTGTATATGGTATATTCTGAGAAATGAATAAACTTAAGATAAAGTTTTTCCTTCAAGGGAAGGAAAATTTGGGAAATAAACCTTAAATACAAAAAAATCTGAAAAGCAAGACAGTATAAAATAACATTCTTCATATGTCCTAAAACTTTTGTGAAAGGTGAATGTTGCTCAGTAAATATTGGTACCACCGTTGAATAATGAAATATGATGGGAAAAATGTTTTAGGAAACAGATCTTAAAGTGTCCAAAGGGATGGAATTAAGTGTAGAGGAAGGTACAACAGCTCAGAGTGAAAAAGGAGTAGGGTAACTGCTTAAACCAACTAACAGATACATTTACTTACAACTCATAGAACAAAATACTTTGTTTTGCCAATAAATACAACAGGTCTTGGAAAAATTTACTAGAACTTATGTGATTGCTTTAGTAGGAAGAACAGTTCAGTTCAGTTCAAGACCAGCCTGAGCAACATTGCAAAAACCCCTCTCAATTAGAAAAAAAAAAAAAAAAAGAAGAAGAAGAAGAAAAGAAATATAGTATAACTGTAAAAGCCAGGTGTGGTGGCACACACCTGTTATCCCGGAAAGTCATGAGGCTAAAGCAGGAAGAATGCAATTTCAAAAATTCAACCCCCTCAGCAACTTAGTGAGATCCTAAGAAACTTAATGAGACCTGCCTCACTTTTTGAGACCCTGTCTCAAAAATTTAAAAATTGAATAAAAAAGGCTAGGGATGTGGTACAGTGGTTAAGAACACTTGAGTTCAATGGTAAGTACCAAAAAAAAAAAAAAAAATAGGAACCATCGAAGTATTGATTGCTAAAATAATGGTTAACAGAAGAGTTAAAAATATGATTGAGGAAATTTCCAAAAAATGTTGAGTAAAATGACATTGTAATAAAAAATACTTAAGAAAAAATAAAATGCATAGAGAGTGTGATGTTTAATTTTATGTGCCAGCTTGACTGGGCAAAGTGATGCCCTGTAGTTGGTTTCACATGTGTCTCTATAAGGGTATTTCTAGATGAGATTAGCTTTGAATGCATAGATCTACTGTTGCCACCATAGGTGGGCATCATCCAACAATTTGACTGTCATCATAGAACATTAAGGTAGAGGAAAGCAAATACATTCTATTTTATTGAGCTGGGACATCTTTGTCTTCATACTCTCAGACTCTCAGGACTCAAAGACTTATACCAGTAGACTCACCCTTCACTCCAGTTCTCAAGTCTTTGATCTTGGACTGAGAGTTGACCATGGTCCTCAGGCCTGTGGATTTGGACCCGAGCAGGTATCCTGGTTCTCCAGTTTGCAGAAAGTACATCACAGAACTTCTTACTCTATAACCACATGAGCCAGTTCCCATTATAAATCAATCACCCCTTCTTTCATTCAATGAGGCACAGGACTGAACACAGGTGAAAAAAATATGCACACTGAAAAAATAAGACTTGTGCCCCTTTCCCTTTTTGAATTCAGAATATCTGCAACCAAGCACACTTGCTTCATTTCTATTTCTGTAAAAATTAGAAAGAAATGTGTTCTTCCATGGCTCAAAAAGGTAAAAGTAGATAGTGATTGTTGCTAGAGGCCCATAATTTCTGCCTTAAGTCCAACATGGAAAGAGTGGAAACCCTTCCTCTCCCCTTGTCACAGTTATATCACCAGACCCATAGAAATTTGGCCCCAAGGCACAGGCAAACAATTTAAGGTATGGCCTACTTCAAAGGGACCACAATCAATTACAGGTTCTTTCATATGGTAGGGAATAAAGAGTGAGTGTAACTCCTGGACCAGTCTCTGTCTCTTCATGACACAATTTTGATTCTCTCCATGAATCAAAATATACTGTATGTTCATCACCCATCTCCAAAAGAAAGGAGAGACTTCTCTAATTTTGCCCCACCCTAGAACACTAGTGGTCGATTATTAGACTGTGTTTAATAATTTGTCAACATATCAATCTCCATCCATAAAAATTGTGTATGGATTTTTTAAAAAAGTATATCATTAGGTTTTTGTAAACTCAACATGAGTTCATCATCTGGAAGCTACTGAATAAATGAATCCAGATCACTGGCAATAAAGTAGTTTGCACATGAGAGTATTAAAAAAATAGTATTGACCTGTCTAAAATATTCCTTTTGAAAAGCATCACATATTATTCATGTTACTCAAAAACATACACATGAGCCATGCAACACACTTGCATTAGGATTTTTAGACATTCCAATGGTGCTGTGCATGTTCAATCACAGGTACCAACTGTGCCCTGGGCCAATGGGTATTTCCACAACTGGCCAGGTCTTCTTTCTTCATCAATGATATCTTGAAAAGCCCATCTTTTGCCTAAATCAATTCCCTGTTAAAACAAAATAAATAGTAACTAAATGATCTCAAATGAAAGTTCTATCTCCTCATAAGATCTAAGGAATGTTGTACATATCTCAGCTCCATAGTAAATAAGCATCAGACTTTCCCCAAATATTGTGCTCTACCAAATATACAATTTTAAATATCTCATAATATTGTCAATTATAAATTAAAAATAACAGATTATCATGTTTATGACAATCTTTACATTCCCAATTTTTAAATCTATCATATTTTCAATTGAAAATTATTTATCTAAGATTGAATACAAAAAGAATAATCTTTCAAATTGTAATAAATATTTTTAGCTATGGCAAAACTCAAATCAAACAAACTACTAGCTCACTATTTAATTGGCAATAATGTCAGAGTCTCATTAGAGTTCAAGATCTAGTGGATAGCTATGTTATCTTCAGTCAGACTATACTTTAACAAAAAATATAAAATATATAAAACATATTTAAAAGAGTTTTCTTTTACATCTTGACCTATAGTGGAAGTGGTGAAAGTCTGATCATTTCCATGTAATACCTAAAGCAGAAAATAAGTTCTGCTATACATGTATCATAACTTGGAATTTTTGAGGGGACAGAACCTGGGCCCAGGAATCAGATGGAATCAAATCCTGACCTCCCTAATCCTAACTGAACAACTCTTCTGGGCCTCTGTTTCCTCAAATGTGAAGTAGAAACAATATTAACACCTTCTTTGTATGATTATAAATGACAAGCCAGGTACAGTGGTGCACACCTGTAATCCCAGGCTGTACTAGAACTTGTGCTTCCCCTGCCTCAGTCCCCCAATTACAGGTACACCACAGCACCCAGCCATAACACAGAATGTTAAGAGAAAATTAAGTGTTGAAGAAAACAAAGGTAGATTTCACAAAGAAACAACAGACATCACAGATTTGAAATACCAGTTTCAGTTCAAAGTCCTTTACTTTCTACTGGTAATCATAATAGTTAAAAAAGTATGGTGCTTAACATGTCAATTGTTATTCTAAAAGCTTTTCATTTATTAATTACTTTAATCCCCACAATGACCTAAGGCATAGGTCACATTGACACATAATTTTACAAACTGTGTTACATTTTTATGCCCATGACATAAAATAAACAAATAGCAAAAAGAGACTACCTAGATTAAAATGATTTCAGTAATGAACAATTTCCTCAACATTTCTGACAGGTTTCAATAGGAAATGCTTCTTCCATTCATCCCAGTCCACTGTTATTGACCCATCATGATCGGTGCTGTACATTTTTTTAAGAAAGAGTGTACTCAAATAGAAATTGTGATTCATAAATTTCAAAAAACATCAAAATGTCATCAAGTCAGAAAATTTGGATTATAGTAGAGCTCTGTCCATTATTACTTTTGTGATATGGAGGCCACCTAACAGCCCTGAACTCCAATTTATGTGGGAATAATTCCTACAATAAGGAACTATTCAGAGTATTAAATGAAATGATATATACATTGTCACCATAAATTGTAAAGAACTGCAGAAATTTAAGTCTGTATTATTACATCCCAATCTGCTAGTGCTTCTTCTTCAACATTTCTCTTTTTTTCTGCTTATAACCTCATCTTATAACTTCTTTTCATTGCTAATCTCTCTAGCCATATAGTCATTCTGACAAATACCCTTTGTGGTTGCAGATCTTAAAAGACAATTTCCATTTTTATGGATCTATAATATCTAATATCCAAAATGTCAAAAGAAATCTGAATAGCCATGGAATTATAATTCCCATTGAGATGATACTGTTCAAACCCATTTTATGAATTTTAAAAATTGCCATCAGAGCCAGCACAATGGCAAAAGCCCATTATCCCAGTGGATTGGAAGGCTGAGGCAGAGGGATAACTAGTTCAAAGCCAGCCTCAGAGAGACCTTGTCTCTAAAAAAAACATAAAAAAATGGCTGGAAATATAGTTCAATGGTTAAGCACCACTAGGTTCAATCATCAGTACCTCAGTAGAAAAAAAATTCACATCAAAGAATTTCTCAAATAACTAAATGAAATTAAGAATTTGAAGAAAGACAGCAAGATACATTGCTTTACTAATTTTTGTTTCAAATTCTTGTCTCAGCCAACTTGTGTCCTCATTTTTTTTCAGGGATTATTGCTAATCCTAAAGCATCTCCTCAAGCCACCAGTTCAATTCCTAACACTCATTCTGAGACCCCAAGTCATCCCAATTCTTCCCAAACATGAGTGCTCAAGCAGTTTCATCATAAATAAAGAAAAACAAAAAGACTCTTGTCCCCACCTTCCCCACTACCACTTTATTTCTGTCTCTGTCCTTGCAGCAACACTTCATCAACAGTTATATCCCTTGTCTCCAATCTCTCCTTGCCATTTTTGAACCCACTATGCTCTTACCACCATTATTCCATGAATGGCTTCCACAGGGTTAAATCCAGTGGTCTATCTCCTGTCCTTGTCTTAGCTTAACAGAGTCATTTGGCAGAGAGAACTATCTCCTCCCAAACTGTTATCTGTATTTGGCTTCCAGAACAGAGTATTCTACTAGTTTCCATTTTTCTCTCTAGTTGCTTCTTGTGGGTCACTTTGTCTGATTCTTCCCATCCCCCCTGTCTCTTAACATTGGAAAATATTAGGACTCAGTATATTGTATTCTCTCCCTGGTCATCTCTCCCAGTCTAAAGGCTTTAAAGACTTTCTGAAAGTAACAACTGACAAATCTCTACCTAGGGTGTTTCTTTGAACTCCAGGTTACTAGTTCAAGTTGCCTACTTGACATTTTTACTTAGATGTCAGATTAGCATCTGAAACTTAACAAAAACAAAACTAGATTCTGATATTCACTCTATCCTAACCCTGCTTCTCTCACAATCTTGTCCATCCCAGTACATGGCAACCCCAGTCTTCTAAGTGCTCATATCAAATCTCCTGACTACCCTCTTTTGTATCACACACATGGTGCAAAAGTAAATCCTTTCACCATTTCAAAATATATCAATAATCCAAACAGTTCTTTCTTCTTCCATCCTAGTACAAGCCACCCTCAAATTTTGTCTGTGTTGTAAAACTGTCCTAATTGCTCTTCTTGATTTCATCCTTACATTAGCTAATCTCAATATACCAGCCAGAGTGAGGGTATTACAACTTAAGTTAGATCATGTCACATACCTATTTAAAACCATCCAATAATATATCAGTAAAAGTCCAAGTCCTTACAATTTCCTGCAAGACCTCATGTGGATCTGGCCTTTTACCTCTTCAATCACACACCTCCTATCATCCTCTTTCTCATTCAATGTATTCCAAATCCACTTCATCCCCTACCTCTTCCTATTTTCTTTGTCTGGAAAGCTCTCCCCCCCCCAGGATTCATCAAGTCTTCCATGTCACCTCCTTCAAATCTACTCAAATGTCACCTCCATGGTCTTCTCTATTTACCTTGTGTAAACTGTAGTTTTCCACTTCAACACACACACACACACACACACACACACACCTTGAGCTGTTGGTTCCAACCCCTTTCAGTCAGCTATAAGCCACCTCCTCTCTCTACAACACATGCAACATGTCCTTCTCTGACAGATATTTTTTTCTCAAAGCTCACCTATCTTAAAAAAATAAATAACATTTATACTTGCTTAATTGTTCTCTTTCTTTGTCTCATATTTCTAAATCAATAAACCACAATAACGGACCTCACCTCCTCACCTCCCTTTCATTCAATAGCCCTCTGCAGTCTGATGTAGCCCTTTGTCACACTGCTGAAACTGCTTTCACTGAGAAATCTCCCAATGGACATTTTTTAGTATTGATCCCTTCTGTTAAAAAAAAAAAAATCTAGGATTTAGCAGGGCCTCTTTCACAGTTGTTGCCACTGCCACCACTATAGCTCAGGACAAGGGCGCCATGAGCTAGGCAGGCTGCTCCAAGCATCTGATGAAGAAAAGGGAAGATCAGTGGGAGCAGATGGAGCAGAGGAAGCAGCGGGTCACAGAAGAGAACATAATGAAATCCAACATTGACAAGAAGTTCTCTGCACACTAGGATGCTGTGGAGGCAGAGCTCAAGTCCAGCACCATGGGTCTTGTGACCCTGAATGACAAGAAAGCCAAACAGGAAGCACTGGTGAAGGAGCAGGAGAAGCAGCTGGCCAAGAGGGAGCAGTCAAAGGAGCTGCAGCTAAAGATGGAGAAACTGCGAGAGAAAGAGCGCAAGAAGGAGGCCAACAGGAATATCTCTAGCCTGCCCTTCACCTTGGAGGAAGAAGGGGAGGGAGGCAAAGAGGAGGAGGAGGGGCCATGTATGAGGAGGAGCTGGAAAGGGAAGAGATCACCACAGAGAAGGAAATTGGGGAAGAGCCCAGATGTGGACACCAGCATCTTGAATGACCAAGACAGGGAGGAGGAGGAAAATCGTCTCCGGGAAGAGCTTCGGCAGGAGTGGGAAGCCAAGCAGGAGAAGATTAAGAGTGAAGAGATTGAAATCACCTTCAGTTACTTGGCTGGCTCTGGACAACAGCAGACAGTCAAAATGAAAAAGGGCAATACAATGCAGCAGTTCCTCTAGAAGGCACTTGAGATCCTGAGATCCTGCATGAGTTCAGGTCAGCAGGACATCAAGGAGTACTTAATCATTCCCTATCATCAAAGTTTCTGTGACTTCATCGTTAAGTGGGAAGAGTGGGCCACTCTTTAACTTTGATGTTCATGATGATGTGCAGCTACTCAGTGATGCCACTGTGGAGAAGGATGAGTCTCATGCAGGAAAAGTGGTGCTGAGTAGCTGGTATGAGAAGAACAAGCACATCTTCCCTGTCATCCGCTGGGAGCCCTATGACCCTGAAAAGAAATGTGACAAGTATAAGATCCAGTGAACATTAGAAAGTGTTTTGATCTAGGCTGTCCCTGGTGCACTCCTATGTCTCCAGAACTCAAGGGTCTGACTCCCCTGCGACTGTGCTGTTGTGTGCTAGGAGGATGGTAGCCACTCATCCCCTGGCACTGTCATTGATTTTTTTCTTTTACAATAAATAAGTGCACATGTTAAAAAAAAATCTCAATAAATTAAGATGTATTGTTTATGAGAGAAAATGTAATATTATAAATTTGCCAATTCACCAGAAAATAAATCTACACATTTAATAACTTATTAAAATCCAACAAGGAAGTATATGTGTGTGTATGCTTATGTGTATGTAACTAAACAAACTGGTTCTAAAATTTATATAGAATTTATGAAAATATATAAGATAATAAGAGCAAAGGACCAAGAATAGTATTGATGGTATTGAAGATTAAGAAAGTAAGACAGGACCTTAATTCTAAAGTGATTATAAAGATATTGTGTTAATTAGCTTCCTGTCAAAGAGACAAAATACCAGAAATTATTAACTTACAGAAGAAAGGATTTGATGAGCACAGAGGTGCACACCTGTAATTCCAGCTACTCAGGAGGCTGAGGTAGGAAGATCGCAAGTTAAAAGCCACTGTCACTAATTCAGGGAGGCCCAAAGCAACTTAATGAGATCCTGTCTCAAAATAAAAAAAATAAAAAGGGTTGAGGATGTGTATATATATATAATTTTTTTAAAGGAGGATACATTTATTTTTGGCTCACAGCTTTGGAAGTTTCACTCCAAGGTTACTTTTTGGTTATTAGCTCTTAGGTTTGCAGCAAAGCAATACATCATGGTCAGGTGTACTTGATGGAACAAAGCTGCTCACCACATGGTAGTTAGGAAGCAGGGACAGGAAAGGACCAGGGTCCCAATATCTTCTTCAAAGGCATGCCCCCAGTGACCTAACCTCCTCCCACCAGACCCTACCTTCTACAGGTTCCTCCCCTTCCCAGTAGTGCTAGGGACAAAGGATCAATCAAGCCTTCAACACATGGGCCTTTGAGGGACATTCAAAATCCAAACTATAGCAGACCTGTATTATAAGGAGATGGTAATTAAACCATGTGGTATTGATGGACAATACTAATACAATAGTATGTAAATGTGTGTGTGTGTATGATGACCTTTCAATAATTTTCATTGCATATTTTTTCAGAAATAGTTACACCTATTAACTTAAAAGCATCAATAACTTCTGCAGTATCAATCATTCCTTTAAAGAAATAAGGAAAATAAGGATCAACTGGAAAGTCTGAAAAGATAAAAACATAAATCGTATTTGATTCATTTTTGCAATATTCCATGAAACATCAATGCAACATTTCAATTATTTCTTCTATTGGCCAAGACAAAGACAAAACTAGAGATCCTACTTGATTATTAATTAATTAATTAATTTTTTTGTTTGTTGTGGTGCTTGTTTGGGGATTGAACCCAGGGCCTTGTGCAGGAGAGGCAAGCACTCTACCAACTGAGTTGTATCCTCAGCCCCTTCTACTGATATTTCTTGTATCAATAAATATCATCACCCTCCAATGTTGCTCAAACCAATCACTCTTGCCTCTTTCCCTCATCCTCCACATTCAGTAATGAATATATTCCATGCCAAAATATCTTTCAAATATTTCACAAATCATTATTTTCAACACAACTGTTCCATTATTACTCAGATACAATTCCATGCTCCAAATAAATATACTGGTATTATTTCCCCTATTGAAAAGTCTTCCATAGTTTCCCTCCTCATTATCCTTTGGGATCAAATCCGGGTACCTTCCCAGGCCTCAGGGCCTTACACAATCTTGCCTGGGCTGCTTTGTAGGCCTCATTTTCTACTTTGCTTCCCCTTGCTTTGGGTTTCTGGCTTCCTGCTCTTCCCTCAGTTCTTCAGGACCAAAACCTCCCAGTGAGCTATTTCCTCTGTCTACAGCACACTTATCTCTGGAAATAAACACCACTGCCTTATGGAACTTTAATCATGTAAAAACTTTTCCAAATAGTTATAAGTATCCCTCAGATCCTTAGCTAAAGAACATATTGTTCAAAGAGTAGAGGATTTTCCTGTTGTTTTATGTTTTTGAGAGATAGTATTAAACAAAAACTTCCATACTTAAAATACTCCTTACAAGAACTAACAGCAAAACAAATGATAGGATGAGATTTGTAGAAGCTTTCCAAGAGCCAATATCTAATAATAAACCTTTACTAAAACATGTTTCCTAACTGTTCAAGACAAAACAAAACAAAAACAAACCATCATTATTTATGTCCAAACTGTTAAATGCCAAATTTATTTTTCTTTAAGTATCTCTAAGGTATTCCATAAATGCACAAAAGCTCAGCAGATTATGTGTGTCTCTATCAATAGATTTTAAAATCACATTTAAGAAATAATAAAATGATATTAGATATAGATTTGGGCAAAGTAGATTACAAGTTACAGTGTTTAAACACTGGTACGTTTACATTAGGTAAATTAGATATTCTCCCATAATCACTGGTACCTTCGTTTTAGAGTAAAACTTCTAACACACACACACACACACACACACACACACACACACAAATAAATAAAAACAAAAACAAAAAAAATAAATAAATAAAACAGAATCTTTCGAGTACCAAAACTTTAAAAGAACTTTAGCAATTGGAGAGGGCGGGACATGTAGCCCAATGGTGGAGTGTTTGCCTAGCATGCATGAGGCCCTGGGTTCAATCCCCATTACTGCAAGATCAAACAAAAAGAAAGAAAAGAAATTGACTAGACTGCTCTTCCACCCCAAAATTATTCACTGTTATGGTTTAGTAATGAGATGTCCCCACAAAAGTTCATGTTTGAGAAAATGCAAGACTTTTCATAAGTGAAATGATTGAGAAGTGGAACCTAATCAGTGGCTTAATCCACTGATATGGATTAACTGGGTGATAACTGTAGGAAGGTAGGTTGTGGTTAAAAGGAGCAGGTGATTGTGACTGAGAGTGCACCTTTGGGGTTTATATTTTATCCCCAGTAAGTGCATCTCTCTTCCTCCCCCACCCCTCTCCCTCCCCTTCCTGATTGCCATATCCTGAGCTGCTTTCTTACAACATACTGTTCTGCCCCACCTGGGCCCAGAACTATGGAGTTGGCTACCAATGAACTGAAACTGTGAGCCCAAAATAAACTTTTGTTTTTATGTGTCATACTTGTCAGGTCTTTTGGTCATAGCTATAAAATAAAATTTTAAAAGCTGAATAAAAGAGTCACTTAGTAAATGAGTAAAGCACTTCTCTAACTGCTAGGAAAATACACAAATATATGAGTAAATAAGTGAAATGATGTTCCAAAACCACCAAGAAAGTAGTGAAGAACAAAGATGTGAGTGGAAGCTCTGAAGGAGGGATATGAATGGAGGATATCTTCACAGGAGAGTCGAGTAAAGTTAAATGTTGAAAAACAAATAACAAAAAGTGAGAAAACAAAGGTATGGGGTGTCAGAGATGTGAAAGGCAGACACTAGCTGTCTATTGACATCCCCCCTCACCTCCCTTGGGCACCCATTTGTGCTTTCCTTGGGATTCCATGTCTTAGTCTCCCTTGCAGTTAAGTATGGATGTAGGAACAAGATCCCCTCATTGAAGTATGAATAAAAGTAATGTGTATCTCTTCTGAGCCTGGTCAATGAAAACCTGTACACAGATTACCTCATGTTCATTTTTGTTTCACCAGATGAATGCACAGGATGGCAGAGCCACAGGAGGAAAACAGAGTCTGAGTCCCCAAAGTTCTTCAAGGTGAAAAACTTGCCCACCAAACCCCACACCCACCAAGAAGTCAGGAAGAGTCTTGTATACAAAACTAAAGGGCTTGTAGTTTTGTCATTGACAATGTCAAACCCCTAAATAATTTCAAGATGGGACATGAAATAACCAGAAGTGGTTATCAGAAGTGTCATATAGTCACAGCACAGAAGATGTAAAGGCAAAAAGTAAGGGCAGAGAGATTGGTTACAAGATTATTTCAGCAACTTAAGTGAGAGAGATGGTGGAGGCCAGTGCTACCAGGAGCAATGAGATGAAGAGGGAGGAGCATGGTTATGAAATAGACTATGAATCATGCAGGACCCTGCCATTAACTGGATATTGAGTTGAGGAAGAAGGAAGGGTCTAGAATAACTGGGTGGTGGAACACTTCACCCATACTACAATCACAGAAGGAAGTATAGAGACCCAGAATATGAGCATAGCTATCAATTTGTGAGTTACTCATGCTAAAATGATAGTTTGGACCTTGAAAAGTGATCTTTCAGACAAATGGACTAAGAGAAATAAGACAGAAAGTTTAGACCTTCCTCTGTCAAAGACCTTGACTGAAAGTGGAGAAGAGAGTAGGAAAAGGGAAAGATGGGAAAGCCAGTGTCAAAGGAGGATCATTGTTATGTGACAGAAAGAATTTGAAAATATAGGGTAAAGAAAAGAAAGTTGGCCAGGGACGATGGAGCATTCCTATAATCTCGCAACTCAGGAGACTGAGGCAGGAATATCAGAAGTTTGAGTCCAGCCTGGGCAACTTAGCAAGGGCCTGTCTTAAAAAAAAAAAAAAAAAAAAAAGGACTGGGAATGTAGCTCAGAGGTAGAGAGCTTCTGGGTATAATACTCAGCACTATTTAAAAAAAAAAACAAAAACAAAAAAAAAACACCAGAAGCATTGAAAAAGAAAAGAAAGTTGTACTGTAAGTGACCGGCAAACGACGGAGGAAGAGACCACCAAGAGACTGACTCATGCAACAGCAAAAGGGGGTTTATTAAGGGTCCAGTGTGCTGGGGCTCTGTGCTCACTCAAGGAGGGAGGGCAGCCCAGAGCCACGAGCAGGGGTTAAGCAGTGCTTAAGTACACTTTTTGGGGAGGGCGGGGGCTTTGCATACATCAGAGCAAATCATCATGAGGCATCAAACAACAACTCTCAAACATGATTAGCACATTCATTGGTGGGGTGATAGGTCAGTCCTAAAGCAGGGTATACATTCAAACTGATTGGTTTAGGCCCTGAGGTGCCTACGTGCTGAGCTGCACAGGGTCCAGGTTATTAAACAACTAAGTGGTCAGGGGGAATTTCGACACATATCTAATGGGCAGTTCCGGGAATTGTCTTAACTGCCACAGGAATTTCAGGTTCTGATTGCAGTTTAGGAACTTTACAATACCTAGTCCTTTACATTTTAACTTCAGTTTCTTTTATCCTTTCAGTACCTTTCCTCTTTTAAAGGAGATAAGAGAACATGAGGCCAAGAAGAACCAAACTTGAAAAGGAGAAGAAACACTTCACTCCCTGAGACTAAAGGAAATAAAATAAACACGGGCATAAATAATGATAAGCTAATACTTGACATATTTAATATACAAGCTAACTAACTGCTTAAATGTCAGCAGGCAATTTTAAGCATTTTCCATAAGTTTGATCATTAACCATCAAAATAATCCTAAGAGGTAAGCACCATTATTGTCCCCATTTTACAACTGAGGAAAGTATGAGAGTAACAAAAGTCTGAAGAGGTTTGTGCAGGCCACCTCCATGTAGCCAGTGAAGTAAGTGTGGAGAAAGGGCCCATTCAGTAGCTTCCATTTCTTAAATGAAAAATGAAGAACTATGACAAAAGTGAGGATATAAGAATGTGAAGCAAAAAGTATTAGAAGGACAGGATATGAGGACCAAAAATTTGAGGAAATAAGAGATTTAAGATCATTACTGTGAAGAATGAGAAGGCTATGTAACAAAAGAAACAAGATATTTGGTCCCTATGAGTACCAATTTGGGGCTATGAATTTATAGGATATCAATTTCTGAAATTTAGTGGGCATAATGTAGCTCAGAGTTGAGCACATCAGCCCTGACACATGCCTATAATCCCTGCAGCTTGGGAGACTAAAGCAAAAGAATCACAAGTTCAAAGCTAGCCTCAGCACAGTGAGGTCCTAAAGCAAATTATGAAGACTCTGTCTCTAAATAAAAAATAAAAAAGCATTGAGCACACCAATCTTATACAGTTGTAATGGACCATTACATCACACCTTCTGTCAGAATACCCATATGCCAAACTCCACTCTGATGTGGCATACAGACATCCTAATGCACTCTCACAGAGGCTCTGCATCTCCTCATAACACTTAGTACACATGGCTGATACATGATAGACTATAAGACATAAGGAGTCAGGATCCTGTGGACAATGGAAACTTCATGTCAGACCTGATATACATAGATTTGTGTGTAACAGAAACAAACTCAGATCTTAAGTCACTAGTATTTCAGGTTTTCTGCCTCCCACAGTTGATCCTTACTAACCAGCAAAACATCTCCAATTAACTAATCAGAATAACAATAGCCACAAAAGTACCCATATTAAACCACAGTCAAAAATGTCTACAAATAAAGGGTTTGAAATGGTGAGTTATAACAACGTTAAAATAACTTTAATTCTTTATGGAATTAATATACTAGAATTTTTTTACTAATTTTATAAATATATGGTAATGATATTTATAATAAGGAATTTCATAAAAATGATAAATGAAGACACGTATAATTGCACAGATTGCCCCAGAATTTTCTTTACCAAACATTTATTAGTACTATACCATGGTAAACAGTATGTTGGCTTCCAGGGATATGAAGATAAAACAAAGAGTCCCTAACCATTGAGGAGTTTACAGAGACATAAACAGATGATTTTATGTATTCTAATTTCCAGTATTATTTACTTATTTCTGAACATAAGTAGTTGATTAAGCAAATGGACCAAATTTTTTTTTCTTTTTTTTTTTTTAACCTGTAGAAAAGAATTCAACTTTGGTAGAGAAAAGAGCTAACTGTAATTTGTCTCTCTGAGAAGTAGAGGACAACAGAACATCAAAATGACAGCTTGAGTCAGCCTCTGTGGACCATGTTGTAGGCCTTTTTCTATAAAAGTAAGTTATTCAACCAAGTGTTTTTTCCCCAGGCTCAATGACATATTTAGCTATGAATATACAAATTGCACAAATTCATTCTGAATAAAATACACTCATGATTTGACAAAAATAACAATTTTGTGGGGCTGGGGTTGTATCTCAGTGGTAGAGCACTTGCCTAGCATGTGTGAGGCATCTGGTTCAACTCCCATCAACTCCCATCATCACATATAATAAATAGAATAAAAGTTCAATTTTTTTTTTAAATTTTTTTTAAAAAATAACAATTTTAATTTATTCCTGTAGCATTTATCATTTTTTAATATTTTTTCTCCATGTTATAAAAACGTGAAAATTCCTCGTTCAAGAAAATACATTTAATCTTTTTTTTTTTCTCATAAGTATTGCAGATCACTTCTTTCTTATTTGTATCTTCCCAAGATTAATTAATAAAACACAGTGTGGGCACCAGCTGTGGGTTTTGACAGAAGAATAAAAAAAAATTTCTTCAGATTACTTGTGAGTAGCATCCTCTGCACCATAAAATTTGACAAACTTCATTTATGTCATCTCCTTTGACTATAATTCATATAAAAATATTCATGTGATCACACCTTTTTAAATTGCACTAAAGCATTTTATGTGAATCCACAGTGTGTTTTCTATGAAAAAGAAGGGGAAAAATGGCTTTCATTCATCATAATGTTTTCTTTAAGATTACTGTTGAAATGCTCCTCTAGGTACCAGTGAGTTAGTTAACTCTCATTTGGAAAGTTATCAGCTGGCAGTTATTTGTGGAGCTCCACTAAATACTCAACTTATAAGTATTCACAGGAGATGTTTTAAATTTGAGCTAGGGCAGTTTCCTAGGATTTCTGTAACAAATTACCAGAAACCCCATGGCTTAAGACAATAGAAAATTACTCTGTCCTAGTTCAGGAGGCAGAAGTTCAAAATAAAGGTGTTGGCAGAGTGGGTTCTTTCTAAAGGCTCAGAGGAGATTCTGTTCCTAGCCCCTTTGCTGCAGTCTGGCTGGGCACAAAATCACGAGCCACTCACAGCCTTGTAGATTCAAACAGCAATTCTTTATTCCCGAACTCACACTGGCACTCTACAAGCACGTTCTGGGCAAAATCCACCAGCACTCTACATGCACTTTCTGGGGAAATCCACACACTCCACCAGCCTCTGCATCCCAAATACCCTCTGAATCCCGCGAGAACTCAACGGGAACTCAAGGAGCGGGTGCCTGGAGGCAGCAGGATACGCCCTATTCCCAGCAGGATACACCTTAAACCTGGAATCGCCCTAAACCCTGATCTGCCCTAAACCCGGATCCGCCCTGGTCCTTGAGCAAGGTCACCTTTCATGCAATGTCACTGCAAATGGCCTGGGTCCAAGGCAAGCCCATTTCCACAATGGAGAGTCCTCCCTCTAAGCAACATGGGGTAGGCTGATAAGGAAATTGCCATGCGTCATTCTTACTTAGCTATGGCTCTCAGCATCCTTTTCTAAGTTATGGTGGTTACCAGGAATCCTTGGTTTTCTTTGACTTTTAGCTGCATCACTTTAATCCCTGCCTTTGTCATAAGAGGTATTCGCCCTATAAGTGTCTCTGTGTCTTCCCATGACCTTCTTTCAAGGTCACCAATCATTGGATTTGGGGGCCCATTCTAATCCTGTATGGCCTCATCTTAACTAATAACATTTGCAAAGACCTTATTTCTAAACAAGATAATATTCTGAGGTTACAATGGACATGGATTTTACAGATTCCTTCTTCAATCCACTACAAATAGTAATGCTATTTTGTATTTCTTCAAAGAAATCTTTAAAAGGAAGAAAAGTATTTTCTCTATGTAAATGAGGACCAAATATATTATATTCAAAATAGATACATACCAAAATGTACTCAACTGATTTTTTTATTTACTTTATTTTCATATTCATGTTATTTATGTTATCATGTACAGGAGTTTTGAAGTGTATAATAAAATAACCCATTCAATATACAATATGTATTACATAAAGTGTATTCTGATCATTGTCAATAAATAGTGTGTACATTTCATTAACCCTGTAGAATTAATAAATAAAGGAATATATAGAAAAATCTTACTATAAGTAGAGTCCAAAAAGTTCTATCATGTAGGAATTATGGCCACATTATTGCAAGGTTGAAAAAAAAACACAAATTTTGCAATTAGATTTCCAGTTAATGTCTATTTTAATTTACGTTTACATTTATAAAATGTTTAAGAAACAGACAATTTATGTTAAAATTGTACCATACATTAAATTTTTAAAAAAAGCATTAAATAATCACAGAGCACTCATTTTCTGACTCTTCACCCTGCACACCTTTAGCATGTCCCCATTTGAGAATTGCAGCCAGGTGAAGTATGAAATCAATCACCAACCCATTTCTTCCTCAATTTATTTCTTCTTCTTCTTCTTCTTCTTCTTCTTCTTCTTCTTCTTCTTCTTCTTCTTCTTCTTCTTCTTCTGTTGTAGATGGACACAACAACTTTATTTTATTTATTTATTTGTTTATTTTTATGTGGTGCTAAGGATCAAACCCAGTGCCTCACATGTGCCAGGCAAGTTCTCTACCACTAGGCTTCAATCACAGCCCTGAATTCACATGATCTTAGAGACACTTTCAGAGTTTTTAGAAAATAAAATCAAGACTAAAGAACTTTTAAAAGATGATAAAGGGAAATGCCATCATGTTGCTTAATGAGAGGGATGTATTTTGAGAAACACATCCTTAGGCAATGTTATTGAGTGAACAACTGAGTGCACATACACAAACCTAGGTAGCATAGCCCCGCTACACACTAGGCTGAATCTTCTACTACTATGTAAGTGGTTTGTCTTGTTGATCAAAGCATCTGCATGCAGCACATGACTCTACAATGATTTGCACAATTCTCATTATCAGAAAGGAGGGAATGCATCTGGGTTTTGGAAAAAGTCAAGTTTTTATAGCAATGAGTTGTTTGAAAAATATCTCTCTGAAAGATGAAAATAGCAGGTAATGTCTCTTAAAAATTCCTAAATTAATCACAATAACAGGCTTAATAAGGCTACTATGTTGTTTTGTTAAAATGAAGGTCATAATCCTAAACCACAACTCAGTCAACACAGTTATGTTTAAGGCTAAGCCATAATTGTTCCAACCTATTTCAAGAACAGAAGTTAAAGAATTGAAACAAATGTCCTCCAAACACACTTCAAATATCATCCTCCTGCCTGGCCTTTTGGTAGACAGAGGATGACAGACTCTAAGAGCCATGCTCCCTGATGAAAATCCACAGTTAGTAGTCTGAGCTGCTGGTTCTGAACATGCTTTAAAACAATTAAGCAGACAGAGAAATGACATTTTAAAGATAATATAGCCAAATCAAACTCAGTTTGAATACATGAAAGATTTCTGCAAGGAAACTTCTGGGGTTTCAAGACCAAGCACAAGGCTTCTTCTTCCCTACCTTTCTAAGGCCTAATGATAAATGGGAATTAATTCAGAACACCAAGGAAAGCAGGAGGAGAGTTGCCAGTGCAGGATGGAATATGCAGGAAGTGATTTTAGTGTAGGAGAGATAAGTCTCCATGGCAGAAACACACAGAACTTCAGGCTCAGTTTGCAGGTGCCTCTAAGGACAGAAAGCTGAGAGGCTAAAATGGAAGGATTGTTTGAAAGTGGGCCTAGCACCCATTATCTGCCTCCACTTCCTGCCTTCCTCTGCTATTTTTAAATACATGGAATACCAACTAGCATTTCACCTCTGGGAAAAATAAAATAAGGTTTCTTCTTCTGAAAAACAGAATACACTGAGAATTAGGTATGCTGAGGATGGACATCAGTGTCCTCAGTAAAGCCCTCTGCCTTCTTCTTTGGAGTTCCAAACCTCTCCCTGCAAAACTAAAAGGCATCACCATTCTAACCCCAAGATTAAGGCAACCAGTGGGTAAATCTGTTTATTGAAGATGTGGTTAGCTGGGGCTAGGATTGTGGCTCAGTGGTAGCACACTTGTCGGGCATTTGTGAGGCACTGGGTTTGATCCTTAATATATATATATATATATATATATATATATATATATATATATATATATATATATATATTAAAGCTGTGGTTAGCTATGTACCAAGAACTTGGCTTCCTCATTCCTTAACCTGATGCTTTTTGGGGAAGGAACTACCAGGCTGAGCATTTCATTTTCTGTCCTCCCTCATATCCAAATGTAGCTATTTAACCAAATGAAATGTGAGTAGAAGTGGTGTGTGTCACTCTCAGGCCAGGGCTTTTAAGAAAGCAACTGTGGAGTTGGGGGTGTAGCACAATGGTACAGCACATGCTAAACATCTGTGAGGCCCTGGGTTCTGTACCCAGTGGATGGTGGGGTGGTGGGGAGGAAGTGGGGAAGAAAGGAAAGAATAAAGAAAGAAAAAGTGCCTTTTCACATTCTCACTCACTCTCTGCCAGCCAGAAGCAGAAGGCAAGAAAGTCAAGAAGATGCCTGTAGCATCAGATGAAGGAGCCTGGGTCTTTGAGTCACTACATGAGGAAAAGCCATCCATGAATCAGGAACATCTGAACTATGCTGCAGTTGAGAAACAAGCATATATCATAGAAAACCAATGAAGTTTTGAGGCTTATTTTGGTAACTAGCATTACCATAATTAATTATCCTTCCCATGTACATGGAGCTCCCAGCACAGGCACTTAACCTATGGGAGGAAAGACCTATATATTCAATAGTAAGAAACTCTGAAAAGCTATTTAGAAAAGTCCCATTCTTAAATATGATGGACAACTAAAGATCACAAGAAAGAAAATAAGCAGAATAAACAAACAAATCCAAGATTTACTAATCCAGAAAGAAGAACAGAGATTGTAGGCTTATGGAATAGGAAAAAAAAAAAAAAACTAAAATATTTGAATTTGTGTTCTTAGAGAAATTTGAAAATATATTAATTACTTACAAAACTAGCACTAGATAATCCTAGTCCTTGCCCTGTCCCCCCAACACATCAAAATAAAAATACAAATGGAGAGTCTTTTAAACTAAGCATATGATTTCTAAAATTTTAAAAATTAATTGCGAGTTTATGGGACAGTGTGTCAGGTTTTGTGGCACACACCTGTAATCCCAGGGACTCAGGAGGCTCAGACAGGAGTATCACAAGTTCCAGACCAGCTCCAGCAACTTACTAAGACCATATTTAAAAATAAAACCATAAAAAGGACTGAGTATGTAATTTAGTGGTAAAGTGCCCCTAGGATCACTCCCAGTAACCCCCCAAATAAAATTGAAGTGTTGAAAGACAAAGCTTAGGACCCCTTCTAGAACATAAATCAAAAGAGTAGAAAAAGAGAGCTTCAGAGAAGGTGAAACAAAGAAAATAAATCCAGAAGTTCCAACATCCAGGAAATAGAATAAAGAAGAAAAATAGCTGGGAATATAGCTCAGTTGGTAGAGTGCTTGCCTCACATGCACAAGGCCCTGGGTTCAATCTCCAGCATCCCCCCCCCAAAAAAAAAAAAATATATCGGGCCTAGGGTTGTGGCTCAGCAGTAGAGTTCCTGCCTAGCATGTCTGAGGTGCACATGTGAGGCCCTGGGTTCGATCCTCAGCACCACATAAGAATGAAATAAAGATAATGTGTCCAACTACACTCAAAAAAATTATAAATACTTAATTTTTTTAAAAAAAGAAAGGAGAAAAAAATAAAAATAAGGAAGAATGAAATGGTACAAATTATAGAGGGATCTCCTCCAAAGACCATGTCACATCACTATGAAATTTTAGAACACCAAATGATTAGAGAAAGGATTTTATTTTTATTTTTATATTTTACTGTAGTAAGAACATATAAGATGAGGTCTACCTTCTTGACTACATTTTAAATTTATGGGACAGTGTGTTAGCTGCAACAACAATGTTGTACAGCAGATCTCTAGAACTAATTATCCTGGTTACTGAAACTTTCTAGACATGGAACAGCAACTTCCCATTCCCCCTCCCCCAGTCCCTGGCAGCCACCATTATATTTCTTTTATTTTTAAGAGAGAGAGAGAGAGAGAGAGAGAGAGAGAGAGAATTTTTTAATATTTATTTTTTAGTATTCGGCGGACACAACATCTTTGTTTTTATGTGATGCTGAGGATCAAACCCGGGCCGCACGTATGCCAGGCGAGCACACTACCACTTGAGCCACATCTTCAGCCCCAATGTATATATATTTCTGCTTTTACAAATTTGACTATTTTAGGAATCTCTTGGAAGTGGAATATTGCAGAATATGTCCTTCTGTCATGAACTCATTTCAGTGAACATAATGCCCTATACCCTCATCTCTGTTGTGGAAAATGGCAGGATTTCCTTCTTATTTAAGGCTGAATAGAATTCCCATTGTGTACATACCACATTTTCTTGATTCATTCACCTCCTGATTGTCATTTAGGTTGATTCCATATCTAGGCTATTGTGCCTAATGCTGCAATAAACATAGGAAAAGTAGATTTTTTTAAAAAAAAAAAAGTCTTTAGAGAACAAGAGGAAAAAAAGTTCCCTTACCAAGAAACAATAATAAACTGGCATCAAACTTCTTATTAGGAACACTGTGCTAGAAGAGAATGAAACAATGTCTTCATCTTTCTTAGGAGGGAAAATTTTTGAACATATAATTTTGTGCTCTGCCAAACTATAAATCAATGTGAAGGCATATGAAAGGCATTTTCAAATTTGCAGGTGCTCAGAAATTTTGTCTCTAATCTATTTGTTTGTTTCTTTCTGTTCAATATGCCTTTGGATATATTCCAGAGAAGTGAGGTACAAACCAACAAAGATGTAGACTATGAGAAAGTAGAACTAGGAGTGAAATTTAATCAAAAACAATTCCAGGGTGAGAGTTGTGCATGGAGTTTGCTAAACAATCTAAATCAGAATAGGAAGCCAGTTGGCCCCCAAATACAATGTCTTCAAAAACAAAAAATGAAATGTGGTCTACAATAAAGATAGAATAACTATAGAAATGTGTAATATCCATGATGTAGTAAAAAAATCTTCTCTCAGTAAAAATAAAAGAATGACAAATGGAAATTCCAGGAAACACAAACAACAAAAATTGTGTAAAATAAGACATGATACAAATACAAAGCCCTTTAAAAGGCAGCATCATCTTAAGCTATTTCTGAAATGATAAAAGAGAATTTATTTCATTTGGACACTAGAACATTCTTCTCCAAGGATTCTAGAGATCATGACCTTAAACCTGTAAAAAGAAATGTAATTGTTGCACATTATTTCACTATGCAGTAAATAATAGTTAAAAAGATACAATAATATAAATTAGGGAAAACACTAATTTTCAATTTTCAGGATCAACCTATCAGCAACATATGAAAAATGGGTCTCAGTAAAGAATGAATTTGGCATTGACCTTGAAATGCAAAAATAAATATACAGCTGACAGAATGTGGGGGTTCAGGTATAAGCATGTGCAAGATGGAAGAAAGGAGAAAAGGTCCAAGTCCAATTGCCTCATCAAAGCATATCCAAAGGCTCAGGCTGGACTGCCATGGAGGAGGTTGGAGGATTCTGGCGCTGGGGGGCTGGCTCTGGCAGCAGCGGTGGCTGCTGCGGATGGAAGTGGGCCAGCTTGGTGCACCCCTGGAGCATCCTGGCAGGGCCACCACCACCTCACCCTCGTGGGTTGGGGAGCCAGCGCCTAGGGTACTCTGAAGGACTGTGGCGGGAGCCACTGCAGCGCCAGGCGAGCAAGCAATGCATTGGCGCCTGCTGTTGGCAGCCTCGGGGTATGGTGTGCGGTGGGATGGGCCCAACTCCTGCAGCAGCCCTGCCTAGGTCTCCCGCCTGTGCGTGGAAAGCCTCCGGAATAAGCGGCCACTTTTTCCATGGTTTGGCTTGGATATTGGTGGAACCCTTGTCAAGCTGGTTTATTTTGAACCCAAAGACATCACTGCTGAAGAAGAAGAGGAAGAAGTGGAGAGTCTTCAAAGCATTTGGAAGTACTTGAACTCCAATGTGGCTTATGGGTCCATGGGCATTAGGGACGTGCACCTGGAGCTGAAGGCCCTGACTCTGTGTGGATGCAAAAATAGGTGATCTTCAGCTTTGTAAACTGCATGAACTAGGCTGCTTAATCAAAGGAATTTTATATATTGACTCAGTTGGTTTCAATGGACGGTCACAGTGCTATTACTTTGAAAATCCTGCTGATTCTGAAAAAATGTCAGAAGTTACTATTTGAATTGAAAAACCCATGTCCTCTGGCTTCTGGTGAACATTGGCTCAGGGGTTAGCATTTTAGCAGTGTAGTCCAAAGATAATTACAAGAGTTAAGGTAAAGGCACAAGTCTTGGAGGAGGAACTTTTTTTGGTCTCTGCTGTCTTCTTACTGGCTGTACCACTTTTGAAAGAGCTTTTGAAATGGCATCTCGTGGAGGTAGCACCAAAGTGGATAAACTAGTGCGAGACATTATGGAGGAGATTATGAGAGGTTTGGATTGCCAGTCTGGGCTGTAGCTTCGAGAACATTAACCAGGTGGTATTTGTTGGAAATTTCTTGAGAATTAATACCATCACCATGAGGCTTTTGGCATATGCTTTGGATTATTGGTCCAAGGGACACCTGAAAGCACTTTTTTTCAGAACATGAGGGTTATTTTGGAGCTGTTGGAGCACTCCTGGAGCTGTTGAAGATTCTCTGATTGTTACCTGGGAGGGCATCCTGAAAATTTCTACAATGGGATCTATGGACTTTTGTTTTTTAAGACTTACCTCAGTTTTATAATCATGTACTATGAGAATCAAAGTGAGAAATAACATGTATTTTTCTAAGTCATCAAGATATAGCCTTAAAAAATTCAGTCTAAACTAGCAACAAGTAAGGAAAGAAGCGTTAATAAAAAAAAAAAGTGCACCATGTTGAGGCAGTGTGAGGATTGCTGTGTTTAAGTTGCCCTTCAGGGTAGCGCTATTACACCTGTGGTGTTTTTGGAAATCTCAGCATAACTCACTGCAGATGCCTTGGAAGAGCTGTCCTGCCCTGAGCTGGCTGTGGTTGTGCATCCTGATTTAACTTTCTGTATGCAGGACAGGCTGCTGTGTGTGATAATCTAGTCACTGTTTTCTCAGTACAGCCTTAGAGATCACCTGTGCTTTACTCTGGTCTGCATTTAGCCTTTGTGTGTACATATTGAAAAATGGTTTATTTTAAGCTTCTGCAAACTTAATTGGGTGGGTTAATTCTGTTCCTGAAAAAGCAACTTTTAGAAGGGCAGCTCTTGTGTTACTTCTCTAAATCATGGGAAGATCCCTATGGAAGGAGAAAACTTCTGGCAGAATTCCTTAGGGTAAGGGACATAATTACTTGACCATTGTGGGTGAGCTATTGGAAAAAGCAGAGGCTGGCAGTGTGACACCAAAAAACCTCTGGAATTGGCTCTTCAAGGGGCCATGTAGAGAGTATCCTTTCAGGCTTCATAGCAAAGGAGGAATTGAGGTGTCTGCTGATGAACTCTGAGAGCCTCTCATGCTTGTGGGTTTCAGACTACTTGAGTGTCTTGCTAAGGGCTGGACCTTTTCTTTCTGCTGTGCAGGATAATTTAAGAAGCCTTTGCCTTGGAGACAGTGCAGCTTTTATATCTAATGTACCAAGTGATGTGGGAATCACATTTGAAGGCAAGGAAAGGCCTGGTATAAAGCAGCCTTGTAACCAGAAGGAAGGTCTCAAGATCCTCCCTGTTCTGTGATCTCTACACGTAGCTCAGTTTCTTTCTGGGGTGGAAGAAAGGGGTGAGTAGGGTGAAAGATTGGGTGTAGGCTGTGTGATGGCAGCAGAGGGCCGGCCACACACAGGGCGTCCCATAGCTTTTTCCCTGAGGGACACGTGCCTTTATGCATGTGCCTTGACACATCTAGAGGATGGGTCCAGCTGAGCTGGAGCCTCCTGCAGCAGAGTAAGAGGGATGCTGCTGGGATAGCAGTTCACCCTTATTGTAGCCGCTCATCTCTAGGCCTTCCACTCTCAGTTGTCTGCTTGTTGGCTGCACTTTCTCCTTGCTACCAAAAACACCACCACCATCTATCCACTTGTACTGGGACTGGAGTTTTGGATTTCTCAGCTCCTGTGCCCTTGGCTTTCATGCTCTGCTGGGCAGATTATTCCCATGAACTTCCATGTCATGGAGCACATGAGATTATGACGGTGCTCCACATGGGCAGTCTCCTCAGCCCTGGCTATTCCTACAGTGTAGCATAGAAGGAAATTGAAGCCCAGAAGAGCAAATATACCCAAGGTCACACAACTGAAAATGGTCAGAACTGGAATCAAGCCCAGATCTGTCTGTACCCAGAGCATGAGCTGTGAATGTCTTGCTGGCCTTCCTTCAACCCACTGCTCCTCTCTTGAGAAGCTGTTTTTCCTCACTTTCTACCTGTGTTCAGCGCACCCTGTCATTCCATGGGAGTGTTCTTGACAGGCCACCAGTGAACCTCAATTACAAATCTAATGAGTGTTTCAGGTTCTTACCTACATCAACTCTTTGCAGGCTCCTCTTGCTTTTCTGCTTTGTGGGCTATTTCCATTTTTGCCAGCTTATTCTCTGATGACAGATGGTGTCAGTCTTCAGACACAATCCTGAATCTCCTCAACTATCTTCACCATCCGAGATCTCCTCAAGACAGCACCCCAACCAGACCTGGCTCTTGAACTCAAGCCCTAGACACTGTTTCCTCTCCACCTGTGGACTTCCAAGCTATCCCTGCAGATGTGCACATCTAGTAGAGTCTGTAAACAAGTCAGGATGGCTCCTGGCATGTTGCCAGAGAAATGTTAGAGTCTGTAAACAAGTCTGGATGGTGCCTGGCAAAATGCCAGAGGGAGTGGTTTGTGAGGTGGAGCCAGCAAGCCATTAAGTGTGGAGATTCCTTATTGGTTGACTGATGTATCTAGTTTATGCTAATTAGATAAGCTGTGTGGAATGTATAAATACTGCTCCTGTCCTGCAATAAATGGCTCCCACTCCTGCTGTATCAACGTACACAAGTTGCTCATCCCCCCCCCCCCCCCCCCGGTTATTTTGCTGCAGCCATACTGTGGCACACATCCTCATCCAAGCTTCCTGCCATCTCACCACCTCCAGCCCATAAGGTGCAATCAGGGTGGTCACCATGGTCAACACCGTGTCTGCTCTCAGTGGTTGTCATAGTCTGCTTTCCACCTGGTGGCCTGAGTGTCTCACTTTATCCTACCCCCAGTAGAAGCAGTATGTGGGCTATGGCTATGATGCAGAGAAAAATATATGGCCTGAACTAATAGGAGGAGGGTGGCTGGTAAGGGGTAGGAAGTGGCTGGGTGTAGGAGATGAGGGCAGTAAGGGCACCTATGCTTGATTTTGGACTGTCAAATAGGCAGCTGAGTTTTTAGGTCAGAGATACAGAGCTGGATAATGTGCATGCAAATGCGAAAAGCAATGGGATTTTGTGAATTCCAAAAGCATGAGAAAAGTAATAGTAATGAAATGGGCAGTGAAGCAATAAGAGAAAAAACAAGCTATTCATAGAGGCCTGCGGCTCAGACTGAGGGCAGGTCTTCAGGCACCTGTGGAGAATGGATGAGGCTGTCCAGATTTGACTACAAGGTCATAGATGATCTCAGAATAAGTATTCCAGAAGACATGGGACTGAAGCTAAGCTGCAGAATGTCCTAGTGAGGAGTGAGGAGTAGCACTGGCCTAGAGGACTTTGGACCAAGACTTTTTCTCTTCAAGACAAATACTTTCAGGTCTGGGATATATAGCAAGAGAGTTGGTTTGAGGATGAGTCATTGGGGTCATTTGGGATGAACGGGAAAAAGCCCAGTCCTGCTACTTCAGGCCACCCTGAGTTCACAGTTGGAGACTGTCAACATGTGCCTGTATAATTGAAGCCAAGGTCATTGGTAAGGCCTGGATGTCCACTGTAATCTCTGTTTGAAGCCTAGCATTCTCACACTACTGCCTGTTACAGAAGTGGACAGGCCAGAGGCATCAGCACCTACCTCCTCTGCTTGAGCAGAACCTTTCCCATTGTATTTCCAAGTCTTGCTACCCAGGCAACTACTCTGAGTTGAAAGGCACACACTCAAACACTAAGTATTTTCAAAACCTGCTTTTTATTTACATGTGTTTCAGTCAATTACATGTAGGTTTTATTTTTAAAAGAATGATTAGCAACAAATATATTAAAATTTTAAAATAGCAATTTAATATACAAAAATATACCTTATCAAAAAAAGCATATCCAGAATGGGCTACTTCACTAACTCCAAGAACACTGCCTGCTCAGAAGGAACCTCACCTTTCTAGGTTACTTAAGAGCTGCATGGTTAGTCCCCTGCCTCCACCATCATCTTCCTGCACCTCTCAACATGGAAGGCACACACAGCCTTCTAAACACAGGTCAGACTATGTCACTTCTCTGCTCAAAACCTTGCGGTGGTTTCCCATTGAACCTAGAATTTAAAAAAAAAAAATCCCTAAATTGATCCATGTGGCCCTCCACCATCTCACACTCCTGCTTTGAGGCTTTTGCTGTTGCCCCTGTCTGGAACTTTCTTCCAAAGATATTCACATGGAATATGGAAAGTGAATAGATAGTATCTTTCATGGTTTTGTTTTGTGGTTCTAGGGATAGAACCCAGGGCCTCCTGCATGCTAGGCAAGTGCTTTACCACTGAGCTATACCCATAGCCCTTATTTGTTTTTATTTTGAGACAGGGTCTCCCTATGTTGCCCAGTCTGGACTTAAACATACAATCCTCCTTCCTCAACCTCCTGAATAGCTGGGATTACAGGTATGAACCACCATACTAAGAAGACAGTAACTTTTAAATTGAGAAATATCAGCAAAAGCATATAATTGAATGTCTGGAGGTCATTACCAGAATCCTAAAAAAAAATAATAATAATAATTAGTTTTTGCAGTACTGGCAATTAAAAAGTGGCCACTATTTCTACATATGTACAGTCATGTGCTGAATAATACAGCAATTGCTGTCCTATAAGATGATATCTAGTGGTTAGTGAAGGGTAGTTGTCCCAGTTTGTATAAGTACATACTGTGGGGTTCATACAATAACAAATTGCCTAAAGATACATTTTTTTCAGGACATAGCCCCACCACAGGCAATGTATGATCATATATATGTTTGTTATGAGCCAAGAAATGAATTCTTGAAGGATACACACCAGATTACTTGCAGATATAACTTTTCAGGGATCAGTTGAAAGGAATACAGGGATATAAATTAGTATTAAAGGTGTTAGGCTTTTTAACCTGCCAAAAAGGGGGAGAATATTTGCCTGTGGCAAGTGGGACTAGGAAGAGGGCAAAACACTTGTTTTTCTATTAAAACTCTTGAATAGTATTTTATTTTTACTTTGATGGAAATTAAAATCAATTTTAAAAAATAAAAAGAATAAATAGTTCTCGGTTCAGTCTAGCACATGCAAAAATGTACACTAGAACCCCAAAGTACCATCACAACTGAGATGATGCTAGATTTGGAAATTTTCA
This sequence comes from Marmota flaviventris, assembly GCF_047511675.1. NCBI lineage: Eukaryota > Metazoa > Chordata > Mammalia > Rodentia > Sciuridae > Marmota > Marmota flaviventris. The sequence continues at coordinate 86,427,190 of NC_092507.1, forward strand.
AACTATCACCAGCTGCTCACTAATAAAATAAGATGAAACATTTGGTTTTGAGCATTTTAACTTCTTGATATCAACCCGCAGGATTTCAAAATGTTCCTCTATTAACAACATAGTCACTATAGGAACAACAGGGCCTCTTCTCTTATCCACCTGTCAGCTGCTGGGGAACTGGTCCAGTATTTTAGCATTTGATCTTATTTACTCCCTTCTGGATCACCTGGTTGGCTTGGCCTCTTTATGAGATTACCAAATGCAACTGTAACATGCCAAGCCAAACATCTGTCACTAGGCAGCAGGACATTTGTGGGTATTACCTAAAAGAGTATTTTCTACACCAGGAACACTGTAGTCATTAAGCCAAGGTGAAGACCCAGCCCTGGTGAATGGTGTGGCAGGACTTCAAGGTCTCAGGCAGAAGCCAGTTTCTCCCCATGCTCACAGAGCCCTGGAGTGCCCAGCCTCTCCTTGTGAAGTGATGTCCAGAAAGAGAACAGGGAGGAAATTCTGATGAGGCTGAGGCAGGAAGATAGCAAGTTGGAGACCAGCCTCAGCTGCCGCAGTCTGGCTGGGCACAAAATAACCCAGCAGCCACACAGCATTGTAGGTTCAAAACAGGAACTCCTTTATTCTCTGCACTCCTGCGAATGCCACACACGCAACCTTCTCCTGGGACACACTACACACCAAACCACCAAAGGGCAATCCCTCCTCTGGAAATCTCCCTCTAGCACTTCCCCAAACAATGGGATCTCTTTGGGAATCCCCTTGAGAACTCCAAAGTAGCAGGCCTCCAAAGTAGCAGGCCAGGACAGCAGGGGTCTAATATGCAATTAAATATACAGCTTAACAAAACCATTATCATCTCAATGGCTTGCTGGCCTCACCTCTCAACCACTCCTTTCTGGCAAAAATGCCATGCATCATTCCAACTGAGCTATGGCTCTCAGCACTCAGCAACTTAGTGGGACCCTGTCTCAAAGAGAAAATGAAAAGTGCCCAGGAGGATACAGCTCAGTGTAGAGACTTATCTAGCATGTAGGAGGCTCTGTGTTCAATTCCCAGCACCAGGAAAAGGGGAGATAAGGGGTGGGGTGTGTGGGTGAAAAGCCATTTGAGGTGTTTAAGATAACAGGGCCCAAAAACTTTAACTTTATGTGTGAACTTTTGTTAACAAAGGCCTGAAGGCCATATTACAGTCCACACAGGTAAATTTCTTATGTAGTTTTTTAAGTTTATAAGACATCTAACAATTACATTTTAGAAGGGGGGTGTTTGGAGAGTAGCATGTTGTTAGAGTGCATGATTAGCATGTACAAGGACCTAGGTTTAGTCCACAGCACCAAAAGATACAATATAAATAAAATAAAAATTGGGAGAAGTTATCAAATACGACATTCATTTTAGAATTATTAATATCATTCAATTTTTTTCTGACAATGATATTACTCAAGGATTGATTGTCCCTTAAGGTCCTTCTTGCTTCCTGAAAGAAAACCCCTATTATCACATAATTTTCTACCCATCCCCCAATTCTCCAAAATAGTGGGGCAATGGGTTAGAAAGGGAACTTCATTTTAGAGTACTTTTTTAAAAGTCACCCCCCTCCAAGTACTGGGGGTTAAAACCAGGGGCACTCTACCACTGAGCTCTACACCCTCAGTTCTTTTTATTTCTTTTATTTTGAGACAGGGTCTCACTAAGTAGTTGAGGCTGGCCTTGAAATTGTGATCCCCCTGCCTCAGCCTTCCCCACTGCTAGGATTATAGGCCTGTGCCACCTCATTCAGCTCTTCCACTGCTTCTTGCTTTCTCATTTTTTAGGCCTCTTAAGCATGATTCCAGGTATGCATTAAGTCCAAAGGTTTTTATGTTTATCACATAACAAAGGACTTTCCTGAAATCGCTCCCTCCCCGCACCCTGTTATTCTCATTTGAACATATTATTTTACTTTACAGCTTCTATCAGAGATTATAATCATAAGTTGTAACTATTTGCCAAAGCATTTCCATTTTCCTCATATAACTGTACTTCATTTCCTGGTCTCACTTGCTGTTAGGTGTAGCCAGATGACTCTTCTAACCAAGGAAATACAGGCAGCAAAAAGCACCTTCCGGGTCTAGCCTGCAGAGTTCTGCCACATGTAATCCTCCATTCTCTTTTTCCATTCACCAACTTCATAGATAAGATTTAAAGACCCAGAGGAGTATAGAACTGCAAAGGAGAAGTGGGTTAGTGCTAATGGAGAGAGTTCAGGATCTTCAAGACATCAGCAACAGCCTGGTTGGATCATTCCCTAACCAAAAGCAAGTTTTTATGGGATTAATCCATTGAGTTCTCTCTCTCTCTCTCTCTCTCTCTCTCTCTCTCTCTCTCTCTCTCTCTCTCTCTCTCTCTCTCCCCACTGGACTTTGAACTCAGGGACACTTTACTTGCTAATCCACATCCCAAGCCTTTTTTATTCTGAGACAGGATCTCACTAAGTTGCTGAAGGTCTTGCTAGATTGCTTAAACTGGCCTTGAACTTTCATGCCTCCTGCCTCAGCCTCCCAAGTCCCTGGAATTAAAGGTAAGCACCATAGCACCCACAGGAGTTTTCCCTTATAGAAAATTCCACTTAATAAATTGAAGAATGATAGAATTAGATTAATGAATGTAGACAATGATCACCACTGATTGTTATTGGTGATGAAAGAAGGATCTTTGAGATTATTCACAGAATACTAAGAACACTTCATTGAGTCCTAGGGCTCTCTTTTCTATTTACATTCACTTCCAGATCATAATCAATCCCAGGTTTTTAATACATCTATACATTGATAACTTCCAAAATTTTATCTCCTTCTCTAACAATCCAGCAAAGTTCTAAATTTCTATTTTGATTACCTTCTCAAAGTCTCTACTTGGCTGCTTACAAGGAATCTAAAACATAACATGTCTTCCTCATCTGAGTAGATGAGTCTAGGCCATTATCATCTATCACCCAGTGACAATCTTCTAAGAGGCCCCCTGTAGTAAGTTCTTCACACAACCTCCAGAGTCAGTTACCTTTGTAAAAACACAAATCAGCCCAGTGGAAGGGCTTGCTGAGATCCTGGAGGAGAATATCTTGGAGCTGCTGCCAGCGGCCCTAGGCGGCCTCCAGAAGGAATGGGGGGCGGCCTATGCCTCTGCTGCAGCGCAGAAGCCCTGGCTCAGCGCCTCTGCAGCGTGTCCCAGTGGGTCCAGCTCAAGGGGCTCAACGTCAGCGGCACCTACTTCTTTACCCCTTGGCAGATGCTGTGCCAGGACCCAAAGTCCTTCCTGTACCGCTTGTGCCAGGCTGACCCCGACCTGGACTTGGACAAGGTGAGGGCCGCGCAGGCCAGCGGAGGTCCCTGCCCCGTGCCTGGGCCTGAGGATAGCAAGGCGCCCTGGAGCCCCTGCCTCAGGGACCCCCGTCGCTGCGCCGAGGGCCCCCTAGCCCTCATGCTCTGGCCTTCAGTGGCAGAGGAGGAGGACCCCCAGACCCCTGACTTGGCTGCAGACCTACTTTTCCTCCCTAGACTCTGGCCCTGGGGTGAAAGGGGTGCCTATTTAATTGGCAGAGATCCCACGGACCTTGGAGCTGTGTTGAACCCCTTGAGACATGGGAAGCTGGTCCTTAACAAAGACCTCGCTGAGGAAGGAGTGTGGGAAGAAGCAGAATTTTAAAACATCACCTCACTCATAAAACTTGTAAAGGACAAAATTAGAGAACGAGACAGCAAACATCACAGGTGCCTGTTAAGCATGTATACCCTGTGTTCAGTGTCAGGAGGAGGGGCTCACACAGATGGTGTCCACCATGCCTGATGGCTGGAAATTTGAGCAGCTGGTCAGCATGGGCTCCTCTTACAACTATGGGAATGAAGACCAGGCCGAGTTCCTCTGTGTGGTTTCCAAGGAGCTACCCAACACCCCATAAGGCACAACCAGTGAGCCCAGCAAGAAGGCCAAGATTTTGTGAGATTGGGTCTCAAGGATGTAAGATGTAGCACTGAAAGCCAAAGAAATTATATACTTTTCCCCAAGATTCAGTGAACCACCATGTCCAGGAAGTACATCTGTGAGAAGAAACCTGCTTTTGATCATTTCTCTAGAGATCTGGATGTGCATCCTCTTTTGCCTCAGAGGTGAGTGGTGAGGGATGGCCCAGCTGTCTGAGGCCAGGCATCCCCACAAGGAGGAGGCACAGGGGCCAGGGGGCTCTCTCTGGGAGCCAGCTCTGTTCTTTCCTAGTGCTGCGTGGGACTGAGGCAGGGTGCTCCCAACTAGTCTGCGCAGTCCTGAAGACCATTTGAAGGTCAGGGCCCTTGGTGCTACATTCACAGTCTGCAATAGCAATTCAGGCCACACCAGGAGGAAGGGGCAGCTGCCATGTGGATTGTCCAGAGCACCGTGGCTCATGTCCAGATGCCTGGTGATCAGTACTTGAGCACCTGAACATCATCCTCGGGTCAGAGAGGCTGCTCTGCCTCCAGTGTGATCAGTTGACAGTTTCTCAACCTCTGCGAAGACCCCTGACAATGGTGGCCTCCACATCATCATTACTTTCTGGGAGCCTACCCTGAGGACCAGCCTCCTTCAGAGCCAGGCTCTTATTCCAGCCTCCACAGCCAGGGCAGTCAAGGCTTCTTGATATGTGTTTTCCAGGCAAGAGAACTTTGTATCCTTTTTTTAAGGGTGGATAGATTACCCAATGTTTATACTCTTTAGAAATGCCTAAAATTGTTGCAATGTTTTAGATGGATCTGTCAAATAGTTTAAAGGGAGGTAGAAGTTTTGCCTCATGGATTCCACCTGAGGGCTCATTGGGGAGCTGGTGCCCACCAGTGCCTTTGTCGCACCTGGGATGGAGGCTAGATGGAGGCCTGTCCCCTAGCTTCTGGAGCTGACACTCCGAGTCACGTTGAAGATTCGGGATGTTTACAGTGCTGTGATGTGCCTGGCCTCCTGTGAAGGCAGGGAAACTGTGAAACTGCTGGTGGATCTGCAAAGTGAAAATGGCTCAAAAAATCAATTTCATTTTTATCACTGCCCATTACAGGGACTGGAATCCAGGAGCATTCTATCTCTGAAATGCATCCCCAGCCCTTTTTACAAACATTATTTTGAGACAAGGTCTTTGAGACAAGCTTCCCAGGTTACCCTCAAATTTGCAATCTTCATGCCTCAGCTTCCTGAGTAGTTGGGATTATAGGAATGTCACTTTCTGGGTTTTTTGTTTTTTATGTTTTTTGTTTGTTTGTTTGTTTTTTTGTTTGTTTGTTTGTTTTTTAGTATTAGGGATAGAACTCAGGTGCTCTCAACCACCAAGTCTCATCCCCAGCCCTTTTTTTTTTTTTGTATTTTATTTAGAGTCAAGGACTCACTGAGCTTCTTAGCCCCTTGCTTTTGCTGAGGCTGGATTTGAATTTGCAATCCTCCTGCCTCAGCCTCCCAGGCTGGTGGGATTACAGGCATGTGCCACAGCACCAGGTGGAAGGTCAATTTCTTGATGTGAAATAATCAGGCAGATCTGTGGCAGGGCTGCTTAAGCCTGTGGATAGAAGATCCATATGTTTAGTTTTTGTCTCCACCTCTTTATTTTTCCTATTTTCTGTTACCTGTCCTTATAATACACTTAATCATGTATGTGCAGCAAGGCCTGCAAATATAGACACCACCCATTAGTCAGTGGTGGACCTCTCTTACTAAGTGAAAAAGAAACAGTCCAAAAGTACTCTAGGAGTAGAGTAGAGATTTCCAGGGACTGGGAATTATCTTTATTAATGGTGAAAAGTTGCAATTTGCCAAGATGGAAATGTTCTGAAGATGGTTGATGGTGATGGTTGTACAAATGTGAATGTACTCAATGCCATGAAACTGTAGAATTCTTGTTAAATATTAAATTTTGTGAGTATATATATATATGTGTGTGTGTGTATATATATATATATATATATATATATATATATATATATATATATAGTAAATAAGTCTGATTCAGAAAGTCAAGGTTGAATGTTTTCTCTTATACAAGGAAGCTTGACCAAAGAAAGGGGAAAAATTGGGGGAGGGATCCTGTGAATATAGAAGGGAGATCAGTGGAGCACAGGAAGGGGATAGATGGGGTGGGAGGAGGAACGAGTAAGTAGAGGAATAACGGAATGAAATTGACCAAATTATGCTATGTACATGTGAATACACCACAGTGAATTGACCTTTATGTTTATATATAAAGAACTGATTTTTAAAATTATAAATAAATAGAAGGAAGACCAGTAGAGTAGAAGGGAAACAGGAGGAGGGAGAAGGAGAGGAAAAGGGGAAGTACTGGGAACTGAAGTAGAGCAAATTTTATTCCATGATATATAATTATGTCAAAATGAGCCCCACTATTATGTGTAACTATAATGTACTAATAAAACATTCAGAAGTAAAAACATATGCTGTCTTGATGAAGATTTACTACTGATATACCACTCTTTAAAGTGTCTGTTTTAATTGATTTTTTATATTACAGTGGAATACATTACAATTCGTATTACACTTATAGAGCACATTTTTCATATCTCTGGTTGTATATAAATATATATTTACACCAATTTGTGTTTTCATACTTTGGATAATGATATGCAAACATAAGTCAAATGTTATTCAAGTCAAAATGTCTGACTTTCTGTCATCTCATTTTTCCTTTTCTGGTTGAATCCTATCACTCCTATTTCAAATCTTAGCTCACACACCACTTTTTCTAAGTAGTCTTTTCTAATTTCTCAGCCAGAATTAACAGTTCCATTTTTTTCTTTGAACTTACACTTACCCAGTAAGGAGAAAGAGCTTATGACTCAGTAAGTCCCAAAGATATATATGCTAGAGAAATGAAAATAAAATGTTCACATAGAAACTTGTACATGAATTTTATATGGCATTATTCATAAGAGCCAAGAAATATCTAAATGACCCCAGGATCTGTCAACTGAATATAATGTGGTGTATCCATAAAAGGGAATATTATTTGGCAATAAAAAAAATGAAGTACTGATACATGCTGCACTGTAGGTGAAACCTGAAAACATCATGTTAAGAAGCCAATCACAAAAAGACCACATATTGTATGATTCCATTTATATGAAATATCTGGAGAGTCGGGGGGTTGCAGCAAAGGAGGGGAGGGAACTGAAGAAGAAGATGACGGGGAACAGGAGGTGGCCTTGCCATGACCCCGACCCCAGAGGACTAAGTGCAAGTGGGACCACCTGTACTAGGAGTGCTACTGGGCCATGTTGGGGAGGAGATGATCTCCAACTGCCTCCTCACCAATGCCTACCATCTCGGCATCCTGTGAAACTGGGCAGCTCTGCAAGGCAAGACCTTGTTGGAGATGGGCGCAGGCACCGGCATTTTGAGCATATTCTGTGCCCAGGCTGGTAGCATCATTTGGCAAGAGGCCCGAGAGGTAGGGCGGCTCAATGGGCTGGAGGACCGAGTGCATGTCCTGCAGGGTCCAGTGGAGATGGTGGAGTTTCCAGAGCAGTTGGATGCCATTGTGAGCGAATGAATGGGCTATGGACTTCTGCAGGAGTCCATGTTGAGCTCTGTGCTGCATGCGCGGACCCAGTGGCTGAAGGAGGGCGGTATTCTCCTACTGGCTTTTGCTGAGCTGTTTGTAGCCCCCATCAGGGACCAGATGCTGGAGTGGTGCCTAGGCTTTTGGAGCCAGGTGAAGCAGCACTATGGCGTGGACATGAGTTGACTACAGAGCTTCGCCACATGCAGCCTAATGAGCCACTCGGAGATCTTGGTGCAGGGTCTGTCCAGCCAGGATGTGTTGGCCTGGCTGCAGCACTTTGCTCAGCTCCAGCTGGCCCACTCTGGCCTGGAGCTGGAGCTGGAGGCCAGGTGGCTGGGCACTTCCTCTACAGCTGTTATGGCTGGGCGTCCATGCATGGTTTGGCCTTTTGGTTTTAGGTGACCTTCCCTGGAGGAGATTCCGAGAAACCCCTGGTGCTGTCCATCTCGCCTTTTCACCTAGCCACACACTGGAAGCAAGCACTGCTCTACCTAAAGGATATAGTACAAGTGGGGCAAAGCAGGGTCATTTCAGCAGAGATCATGCTGCTGCTCTCCCTGGGACAACCTTCTTCACCTTCGCATTCTGCTGCTGAGAGCCATGGCGGAGTCTGTACGGCCCCTGGCATTTTGCCAACAGTATTGTTTGACAGACGAGGCATTACTATCCACCTCGGCTGCTACTTTGGAGTTCTCGTGCTACTTTGGAGTTCTCGTGGGGATTCCCCGAGAGTTCCCATTCATTGGGGAAGTGCAGGAGGAGGGATTTCCAGAAGAGATATTTCCGGTGGCTGGTTCCTGGAGGAACCGGGAGAATTCCCCGGGAGTGTGTGTGAAGTGTTTTCTTGCAGTTCAAAAAGAAAGTTTGTTCCTGCTTCAGTGGCTCATGGTTTGTGCCCAGCCAGACTGCGGCATTTGGCGGCCCATGCGGGGGACGCCTGAAGCTTGGGGGTAAGTGAAATTGCTCGCCCCTAAGGAAAGGCAAGAGAATGGGTGACCATTTTTAAAAACAATGTGTTCTTGTTTTGATTTGTTTTGTTTTTGTTTCAAGCTGCCTATCCCAAGAACATTCTCAGGCAAACTGGGAAAAATGGTTGGCTCAAGGTTTGAAGTTGTTCACCCCTGAGGAAGAGATAGAAATAGACCACAAATGCACATGTCAAGAAAATAGGAAAATTGATACAACAATTTTTTGTTCCGTTTTTGTTTCATTCTGTTTCGGTTTTGTTTTGTGTTATCTTATTGGGTTACATTATTTTTATAATAGATTAGAAATTAGTAAAAAACAAACTGAAAGAGTGTTAAGTAAATTGTTAGAGGTTCAGACCATGGAGAAAGACATTTTAGATCAAGCAAAAGAGAAGGTCTCTCGAGCTAGTCAGACAGAGGAAGAAAATTTAAAGGAAGAAAGCTTAGAGGAGAAACAGCTATTATGGAAAAAAGCTACAGCAGGAGGCTGCTACTAACACCGTCCTATCACCAGAGGGCGTAATTCAACCAACAGCTCCACCTATGGAGATAGCTGAGTGGCCCTCAACCCCTGTAGTTGATAGATGGGATCCTGAGACAGGACCTCAAAGATTATCATGCCCTGTACTTGAGCAGGCAGGAGGGCAACAAACTCACCATGCTTTAGATTTCAAAAGAGTGAAGCAGTTAAAGGAGGCTGTAACAACCTATGGTCCTCAAGCACCCTTCACTGTAAGCATGGTTGAATCCATTACCAACTTGGACATGACTCCAGCAGATTGGGCTAGTATGTGTAAATCTGTGCTTAACTGGAGGACAATATTTGTTATGGAAGGTTGCCAATGAGGAATTTTGCATGGAGACGGCTGGGCAAAATGCAGCAGCCGGTTACCCTCAAAGAAATCTAGATATGTTGTTAGGAAAAGGACCTTATGAGGGTCAACAGCAACAAATTGAATATGATCCTGCAATATATGCACAAATTGCTGCAGATGCAGTTAGGGCATGGAAGACTTTACAAGGACATGGAGATTTACAAGGTCAATTATCTAAGGTAATGCAGGGAGCTAATGAACCTTACGCTGAATTTGTAGATAGGCTTATTCAAACAGCTACCAGAGTTTTTGGGGATACAGAACAAGCAATGCCATTAATTAAACAACTGGCTTGTGACCAAGCAAATCATTGTTACAGAGAGGTCATTAGACCATGGAAACATGGAGATTTAAACACATATATTAAATTATGTAGAGACATTATTGAACAAGGGCAAGTCTTGGCAGCTGCAGTACAACAGGCTTTAGATGCCAGGCCAAAAACATGCTACAATTGTGAAGAAACAGGACATTTTAAGAGGAATTGCCCCATAGGAGGAGGTTTTAACAAAGCTAGGTATCAAAGGAGTAGAATACCAGGTGTTTGCCCACGATGCCTTAGAGAGAGACATTGGGCTAATGAATGCCATTCTCAAACCACCATAGAGGGTACTCCATTATCAAAAAACGGACAAGGACCAGGTGTTTACCCACGATATTGTGGAGAAAGGCATCGGGCTCCATTGCCAAAAAACAGACAGGGGGGCCCAATGCTCCGGGGCCCACGACCAAAAATATATGGGACACTGGAGGAACCCAGAAACACCATGGAGGAACCCAGCAACACCATCAGGGTAGTGCCCAGGACACATTATCCATCAGATCTCTCATCAGAAAAACCAGAGGGAGCGCAGGGTTGGACATCTGCGCCTCCGGCAGAGCAGTACTAATTCCAGAGATGGGAGTTCAAATCATTCCCACAGGAGTAAAAGGACCTCTTCCCAAAGGAACAGTAGGCTTATTGTTAGGACACAGTTCTTCTACTCTAAAAGGACTTATGATAAGTCCTGGGATAATTGATCCTGATTATGAAGGTGAAATAAAAATTATAGCTAGTTCTCCAAAAGGTATATCAGTAATTTCACCAGGAGATAGAATAGCACAGTTATTAATAATACCCAGCCTACATGATAAATTTTCCAGCAGTATTATAGAAAGAGGTTCCAAGGGATTAGGCTCCACAGGTGTAGATTGGGCTATGTTGTCTTTAAATTTAGATTCTTGCCCAATGCTAAAACTAAATATTCAAGGACATGAATTTAATGGTCTACTGGATACAGGTGCAGACCTTAGCATCATATCTCATCAAGTATGGCCAAAACATTGGCCATTACAACAAGCCACTCAAACACTTTGAGGCCTTGGAGTGGCAACTAATCCCCATAGAAGTGCAATGGTATTAGATTGGAAGGATCCTGAAGGATGTGAAGAAACTATACAGCCATATGTATTGGATCATCTTCCTATAAATTTATGGGAACCAGATGTCCTAGATCAATTAGGTTTTACATTAACAAATAACATCTATCCAAATTTGCCCACTATTAGGGCTAGAGAAGGTTTCAGGAAAGAAAAAAAATATTAGGAGAACAAGGTATAGCAGCACCAATTCAAATAGATCAAGGAACAAATAGACATGGATTGGGTTTTCAGAAGGGGTCACTGAGGCAATAAAAATTACTTGGAAATCATAAAAACCAGTATGGGTTTCTCAGTGGCCCCTGACTAAAGAAAAGATACAAGCAGCCCATGACCTGGTCAAACAACAATTAGCGGAGGGACATATACAACCTTCCATATCTCCCTATAATACTCCCATTTTTGTCATTAAAAATAAATCTGGTAAATTGAGATTATTGCAAGATTTAAGAGCCATTAATAATGAGATGGTTATTATGGTACCTGCTCAATCAGGGATTCCTCAATTGTCTGCTTTGCCAAAAACCTGGTACATTTTAGCTATAGATATTAAAGATTGTTTTTTTTTTTTTTTTTTTTTTTTTTTTTTTTTTTTTCAATTCCAATTCATCCTGAGGATAGTCCACGTTTTGCATTTACTATCCCTGCACTGAATCATGAAGGTCCTGATCAGAGATATGAATGGAAAGTACTCCCTCAAGGGATGGCTAACAGACCAACTAGGTGTCAAATTTATGTTAACAAAGCAATCCAGCCACTTAGAAATAAAAATCCTGAACTGCAAATATTTCACTATATGGATGATGTATTATTAGCACACAAAGAAAAAAACACATTGCTGGAATGTTATGCCACACTTACAAATTTATTTAAAAAATATAATCTAGAGATAGCAATAGATAAAGTATAATTAAATTTTCCAATTAATTATTTAGGAGTCCTATTATCCTCAACCATGGTCCATCCACCAAAAATTCAAATACAAGTAGATCAACTCAAATAACTTAACGAATTTCAAAATTTATTGGGAGACATAAATTGGATAAGGCCTTATCTAGGCATACCAAGAGGAGAGTTGGGACCTTTATTTGATATCCTAAAAGGTCCATCAGATCCAAATTCACCCTGCATGTTAACGCCTGAAGCAAGAAAGGCATTAAAAATTATTGAAATATATATGGAAAATATGCATTTGGATAGAATTGATATAAGTTTGCCTTTATTATTTATTGTACTACCAACAAAAAATATTCCTACAGGAGTATTTTGGCAAGAAGGTCCATTGTTTGGATACATTTATCTTATTCTCCTAACACTATTCTTACTAGGTATCCTGAGGCTGTAGGACAATTAATACTCAAAGGAATAAAAGCAGCAAAGGGAGTGTTTGGAATTTCTCCCAATAAAATTATTACTCCATATACTATGGATCAAATTGATGAGTTAGCTAATGAGTTAAATACTTGGGCAATAATCATGTGTAAATCTAATGTTTCATTTGATAATCACTTACCATCTAATCCTTTGTTGTCTTTTTGGTCTTCGCATCATGTAGTTTTTCGAAAAATGACAAGAAAAACCCCTATCATGAATGCTCCAAATGTATTCGCTGATGGGTCCAAAAATGGTACAGCAGCAGTAGTTACCCCTGATCAAACTTTTACATTTTTAGTACCCAAACAATCAGCTCAAAAGGTAGAGCTTAAGAGAGTATTACAAGCTTTTGTGATGTTTAAAGATTCTGTATTTAATTTTTTTTTTCTGATAGTCAGTATATAGTTAATGCTATAGTATCCCTTGAAGAAGCTGGTAGGATTTCTCCTTCCTCTACTGTTTTCTCTTTGTTTTCCACTATACAAAGTCTAATCTGGGACAGAAAAGATCCATTCTTTATAGGACATATCAGATCACATACATGATTTCCTGGAGCCCTTAGTTTGGGCAATGATTTAGCAGATAAAACTACACATGACATACATATTTTCTCTCTACACTAGAAGAAGCAACACATTTTCATAAAAGGTTCCATGTCAATGCTAATAATTTACAAATGCATTTTAAAATAACTAAGGAACAAGCTAGACAAATAATAAAACAAGGTCAAAATTGTGTGACCTTTTACCACAAGTTAATCTTGGAGTCAATCCTAGAAGATTGATACCTAACCATATTTGGCAGATGGACATCACACACTTGCCAAAATTTGGAAAATTAAAATATTTGCATGTTACAGTTGATACTTCTTCCGGATTTTTGATGGGCTCCCTTCATGTCAGAGAAAAAACTAAAGGTGTTATAGCTCATTGCTTACAAAATTTTGTCACTGTGGGCGTTCCAAAACAGTTAAAAACAGATAATGCCCCTGGTTATACTTCTACCTCTTTTAAACAATTTTGCTCATCATTTGGCATTACTCATATAATAGGAATCCCATACAATCCTCAGTGACAAGGCATAGTTGAAAGAGCTCATCAAACTATTAAAATGTACTTATTAAAGCAAAAAGAAGGAGTTGGAAAGGGGTATATATCCCCCAAAGATAAACTTAAAATAACCCTTTTTACTCTAAACTTTTTAAATTTGGTTTCATCAGGGCTTAGTGCTGTGGAAAGGCATATGTGTCCAAAAATGTACATAAGCCTTAGGTACTTTGGAAAGATATTCTAACAGGACAATGGAAAGGTCCTGACCCAGTGATTGTCTGGAGTCGGAGTTCTGTTTGTGTGTTTCCACAGGGAGAACAGCAGCAGATTTGGATTCCAGAGAGACTAACCAAAGCAACTTCTACAGACCAAAAAGAATATGATTTGACTCAAATCCATAAGAGCTGATATCCAGAGCTCCAGCTTGGCTATTCTTACATCTGTGACAGTGATTAACCAGGATGCTTTTTTCAATATCTATTTTATTATTGCCTTTTCCCACATCATAAAGTTCTATTTTATTTTTTGAGCTCATACAGACCTAGGTTAATGTTTTTCTGATCAGTTTTATTTTTTGACTGTGGAGTTTTAAACACTGCAATGGAGATTTCACCTGTGTAAGCTATAAGGCCTTTACTATTGTCTTATGTGTTGTACGTTTGTGTGCACACTTGTTTTGTGTTGTATGTCTGTATGTGCGTATATCCATAGATCATATATGAGGAGCATTCATGAAAGAATGGATCCAAATATTTTTTTATTCACGTGATTTTAATGGTTTAATTTAAATTGGGTAAACAGCTGTTGAGGATTGTTTTAATATGTGTACAAATAAGGAGGTTAACAGGTCTGTTTGTTTACTTTCACCTTTCCTTATCATTATATTTAATAATTCTGTTTAGGATAATGTAAATTGTTCAGAAAATTGTTTTCTTAGTACCTGTTGGAATGTTACATAATTTTTTTTAGCATCATTGCCAGAATTCCTATCTTCATCCCAGTGCTGGTGAAGACAATGATAAAACCAATCTACAGCTTCTTCAATAGTTATCACAACAAACTGTTTAAACTGATGCATCAATGAATAATAACTCAACAAGGGATGCTCAATCAAGAAGTTGATTTACTTTGGGAGGAAATGGACATATTGATGGATTCCTCTGCTTTGAACTGCTTGCAGAACTTGCCTGGACTCTATATCACTTGTATGCATTGTGAACTATCAGTTGGTGCAGCGAATTGTGGTAGTGCTGGAGTATGTTTGCTGATGGTGTCACTGGTGGTACAATTTTTCAAAGGAGCCCTCAATTGGGTGGCTTAGTGTCATGGCATTTTTCATCCTCCTCCCTTCTACTAGTGTTGGTCCAAAATTTGGGGGCCAACAGAGGTGAGGCAAAGAACCTCACCCCCCCACTGGCACCAAGGCCAAATTTGGGGGCCAACAGAGGTGAGGCTAAGAACCTCACCCCCCTACTGGTGCAAAGGCCTATCCACAAGTATGGCTATATGCTGGACTGTTAGTCAGTGATGGGTATGATCCAATTGCAGTGATACCAACCTAAGACAGGAGGCTGATGCCTAGAGGTCAGCTCATCCGATGACGGGTAAGAACCATATGTTGTATTGGACAACCTAACAGGCACGGTCCCTAAGCCACATTGCTTGTTGTTTAATTAAACAGAAGGGGGGAGATGCTGAGAGCCATGGAGGAGTCTGTACGGCCCCTGGCATTTTGCCAACAGTATTGGTTGACTGGTGAGGCATTTCTATCCACCTTGGCTGCTACTTTTGAGTTCTCGTGCTACTTTGGAGTTCTCGTGGGGATTCCCGGGGATTCCCCGAGAGTTCCCATTGGTTGGGGAAGTGCAGGAGGAGGGATTTCCAGAGGAGATATTTCCAGTGGCTGGTTCCTGGATGAGCAGCGTGGATTTCGGGAGAATTCCCCGGGAGCGTGTGTGAAGTGTTTTCTTGCAGTTCAAAAATAAAGTTTGTTCCTGCTTCAGTGGCTCATGGTTTGTGCCCAGCCAAACTGTGACATTCTGCTGCACTACAAAGTGGGGGACCAGGAGGAAAAGACCAAAGACTTTGCCATGGAGGACTGAGCCTTGCTTTTTCTCCCAGCCACCTCCCAAGGCAGCCTGGCGTGTTTGGGAGAGGAATAGGGAGGTCAGAGGAGAAAAAGAGACCCCTTTTGCAAAAAGGGGACTATCTCTCTTTTCCCTCATGGTTCTTGGGGAGGGAGAATGACTTCAGTCTCCATTAGAGGAGATTCTTCTGGCAATTTATGAAGTGATCTCCTCAATCACGGATACAGCATGCTTATTGATAGGCTTTTAAGCCTTAAAAGCATGTGGTAACAAGCACTTGTATTTCCATTTCTTTTGTTTCATGGGGGAAAAAGATGGATAAAATGTCAGTTTATGGTGGGTCCCATGCACAAACACCTCACACCTTATCTAAGTCTGCAGCTGGGAAAAGGGTACAAGAGTTCAGTTCCACTCCAGAAGTTTCCACTATGACTTAACCTCTCCAGAGCCTTAATTTCTGTGTCTGAATTCCCTCCATTGCAAGATGCCTGTAGGCTATGTTACTTGTTCCTCATTGTTTTCTAAATAAAACTCATTACTTGTAATTAATGGGTGGAGATGAGGAAGTAGTTTAAATAGCCTAGTTCCTACTACTTCTATTGGATGCTAAAGTTTATGAACACATGGAAATGGACTTTATATAATTATATAGCATACCTAAGAATTTCAAAATACTGCATTTAGGAGAAAAAAATCTGAAAAAACTGTGAAATAGCATGGATTTTAAAAATTCTTATTACTATTAAAGCTGAACCAAGAAAATGTCTTATTATGTTCCATAATATTGGAGTAATTATGAAACAGGCTGATATAGAAGGTTTCTGGACCTAAACCCAGGCCTTATTCATTACCATGGGTACATTATTTAAGCTCACTAAAATAAGGAAAATACATTCCCAGCTAGAAAAGTGTAGTCAATTTAAACATGTGGAGGGATTAAATGACTTGGCTTATTGACACCTAGTGAAAGTTCCTTTCTTTTTTTTTTTTTTTTTTTAAGATCAGCCAAATGTGAAAGTTGTGAATTTGGGAAAATGTCTTGTAATGAAGTCATTTTTTCCAATCCATTCCACTGATGTCTCCCCCCCTTATCTCTATGGCAAATAAAACATTTGCATTCCTATTATTTTTACAGATTAAGTAAGTTTTGAGTGCTGTTTAGGAGTTATAATGCTTTTTGCCTTTTTAATGTCAGTTCTTAAGTGTTACAAACCCTTCAGAACATAGCTTCAGGGCAATTCAAAGGATTAAAGGTATGGTTTTTGCATATTATTAGCTTTTGTATGCTAATAGAAAAAGTGTGGAAATTGTGTTCTTAAGTACTCTAGCATTTTATTTAATTTATTGTAACTTGCATTTTCTGCTCTTTTATTCATTGCATATTTAAGTATTTAAGTCTAAAGGAATAAAAAAGAAATATATGGAAAAAGCAAAATCTTAGAAACAAATGGTAGATAAAAGGTGTGACTTGAGTCTGAGTGGTGGGAGGGAGTTATAGAATGACTACTAATGAGTGCAAGCTTTCTTTTGGAGGTAACAAAAATGTTCTAAAATTGCTTAGGGTGATTTCACATACTGAATATACTAAAAATCATTAAAACATCTTTTAGATAGGTAAATTGAATATTATGTGAATTATATCAAAAAAGTTGTTTTATAAAACAGATGTTTTCTGACTAATTCCCATCAGGCACAATCTAATTCCTTGGGCAAGTGCATTATTTTATTAAGAAATACCTGTTGAGTATCTATTAGATAATGCTTCAGGCATTAAACTACTTGTTATTTTTTTCTTTTTTTTTAATACTATGAAATTATTTTTCTTGGTGTTTATTCTCCTATCTGTACAATGTATAAAGATTTTATTATTCTGATTTATCTTGATTTCCATGATCTATATAGTGGCTATTATTTTTATTAAGTTTAGTTTTTTAGGATCAGATTATGTATCTAAATTCTATTAGGAATTTTTAACTTGTGTGGCAGTTTATACTCAAGAGCAAATGTTATCCTGTATCATGTTAGCCAGTGAGTTTTATGTTTTTTATTGCTACCAATATATCCTTTATGGATTGAATAAAATAATTTCTTTTTTTCTTAGGTGATTCTCTTCAGGGTTGACATTTCCCACTTTTGACAGAATGCTAAGACATGGACAGAACCATGAAGGAATGCTGAAAATGTAGTTTCCAGCAAGAGATCAGAGAATGTTTTGGGATATAGTGAGGGACAAGAATGGAAAGTGTATTGAGGGTTAGATTTTGTGTGAATGCCAACATACAAATTGGGCTTACTTCTGTAGCCAATATGAACTTTTTATTTTTTTTATATGTAGATGGACACAATACCTCAATTTAATTTATTTATTTATCTGTTGTGCCGAGGATCAAAACCCAGTGCCTTACACATGCTAGGCAAGCACTCTCTACCATTGAGCCATAATCCCATCCCAGCAATATGATGTTGAATTCACTTTTTTACTGAGTCTAAAATTATAACAAGATCAGTATAGAAAATTTGGAAAATGCATAAAATTACCAAGAAGGAAAAATGTTACCCATCAGCAGTTATCACTATTAACATTTTGGAGTATAGATTTCTAGTTTCCTCCGATTCATTTCTTTACATAGTTGAAACTAAATTGCATACACGTATTTTAACTTGTTTTGTTTAAAACTGACACTTGTTTTGTTTAAAACTGACATCTAAAAAAAATAAGCATTTTCCATGTTGTTGAGAACTTTAGCATATGTTATTTTAAGAGTGCCATACATAATATTCCTTCAGGATTGGAGTGTAAAATAAGGATTTTTCATTTTGGATATCCCTGTTGTTTCCAATTTACTGCCTTTATTTTTTATACATTTTTTTTTGATCTCTGAATGTAAGGTGCAAGTAAGGTATATGAAGGTATTAGGTGGTTGAGGGATAGCAAATAGAACAATACCCAAGGGCCAGAGGATGGAATTTTGGTAGAAAGAGACCTGTTTCAGGAAAATGAGGGGCATGATGCATCAATAAAAATATGGAAAATAAAATGGCTCTGGCACTGTGTGGATACATGGGGTGATGTCAAAGCTGCTGTCTTTATTTGACAAGATATTAGCGAGCTCTGAAGGAGACTTTTCATTGAGTCCTAGAAGCAAAAACCAGGTTTCCAGGACTAAGTGAGTGAGCAGGTGGTGAAGCTCAGAAGCATGGAGTGTAACTGTACTTTTGGAAGGTTTGTTGATGAAGAGAAGGAGAAAAATGGAATGAGGTAAAGGGGGGAAAACAAGAACAAGTAGCAATTTTATTTTATGTATTGATTTTTAAAGATGGAGACTGGAACATTGTTAGGGCCAAGGTATAGCATAAGAGAAAATAGGGGGTTGGGATTGTGGCTCCGCGGTAGTGCACTTGCCTGGAATGTGTGAGACACTGGGTTTGATTCTCAGTATCGCATATAAATAAATAAATAAATAAATAAAGGACTATTAATAACTAAAGAGAGAGACAGAGAGAGAATAGGGATACAAGTATTAAAAACAAACTAAAGATTGGAAGTCCATCTGCTGTTTTACTTTTTTGTCTTAACCCTGGTAGTTAGTTTCAGAAGAAATTTTCAGACTCCTCCTAATCATTTGGTATTTCCATGCCTTGTGGCTTAGAATCTGACTTACACTCAAGACCTATTTTAGCCTGAAGAAATGAGGAACTACACATAATGTTGATTTTAGACTTTGCATGTTTGTTTTTGTTTCATATGTGTCATCAGTAGCATAGCATTAGAATAAGCTCATTTAGTAACATTCTCTCTGAAATTTTATATATTTTATATACTTAAATATTTATATATTTATTTATATAAAATATATAAAATTATATAAAATTTTATATATTTCCTTGTCCACAGACTGCAACCACATTTTAATAGGAGTTTCTGGGAATTCTCTAGTGCTGATGTCTCAACAAATTATTAACATTTTATCTCCTATTGTTAATCTTTTTTGACCTGTTCAGGTTCCCAGTACGTTTTATATTTTTAAAATATCACCTTTATGTCTCATCTCTGCATTTTGGTCATTCCTTATTGTTAATAAATGACTTCTAGCAAGCTCACCTGACTATCTTGCTTGGACTGTTCTTGTCAAATAAAGACATCAGATTTAATACCACCCAATGTATCCACAAAGTACCAGAGCCATTTTATTTTCCATACAAAAGATTGTTCATAGAGCTTGAAAAAGAAGGTAATTGGTCCTAAAATTTTGTTTTAGACTAAATTAATAAATAATCTTTTATAAGCAACTGTAAATGTGCCACTATAAATGACACTTAAAATTTCTACTAATGAAAAAATAATCATCAGGCTAATAATACAGATAATATGTATTTGCAATTAAATAAGTTAAGAATTGTAAATTCATTATACTAATAAAGTGTCACCCTTCCTTCAGCAACCAGGAACTCAGTAATAACTGCAATATCAGCACTTAGCATTTCTTCATTTGAGAAAACTAATATATCAGCTGGTAATCAATCAAAAAGAATTTGAAAACTGTTTTTGCTACTCCAACTTGTATAAAACCTAGCTGCTATATAACTCTCTGCTGTATTATATTGCCTTCAAAGAAACATCTGTTTAGCATTCAAAATAATTAAGAAGATGTTTTAATATTTTTTTTTTTTTTTTGTAGTTTCTCTAACTCACCTACCTTGTTCACTCTGAGGTTTCCTAGATGTGAGAGGTGGTGTCAGACAGGTCAAGTAATGCAATGTCATGCATAAATATGAAGCTAATTTGTACTAATTGTGATCATTATCAGCAGGAGATTCCACAGCACAACTGTGCCATCATTTCACCAGAAACAATGCAACTCCTAGAAGAAAATATAGGATCAACATTACAGCATACAGGCATAGAAAATGACTTTCTCAATAGGACACCAAAAGCTCAGGAAATAATGCTAAGAGTTAATAAATGAGATGGCACCAAATTAAAAGGCTTCTGCACAACAAAGGCAACAATTAAGAATGGAAAGAGAGAACCTAAAGAATGGGAGAAAATCTTTGCTAGCTACTGTTTTGAGAGAGGATTAATATCTAGAATATATAAAGAACTCAAAAAAATCAAGTAACCCAATTAATAAATATAAACATACTAATGTATTAAACAGACACTTCTTAGAAGAAGAAATACAAATGGCCAACAAATATATGAAAAAATGTTCAACATTATTAGCAATTAGGAAAATGCAAATCTGACAACAGTCAAAATGACAGTCATTAAGAATACAAATAATAATAAATGCTGGAGAGGATGTGGAGAGAAAGGAACACTTTTACACTGTTGGTGGGATTTTACACTAGTACAACCACTATGGAAATCAGTATGGAGTTTCCTTAAATGGAACCACCATATGACTCAGCTATACCAATCCTCAGTGTTTATCCTAAAGAATTAAAGTCATCATACTATAAGGATAGGATGACTTTAATTATATGACATGTATATCCATGTTTATAGCAACACAATTCACAATAACCAATCTATGGAATGAGCCTTGGTGTCCATCGACAGATGAATGGATTAAAAAAATTGGTGTACATAAACCATAAAACTTTATTGAGCCATAAATAAAAATAAAATAATGTCATTTGCAAGAAAATGGATGGAACTAGAGACTATTATGTTAAGCAAAATAAGCCAAAGTCAGAAGATCAAGGGTTGTTATGTTTTTCTCTGATATGTAGAGGCTAGAGAGTAAAAGGAAAACAAAAATTGGGGTGGATCTCCTAAAAATCAGTGGGAGGTCAAAAGAGGAAAGGGACCAGGGAGTGGGAGAAGGGGAGTGAGGGAAAAGTGCTAAGAAGTGATGTTGGCCAAATTATATTTTTATAATTTGTGCATGTATGAATATGTAACAAAAAATCCCATCAATGTGTATAACTATGATACACCAATAAAAATATTGAAAATAAAATTCATGACACAAAAAGAAAAAAACTGTGCCACTAAAGAAATACACCAGCATGTGTGCTCAGTACAGGCCTTTTATATATAGCCTCCTTGGAATCTCACCCTTTCACAGATGTGTAGATAGAGCCCTTCCAGGCTCCTCCTCAGACCTTCCTTCAAAGTAGTGCTAGCTAGTAGTGTTGCTGTTTCTTTGATGGTAATTTACTTCAGCTGCAGGATTTTGTATGCTTGTGATATCATTATTGTAAGGATAACCCAGACAGCCAGAATGGAGCTTCACACTAAAGTGTGCAGCATTTTTTGTGCTGTTTCATCATGCTCCAACTGTGTCATATTAGCTCTTTCATTCTTAATCTCAATAATGCAAACCTTTTGCATTCTTCTCCTTATCTGTCTCTCCAAGAATGTCTTGGTGGCCTATACAGGCTTTTCTGACTTCACTACTTAATATTGCTGTTACAGAAAAAACCCATACATTTTATTCCTCTAGAATTATGTATTTCTCTTATGATAAGAACTTTTTTGATAATACCAGTAAAATACTTTCATAATACATATCAAAATTACATTAAACTCTTATCCCTTTCTCTTGTATCTTTTCTTTACAATGCAACTACTATAGACCTACATGTATCTTTTCTTTACAATGCAACTACTACAGACCTACATGTAAAAGATTCCAGGAGTTTAGCAGAACAAGAGAAATATTTTAAGCAGGGACGTAGTAAAAGCTTTGGATTGAAGTCTTAAATCATAACATTTTGTGGTTTATGTAATGCTTTATGTATATCTATAAAAACCGGTAAATATTCCTTCTTATAGTTTTATTTTTAATTAAAAAACTACTCACATATGTTTATGGGGTACCATGTGATGTTTCAGATAAATTAGCATATGCATCACCTCAGTATTTATCATTTCTTTGTGATGAGAGCATTTAAAATTCTGTCTTAGCTATTTTGAAAAACACATTATTACCAATTATAGCCCTCCTCCTATCTAACTTAACCTCATGCCTGTTTACCTAAGTCTCCCCTTTTCCTCATCTACCCTCCTGGCTGCCTCCTGCCTCCCTGCCACACACATGAGACTTGGTAAACACCATTGTACTCTCCACTTCTATGATTTTGACTCTTAGATTCCACATGTTAAGTGAGAGCATAGGTTTTTTTCTCCCACTACTTGGCTTATTTCACTTAACATAGTCTCCTCACTTAAGATACTGTCATCCATATTTTTATAAATGCAGAATTTCCTGTTTCCATAGGGTGAATAGTATTTCACTGTGGATGTATACCCCCATATCACCTTTTAAAGAATCCCTTCATGTGTGGAGGGACACTTAGGTTATTTCTGTATCTTGGCTATTGCAAGCAATGCCTCAGTTAACATGGTGGTATATACACTAAGAGCCACAAGTTTCTTGAGGAAACTGCCCATAAAATTATAAAATATGTGACTATAGAAAGTGTTCACAGCTATTATTTTCACCTGTGTTTTTAGAACATTCACAAAGGGCAAAAAGACTTTTTCTTCAAATATACAGCACTTTTTTAAATAACAGATAACCTCAGTTTTTCTTAATTTTTAAGAGCTAACTTTTTATTTATTTTTTTCATGTTATTGTACATTTCTTTGTCTTATTCAGAAAGGTGTTAGTTTTATGCATCTCTGACAAACATTTTTACCTTCTTCTGAAAGGCCTAGTTTGGACTAGGTATAGATGCCACAGTTCACATCAACTTCTGAGTTCTATATTCCCTTGTTGCTTTCTCCATTTTTTCTATAATTGCAGGACTGGGATTGAACCTCACGCTTCGTTGTCCTTCATTCACAAAGCTACATTCCCAACCCTTTTAACAAGTGTGATGAGATGTATCCATCATACAGTACCATGTAGAATGTATCCACCATCCAGTACTACTATTAGTGCCAGGTAGAATAGTTCCATTGCCCTAAAAATCCACTATGTACCATATTGTCTTCCTTCCTCTACTCCAACCCCAGATCCTTTCACTTTCATTTTAGTTTTACCTTTTTCAGTAGGTCACAGTTCATAAACTGATTTTAATTTCCTATGTCCTTGCAGGATTTTTAATCTTATTGAAATTGGGGTGTTTTGTTTGATTTTCTAGACTGGGTGTGTGTCCTCAAAATTTCATTATGAGGTCTTTTCTTGGATTAATCTAGGAATTTTTGTTTCATTTTTTTATTGTGTCTTCTGTGTCTGTATTGTTCTTTCTAAAAGGTGTGGAATTGATGAATTTGTATAGCTGTAGCCAAATGAATTTTCTTTCTTCAATGAGTTTGACTTTTAGACTCTATATAAGTGAGATCAAGCAGTATTTGTCTGTGTCTGGGTTATTTCACTTGGCATAATATCCTCCAGGTTTATCTACATTGTTGCAAAAGGCAAAATTTCTCCCCCTCACCCCAGTTCATGGCACCTCGCCTTCCTGCGAAGCAGAGCCGTGGTGCGGGGGATTCAGTAGCTTCTGGTGAAGTGGGGGTATGGGTGGGGGTGAGGGTAGGGTGTGGGACTCTGCTGGCCAGGTCCTCGCTGGCCACTCTGCCACCATCCAGTCTGCCTCCAGGCACCACATGACCCTGGGAATGTCCAGCATGTGTGAAGCCGAAATGCCCAGCCACTTAGCATTGGCCTACCCTTGCCTAGGCCCGAAGTCCCAGACAGGCCCCTCTCAGCACCTTGCCATGGAGCGTTCTCCCAGCCCAAGTCGCTGGCATCCAAGGCACCCTGCCAGTCCCGGACCTGATGCTCCTCCAGCAGCCGGTTGTGCTCGGCCCAGTCTCGTCCCCCTCTGGGGCCAGGGGGGGAGGCCCCGGCCTTCAGTTATCCTCTTGTCAGAGCTGTAGTCCCCCCAGCCATCGCGGGAGTCCCGGCCATGGCGCTCTGGACGTCCTCCATGGTCATGGCGGTCATCTGAATAGTGCTGAGCTTCTCGCTCTCCCCTGGCTCTGGCGGCATAGGAGATCCCCACACACACACACACCCAGGTTATGGGGTCTTCCGCCTGGAGGGTCGAGTCCCCTCTACACGGCTGCGGGGGTATACGAGCGCTCCCCCCCCATACCCAGGTGGGAGGGGTCTCCCGCCAGAAGGGGAAAGTACCCTCTACCATGGCTGTGGTGGTGCAACAGCTCGCCCTGACACCAAGGTGGGAGCGGTCTCCTGCCTGGAGGGGTGAATCCCCACTCCCTTGGCTTCAGGGGTATAGGAGCTCACCCCCCACACCAGGGAGGAGGGATCTCCCACCTGGAGGACCAAATCCTCTCTACCCTGGCTGTGGTGGTATAGGATCTCCCCCCACACACAGTCCCCTTTACCCTGGCTGTGGTGGTATATGAGATCCCGCTGACACACAGGTGGGAGGGATCTCCTGCCAGGAGGGGCAAGTATTTTCTACCCTGGCTGTGGTGGTATATGAGCTCCTGCTGACAGCCAGGTTGGAGGGGTCTCTGGCCTGGATGGGCTAGTCTCCTCTACCCTGGCTAAGGTGGTATACAAGTTCCCCACAACACCCAGGTGGGAGGGGTCTCCTGCCTTGAGGGGCGAATCCCCTCTTCCCTGGATGCTGTGGTATGAGTTCCTCCCCCACACCCTAGTGGGAAGGTCTCCAGCCTGAAGGGGAGAGTCCCTTCAACCCTGGCTGAGGGGATATAAGAGGCCCATCCTAACTGCAGAAAGGAGAGGACACTGGCCTGGAGAGGCAAGTCGCTGCTACCCAGCTGTAGCTGTATAAGAACCCTCCCTCGCCAGACACCCATGTCGGAGGGGTCTTCCGTCTGGAAGGGCGAGCCCCCTCTACCCAGGCTTAGGCGGTACAGGAGTTACCCCCATTCCCAGGTGGGAGGTGTCTCTCGCCTGGAGGTGTGGGTTGCCTCTACCCTGGCTTCTGGGGTATATTAGCTCCACCAGACACCCAGGTGGAAGGGGTCTTGCGCCTGGAGGGGCAAGTCCTCTCTACCCTGGCTGCAGTGATATAGGAGGTGCCCCCTACACCCAGGTGGGAGGGGTCTCCTGCCTGGAGTGGGAGTCCCCTCTCCCCTGCCTGTAGCACTATATGTA
Organism: Marmota flaviventris; assembly: GCF_047511675.1. NCBI lineage: Eukaryota > Metazoa > Chordata > Mammalia > Rodentia > Sciuridae > Marmota > Marmota flaviventris. Next base: position 86,452,584 of record NC_092507.1, read on the forward strand.
CTTCCCTGACAATCAGGTGGAAAATCGGTGGAAGGGATTTTCCACATGGAGGGTTGAGTCCCCTCTCCCCTGACTTTGGCAGTATAGGAGCTCCTCGTAACACCCAGGTTATGGGGCCTGTTGACTGGAGAGGCGAGTCCCCTCTACACTAGCTGCAGGGTTATACGAGCTCCCCCTGACACCCAGATAGGAGGGGTCTCCCGATTGGATGGGCAAGTTTCCTTAATCCTTGTTGCGGAGGTAGGGGAGCTCACCCAGACAGCCAGGTGGGAGGGGTCTCCTGACTGGAAGGGCAAGTCTGCTCTACCCTGGCTGCAGCAGTGTAGGAACTGTTGGGTGCAGAGCAGGCTGAACTGTGTTGTCTGCAGGGCAGGCTGAACAGATGTTGGCTGCAAGATAGCCCACACACTCAAACCCCCCTCTATCTGGTCCTTTATCACTTGTTTGCCTCAAGTCTGAACATTCAACCCTGCTTAAGGCTGAACACTTAACCCCCCCTTGGGCCAACAAGGCAGCTTGCAGACCCAGAAGCCCGATTAGATTTGGGCTATAAAAACTCCCTCCTGCCAGGCCCCCCTCTCTCTCCCTCTCTCTCTTGCTCTTTCTCTCTTGCTCTCTCTCTCTTGCTATCTCTCTTGCTTTCTCTGTTTCTCTCCTGTGTGCGCTTCCTCTCTCTCTCTCTCTCTCTCTCTCTCTCTCTCTCTCTCTCTCTCTCTCTCTCCTTCTTTCTTTTCTCTTTGTTGCACTGCTGCAATAAAGATCTTTTGGTTGCTCTGAGTGTTGTGGTCACTTTCCTTTCAGGAACTCCCATTTGCCCCAGTCTGGCTGGGCAAAAAATAACCTAGCCGCCAGGAGGCACTTGTAGGTTCAAACAGGAACTCCTTTATTGCCCGAACTCCACCAGCACCCACACGCACACCCCGGGAACTCTCTCACCCTCCACCGGTCTCTCAGAACCCTGGGAGAACTCCATGGGAACTCCAAAGTAATGGCACCTGAGACAGCAAGAGCCACCCTATTGCAAGACAGTAAAGGTCAAATATACAATTGAATACACAGCTTAACATAACCATCATCATCTCAATGGCTCGCTGGCCTCACCTCTCCTTTCTGGCAATATGCCATGCTGTCATCCTGACTCAGCTGTGGCCCTCAACACCCCCTGACACCCTGCGGGAGGAGTCTCCCGCCTGGAGGGGCAAGTCCCCTCTATCCTGGCTTTGTGGTGTAGGAGCTCTCCAGGACACCCAGGTGGAAGGGGTCTCCCTCCTAGAGGGTCCAGTCCCCTCTACCCTGGCTGCAGCAGAATAAGAGCTCCCCCAGAAACCCAGGTGGGAGAGGTCTCCCGCCTGGAGGGGCGAGACCCTCTTCCCTGGCTGTGACAGTATAGGATCTCCTTCTCACATCCAGGTTGGAGGGTTCTGCCAATTGGAGGGACAAGTCCCCTCTACACTTGCTGGAGAGGGATAGGAGCTCACCCAGAAACCCACGTGGGAGGGGTCTACCAACTGAAAGGGCAAGTCCGCTCTACCCTGGTTACAACAGTATAGGAATTCCCCCTGACACCCAGGTGGGAGGGGTGTCCCGCCTAGAGGGGTGACTCCCCACAATCCTGGCTGAGGTGGTGTACCAGCTCTCCTAGACACCCAGGTGGGAGGGGTCTCTGCTTGAAGGGGTGAGTCCCCTCTATTCTGGCTGCTATGGTATAGGAGCTCCATCCCCCATGCCCAGATGGGAGGGGTCTCCCTCCTTAAGGGGTGAGTCCCTCTACCCTGGCTGCAGTGGTTTACTAGCTTTCCCTGATACCCAGATTGGATGGGTCTCTCTCTTGGAGGTATGCGTCCCCTCTACCCTGGCTGTGGCTGTAAAGGACCTCCCCCTGACAGCCAGCTGGTAGGGTCTCTGGATTGAAGAGGTGAATCCTCTCTATACTGGATGCAGTGGTATAAGAGTTTGCCTTCACCCAGGTGGGAGAGGTCGTCCACCTTGAGTGTAGTGTCCCCTCTACCCTGTCTGTGGCAGTATATGAACTCCCCTGACAACAATATGGAAGGGATCTTCCGCCTGGAGGGTCGAGTCCCCTCTCCCCTGGGTCTAGCGGTATAGGAGCTCCCCCCCCCCCCACAACCAGGTTATGGGGTCTCCCACCTGGAGGGGCGAGTCCCCTATACCTTGGCTAATGCGGTATAGAAGTTACTACCATTCCCAGGTGGGAGGTGTTTCTGGACTGGAGGTGCCAGTTACCTCTACCTGGCTGCTGAGGTATATGAGCGCCCGCCCCCCATATCCAGATGGAAGGAGTCTCTGCCTGAAGGGGTGAGTCCCCTCTACACTGGCTGAAGTGGTTTACTAGCTTTCACTGACACCCCGGAGAGAGGTATCTCTGGCCTGAAGGGGCGAGTTCCCTCTACCATTGCTGGGGTAAATAATCTCCCCCTGACACCCAGGTGGGAGGGACTCCAGTCTGGAGAGGCCAGGCCACTTTACCCTGGCTGCAGTGGTATAGGAGTTCCCCCTAAACCCAGATGGAAGGGGTCTCCTGCCTCCTGTTGGGAGACCCCCTACACTGCTTGTGGGAGTATATGAACCCCCCTGAACAACCAGGTGGAACGGATATTCCGCCTGGAGGGTCGAGTCCCCTCTCCCATGGGTATGAGCTCCCCCATCACCCAGGTTATGGGGTCACAAGACTGGAGGGGCGAGTGCCCTCTACCCGGGCTAAGGCGGTATAGGAGTTACCTCCATCCCCAAGTGGTAGGTGTCTCTTGCATGGAGGTGGGAGTTGCTGCTACTCTGGCTGCTGGGGTATATGAGCTCACCAGACACCCAGGTGGGAGGGGTGTTCTGCCTGGAGGGGCTAGTCCCCTCAACCCTGGCTAAGGAAGTATAGGAGTTACCCCCATTCCCAGGTGGGAGGTGTCTCTTGCCTGTAGGTGCTAGTCGCCTCTACCCTGGCTGCTAGGGTATATGAGCTCCACCTGACACCCAGGTGGGAGGGGTCTTCCACCTGGAGCAGGGAGTCCCCTCTGCCGCCCGGCTGGCTGGGCAAACTAACCAGGGGGTGACGAATAACTTGTGTACATTGATACAGCAGGAGTAGGAGCAGGACAGGAGCAGTATTTATACATTCCACACAGCTTATCTAATTAGCATAAACTAGATACAGCAGTCAACCAATCAGGAATCTCCACACTTAATGGCTCGCTTTTGTTACTTCTCAAACCACTCCCTCTGGCATTTTGCCAGGCACCATCCAGACTTGTTTACGAACTTTAACATTCCCCTGGCAAAATGCCAGGCATTATTTTGACTTGTTTACAGACTCTAACACCCCTCTACCCTGGCTGCAGAGGTATAGGAGCTCACCCAGACACCCAGGTGGGAGGGGTCTCCCAACTGGAAGGGAGAGTCCGCTCTACCCTGGCTGCAGCAGTATAAGAACTCCTCCTGACACCCAGGTGGAAGGGGTCTCCCTCCTGGAACTGGAGTCCCCTCTACCCATAACACCCAGATAGAAGGGGTCTCCCATCTGGAGGGGAGAGTTCCCTCTACCCAGCCTGTAGTGGTATAGGAACTCCCCAGCCACCCAGGTGGGAGGGGTCCCCCAACTGAAGGAGAAAGTACCCTCTACCATGGCTACAGTGGTATAAGATCTCCCCCTGACACCCATGTGGGAGGGGTCTCCTGCCTGGAAAAGCAATTCCCCACTACTCTGTATTTACTGAATTTTTAAAAAATGCTACAACTGTGGCTCAGTGATTTAGTGTCCTTGGGTTCTACTCCTGGTACAAAAAGGGGAAAAAAGAGGAGAAAAAAAAAGTGACTTGGGTACCTTGTTCTTTTGCTGAATAAAATTTTGGGGTGGGGAGTATTAAAGGCTATCATTCTGCTTATCAGAGGAATAGGTTGTTATTTTTTTACTTGATTTAAAAAAATACATCACAGCAGAATGCATTATAATGCTTATTACATGTATACAGTACATTTTTTTTTATATCTCTGGTTGTATATAAAGTATGTTGACACCAATTCTTGTCTTCATACATGTATTTGTATAATGATGTCCATCACATTCCACCATCCTTGCTAATCCCCTGCGCCCTTATTTTCCCTCCCACACCTCTGCCCTATCTAGAATTCATCTATTCTTCCCAAGGTCCCCCTCCCTACCCCATTATGAGTCAGCCTCCTTAAAGCTGAGAAAATATTTGGCATTTGTTTTGGGGGGGAATTTCTAACTTCACTTAGCATTATCTTCTCCAATGCCATCCATCCACCTGTAAATGCCATGATATGTTTTCTCTTTTAATGCTGAGTAAAATTCCATTGTGTATATATGCCACATTTTTTTTTATCCATTCATCCACTGAAGGACATCAAATTTGGCTCCACAGTTTACCTATTGTGAATTGTGCTGCTATAAACATTGATGTGGCTGTGTCCCTGTAGGATGCTGTTTTTAAGTCCTTTGGGCATAGTCTGAGGAGATTAATAGCTTTGTTAAATGGTAATTCCATTCCCAAATTTCCAAGGAATCTCCATAATGCTTTCTGTATTGGCTGCACCAATGACTTCATTCTGAGTTTCCACTGGGTTTTGGACAGAGACTTGTCTTTATCAGGCTGTGCCTGATTCATACTAGAGGGCTCTGGAGGCTGTCCATGGTGGACCTGCAGGTTCATTTTCAACTGGAATTACTCAGGCTTAGGCCATTTTTAGGTTAAGGCCATCCTTACAGCTAGCCTGGACCATAGCTTGGAGACCCCACCGAAATCCTGATTAGGACCTGCTGCTAGGTGACAAAACATATTGGGGGCACAGGTCACACCTTAGGCACTAACCCCAAACCACATCAGGAGGCAGAATAATACATTTGACTTTTTCATTCCTATCAACTGATGGTGGACCCTGCCTTACTTGGAGACTCCCATGTTGAGTGGGGAATTCCTTGACACAGGAAGGGCTTTCATTCAGAGGCCAACTACACTACACCTCAGCTACAAGCAAAAACTAACACATATTACCTATCTATATATGTGTGTATGCACCATCACTAACTTATTCTATTACCCCTGAAGAGTCCTGCTGGCCTCCCTCACCAGAGTTCTTGAGAGTTCAGAGAAGGGGAACATGATGGAGATGTAGAGACTGCTCTGTAGCTCTGGGGTTGGGTGTTACCTGTCTTGCTGGGACAGCCCACCCATTGCTTTATTTGATGAATCATATTCTATGGAAAAGCCTTTGTGTATCCCCCATAGAAAAATAAAAACACACACTCACTCTCTCCTTCCAGTGTGGAAGCAGCACTCTTAAGATTTCAGAAGTGGCCTGCCCTTGCATTTCGAAATTTTTTCTGTACTCTATGGTTTCTTGGTGTATCTCACAGCCAGCTTTCTGCAGGAAGGAAACACAGCATATCTTCCAGTCCAGTGCAGGCCACAGGTGAGAGTACAGGCTCTTGAAGGTGTTGGATCTAATGGGAAGTCAGCCCTTTTATATTTTATTTTGAGAAAAGTTCTCACTAAGTTGTTCAGGAACTTGCTAAGTTGCTGAGGATAGCTTTCAATTTGCAATCCTCCTGCCTCAGTTTCCTGAGGGATTACATGCATACAGAAGTGTGCCTGGCTTACATAACAGGGATATTTAAACTTTCACATAACTAATAGGAAAGTTAAAAACAAAATGGTGAGTGTTAAGCATGGCCACAGTAAGAGGTTAAGGAATGCAGGAAACCAGGAGAAGGAAACCAAGGCAACCAAAGCAAATGTTACAAGGAAAAAGATGGAATACAGAGTACTGGTATCAGAGCAGAGGGGGTTCTGTTCAGCTTAAAATGCTCTTTGGTAACTATAAAAATTTTCTAAATCCCAGAGGAAGCCCAAAGAAAAAAACAAAATGACAGCATGTTCACAAATGACAAAGAAGGAAATCCAAACTTATCCCAGAAGAAAACACCAACCCACAGAAACAGACTAGAGTGTAATGGAGGAAAACAGAGAAAAAGATCTAAAGAGAAATCAGAAAAAGTAACTAAAAATGAATAAGACCAGTCAGAAATAATTCTGTATCTTTCAATCAAAAACCTTGAATTTAAAGGGATTAAACTCCCCAATTATAAGATGTAAAGTGACTGATTGGATTTTCTTTTTTATAATGGACTCAGTTACCTGCTGTCTACAAGAAAGTCATTTCACCTCAGGACACACACAGAGTGACAGTGAAGGGATGGAAAAGATATTCCACATGAAGAAAACCAACCTAGAGCAGGAATGGCTAGACTCCTGACAGATAAAATAGACTACAGATTAAAACACAATAAAAAAAAAAAAAAAAAAAAAAAAACCAAGGTGATGCCACCATGATAAAGTCGTCAATTCAGCAACATGAGACAGGAATTGTACACATACATGTACCCAACACCCGAAAACCCACATGTGCAAAACAGATATTACTGGAATGTAAAAGAAGAAGTCAACTACTACACAGTAAGAACAGTGGGGGCTTCAACTCCCCTTTTCAGCACTGGACAGATCATCTCTGCACACAGTAGACATTTACCGACCATCCCACTCAACTACTGCAGAGCAAACATCCTTCTCAACAGCACACGACACATTCTCCATTTATTCTCAAAATAAATCTCCATAAATTTAATAAGAATGGAATCCGTAACAGGGGGAACACCTGGACAGTTACAAAGCATGGGAGTTCTTCAGCGTGTTCCCCAACAACCAATGGGTCATTGAAGAAATCAAAACATTGTCATGTATGTAAGAAATAAGAAAAATAAATAAAAATTTAAAAAGAAAGTGTAAAATGCCTGCAGACCAATGAACAGGACCACACAAGATATTCAAACCTGGGGATACATCAAAAGAAATTCTAACTGGGAAGTCCTCAGCAAGAAATACCTTTATTAGGAAAATAGATCTTAAATAAATTGCCCGATATTGCATGTCAAGGGACTGGAAAAAATAAGGATAAGTCATGCCCAAGTTTGTAAATTTGGGAGAAGGAATAAAATCATAAAACTTCTCGAGTAGCTGAGATCCCAGGCATGTGCCACTGCAACCGGCTTTTCATAATTGTTTGTTATTGTTTTGGGGACCAGGCAGTGAACTCAAGGGTGCCACATGAGTGAACCCCATCCCCAGGTAGGATTTTGAAACAGGGTCTCAAAAACATGTTTACAACCTCACTAAATTGCTGAGGGTGGCTTTGAACTAACCATCCTCCTGCCTCACCACCTGAACTGCTGGAACTACAGCTGAGCAACACCAAGCCGGCTTTTGCAGTTGTTTTTGGCAGAGAATCTTTCAGAACATCAATTTGACCCACCTGTCCAGACCAATTAAAGAATGCATTCCATTGTTTTCATGTGGGTTTTGGATCCTTCTTTTTGAACATTTCTAACAGATAGACAGCTCTATTCCAATTAAACCTTACCAATGTAATCACATCATTTTTGGATTTATTTATTTGTTTACTTATTTCTGTGATGCCTTGGATGGAATCCAGGCCCTTCCACATGCTAGCAAGTGCTCCACAACTGAGAAATGTCTCCAGCTCCCTGAGTTAGCTTTGATGAAGTTCACTCATTTCTCTAGAATAGCAAGGTTTCTGGGTTTCTAAATTGTGGAGGTAAAATTGGCCAGTGTTCCAGAAGGGACTGTAGAGTCTTTGGATACAGGTGTACAAAGGACTCTGCATCATTCAGTAGCCAAGGAGTAAAACCCAGTCCCCACTTCCTGACCCGGCCACCCTTACAAACCCGGTCCTGTTTGTTATGACATCCTACTGTTGTGTGCTCTCTCAAAGCACAAATCAACCTAGAGTCAAAAGATGAGGAACTCAAAGAGAGGTGAGTGCTTTATCCCCAGGCTTCTGAGAAAACAAAGTGCCCTCACAACCCTTCCAGTGATCAATGGGTCTGGAGGCATCAGAATATCTTCAAGACCCATTTTAGTCATGATAACTCTTAAAAGAACACATGATGACAGATCTCATTATGCAGATTTTCCTTGACTATATTTGATCCTAGAATCCAACAAATTGAATGCCATTCAGAACCTTCCACCTGCCCCACACATGCAAGCTTGACTTAGAGCCCAAGAAAAGAAAGTGCCATAAAGAGGGATCAAGGCACAAAGATCACACTGTGGGTGACAGAGAGGCCAGCTGTGCTCAGCCCAGACTCTGCTACCAGTTCCAAGAGTGAGCTACACTCTTTTTACACATCAAAGTGGGTTCCAGTTCACTATGTGAGGGGGATTATTCAAGCCATAATTAAAACACGTCCACAGGCAGTTTTAGAACACTTCAAATGAAGACTGAGTGGACCTCGTTCTCATCCTTGGATGGGAAACTAAGGCTAAGGTCTCTCCACAACCCCATCAGTGCAGTCCTCAGTGGAAGGAAGTGTTAGGGCAATATCTGTCAGTTATGTGCAACTCCCGCCCCACCAGAGCTTGTAATTGATTCAGTTTCATTTTGAAATATTTTCAAGTGTTATCTACATATATGATTCTACTATTTTGCTGAAAGGTAATTTGGATACATTCAAGGGGCACCACTAGTTTAAATGAGGACAGACTACCTAGGTGGATGACAGGCAAGGTTTGGTGAGGCCCAGAGGCTCTGATCAATGTACAGCATGGACACCTCCTGCAGGCACTAGGAGTGAGACAATTGGGCCTGTCTTGTGCACAGATGCCCTTGCCCAGCACATCCAGGGACTGGGACCTGAATTTTCTGGGTCTACATAGAGACCCATCAGGAGGGGCCAGCGTTGAATGTCTGGGTGGCACTGAGGTCCATTGAGAAGAGGTTTTCTTGCAATGGCTCATGTTCAATGGCTACATAGAATGTTCCATTCCACCTGTGTGAACCTGCAAGTGTTAAGCCACAGAGTAGCCACATATCATGACCAGATTTCAGTTTGATACCTTGACTTCTTGGGCCTGAACCTCATTGTTCACCAACTACTCAATGCCTTCTTTCTCCACAGAACCTGGAGAATCCCAAAGTTTCATTAGGAAGCCAGGTAAATCCAGTGCACAAGACGTCAGAAGACTAACCTTGAGATTCTGTTCATTTCTGACTATTTATGGACCAGCCATGAAACACAATAGATTCTTTCTGTGCCCATCAAGCCTAAATCCCATTCTAGAAATCCAGGTCTCTATGTATGTCTCTATAAAGACACATGTCCTGAAGGTCCTATCCTCAGGGGGCTTCCTTCCAATGGAGCCCCCTGCTGTACTTTCCTTTCCCCATGGACACTCCAGGCAAAGTCTGAAATGGTGGGCTCTGTGTTCCCTATAAGGTGACCTTATATCCTGGTTATACCTCCAATTGCCTAGAAATATGTTTTTGAAACACCCCAAACTAGGCAGGTGTTGGACAGGAGCAGTGAATGAGGCCCTGGTTATACATGAACTTGTAGCCACAATGATGACAGGGGACAGTACAGAACACAAGGATGTTTGGCTGCCTAAAGTCCCTCACTATTGCTGTCAGCTCAGCACAGAGTTGGGAACATCTCCCTGGGTGGATGGTACCCCAGGCATCATAGCTCTCCACAGGGGCAGGGTACAGCTCTATGCTCAACTGGCTCAGCCTGGCAGTGTGAAGCAGCAGGTCCCTCAGTGTTGACATAGAGAGGCAGTTCCCATGGAAGCTCAAGATCACAAGCTGGGTGCAGCGGCTCAGGGCAGGCAGAAGAGTCTGGAGCTGGGAGTCAGTGATCCCGCAATCTTCCAAGTCCAGACTGTTCAGGGTGGTTGCAGTGCTGTCCAGCAGGATTTGGAGGGGCTCCAGACTGAAATCGGTCAGTTTGATGCCCCTCAGTTCCAGGTGTCTGAGCTGTCTGGTGTTTGGATATCGGGAAAGATAATTCCAGTCAGAATCTGACAGTGGGCAATTGGTTATTGAGAGGGTCTTCAGGGGGGTCTTCAGGTGCCTAAGAAAAAAACGGAAAGTTAGTACTGAGGAGCAATGTCAAGGAGGGAGAAGACAAATTGGCCCAAACCCAAAGTCACCCTAGTGATCTGACAATGGCCCACACCTAGAATGCTGCCTTTTGCAGAATCTGCTCATTCACATCACCCCATGTCAGGGTGAGCCTTTCACCACATCGCCTGTGAACAGATGAGTCCATATTTCTGTGTCCCCTCCTCACTGCCAAGCAGAAAGTCACAGGTCTGGCCACAGGAGGTCATGGGGAGTCATGTATGAAGGACACATTTGGGCAGGATGTAACAAAATCCCCTGGGGTTAACCCTCTGAGAGGCTCACACCCTATATCCTCAGCAAGATTTCCACCCCTGCTCCTGACCCTTACACCCAGGATCACTACCTGGAGTTCAGAACAGCCTTCCCCAGGTGGGTATAGAGGCAGGTCCTCTGCTCCCATCTGGGGATCACAGAGCTTTTCTGTTGATGGGTGTAAGTGTGGGGGCTTCCCTCCTTCCAAGCCCTCTTCTCTACCCACTTTCCACCACCTTATTTGGACAGGCCTCCCATGGAGGAAACATCAATCCCATCCCTAGCTCCTGTCCCTCCCAACTGGATTCCCAGCATGGTGGCACTTTCCCAACTCTGGACCCTCGTTTAGGAGTCTGATCCAATGCACATTATGAGATCTAGCTTCAGGATCGAATAGGAACAAAAGGATAGGTTATTTACCTTCCAGTGTCTTATTAACCATGAGAGTTTCAGTGGCTGGTAGGTGCAAATTCCCTGTAACTTTTCTGCAGAGGGTGCTCACACCCATCTTACTCACCTTAGCACCTGTTCCAGGTGGCCATTGAGGAGGAAGACAGCATTGGCACAGAACTTCCGCAGGCAGTCCATCCTGAGGAACTGCGAGGTGAGCTGGGTGAGCAGCTGCTCCTGCTCCTCTTGGGAGGTGTAGGCAGGCACATAGACCTGGGAGACAAGCAGCTTCCTCAGGTTCCTCATCTGGCCCAAGAAAGGAGCACAAGCAGCCAAGGTGGAGGGCACCCAGGCGCAGTGCACTTCCACCTTCTGGACAGAGTCCAGCTGCAGCAGTCGCAGGACCTTCCTGGTGTGACGGGTGGGTTTCCCAAAGATCTTCAGCCTATTGCAACACAGGTGCAGCCTGTCCCTTCTCTGTCTGACCCACAGGAACAAGTGCTTCAGGAATTCATCCAGGGGTCTTTTTCTGAGGCTCAAGTCTATGAAAACCTTGAAGGGTGGCTTAGCTGCCATTGCTGGACCAAGTTTCAAGGTTTGATTCTTCTTAATTTTCTCTGGTGAGCAGGCATCAAACACAGCTCCAGACCACATCCTCCAGAAGTTCTGGGGAACATCCCGCAAATCCAGCACCTGCAGTTTCCACCTCCTGCGGGGACGACAGCAGAGTCTCAGCCCTGAGGCCCCTTCCTTCACCTCTCAGCTGCTGCCCCCTGCTCCACCTCTTCCTTCTGTCTCACTTTTCTCCATCCACGTCCCTCCAATCCAGCCTGGTGACCCCACTTGTACAGACTGAGGCAGGGGCAGTTACTGCCTCCTTTATTTGTCACCACAGCTGCCACAACCACCTCCACATCTGGAAGCCTTTCCCAGATGGGGCTCAGCATGGCCAAGGCCTCTCCACCCCTCCTTGCTGGCAGCACAGGAAGCCTGTGGTGCACAATTCAGCACCCACTCTCCCTGCCTATTCCCATCCCTTCTCTGTCCCCAAGGGTGCTCCCTTCCAGGCCACCTAGGTCCCCCTCACCTGGGGTGATCCTGCTGGGCAAGCAGCATGTCCAGCCCATCCAGGGCCACTTGGATCATCTCAAGCTGTGGCTTCCTCATCAGGGCCCCCAGGGGCAGGCGGGTGAAGGGCCAGGCCTGCACTATTTTCTTCAGGACCTCAGTGTGTCCCCTGCTGAAGGCCTCCACAAAGAGTGGTGGGAAGAGCTCTATGGGCAGGTCCTCCAGATCCAGGAGAGCCCTGGACTTGTTGCTCAGCAGGCTGCGCCCTGCCAGCTCCAGCAGCGTGGGTGGGGACTGGATACTCATCCTGGGGAGTCTGAAAGAAGAAAGATCCTGGAAAATGGTCCAGAGAAAAGGCCACTATCCCATCCATTTCCAGCCTCCTGGAAGGGGGTACTGGGAAGTCTATAATCACACCTCACTCTTATGGGTGAAAGCTTTGGATTATTATGTTGTCCTTTTAAAAGGGGAATTGGAGTGTCATGTAACCTAAACAGTAGGCTCTAGATTCAACAACTATATGGCTGGAAATGGACTTGCCCTTAAATGGGTGACATTCGTTTTAATTTTTTTTAAAAAATGAGCATTTATGAATATTGTGGCCATGTTATAAAACACTTGGAAATTACAAAAGAATCTCATGGATATCTGTTACACATGTGAGATGCTGGCATCTTATTGGGATGTTGAAGAGAACAAACACATCAGAGCAGAGTCTATGAACTGTTCCATGAGATCATTTGAAGCTTTTGGTTTAATTTGTTTAACAAATTATAAATTACAAAACCACATAAGCCATACATTATAGCCTTTATGGGCTGATATTGGCGACTGAATTTAGGACACTCAACCACTGAGCCACTTCCCTAACCCTATTTTGTATTTTAGATGGAGACAGGGTCATACAGATTTGTGTAGCATTTTGTGTTCTGAGGCTGCCTTTGAACTCTAGTCCTCCAGCCTCCTCAACCTCTTGTGTTGGCAGGATTATTGGTGTGTGCGACCACACCCAGCAAAAGAGTATAATTCATAGGCACACAATATAAATATTTCCATCATCAGAAAATAGAATTGCAATCAATTAGAATGAAATAGGAATCCAATCTCCTTGGTGAAAAAAGTGGCTGGGGCTTGAACTGGGCTTGATCCTCAGCAGCACATAAAAATTAATAAATGGTGACCTGGGGATATACCTCTGTTATTAGAGTGCTTGCCTCGAATATACAAGGCCCTGGATTCAATCAACATACCACCAAATAAATAAATAAATTATATTGTCCATATAAACCTTAAAAAAACAAAAATTAAACAAATGAATAAAAGTTGGGCGTGTGAGCCTACACTTATTATTCCAGGGGCTCTGGAGACTGACACAGGAGTATCAAGGGATCAAAGCCAGCCTCAGCAAGAGCACGTTCTAAGCAACTCACTGAGACTCTGTCTCTAAATAAAATACAAAACAGGGCTGGGGATGTGGCTCAGTGGTAGAGTGCTCCTGAGTTCAATACAGGGTACCAAAAAAAAAAAAAAAGGAAATTTGAAAGTGACATAAACCAAAATGAAAATCTTAATATTTAGCATAAAGGCAAAACAACACTGAGAGGCAAAATCGAAGTCCTAAGTTGGTTCATGAGAAAAGACAGGAACAAAATTGTTCCTGAATCCACACAGGTGAGGAGGGAAGGCACTGTTCCTTAGGCCAGTGAGGGACTTACGGGATCTGGCCAGGTGTGCAGGTGCTCTGAGCTTCAGTAGGTCAGGATGTGTCTCCTTAGGCTGCAAGAACTTGTGCTTCTCTTCTGGCTCTGCAGAAGCTTTTAGGACTTCTCTGGCCCCGCCCCCACCTCCATCTAATTGATAAGCATCCAATCAGAAAGCAGTATGTGATCACCTTCTAAAATCTCCACCCACTTAATCATGATGGGATTTTCTTCCTTGCACTAGTTCATTGAATCTGATGGTCATGCAAGAGCACAGAATCAGGGAGATTTGAGAGTCAGTGATGCTTTTGTCCATACACTCCCTATCATGGACTCAATTTTGTCCATATGTGACCCTCTTGTTTCTACTGTGAGACATAAAAGTACTTAATCCCTAACGTAAGAAAAACATTACTGGAAAATACCTTTCTACAGGGATCTTTGCCATATCAAAATTATTTGAAAAAAAATAATTTTCAAAAATAGTTTGAAAATTCCAGAGAGTAAACAGCTTTTTGAAGACAATAGTGTCATCCACAAAGATTACAGAATGGAAACCATGTTTCCAACAGTCACACAAGTGTCAAGTTAACTTGCAGCAAATCTGAGCACACAAAGGGAGGTAGAGCACAAAGGAAGGTAGAATCAGTCTTCTAGACTTAGGGCAAGATTTCTTTTATTTGTACTAGGGATGAAACACATTGGATCTCTACCACTGAGCCACATGCCCAGCCCTTTTTATTTTTTGATTTTATTTGGAGACAGAGTCTCAAAAAATTTCTTAGGTCCTCCCTAAGTTGCTGAGGCTGGCCTCAAACTTGCCATCCCCATTCCTCAAGTGTCCTGAGTTGCTGTGATTACAGGCACAGGCCACCATGCCCCATCAGACTTGGCAAAGTCTGAAAGCCATTGAGGGTGTAAGGTTTGCAACTTCGGATATTGGAGTGAAAGACACAGGGTTGGACAGCAGGTGTCCTTGACTTCAGGGAGGCCACCAATTAGAGAGCCTTCCTTCAGAATCAGGGACTTCCCCAGGGCACTTCTCCCAGAAAACCTTGTCCCCAGGCACTTTCCAAGGCCTTTAGCCTGGGAGAAGAATACAAGCAAAGGAAAATTTCAAGAGTCTGAGTAAAATGAAATTCTAAAATTGAGGAAGGAGAGACAGAAAGAGATGGAATGCTTGGATGAGCCATGTGAGGTGAGCACTTCCAGGGAACATGTAGAAGGAATGGTTTGATGGGTGGCGGTTAGAAAATTGCATTTCTGTTTTTTCGGTCTGTCTTTGTTTTAGTCAGCTTTATGGTGCTGTGACTAAAAGACCCAACGACAACAACTACAGAGGAGGAAAAATTTATTTGGGTGGCTTGGTTTCAGTGGCCTCAATCCAGAGACAGCACCTCCAAGTTGAGACTGAATATCATGGCAGAAGCTTGTGGCAGAGGGAAGAGGCTCACATTACGAGAAAGCATATATATAGAGAGAGATGGCCACTTGCAGATACAAACTCTACACCCATATTCATACCCCAAAGATCAGCTTCCTCCAGACACAGCCCACCTGCCCCCATTATCTCCCAGTTAATCCCACCAGAGATTAATTCACTGGCTAGGTTATGGCTATAAACCAATCATTTATCTTCCAAAACATTGTCACATGTGAGCTGTTAAGAGACACAGCATCTAAACCGTGATGGTCTTTTGGGGGTATCTTGTTGGAAAATGTCCCGGCTCACATCACATAATCATATGTAAGTTGGATAATTCCAATTGGCTAAGGTTATATTTTGTTTCTGTTTCACATAATAACTTACCACAAATGAAACACATTTAATTTCATGTGTGTGTGCAGATATATAGGATTAAGGCTACATCCAACACCATCTCTGGTTTTTATGCTCTACAATATTTGAAATCTACACTCTGATTTAATTTTAAGTTTGTCTGGAATTTGTCTGTGTGTCATCAGCTGAAAGGTTGACTTCATGCCACAGCCCTGCCTTCTCTTATTACCCCTGACTTGGTGCACAAGGCAGGTCAAAATTACAGTCAACCTATATCACAACAGACAGTGTCTCTCCAAAGAAAAGTGTAGTCAGTCATAATAGGGCAGGAATGCAGAACACTTAAAGAAAGATGAGTCAGTGCCCCATCTAGGAGGCAAAGGGAGACAGGGTGTCAAAGGCAGCTTTGAATCAATTATCACTGGCTCCACAGATTCAGTACCAAGGGTGGCCTCAGTTCAAGGACAATAGGTGGCAACTGGCCAGGTGTCCTCTTAGAAAATATGGGGGGTGAGGGTTAGGGTTTATTTTATGAACAGCTGAGGATGGGGCTGATTGGTTTGTGATAGTTCCTGCCATCAGGCAGGGCTGCCCAGGGACCTTCCCTTTGCAGCACCCTGCTTCCCCTTCATCAGGATTTGACACAGTTACTTCCTGTTGATTTGAGCACCATTTATGTTTCCCCCTTGGGATGAAGATTTTTTTCTCTGGATGCATCACATAATGGTTAGGGTTTGATTCTATCTCAGTGCCAGGATGGACTTTTCCTGGTTGGTCCAGTCCGCCATTGGAGGGAATTTATAAATGACTAGGAATCAATGTTGAAACTCATTAAGCCACATTTGAACAACAACATGGGTTTGGAGAGAGTGGCTCTCAGTGTCCCTCCACCAGGCAATCACTGTTAAATTCAATTTTCCCTATTCATTAGGTCTTGGGTATCTCATCTCCAAGCTTTGTCCTTTACTATTCTATGAAGGGTTAGACTTTTGCAGAAATTTTATGAGTACAGGTGATCATTTAAAAAAATATATTTACATCCTGAATTCATGAATTTTTATTTTTTGGCACTGGGGATTAAACCCAGGAGAGTTTTATCACTGAGCTACATCCTCACCTTTTTTTTTCATTTTTATTAATTAATTATTTAGTTAATTAAATTATGCATATATTCAGTTTGGGTACCAAGGTTTGAACCTAGGGGAACTACACCACTGAGCTACATTCCCAGGACATTTTTTAAAGTTTTTTTTTTTTTTTTTTTTTTTTAATTTTGAGACAGTTTCTCACTAAATTACTGAGACAGGCCTTGAATTTGCGATCCTTCTGCCTTAGCCTGCTAAATAGATGGTGTTATGGGGAGTCCCTCCAGAAAGCACTCTAAGTCTGAATTTCAAATCAAAAGAGAGCTTTACTTACCTGACTAGGGACTGTCACCCACCACAGAGTCTCAAGCTCTGTGAGAGGACAGCAGCTTTCTGATCCATCCAAAGACAATATAGGCACAAAATCCACAACTCAGTGACTTGCTTATCCTCATGTAAGCTAGCCAATCATAGAAATTCAAACATTAATATGTGGGGCCTGTGGGCTCTAGGCAGGATCAGAATTTTCCCATCAGCAAGCCAGCACATTAGCTATTATGTTCATTTGAGCATGGTCCTGGGTTCAAGCAGGTGCTAGACAGTCACATCCTGAATTTGGGTGGGAGTCATCAGGATGAGAATCTACTTCAAAGTCATGTAGACCCACAATAGCATTCAAACCCAGGATATAGCTCTTCATGACCACCAGTGCATCCTGAGTAGGGTACAATTTGTGGGGTACAAAGTACAGAAATGCGATTTTTTTTATTTATTTATTTTTTGAATTTTATTTATTTATTTTAAATTTCTTTTTTTTTTAATTTTTATTGTTGGTTGTTCAAAACATTACATAGTTCTTGACATATCATATTTCACACTTTGATTCAAGTGGGTTGTGAACTCCCATTTTTACCCCATATAGAGATTGAAGCATCACATCGGTTACACATCCACTGTTTTATATATTGCCATACTAGTGTCTGTTGTATTCTGCTGCCTTTCCTATCTTCTACTATCCCCCCTCCCCTCCCCTCCCCTCCCATCTTCTCTCTCTACCTCATCTACTGTAATTCATATCTCCCCCTTGTTTTTTCCCCCTTTCCCCTCACTTCCTCTTGTATGTAATTTTGTATAACCATGAGGGTCTCCTTCCATTTCCATGCAATTTCCCTTCTCTCTCCCTTTCCCTCCCACCTCTCATCCCTGTTTAATGTTAATCTTCTTCTCATGCTCTTCCTCCCAACTCTGTTCTTAGTTACTCTTCTTATATCAAAGAAAACATTTGGCATTTGTTTTTTAGGGATTGGCTATCTTCACTTAGCATAATCTGCTCTAATGCCATCCATTTCCCTGCAAATTCTATGATTTTGTCATTTTTTAATGCAGAGTAATACTCCATTGTGTATAAACGCCACATTTTTTTTATCCATTCATCTATTGAAGGTTAGTTTCACAGTCTTGCTATTGTGAATTTTTAAATAAGAATACAGCTGCCATTTTAGTTTCTCAGAAACAGCTTTTATAACAGTTTTTCATAGGAGGCAGCAAAATGGAGTCTCAGGCCTGCCTATAAGAGTTCTTGCTTTATAATTGTCTTATCTCACTTTTCAAAATTTTATATCCATCATCTGTATTTTTTTACTATTACATAACCTATAGGTGACACACTTATTGATTGTATTTATCACTTCACACCACAGCAGATGGGATTACAATTGTTGACCACCACACCCTGTTTTGCATTACAATTTTGAAAAGGTAGAGCATTTGCCTAGCATGCATGAGGCACTGAGTTTGATCCCTAGCAACAATAAATAAAGAAATGAATAAATAAATACATGTATATATATATATATATATATATATATATATATATATATATATATATATATAAAAATATATAAATATATATGTATGTATATATATATATATATATATATATATATGTATATATATATATATATATATATATATATATATATAGATATAGATATAGATATAGATAGATATAGATAGATATAGATAGATAGATAGATAGATAGATGAGAGACCTGTGTTAAAGTAAACTTGTTAGTGGTTTTTTTCTTCTTAATCAACTAATCTGATTTTAGTTATCTTCAGGGAAAACATCCAAATAAAAACTCTTTGTTTAAAAAAAAAGAGAGAGAGGGGGGAGAGATAGAGAGAGAGAGAGAGAGAGAGAGAGAGAGAGAGAGAGAGAGATTTTTTAATATATATTTTTTTTTATTTTTCGGCGGACACAACATTTTTATTTGTACATGATGCTGAGTATCAAACCCAGGGCTGCGCGCATGCCAGGTGAGCACGCTAAGGCTTGAGCCACATCCCCAGCCCAAATGTTAACTATTGATGATAAACATTTTGAATCTTCATGGCTTAAAATCTGTTGGCAATGTACAATAACCAGTTATTAACAAGGTGATTTGATTGGAATACATTTTTATATAGTGTCCGGAATAATGTCTGAAAACATAGGAGATTCTTTATGAATTTTTGCCATTTTAAAGCAAATATTAATAAAGTATCCAAATAAATATAACTTGAAAAAGTTAAGTCATATTTGACAGGACTTCCCATCATATCAAATTAGGCTAATTGCCTTAATGTCTCTTTTCTTGAAATCCCTTGAGCAAATATGAAGATCTCTAGAACATCCCAATGTTAGTTCAAGGTCAAATGACTATGTAGACTTTCATAATAGAGAAGTTAGTCAATAATCTCAAAAGGTTTAAAGCACTTAATGAAACCTGGGGTCCCAGATCATTATAAAAGATAAGTCATTTAACCAGAGTGATGAAAGATATTTAAAGTGAATACAGAAAGTTATGTCCTATGAAATAATACTTCAACTTTTAACAGAGATGATTCAGTTTTCCTTTTCCCATGTAATCAGAGAACTTGATAAAACCAACTTGAATCCTAAAAACTTACTCTCCCCTCCATCTGTACTGAGCATTGAACCAGGGGCACTCTACCACTAAGTTACCTGCCCAGTTCTCTTTGTTTTATTTTGAAACAGGCTTGCCAATTGGCCAATTCTGGCCTGAATCTTGCCATCCTCCTTCCTCAGGCTCCTGAGAATCTAGCATTACAGGCATGGCCCACCTCACCTGGCTTAAAAGAGCATCTGTTTGAGAAATGTTAAACTGGAACATTCCACGTGGAAGCCATTACTCTTTTTAATTGTCTTTGGAATCATTTGCCCACCAGTTTCAAAATGTGCTTGAGAATGAACCATAATAGACTCTACTGCAGGGCAGAAGAAAGGCTCTAGTGGAGTTTCTTGGAATTTACAGGTCCCATTCTGTGTTTTATTAATCTCTTGAGAGCCAATGATAAAAATCCTATGATCTTCTTTGGAAAGTTTGGAGTTTAGAAGCAATTTTTTTGGTGTAAAGTTGTGGTTTTGGCGGAGTCCTCCTGAAAGTCTATTATCAAACTCTCAAGCTCAAGGACCTTCTCCTGCATGGTCCCCTGCCCTCCACTTTTGTGAGGTTTTGTTACATAAATTTCATTTTGATTCTGCATTCTTTCACAGTAGCATCATCAGCTGGGACACTGTGACCACGGAATATTCTAAGCCATTACATGGTCAGTATTGGCTCCCTTGAGTTGTCTCAATCTGATGGCAATCACTTGGCATGCAGGAGGCTGCTGGACTCTGTGTGTGTGTGTGTATGTGTGTGTGTGTGTGTTTGCGTATGTGTGTGTAGTACTGGGGATTCTGTGGCTGGGGCAGTTTACTATTGAGCTACACCCCCAACACTTTTTACATTTTTATTTGAGACATGGTCTGACTATGTTGCCCAGGCTGGCTTGGAATCTGATCCTCTTGCCTCAGCCTCCCAAGTTATTAGGCTTCTAAGTGTGCACCTCAGTACCTGGCCATAGAGCATTTAAAACCCTCAAGAGTTTACATTGCACTGGGGAGCAAGTGCCATAATTAAAGGAGAATAATGGACTCAGACTGCAAAATTCCTCTGGATGAACGGTATACCAATACCAAGACCTCAAATTACTCTCAGACCACACATTGCCATTCTAATTAAGCCTTTATTGGTGGCCAGCAGCAGACACTCTCCTCTCTAAAAGCAAAGATAGGGGCTGGGGATGTGGCTCAAGTGATAGCGCGCTCGCTTGGCATGCTTGTGGCCCGGGTTCGATCCTCAGCAAAACATACAAAGATGTTGTGTCCACCGAAAACTAAAAAATAAATATTAAAAAAAAAAAATAAAATAAAATAAAAGCGAAGATAACTCCTTTAGTTATGCCTCATATTTAAGCCAAAAAACCACAAAAGGGAGATTTGGGGGTGTAGCCAATGTAAGAAAGCAAATTGAATATGTAAAGAAGTGTAGTGTACTACAATTTTATTTATATTTTTATATTAACCAAGTTTTAGACTCTGTAATGTGGAACAATACTCTAAAATAACAGTTGCTGTTTTACCAGAGATGTACAAACCTTCATTTGTCCAATTAGTTGCTCTAGAGAATAAAACTTAACAGACACAATGTATTTAATATTTTAAGAAGTGTTTGTCATTTTAATATGTGAATCAAACTTTGGTTCATATCAGCACATTTATATTTTCTCTTAGGGAATAACCTTTAATACTTTTAACTATTTGTGTTACATATATCAACAACTTAGTTATAAAGAAACATTTTAATATTTATCCTTTATTTAAGATGTTTATATTACTTACATAGACCCTATTGTTTACTTAGATATATTATAATTATATTTTACCACATAAAGACTTTCTTACATGGAAACATGTTTTTACTAAACATATTTTTATATTTAGAACCTTTTAATATTTTTTTTAATCCATGGATCCCTCTTTTTGTTTATACCTTAAAATAACCCTTATCAATTTCTGAATTTAGATAAATTAATCCATTTTAATAAGAGGAAATATATTTACAGTGCTCTACTTGAAATGCAGTTGAAACCTCTTGACATTTTGTACATGAAATTATAACTACTGGGACTTTTAACTTTTAATAACCTTGTTTTTGTGATAACAAAATAATTTTAATTTTTTAAATTTATCAATATATGAAAACACCAACAGTGCTTAAATATTTTACCTTATGGAATTTAAGGAGTTAAGATTACTTGACATTATATTTAAAAGTTTACATTTAAAATTTGTAAACCAATCAGATGTCTCTAACAAACATATCCATGATTAATTTTATATATGTCAGATCTATTTTACATTTTTTTAAAAAATGTATAAGACAAGTGCATTGAATAGTGTTTGTAATTTTTTCCCATTGAAGAAAAATCCTAGAGACAATGGATATTAGACAGTTTTTAGACATTAACATTTTATTAACAACTGTTTGACCACCTAGAAACAAAACTGTGCATTAGTAATTTTAAAGACATTTTGACTTTTATTTATTCACCCAATTTCAATTGAACCTTTTAAATCATATGAAGCAAAGGTATTTGGATCCTTTTTTTAAATTTTAATTTATGAGCCTATATGTCAATTTTTAGTACCAAATATATGTAGACACAACAATACATGTAGACAGACAATACCCCGGTGCCCCTACCCAAAACAGACAAACAAAGCCTTGTAGGTTATTTGTTAAAAAAAACTATTAGACTGAGAATTAATCCTTGTAAATTGGCCTTAGCACAAAGCAGAATGTAATTAGAAAAACATATTAATCTAGGCATATCAGATCAAAATTATAAATTTAACAAATATAGACTTTATAAAACCTTCCTGGCCTTCTTCCTGATTTGGGCCTGCTCATCAAAGGTGAAAAGAATTAAGGGAACATAGATAGATGTCAGGGCCTTATTCCTCCCTGAAGGAACTTCCCAAAGAGGCAACAACATTGGTCTGCTATGGATTCAATTCTTATTAAATTTATGGAGATTTATTTTGAGAATAAATGGAGAATGTGTCGTGTGCTGTTGAGAAGGGTGTTTGCTCTGCAGCAGTTGGGTGGGATGGTCTGTAAATGTCTACTGTGTGCAGAGATGATCTGTCCAGTGCTGAAAAGGGGTGTTGAAACCCCCACTGTTTTTACTGTGTTGTAGTTGACTTCTTCTTTAACATTCCAGTAATATCTGTTTTCATATGTGGGTGCTCGGGTGTCCGGTACATGTATGTGTACAATTGCTGTCTCGTTTTGTTGAATAGACCCTTTATCATCGTGTGATCACCTTGTCTCTTTTTATTGTGTTTTAATCTGTAGTCTATTTTATCTGATAGGAGTCTAGCCATTCCTGCTCTAGGTTGGTTTCCTTCTTGTGGAATGTCTTTTCCATCCCTTCACTGTCACTCTGTGTGTGTCCTGAGGTGAAGTGACTTTCTTGTAGACAGCAGGAACTGAGTCCATTACAAAAGAAAATCCATTCAGTCACTTTACATCTTATAATTGGGGAGTTTAATCCCCTTAAATTCAAGGTTTTTGATTGAAAGATACAGAATTATTTCTGACTGGGCTTATTTGTTCTTAGTTTCTTTTTCTAATTTCTCTTTAGTTCTTTTTCTCTGTTTTCCTCCCTTACTCTCTAGTCTGTTTCTGTGGGTTGGTGTTTTCTTATGGGATAAGTTTGGATTTCCTTCTTTGTCTTTGTGAACATGCTGCCATTTTGTTTTTTCCTTTGGGCTTCCTCTGGGATTTAGAAAATTTTTATAGTTACCAAAGAGCATTTTAACCTTAACAGAACCTCCCTCTGCTCTGCTACCAGTACTCTGGATTCTGTCCTTTTCCTTATAATTTGTGCTTTGGTTGCCTTGGTTTCCTTCTCCTGGTTTCATGCATTCCTTAAACTCTTACTTTGGCCATGCTTAACACTCACAGTTTTGTTTTGAACCCTGATGGGAGTCAGAGGTGAGAGTTCAGGGAAGAAACTTTCAAACCAGATGCCGTGGCCCTAGAATGTAACATGTCACTAAGAAACATGGTAAGAGCTGATAGGGACTGAAAGGGTGAGCAGAGCCCCAACATTTAGTAGAAATGATGGAGCAAGAAAACAGACATTTAGACAGCCGAACTCATGGCCAGATGCTGGAGAGTTGATGAGGCCCTGCTCTGACATCCCACCTCTTCTCATCATCTGCCTGATCCTCTGCATCATCCTCACTGCTCTCAAACTCTACAGCCACATCTCCACCCTGGTGAAAATGGTGCCTTCCTCTTATGATTGTCTCCTCAACCAGCAGGCACATCCAGCCCAAGAGAAGCCTCCAACAGTTCCTGACCTGATCACTGTGGTCTGAGTGAGTGAGCATCCACTGGAGTTCAACCCTTAGACTTGAGACTCTAAACCTGGCTCTTGAGCCAAGCATGCAGAGGAAATATCTGTAATGAATCTGGCATGATTAAGTGTTTGCTGTGCTCAGAGTTAACATAGAATTTTTAGTTTTGAATTGATTATGTGTATTGCAGTGCCCAGCATTAAGGATTATCATTTTCTTGATTAAGAACCTATACAGTGAAATTGAATTGAGTGATTTGAGTAAATAAAGCATTAAAAAAACATTAGTGTGTGAATATGATTTATTTCTCCCCTCCACTGAAGATGTCACACCTTTGCCCATCCCAATACTAGCCAGCTTCCCTTGGTCCCTGCCCACTTTCACAGCATTATCCCAACTTTCCCAGTAATCCGTGGGCTTTACAACATGCTTACAGTTGTTCTCTCTCCTTTTTTTTAATCTAGTTTTTTTTTAAAGCTTCTTCTCTTTTTTTTTTAATTTTTATTGTTGGTTGTTCAAAACATTACATAGTTCTTGACATATCATATTTCACACTTTGATTCAAGTGGGTTATGACCTGGGTTAGTTTTTGATACTAAGAATGATGGTTGACAGCCACAGTGTCACATGCTTGTGATCCCAGTGGCTCAGGAGGCTGAGACAGGAGGATCACAGGTTCAGTTCCAGCCTCAGCAATGGCAAGGCACTAAGCTCATCAGGGAGATCTTGTCTCTAAAATATATCCACAATAGTGCTGGGGATGTTCCTCCATGGTTAAGTGCCCCTGAGTTCAATCCCTGGTACCCACTACAAAACCAATGATTGTTAATGTGTGAAAATATGTAGGGTTCAAGTTACCTAGAGAGTAAACACATATGTGAAAATTATTCTCCCTACCCAAGGCCCAGTACAGCCATCACTCAGTATCCACAGTGAATTGATTCCAGACCCTCCCTTTGTATACCAAACTCTGCACATGTTCAAGGTCAGGTATAAATGATGCAGTGTTTGCATATAACCTATGCACATCCTCCTGTGTGCTTTAAACCATCTAGGGGTTCCTTATAACACAGCATACAATAGGAACATTACATAGCAGTTTATACTGTGCTGTTTAGAGAATAATGACAAGAAAAAAGTCTGTACACATTCAGCCAAAATGTACTTATTTTCAACCATGTTCAATCCAAGGTTGATTGAGTCCAAGGATGCAGACCCTACAGCCTCAGAGCCCAGACAAGATGCAGTAGCACAGAAGTGTGAGCAGAGGCAGAAGCGAACAGAGAAATCACTTACAGAAGATGACCAAAGAACCAGGAAGAGCAGCCTTGAGAATTAGAAACACTGCAGCTCTGACATCTGCTTAGTGTCAGCACAAAGAGACCTACACCACTGGGGTCACTAAGGGCATTTCTGAGAGACAAATAAAATTAGCAAAATGCAACTGGTAAATTTCACTCAGTGCCTAGGCTTCAGTAATGCAGGGAATTGTGTCTCTATTAATTTTTCAATGAAACAGTTCAATGTTTCATCTTAGCTCAAAAGCAATAAGCTTCAGAAATCAGATAACAGAACTAATAGGAAAGGCCTAATTGCCCAACATGTTGTATAATTAACTATTCATTTCCTATAACTTGTATTTACTGAATTTAAAAAAGAATGCTAGAACTGTGGCTCAGTGGTTTAGTGTCCTTGGGTTCTACTCCTGGTACAAAGGAAAAAGAAAAAAAAAAAGAAAAAGAAAAAGAAAAAGAGACTGGGTACCTTGTTTTTTGCTGAATAAAATTTTGGGGTGGGGAGTTTTAAAAAATGTGGATTGTAGTGGACACAGTGGCACAACCTCTAATTCCACCAACTCAGGAGTTGAGGCAAGAAGATTGCAAGTTCACAGACATCCTGAGCAAGTTAGTAATAACCCCTCTCAAAATAAAAAATAAAATGTACTAGGGATGTGGCTCAGTGTTAAAGTACCCTTGGGTTCAATCCCCAGTTCCTCCACAAAAGGGGGAGTTTGCGACGTGGTTCAGTGTGTAACAGGGGTTTGCTTGATGCTTTCACTAAATCCGTTGTGGCTTTGAATCTTACGTATTTTTTTTCTTTCCCTCAAGTCTTCTCCCTAACTTCCTCCTCCCTGATATTCTTGTCCCTGATGTTCTCCTTCCTGGTTTCTTCTCTCTAATTATCTCAGAATCACCTCTTTAAAAGCAACCTGTTCAGCACTAATCTCTAGGGTATATAAAGAACTCAAAAAGCTAAGCACCAAAAAAACCACATTGTTAAAGTCTATAAACAAGTCAAAATAACACCTGGCATTTTGCCAGGGGAATGTTAGAGTTTGTAAACAAGTCTAGATGGTACCTGGCAAAATGCCAGAGGGAGTGGTTTGAGAAGTAACAAAAGCAAGCCATTAAGTGTGGAGATTCCTGATTGGTTGACTGATGTATCTAGTTTATGTTAATTAGATAAGCTGTGTGGAATGTATAAATACCGCTCCTGTCCTACAATAAACGGTTTCCACTCCTGCTGTATCAATGTACACAAGTTGTTCGTCACCCCCCGGCTAGTTTGCTGCAGCTGGACTGCGGCACCACATAATCCAATCAACAAATGCGCCAAGGACCTGAACAGACACTTCTCAGAAGAGGATATAGAATCAATCCACAGACATATGAAAGATATTCATCATCTCTAGCAATCAGAGAAATGCAAATCAAAACTACTCTAAAATATCATCTCACTCCAGTCAGAATGGCAGCTATTATGAAGACAAACAACAATAAGTGTTGCGAGGGATGTGGGGATAATGGCACACTCATATATTGCTGGTGGGACTGCAAATTGGTGCAGCCAATACAGAAAGCAGTATGAAGATTCCTTGGAAATATGGGAATGGAATTACCATTTGACAAAGCTATTACTCTCCTCAGACTATATGTAAAGGACTTAAAAACAGCATCTGACAGGGACATAGCCACATTAATGTTTATAGCAGCACAATTCACAATAGGTAAACTGTGGGGCCAACATAGATGCCCTTCAGTGGATGAATGAAAAAAAAATGTGGCATATATACACAATGGAATTTTACTCAGCATTAAAAGAGAATAAAATCATGGCATTTACAGGTAAATGGATGGCATTGGAGAAGATAATGCTAAGTTACAAAATACCCCCCCAAAACAAATGCCAAATATTTTCTCAGCTTTAGGGAGGCTGACTAATAGTAGGGGAGGGAGGGGGACCATGGGAGGAATAGATTAATTCTAAATATTGCAAAGGAGTGGGAGAGAAAAGAAGGGGGCAGGGGATTAGGATGAATTCTGGAATGTGATGGACATCATTATACAAATACACGTATGAAGACAAGAATTGGTGTCAACATATTTTATATACAACCAGAGATATAAAAAAATTGTGCTGTGTACATGTAATAAGAATTGTAATGCATTCTGCTGTCATTTATCTTTTTGTTTTTTAAATCAAGTAAAAAAATAACAGCCTGTTCCTCTGTTAGGCAGAATGACAGCCTTTGGGACAGAAGACCCTCTTTTTTTTTTTTTTTTTGCTACCAAAATGTAAACATTCCCTTTCCTTTTTTTCAAACCTGTGTCCTCATTATTACATTAGCATCAGGGAGGAGAACAGAGTATTTGACAACATTTGCTTTAGGGATATAGGGCAACTGAGCTTAAAACAGAACCTTTAGAGGGTCTACACTCAGACAGTCTTCCCTAGTTACCTAAAGCCAAGGAGTGGTAGCACATGCCTGAAAACCCAGCAATGCTGGAGGCTGAGACAGGAGAAGCACAAATGGGAGGCCAGCCTCAGAAAGTTATCAAGATCCTGTCTCAAAATAAAAATGAAAGGAGGTGGAGATGTAACTCCATGGTAGAGCACAACTGGGTTCAGTCCCCAATACCAAAAAAAAAAAAAAAAAAAAAATAGTGGCACATAGTTTGTGATGCAAAGAGAATATCACATATCTTTCTCTCCAAATGACCAAATGACCAGAGGTCTGGACTTAGTGTCTCTACATGCAGTTTGCTTTCATCCCAATAATGATTTCTGCTTTGGTTTAGATCATATGAAATTTCTTTCCTTCTGTTTTTCTTTTCCTTTTTTTAAGAATAGTCATTTTTTTTAATATTTATTTTTTAGTTTTCGGTGGACACAACATCTTTGTTTGTATGTGGTGCTGAGGATCGAACGTGGGCTGCACACATGCCAGGTGAGCACGCTACCGCTTGAGCCACATCCCCAGCCCTTTTTTCCTTTTCTTGTTGTAATTTTTGTTTTGTTTTGCTTTTGGTTCTGGGGGTTGAATCCAGGTGCACTATACCACAGAGCTACATCTCCTTTTCATTTATATATTTTCAGTTTGAGACAGGATCTCACTAAGTGGCTTAGGGTCTCATTAAATTGCTGAAGCAATTAAATCTTGCTTAAGCAATTTGATCCTCCTACCTCAGCCCCAAGTCATTGGAATTACACATACGTGCCACCACACTGTGCTAAATTTCTTTATTTCCCCTTTACAAATATGTGTGGGTGTGTTTTACCGGGTATTAAAGCTCAGGGATGCTCTGTTACAGGTATATCCCAGGCTTTTTCATTTTGTATTTTTAGACAGTGTCTTGTTGAATTGCCAAGGCGTTGCTTGAACTCATAATCCACCTGCCTCAGCCTCCCTGGGAGCTGAGGATTACAGGTGCAGGTCACCAAACCTGGAATGACACAATATTTTTCATAGGCTGGACTCTATTCTGATCTATTTCTTTCCTGGGACTCCACTCCAAAGTGGCATGCTGTCACATGTACAACATACACACGACAATCAAGTCTCATCTCAGAGTTTGCATTTTCCATCTCTTACTTGCAAATGTTCTCAAATACTCTATGTGGCTTTTAGCATTGCTTACATTTAAATGGAGCATGTTGTTACCTGTCTGTAATCCAGCTATTCAAGAGGCAGCAGCAGGATGATCATGAGTTTGAGACTAGTATGGAGAACAAAGTGAGATCCTGTCTCAGCATAAGACAGGGATAGGAACCAGATGTGCTGGGCCATGATTGCTATCCCAGTGGTTTAGGAGGCTGAGGCAGGAGGATCATAAGTTCAAAGCCAGCCTCAGCAAGTTAACAAGGCCATAAGCAGCTTAGTGAGATCCTGCGTCAATAAAAATTGAAAAGAGCTGGGGATGTGGCTCAGTGGTTAAGTACCCTGAGTTCAAACACCAGTACCAAAAAATAAGAAGATGAAAAATGGAGAGGAGAAAGAGGGGCAGAAGGAGAATAAGGAGGAGGAGGAGAAAAGAAAGAAAACAAAAACAGCTAAGGGCAAATGCACAACCCTGACCTAAGGCAGAGTCCACCCACAAGCTGCCCATTCCCTCTATTGGGCACAATGACATCTGGCTCTAGAACCCAGCAGTAGAAAGTTACTTGATAGGAAAGAGGACACACTGGGACAAGCCTGCCCCCTACTGGCTCATTTGACACTGATTTCTAGGTGGCTCTTGCTTCAGATTACATTTTTCTGTGATTGGCGCTGACTATGGAGAGAACAGGCATGATAATTAATTCAAAACCAATCTCCCCTACCCCCAAAAGTGATTTTCTGTTTGATTCTGTTATTCGATATTTTGTAGGTGCTGGTGGTGCACCTGGGTAGAGGCATCTTGGAGGGCCCTGGGGAGATGAAACTATAAAACTGGACCCTGGTTTTTGATGAACCTAGCTTTCCTGCTGGACTAGAATTCCTGTGACCCCTGGTGCAGGCAGAGCCTGGCTGCATGTGGCCTCTGGGAACCAAGGGCCTCAACTTCCCAACTCCCTCCAAGGCTGGTCCTACTACCCTTGATACTGCAGGTTTCTTCCCTGCCCAGGAGAAGCTTTACTCCTCTTTGTGGTGCAAAAGAGCAACCTCAGGTCAAGTTGTCCAAGGCCACCTCCATGGTCTGCCAAGCTGCTCATGGTCACTCAAGTGCAAGCCATTCTTTTTCACCTTGGGGCAATGATTCCTCTGAATCAAACAGTCCCTCTAGGGACTATGGTCCTCTCAATAAAATTCTGGAAATGGAAACAGACCTCAGGCCATGTTCCAAACCCTACCCAAGCCTGCCAATTTCCACGTAGCAAGCCCTGCCTGGGGCCACCTTTCCAGCCCCAGCTCCCTGCTCTCCCCTAGTTCCAGGTGATGAGTGGTCTTCTATGTGCCTTCTGTGGGAACCTCCCAGCCAAACATTCTGGTCATTCACCCACACATTCTTTCACTCCAGTGGCTTGGGTCATAAAATTATCTGGAGAGTCCTGACAAGGTATCAGAATGAAAGGCTGTAGGACAGAAAACACAGGACTCTTTGGATTTGGAAAAAGCCTTGGACAAACAAAAGCTTTGGAGAAGATTCAGGAAGACCCTTGAGGAGGAAAGTTGAATTGTGTTCTGGTTGGGATGGCACTTACCTGGGTTATGGACACCCAGCTAAAACCAGTCACTGTCAGAGGACCTTAGAAGCCAGAGAGAGCTTCTAAAACTGCATTTTATCAATGGTTATCTAGGATTGAAAACATGCTAATTATCAGAATATATATACACCCCCACACACACACATACACACATACAGAAATATATCCATTTGATGAATTAATCCACTGGTTGGGTTATAGGTCTCATGATCTGATCATTTCACCTCTTGCATTAACACAGAGGCTTTTGGAGGACAACTTATATGCAAACCATATCAGAGACACTTGCCTTTGATACATATCTTCTGCTCTCCAACTTGCCAAAGAACTCACAGTTCCCACCTCAGTGGATTATGGAGACTGGACTCTCATATTTAACATACAATGGGACCCCAATCTGGGTGACTCTCCTGAGGAGACCAATGGAGTTCATCTTTGGGAAGTTCCTTCAGGTAGGAATAAGGCCCTGTCATTTGTCTATGTTCCCTTAATTCTTTTCACCTTTGATGAGAAGGACCACTTCAGGAAGAAGGCCAGGAGGTTTGTAAAAATCTATATTTGTTAAATTCATAATTTTGATCTGATATGCACCAGGTTAATATGTTTTTCTGATTGCATTCTGCTTTGTTCTAAGGCCAATGTACAAGGGTTAATTCTCAGTCTAATAGGTTTTTAATAAATAACCTACAAGCCTTTTGTTTGTCTGTTTTGTGTAGGGGCACCGGGGTACTGTATGTCTACATATATTGGCGTGTCTACATATATTTACTACTAAAAATTGATATATGAGCTCATAAATTAAAATTTAAAAAAGGATCCAAATACCTTTGTTTCATATGATTTAAAAAGTTCAATTGAAATTGGGTGAATAAATAAAAGTTAAAATGTCTTTAAAGTTACTAATGCACAGTTTTGTTTCTATTTGGTCAAATAGTTAATAAAATTTTAATATCTATAAAGTGTCTAATATCCATTGTCTCTAGGATTTTTATTCAATGGGAAAAAATTACAAATACTATTCAATGTACTTGTCTTATACCATTTTTTTAAAAAAAATGTAAATTAGATCTGACCTATATAAAATTAATCATGGATGTGTGTGTTAGGGTCATCTGATTGGTTTACAAAGTTTAAATGTTAACTGTTAAGGGTAATATCAAGTAATCAAACTCCTTAAATTGCAGAAGGTAAAATATTTAAGGACTGTTCGTGTTTTCATATATTGGTAAATTTAAAGAATTTAAAATTATTTTACCTTATAACCAAAACAAGGTTATTAACATTTAAAAGTCCAAGCGGGTATAATTCTATATACAAATAGTCAAGAGGTTTCAACTGCATTTCAATTAGAGTATATAAATATATTTTCACTTATTAAAATGGAATAATTAATCTAAATTCAGAAATTGATAAGGGTTATTTTAAGGTATAAACAAAAAGAGGGATCCATGGATTAAAAATTATTAAAAGGTTCTAAATATAAAAATATATTTAATAAAAAAAAAAAACATGTTTCCAGGTAAGAAAGTCTTTGTGTGGTAAAACATAATAATAATACATCTAAGTAAACAATAGGGTCTAAATAAGTAATGTAAACATCTATAAATAAAGGAAAAATATAAAAATATTTCTTTATAACTAAGTTGTTGATATATGTAACACAAATCATTAAAAGTATTCAAGGTTATTCCCTAAGAGCAAATATTTATGTGCTGATATAAACAAAAGATTGACTTACATATTAAAATGACAAACACTTCTTAAAATATTAATTACATTTTTTTCTGTTAAGTTTTATTTTCTAGAGCAACTAACTGGACAAATGAAGGTTTGTACATCTCTGGTGATATAGCAACTGTTATTTTAGAGTATTCTTCCACATTACAGTCTAAAACCTGGTTAATATAAAAACATCAATAAAATTGATGTAGTTGACACTACTCTTCTTTACATATTCAATGTACTTGCTTACATTGGCTAGATCCCCAAATCTCCCTTTTGTGTTCTTTTTGGCTTAAATATAAGGCAAAATTGTAGGGGGTTCACCACTCTGACCATCTCACTTTTGGAGAGTAGAGTGTATGCTGCTGGCCAGCAATAAAGGCTTAATTGGAATGGCAATGTGTGGTCTGAGAGTTATTTGAGAGTCTCGGTATTGGTATAACATTCATCCAGAGGAATTTTGCAGTCTGAGGCTATTATTCTCCTTTTACTTATGGTACTTGATCCCTGGTGCAATATAATTTCTTGAGGGTTTTAAATGAACTATGGCTAGGACCGATGTGCACACTTAGAATCCCAGTAACTTGGGAGGCTTAGGCAGGAGGATCAGAGCTTCCAAGCCAGCCTGACCAACATAGTCAGACACTGTCTCAAATAAAAATATAAAAAGTTTTGGGGTGTAGCTCAGTAGAAAAGTGTAACAGGTACATAATCCCAGGAAATACACACACACACACACACACACACACACAGTCCAGCAGCCACATGCATGCCAAGTGATTGCCATCAGATTCAGACAACTGACCATGTCAGCCAACACTGACCATGTAAAGGCTCAGGATATTTCATGGCCACAGTATCCCAGCTGATGATGCTACTGTGAAGGACTGCAGAATCAAAATGAAATTATTTGTAGGAAAACCTCACAAAAGTGGAGGGCAGAGGACCATGCAGGAGAAGGTACTTGAGCTTGGTCATTTAATAATAGACTTTCAGGAGGACTCTACAAAAACCACAACATTACACACACACACACACACACACACACACACACACACACACAAATGCTTCGAAACCCCTAAATTTCCAAACAAGATCATATGATTTTTATCATTGGCTCTCAAGAGATTAATAAAACACAGAATGGGACCTGCAAATTCCAAAGAAACTCCAGGAGAGACTTTCTTCTGCACTGCAGTGGAGTCTATTATGGTTCATTCTCAAGCACATTTTGAAATTGGTGTGCAAATGATTCCAAAGACAATTAAAAGCAGTAATGGCTTCCATGTGGAATGTTCCAGTTGAAAATCTCTCAAACAGCTGCACTTTAAGAAGTTCATTAAAGCCAGGTGAGGTGGGCCATGCCTGTAACTCCAGATTCTCAGGAGCCTGAGGCAGGAGGATGGCAAGATTCAGGCCAGACTTGGCCATTTGGCAAGCCTGTTTCAAAATAAAACAGAGAACTGGGCAGGTAGCTTAGTGGTAGAGTGCCCTTGGTTCAATGCTAAGTACTGGAGGAGAGGAGAGTAAGTTTTTAAGGTTCAAATTGGTTTTATCAAGTTCTCTGATTGCTTGTGAAAATTAAAACTGAATCATCTCTGTTAAAAGTTGAAGTATGGGTTAGGAATGAGGCTCAAGTAGTAACACGCTCGCCTGGCATGCGCGGGGTTGGATCCTCAGCACCACATAAAAATAAAATAAAGATGTTGTGTCTACTAAATACTAAAAAATAAATATTACAAAATTCTCCCTTAAAAAACAGTTGAAGTATAATTTCATAGGACATAACTTTCTGTATTAGCTTTAAATATCTTTCATCACTCTGGTTAAATGACTTATCTTTTATAATGATCTAGGACCCCAGGTTTCATTAAGTGCTTAAACCTTTTGAGATTATTAACTAACTTCTCTATGATCAAAGTCTACATTGTCATTTGACCTTGAGCTAACATGGGGATGTACCAGAGAACTCCATAGTTGCTTAAGGGATTTCTAGAAGAGAGACATTAAGTCAATTAGCCTAATTTGATATGATGGGAAGTCCTGTCAAATATAACATAATTTTTCAAATTATATTTATTTGTATATTTTATTAATATTTGCTTTAAAATGGCAAAAATTCATAAAAAATCTTATATGTTTTCAAACATAATTCTGGACACTATATTAAAATATATGCCAATCAAATCACCTTGTTAATAGCTGTTTATAGTAATATCCTAATAGATTTTTAACCATGATTATTCTAAATGTTTATCATCAAGAGTTACCATTTGGATTTTTCTCCTGAACATAACTAAAATCAGATTAATTGGTTAAGAAGGAAAAAAAAAAAAAAAAAAAAAAAAAAAACCTCTAACATGTTTACTTGAACACAGTTATCTCATTTATCTATCTATCTATCTATCTATCTATCTATCTATCTATCTATCTATTTATACATTTCTTTATTTATTGATGCTAGGGATCAAACCCAGGGCCTCAATCATGCTAGGCAAATGCTCTACCTTTTCAAAATTGTAATTCAAAAGAGGGTGTGGTGGTCAACAATTGTAATCCCATCTGCTGTGGTGTGAAGTGATAAATACAATCAATAAGTGTGTCACCTATAAGTTATGTAATAGTAAAAAATACAGATGATGGATATAAAATTTTGAAAAGTGAGATAAGACAATTGTAAAGCAAGAACTCTTATAGGCAGGCCTTGTTGGGAAAAGTATAAACGGCAGCCATACACCAGAGAAAAAACCCCAACATGGCACCTAAGGACCTCTTCTTCCTACCTTCTTCTTTTCTGCAGTGGTGCGAAAAGTTCCCGCCCATGTGAATTCTCCCACAGGCGCCAATTTCAAATCTCGCTGGCGGGGAACCTTAGCTCCAATGAGAACTAATCCCTGGGCTCTGGAGCTGATATCTGGAAGAACTTGCCAATAAACGGGTTGCCTGTCAATTATCTAAGCCCTACCATCTCCCCCTTAGTTCTATATAAGCACACAGCTTTTTGCAATAAAATTGGAATTCTCCCGGCGAAGAGTCTTTGCGTGGGGAATTCTTTCAGGCCTGAGACTCCATTTTGCTGCCTCCTATAAAAAACTGTTATAAGAGCTGTTTCTGAGAAACTGAAATGGCAGCTGTATTCTTATTTTTTAAAAAATTGCATTTCTGTGCTTTGTACCCCACAAATTGTACCCTACTCAGGATGCACTGGTGGTCGTGAAGAGCTATATCCTGGGTTTGAATGCTATTGTGGGTCTACATGACTTTGAAGTAGATTCTCATCCCGATGACCCCCACCCAAATTCAGGATGTGACTGTCTAGCACCTGCTTGAACCCAGGACCGTGCTCAACTGAATTGCAAAGCTAATGTGCTGGCTTGCTGACTGGAAAATTTTGATCCTGCCTAGAGCCCAGAGGCCCCAATATTAATGTTTGAATTTCTATGATTGGCTAGCTTACATGAGGATAAGCAAGTCAATGAGTTGTGGATTTGTGCTTATATTGTCTTTGAATGGACCAGGAATCTGCTGTCCTCTCACAGAGCTCGAGTCTCTGAGGTGGGTGACAGTCCCTAGTAAGGTAAGTATAGATCTCTTTTGATTTGAAATTCAGACTTAGAGTGCTTTCTGGAGGGACTCCCCATAACAACATCTATTCAGCAGGCTAAGTCAGAGGATCTCAAATTCAAGGCCTGTCTCAGTAATTTAGTGAGAGCCTGTCTCAAAATAAATTTGAAAAAAAAAATGGGCTGAGAATATAGATCAGTGTTGCAGTTCCCCTGCATTCAAACCTTGGTACCCAAACTGAATAAATGAATAATTTAATTAACTAAGTAATTAATTTATAAAAATGAAAAAAGCTGAGGATGTAGCTAAGTGGTAAAGCTCTCCTGAGTTCAATCCCCAGTGCCAAAAAGAAAGAAAGAAAGAAGGGAAGAAAGAAAGAAAAAGGAATTCAGGACCTAAATATTTTTTAAAAATGAACATCTATACTCATAAAATTTCTGCAAAAGTCTAACTCTTCATAGAATAGTAAAGACCAAAGCTTGGAGATGAGATACCCAAGGCCTAATGAACAGGCAAAATTGAATTTAGCAGTGATTGCCTGGTGGAGGGACACTGAGAGCCACTCTCTCCAAACCCATGTTGTTGTTCAAATGTGGCTTAATGAGTTTCAACATTGATTCCTAGGCATCTATTAAGTGCCTCCAGTTTTCCTTGACCTACCAGGAAAAGTCCATCCTGTCACTAAGGTAGAATCAAACCCTAACCATTATGTGATGCATCCAGAGAAAAAAATCTCCATCCCAAGGGGGAAACATAAATGGTGCTCAAATCAACAGGCAATAACTGTGTCAAATCCTGATGAAGGGGAAGCAGGGTGCTGCAAAGCGAAGGTCCCTGGGCAGCACTGCATGATGGCAGGAACTATCACAAACCAGTCAGCCCCAACCTCAGCTGTGCATAAATCCACCCAAACCCTCACCCCCCACATTTTTAAGAGGACACCTGGCCAGTTGCCACCTATTGTCCTTGAACTGAGGCCACCCTTGGTACTGAATCTGTGGAGCCAGTGATAATTGATTCAAACCTGCCTTTGACACCCTGTCTCCCTTTGCCTCCTGGATGGGGCTCTGACTCATCTTTCTTTAAGTGTTCTGCATTCCTGCCCTATTATGTATGACTACACTTGTTCTTTGGAGAGCTACTGTCAGTTGTGACTTAGGTTAAGAGTAACATCTACCTGCCTCCTGCACCAAGTCAAGGGTGGTAAGAGAAGGCAGGGCTGTGGCATGAAGTCACCCTTTCTGCTGGCTACACACACACAAATGGTAGAGAAATTTATAATTCAGTCAGAGACTAGACTTCAAATTTGTGGATCCTAAAAAGCAATGAGGTCTCTGAAATAGCCTTAGCCCTACTTCACACACATAGGAGAATAAATGTGGGTCATTTGTGGTAATTTATTATGTGAAACAGAAACCAAAGATAACCTTAACTATAAGTATACAACTGTGATGTGACCAGGGATATTTTCCAAAAAGATACCCAAGAAGACCATCACGGTTTAGATGCTGTGTCTCCCAACAGCTCACCTGTGAGACAATGGTTTTGGAGGAGACATGATTGGTTTATAGCCTTAACCTTGTCAGTAAGTTAATTCCCAATGGGATTAACTGAGTGATAACAGGGGGCAGGTGGGGTGTGGCTGAAGGAAGCTGATCATTGGGGGTGTGTATATTTTGTGTTTGGCAAGGGGCCATCTCCCTCTCTGTTCCCTGATAATGTGACCACCTTCCCTCTGCCACAATCTCCTGCCATGATGTTCAGCCTCACCTTGAAGGTGAGGGCCCAAGGAATGGAATCTGCTGTGGGTGCATTGAGACTTCTGAAGCCATGAGCCCCCAGATAAACTTTTCCTCCTCTGTAGTTGTTGGGGTTGGGTCTTTTAGTCATAGTGTGAAAAAGCTGACCAACACAAAGACAGAACAACAAAGCAGAAATGCAATTCTGTAACTGCCACCAATCAAACCATTCCTTCTACATCTTCCCTGTAAGTTCTCCCATCACGTGGCTCATCATCCAAGCACTCCATCTCTTTCTGTCTCTACTTCCTAAATTTCTGAATTACTTTTTACTCGGGCTCTTCAATTTTTCCTTTGCTGGTGAACTTCTCACAGCCTAAAGGGCCCTGGAAACTGCCTGGAGCAAAGGTTGCCTGGGAGATGTGCCCTGTGGAGTCCCTGATTCTGAAGGAAGACTCTCCAGTTGGTGGCCTCCCTGATGTCAGGAACACCTGCTGTCCAACCCTGTCTCTTTCTCTCCAATTCCCAAGTTGCCCACAGTTTTCACCCTCAGTGGATTTTAGACTTTTCCAAGTCTGATGGGGCACGGTGACCCATGCCTGTAATCACAGCAACTCAGGAACCTGAAGCAGGAGGATGGCAAATTGAGGCCAGCCTCAGCAACTTAGTGAGGACCTAAGCAATTCAGTGAGATCCTATCTCCAAATAAAAGCAAAAAATAAAAAGGGCAAGGGATGTGATTCAGTGGTAGAGAACAAATGGGTTCAATCCCCAGTACAGACAAACAGGAGAAGTATTGCCCTAAGTCTAGAATTCTGATTCCACCCTTCTTGTGTGCTCTTCCTCTCTGAGTGTGCGCAGATTTGCTGCAAGGTAACTCGGCACTTGTGTGACTGTTGTAAACATGGTTTTCATTCTGTGGTCTTCTTGGAATACACCACTGTCTTCAAAAAGTTGTTTTTACTATGGAATTTTTGGAAATATTTTGTTCAAATAATTTTGATATGGCCAAAGATCCCTTTGAAAGATATTTTCAAGTGTTGTTTTTTCTTAGGAATTCAGTGCTTTTCTGTGTCACGGGAGGAACAGGGGGGTCACATATGGACAAAATTGAGTCCATGGTGTGCAGTGCACGGAAGGACACATCCCTGACTTTCACACTCTC
The DNA here is from genome assembly GCF_047511675.1 of Marmota flaviventris. Lineage (NCBI taxonomy): Eukaryota > Metazoa > Chordata > Mammalia > Rodentia > Sciuridae > Marmota > Marmota flaviventris. The sequence continues at coordinate 86,490,786 of NC_092507.1, forward strand.
CTTGATTCTGCGCATCTGCATGAGCATCGGATTCAATCAATCTGGAGGAAGAAAATCCAATCAGGATTAAATGGGTGGAGATTGGAGAATGTGATCAGATACTGCTTTCTGATTGGATGCCAGCAAATCAGATGGAAGTGGGGGCGTGGTCAGAGAGGTCCATAAAAGGTTCTGTGGAACCAGAAGAGAAACACAAGAGTCCTGGTGCCCATGGAGAACCAGCCTGGCCTGCTGAGGCTCCGAGAACCCTGCATACCTGGACAGATCCCGTAAGTCCCTCACCGCCCTGAGCACCACCCCATTCCTGCCTCACCTGTGCGTATTCAGGAAAAATTTTGTTCCTGTCTTTTCTCATGAACCAATTTAGAACTTTGATTTTGCCTCTCAGTGTAGTTTTACCTTTATCCTGAACACTAGGATTTCCACTTTGGTTTATGTCACTTTCAATTTTCTTTCTTTCTTTCTTTGGTATGGGCTATTGAACCCAGGGCCACTCAACCACTGAGCCACATCCCCAGCCATGTTTTGTGCTTTATTTAGAGACAAGATCTTACTGAGTTGCTTAGCGCCTGCTCTTGCTGAGGCTGACTTTGATCTCATTATCCTCCTGTCTGAGTCTCCCGGAGACCCTAGGATTACAAGCTTGTGCACGCACACCCCTCACTTTTTCTCTTCATAAATTGTTGTAGTTTTTAAAGTTTATATGGACAATATAATTTATTTATTTATCCATTTATTTATATGAAGGTATGGTGATTGAATCAGGGCCTTGTGCATGTGAGGCAAGCACTCTATCAATGGAGTTATGTCCCCAGCCCATCATTTAATAATGATGCTGCTGAGGATCAAGCCCAGTGCCTCACATGTGCTAGGAAAGTGCTCTTCCACTGAGCTCCAGACAAAGCCAATTTAAAATTACTTAATCAAGGAAGTGGATTGCAATCCTTTTTCATTCTAATTGATTGGAATTTTATTTTCTGATAATAAAAAATATTTATTTTGTGTGCCCTTAAAATTATACTGTTTGCTGGGCATGGTGGCACACACCTGTAATTCCAACAACTCCAAAGTTTCAGAAGGTCAGAGAATTAAAGTTCAAAGCCACCCACAGCAGCACAAGGTGCTAAACAAATCCGTGAGACCCTGTCTCCAACTAAAATATGTTGAGAGCCACAGCCGAAGGGGCCCCAGCAAACTTCCAGCTGCCAGCACCAGCTGCCAGCTGATGATTGGCTCACAGAGGCCCCAGCAAACTTCTAGCTGCCAACTGATTGTCTCCTCTTCAGTGATACTCATTGGGCTGTTTCCCCGCCCTTTCAGACCACAGTGCTGCTCATTGGGGGACTCTTTTTGGCTCCACCCATGCGACCCAGCCAATCGGCCTCAAGAGCAGGAGGAGTGGGGGAGGTTGAGAGGCTTGTGGGAAGCCAGTGGTGGCAGTTGGGCTCTGGGGGTTTTCCTGAAGAGCTGTGTGGTGCTGTGTGTGTGTTCTAAAAATAAAGTTCTTTTCTTTTGACAAGTGGCTCCTTAATTGTTCCCAGCCAGACTGCGGCATTTGATGGTCTGCACAGGGAACGACTGAGGGTAAGTGATAAGGTAAACTGCTCACCCCTGAGGGCAGGGCAAGAGGATGGGTAGCAATTTTGATTCTTCTTTTGTTTTGTTTTGCTTTGTTTTAAGTTGCCTGTCCCTGGAAATTAGTGAGATGGAAGAAAAACTGCTCACATCTGAGGAAAAACTATTTGTGTCTGAGGAACAGATAGGGAGAAAGGACAGATGGACATTTCAGGAGGATAGAAAGGCTGATATAATGATTTTGTGTTGTTCCATTTTTGTTTCATTCTGTCTCGGTTTTGTTTGGCATCATTTTGTTGGGTTGCATTATAGTAGAAATATGGGATCAGAAATTAGTAAAAAACAAACCAAAAGAGTGTTAAGTAAATTGTTAGAGGAAGGAGGCATCTCAGTAAAATCAAGAACAGTCATGGCATACATTGATACAATACAAAAATGTAGCCCATGGCTTTTTAAGGAGGAGTTGTTAAATATATCACAATAGAACCATCATGGTGAAGATTTAAAAAGAATAAAAAAGAAAAGCCCAGGAACTCTGCCAGTTGGCAAATTGCCATTGTGCACATTCATATCTTGTTTGCTTAATCCAAAGCCTTCAGTTCAGACAATGGTAAAGGAAGGAGAAGACATATTGATTCAAGTAAAAGAGAAGGTCTCTCAAGTTAGTCAGACAGCGGAAAAGATTCAAGTAAAAGAGAAGGTCTCTCGAGCTAGTCAGACAGAGGAATAAAGTTTAGAGCAGAAAAAGCCATCAGGGGAAAAGTTACAACAGAAGACTGCTACTAACACCTTTCTATCACCAGAGGGCGTAAGTGTCCAAATAACAGCACCACCTCTACAGGAGACTGCTACTAACACCTTTCTATCACCAGAGGGCGTAAGTGTCCAACCAACAGCACCACCTCCATATGCTGGGAGGCCCACAAACCCTGCAGTTGATAGTTGGGATCCTGAGACAGGATCTCAAATATTAAAATCCCTGTATTTGAGCAGGCAGGAGGGCAGTGAATTCACCATGCTTCAAATTTCAAAGAAGTGAAGCAGCTAAAATAGGTTATAACAACCTATGGTCCTCAAGCACCCTTCACTGTAAGCATGGTCAAATCCATTACCAACTTGAACATGACGCCAGCAGATTGGGCTAATATGTGTAAAGCTGTGCTGAATGGAGGACAATACCTGTTATGTAAGGTTGCCAATGAGGAATTTTGCAAGGAGATGGCTAGGCAAAATGCAGCAGCTGGTTATCCTCAAAGAAATCTTGATGTGTTGTTAGGAAAGGGACCTTATGAGGATCACCAGTAACAAATTGCATATGATCCTGGTGTATACTTACAAATTGCTGTAGATGCAGTTAGGGCATGGAAGACTTTACAAAAACATGGAGGTTGGGCTGGGGATGTGGCTCAAGCGGTAGCACGCTAGCCTGGCATGCATGCGGCCCGGGTTCGATCCTCAGCACCACATACAAAGTTGTTGTGTCCGCCGATAACTAAAAATAAATATTTTTAAAAATTCTCTCTCTCTCTCTCTCTCTCTCTCTCTCTCTCTCTCTCTCTCTCTTTAAAAAAAACATGGAGGTTTACAAGGTCAATTATCTAAGGTAATACAAGGAGCTAATGAACCTTATGCTGAATTTGTAGATAGGCTTATTCAAACAGCTACCAGAGTTTTGGGGAATACAGAACAAGCAATGCCATTAATAAAACAACTGGCTTATGAGCAACCGAATTGTTGGTGCAGAGAAGTCATTAGACCATGGAAACATGAAGATTTAAACACATATATTAAATTATGTAGAGACATTAATGAACAAGGGAAAGTTGTGGCAGCTGCAGTACAACAGGTTTTAGATGCCAGGCCACAAACATGCTACAATTGTGAACAAACAGGACATTTTAAAAGGAATTGCTCCGTAGGAGGAGGGTTTAACAAAACTAGGTATCAAAGGAGTAGAATACCGGGTATTTGCCCACGATGCTGTAGAGGGAGATATTGGGCTAATGAATGCCATTCTCAAACCACCATAGAGGGTACTACATTATCAAAAAACGAACAAGGAACAAGTGTTTATCCATGATATAGTGGCGAAAGGTATCAGGCTCCATTGACAAAAAATGGACAGGGGGGCCCAATGCTCCGGGGCCCAAGACCACAAATATACGGAGCACTGGAGGAACCCAGCAACACCATCAGGGTAGTGCCCAGGACACATTGTCCATTAAATCTCTCACTAGATAAACAGAGAATGCACAGGATTGGACATCTGCGCCTCTGCCAGAAGAGTAGTAACTCCAGAGATGAGAGTTCACATCATGCCCACAGGGGTAAAAGGACCTCTTCCCAAAGGAACAGTAGGCTTACTATTGGGACGCAGTTCTTCTACTCTAAAAGGACTTATGATAAGTCCTGGAGTAATTGATCCTGATTATGAAGGTGAAATAAAAATTATAGCCAGTTCTCCAAAGGGTATATCAGTAATTTCACCAGGAGATAGAATAGCACAGTTACTAATAATACCCAGCCTACATGATAAATTTTCCAGCAGTATTATAGAAAGAGGTTCCAGGGGATTAGGCTCCACAGGTGTAGATGGGGCTATGCTTTCTTTAAATTTAGATTCTCGCCCCATGCTAAAACTAAATATTCAAGGACATGAATTTAATGGTCTACTGGACACAGGTGCAGACCTTAGCATCATCTCTCATCAAGAATGACCAAAACATTGGCCATTACAACAAGCCACTCAAACCCTTCGAGGCCTAGAAGTAGTGACTAATCCCCATAGAAGTGAAATGGTATTAGATTGGAAGGATCCTGAAGGATGTGAAGAAACTATACAGCCATATGAATTGAATCATCTTCCTGTAAATTTATGGGGACAAGATGTCCTAGATCAATTAGGTTTGACATTAACAAATAACATCAATCAAAATGCACCCACTATTAGGGCTAGACAAGTTTGTAGGATAGAAAAAAGGTTAGAAGAACAAGAACAAGGTAGAGCAGCACCAATACAAATGAATCAAGGAACAGACAGACATGGGTTGGATTTTCAGTAGGGTTCACTGAGAAAATAAAAATTACTTGGAAATCAGAAAGACCAGTATGGGTTCTTCAGTGGCCCATGACTAAAGAAAAGATACAAGCAGCCCATGACCTGGCCAAACAACAATTAGTGGAAGGACATATACAACCTTCTGTATCTCCCCATAATACTCCCATTTTTGTCATTAAAAAGAAATCTGGTAAATGGAGATTATTGCAAGATTTAAGAGCCATTAATAATGAGATGGTTATTATGGGACCTTCTCAATTGGGGATTCCTCAATTGTCTGCTTTGCCAAAAACCTGGTATGTTTTAGTTATAGATATTAAAGATTGTTTTTTTTTTCAATTCCAAATCATCCTGAGGATAGTCCACATTTGCATTTACTATCCCTGCATTGAATCATTAAGGTCCTGATCAGAGATATAAATGGAAAGTACTCCCTCAAGGGATGGCTAACAGCCCAACTAGGTGTCAAATTTATGTTAACAAAGCAATCCAGCCACTTAGAAATCAAAATCCTGAACTACAAATATTTCACTATATGGATGATGTATTATTAGCACACAAAGATAAAAATACATTGCTAGAATGTTATGCCACACTTACAAACTTATTAAAAAATTGTATTCTAGAGATAGCAATAGATAAAGTACAATTAAATTTTCCACTTAATTATTTAGGAGTTCTATTATCCTCAACCATGTCCATCCACCCAAAATTCAAATACGAGCAGATCAACTCAAATCACTTAACGACTTTCAAAAGTTATTCGGAGACATAAATTGGATAAGGCCTTATCTAGGTATACCAACAGGAGAGTTGGGACATTTATTTGATATCCTAAAAGGTCCATTAGATCCACCCCAAATGTTAACGTCTGAAGCAAGAAAGGCATTAAAATTCATTGAAACATATACGTAAAATATGCATTTGGATAGAATTGATATAAGTTTGCCTTTATTATTTATTGTACTACCAACAAAAAATATTCCTACAGGAGTATTTTGGCAAGAAGGTCCATTATTATGGATACATTTATCTTATTCTCCAAACACTATTCTTACTAGGTATCCTGAGGCTGTAGGACAATTAATACTCAAAGGAATAAAAGCAGCAAAGGGAGTGTTTGGAATTTCTCCCAATAAAATTATTACTCCATATACTATGAATCAAATTGATGAGTCAGCTAATGAGTTAAATACTTGGGCAATAATCATGTGCAAATCTAATGTTTCATTTGATAACCACTTACCATCTAATCCTTTATTGTCTTTTTGGTCATTGCATCCTGTAATTTTTCCAAAAATGACAAGAAAAACACCTATCATGAATGCTCCAAATATATTCACTGATGGGTCAAATAATGATACAGCAGCAATAGTTACACCTGATGAACTTTTACATTTTTAGTACCCAAAGAGTCAGCTCAAAAGGTAGAGCTTAATGCAGTATTACAAGCTTTTGTGATGTTTAAAGATTCTGTATTTAATTTATTTTCCAATAGTCAGTATATAGTTAATGTTATAGTATCCCTTGAAGATGCTGGTAGGATCTCTCCTTTCTCTACAGTTTTCTCTTTGATTTCCACTATACAAAGTCTATCCTGGGACAGAAAAGATCCATTCCTTATAGGACATATCAGGGCACATACAGGATTGCCTGGAGCCCTTAGTTTAGGCAATGATTTAGCAGATAAAACTACACATGACATACATATTTTCTCTACACTAGAAGAAGCTACAAATTTTCATAAAAAGTTCCATGTCAATGCTAATAATTTACAAAAGTGTTTTAAAATAACTAAGGAACAAGCTAGACAAATAATAAAACAATGTCAAAATTGTGTGACCTTTTTACCACAAGTTAATCTTGGAATCAATCCTAGAGGACTGATACCTAACCATATTTGGCAGATGGACATCACACACATTCCAGAATTTGGAAAATTAAAATATTTGCATGTTACAGTTGATACTTCTGGATTTTTGATGGGCTTCCTTCATGCCAGAGAAAAAACTAAAGATATTATAGCTCATTGCTTACAAAATTTTGCCACTGTGGGCGTTCCAAAATAGTTAAAAACAGATAATGCCCCTGGTTATACTTCTACCTCTTTTAAACAATTTTGCTCATCGTTTGGCATTACTCATATAACAGGAATCCCATACAATCCACAGGGACAAGGCATAGTTGAAAGAGCTCATCAAACTATTAAAATGTACTTATTAAAGCAAAAAGAGGGAATTGGGAAGGGATATATATTCCCCAAAGATAAACTCAAAATAGCTCTTTATACTCTAAATTTTTAAAATTTGGATTCATCAGGACTTAGTGCTGCGGAAAGGCATATGTGTCCAAAAAATGTTCATAAGCCCAAGGTACTTTGGAAGGATATTCTAACAGGACAATGGAAAGGTCCTGACCCCGTGGTTGTCTGGAGTTGGGGGTCTGTTTGTGTGTTTCCACAGGGAGAACAACAGCCGATTTGGATTCTAGAGAGATTAACTAAAGTGATTTCTACAGACCAAAAAGAAGATGATTTGGCTCAAATCCATAACAGCTGATATACAGAACTCCAGTTTGGCTACCCTTACATCTGTGACAGAACCAGGATGCTTTTTTTAAATATCTATTTTATTATTGCCCTTTCCCACATCATGAAGTTCTATTTTATTTTTTGAGCTCATACAGACCTAGGTTAATATTTTGCTGATCAGATCTATTTTTGACTATAGAGTTTTTAAACATTGCAATGGAGATTTCACCTGTAAAAAGTTATAAGGCCTTTACTATTATGTTATGTGTTGTATGTATTATATTATGTGTGCACACTTGTGTTTTGTGTTGTATGTTTGCATGTACATATGTGCATATATCATATATGATGAGCGCTCATGAAAAAATGGATCCAAATATTTCTTTTTTATTCATGAGATTTAAATGGTTTAATTTAAATTGGATAAACAGCTGTTGAGGATTGTTTTAATATGTGAACAAAAAAGGAGGTTAACAGATCTGTTTGTTTACTTTCACCTTTCCTTTTCATTATATTTAATAATTCTGTTCAAGATAATGTAAATTGTTCAGAAAATTGTTTTCTCTTAGTGCCTTCTGGAATGTTACATAATTTTTTCTTTAGCCATTATTGCCAGAATTCCTATCTTCATCCCAGTGCCAGTGAAGACAATGATAAAACCAATCTACAGCTTCTGCAATAGCTATCACTGAACTGCTTGCAGAACTTGCCTGGACTATGTATCACTTGTATGCATTGTGAACTTTCTGTTGGTGCAGCGACTTGTGGTAGTGTTGGGGTATTTTTGCTGATGGTGTCATCGGTGGTACAATTTTTCCAAAAGGAGCCGTCAATTGGCTTGGTGTATCCTCCTCCCTTCTGCTTGTGATGGTCGTTCAGCTAAAATTTGGGGGCCAACACAGGTGAGGCAAAGAACCTCATCCCCCCACTGGTACAAAGACCTATCCACTGGTGTGGCTGTATGCTGGACTGGTAGTCAATGACGGGTAAGACCCAATTGCTATGGTACCAACCTAAGACAGGAAGCTGACGCCTTGAGGTCAGCTCATCCGATGACAGGTAAGGACCATATGTAGTATTGGAGAACCTAAGGCAGGCAGGGTCCCTAAGCCACATGCTTGTTGTTTAAACAGAGAGGGGGAGATGTTGAGAGCCACAGCCGAAGGGGCCCCAGCAAACTTCCAGCTGCCAGCTGATGATTGGCTCACAGTGGCCCCAGCAAACTTCTAGCTGCCAACTGATTGGCTCCTCTGTGGTGATGCTCATTGGGCTGTTTCCCCACCCTTTCAGGCCACGGAGCTGCTCATTGGGGGACTCTTTTTGGCTCCACCCATGCAACCCAGCCAATCTGCCTCAAGAGCAGGAGGAGTGATGGAGGTTGAGAGGCTTGTGGGAAGCCGGTGGTGGCAGTTGGGCTCTGAGGGTTTTCCTGAAGAGCTGTGTGGTGCGGTGTGTGTGTTCTAAAAATAAAGTTCATTTCTTTTGACAAGTGGCTCCTGAATTTTGCCCAGCCATACTGCGGCCAAAATACATTATATGGCTGGGGTAGTGACTTACTGGTTGAGTGTCCTAAATTCAATCCCCAATATCGCCTCTTCCCCAAATTATACTTTATGGCTTATGTAGTTTTGTAATTTTATAATTTGTTTAAACCAATTAAACAAAAAGCTTCAAACTATCTCATGCAAAAATTCACAGACTCTGTTCTGATCTGTTTGTTCTCTTCAACTCCCCCCTAAGGTGGCAGGATCTCACCTGTGTAACAGATATCCATGAGACACCCTTGTAATTTCCAAGTGTTTTATAATATGAGCACATGCTTTACAATTGCTCATTTGTTTTTTTGAAATTAAAAATAACATCATCCATGTGAGGGCAACTCTGTTCTGAGCCACTGTAGTTATTGAAACTGAGGAGCCTACTGCATTAAGTCACATGACACACCAATTCCCATATTATAAGGACAAAATAATAATCAAAGGCTTTTTCCCATTAAGATTGGAGTGAGTTTTTGGACTTCCCAGTACCCGCTTCCCAGTGGCTGGCAATGGATGGGATAGTGGCCTTTTCCCTGGACCATTTTCCAGGATCCTTCTTCTTGCAGACTCCCCAGGATGAGCATCCAGTCCCCACCCATGCTGCTGGAGCTGGCAGGGCACAGCCTGCTGAGCAACAAGTCCAGGGCCGTCGTGGATCTGGAGGACCTGCCCATAGAGCTCTTCCCACCATTCTTTGTGGAGGCCTTCAGCAGGGGACACACTGAGGTCCTGAAGAAAATGGTGAAGGCCTGGCCCTTCACATGCCTGCCCTTAGGGTCCCTGATGAGGAAGCCACAGATAGAGATGATCCGAGTGGCCCTGGATGGGCTGGATATGCTGCTTGCCCAGAAGGATTGCCCCAGGTGAGGGGGATCCAGATGGCCTTGAAGAGAGTGCCCTGGGTTCCAGGGAAGTGATGGCTGTGGGTGGAGAGACTGGGTGCTGAAGTGTGCCACCAGATAGAATAGTAGAGGTCTTGGCCATGCTGATCCCCATCTGGGAAAGTGTCCCAGATGTGGAGAGTGCTTGTGGCAGCTGTGGTGACCCCTAAGGGGGGCTGAATCTGCCCTACCCTCAGCTGCAACAGGTCGGGTCAGCAACCTGTATTGGAGGAAAGCAAAAGGACAAAAGCTAGACAGAAGGAAGAGGTGGGGCAGGGAGCAACAGCTGAGAGGTGAATGAAGGGGCCTCAGGGCTGAGACTCTGCTGTCATCCCTGCAGGAGGTGGAAACTGCAAGTGCTGGATTTGCGGATGGTTCCACGGAACTTCTGGAGGATGTAGTCTGGAGTCATAGTTGATGCCTGCTCACCAGAGAACATTAAAAAGAATTGAACATTGAAACTTGATCCAACAATGGCAGCTAAGCTTCCCTTGAAGATATTCATAGACTTGTGCCTCACAGAAAGGCCCCAGGATGAATTCCTAACCCACTTGTTCCTGTGGGTCACACAGAGAAGGGACAGGCTGCACCTGTGTTGCAATAGGCTTAAGATCTTTGGGAAACCCACCAGCCACACCAGGAAGGTCCTGAGACTGCTGCAGCTGGACTCTGTCCAGAGGGTGGAAGGGCACTGCACCTGGGTGCCCTCCACCTTGGCTGCTTATGCTCCTTTCTTGAGCCAGATTAGGAACCTGTGGAATCTGGTTGTCTCCCAGGTCCTCATACTTACCCACACTTCCCCAGAGGAGCAGGAGTGGCTGCTCGCCTAGCTCACCTCACAGTTCCTCAGGATGGACTGCCTGCGGAAGTTCTCTGTGGATGCTGTCCTCCTCCTCGAGGGCCACATGGAGCAGGTGCTGGGGTGAGTAAGGGGGGTGTGCTTCCTCGGCAGATGAGTAGCAGTAAATATGAAAGGACACCTACTGTGTGCCAGCCAATGACACTCTCATGGTGAACAAGTCACTAGAAGGTATATACCCCATCATCTGTTCTATTGTATCCTGAAGCTCGATCTCCTAACCTGTGTTAAAGCAAAGGGCTAAATGAGGGTCCATAGTCTGGGAAGTGCCACCATACTGGGAAGCCAGCTGATGGGAACAGGAGCTAGTGAGGTGGGTGTGAAGTTCCTTCCCTGGGAGGCCTGTCCAGTGACAGGGGTACAAAGCAGGGTAGAGATGAGGACTTTGAAGGAGGGGAAGCCCCCACACCTGTACCTGTTAAACAAGGAAGCTCTGTGTCCTCCATCTGGGAGCAGAGGAGCCCACTTCTAATGACCCCCTAGGAAGGCAGGTCTGAGCTGCAGGTGATGACTCAGGGGTTGTGAGTGAAGAGCAGGGAGTAAGACCTTGCTGAGGGAACAGGGGGTGAGCCCTGCAGGGGTTAACCCCAGTGTGTTTTGCCACATATTTCCTGGATTTGTCTTTTGTACATGACTCTTCCTGACTTCCTGTGGTTAGATATGTGGTTTTCTGCTTGTCATTGAGGATGACATTCATAGAGATGGAGCACGCACCTGGTCACACAAGTAGTGGTGAAAGTTTCAGGTTGAAATGGAGTGACCTGAATGAGCAGATTCTACAAAATGTCAACCATGTTCAGATGGTCACAGTGACCTTGCGTTTGGGCCAATTCATTTTCTCCCTTAGAACTAACTGCCTGGTTCTTCCTTATGCACCTGAAGATGCCCCTAGAGGCCCTCTCAATAACCAACTGCCCGCTCTCAGATTCTGACCAGAATTATCTTTCCCGATACCCAAACACCAGCCAGCTCAGACACCTGGATCTAAGGGGCATCAAACTGACCAATTTTAGTCTGGAGCCCCTCAAAATTCTTCTGGAGACTGTTGCAGCCACCCTGAAGAGCCTGGACTTGGAAGCCTGTGAGAATGCAGACTCCCAGCTCCAAGCCATCCTGCCTGCCCTGAGCCACTGCTCCCAGCTAGGACCTTGTGCTTTTTCCGGAATCACATCTCCATGTCAGTCCTCAGGGACCTGCTGTGTCACACTGCCAGGCTGAGAAAGTTGAGCTTAGAGCTATACCCTGCCCCTCTGGAGAGTTATGATGCCCAGGGTGTCATCCACCCAGGGAGATGTTCCCAACTCTGTGCTGAGCTCACAGCAATACTGAAGGACTTTAGGCAGCCAAAGGTCCTTATTTTCCATACTCTCTCATGTCCTCAATGTGGCTGCATGTTCCTCTACAACCAGGGCCTCATTCACTGTTCCTGTCCAACAGCTGCCTAGTTGCATGCGTATAAAAAGCTGCCCTCTATGCAATTGGATGTATAACCAGGATGTAGAGGGATCATGAAGGAAACTCAGAGCCCAGCATTTCAGACACTGCCTGAAGTGTGGATGGGGAAAGGAATCAGATGCTGGGGGCTACATTGGAAGGAAGCCCCTGAATATTGGACCTAGAGCCATATGTGTCTGTATAGAGTCATAACTAGGGACCTGGATTTTTACAATGGGATGTATGCTTCATGCACATATGAAGAAACTATTTTGTTTCATGGATGGTCCATAAATAAATAGCCCGAAATGAACAGAATCTCAAGATTAGACCTCGGACATCTTCCATGATGGTTTTACCTAGTTTTCTGATTTCAACACTGGAATAGTCCAGGGGCTGATGGAGAAATACCACCAAGTACTTGGTGATCAATGAGGTTCATTCTCAGGAACTCAAAGCATCAAACTGAAATCAGGTCATTATCTGTGGCTACACTGTGTCATAATCCATGTAGGGAATCACAGGAGGCCTGGAACATTCTAAGTAGACAGTAAAAATTCAAAAAGCCCTTTTCAGGAATTCTCAGTGCCACCCAGACCCTCAAGGCTTGCCCATCTTTGTGGGTCTTTACATAGACCTACAAACATGGTGTCTTGGCCTTTGGATGCAATGAGAATAAAATAGGGTCTCTGGGCCTAACAAAACCTTGCCTGTCATCCTGCTACCAAGTCTTTCCTGAAATAATGTAGTCATGGCCAATAAAACCTTCCAAATTAGCTTCCATCAAAATAGTAGAATTATATAGGTATATAACACTTGCAAATGTTTCTAAACTAAACAATAAATTACCACCTTCTGGTGGGGGAGAAGGCTACTCATAACTGACAGATATTCCTCTAACACTTCCCATCTCTCCCTACACAGGGACACAAGATTTTCAATCAGCAGATGATCAGAGGATGAGTAAGGATGAGGTGGCTGTGGGAAAATGGGTGGCCCTGCCTGTGCTGCCTGGTCTTAGACCAAGATCCCCTAAATGATGATTCCTGCTGAGGACTCAGGCTGGTGGGGTTATGCAGTGACCTTAGCCTTAGCTTCCCATCCAAGGAGGAGAAGAATGTCAACCCAATCTTCTTTTGAGTTATCCTATAGCTGCCTGTGTACATGTTCTAATTTGAGTCTGAAGGATTCTTCATACACAGTGAACTAGAACCCAGTTGGATGTGTAAGCAAACTGTAGATCACTCTTGAACAGGTAGCAGAGTCCAGGTCCTACACAGCCAGCCCATATGTCACCCACACAGTAATCTGTGTGCCTCACCTCTCTTTATAACACTTCCTTTCCTCTGGCTCTACATCTAACTTGCATGTGTGGTGGGGGGCAAGTTCTGAACAGCATTCATTCTGCTCTGCCGCTAAATTCTAAGATCAAATAAAGGCTAGGGAGATCCACAATATGAGATGTGTCATCACTGGTTGTTTTCAGGGTTTTCATAACCAAAAAGGGACTTGAAGACTTTCTGGTGTGTCTAGACTCATTGAATTGTATAAAGACTGCAAGCTGCATGTGTCCCCACACAGGCCTGGGGATAAAGCACCCAGATTGCTCTTTGAATTCCTCATCTTTTGACTCTAGGTTCATTTGTGCTGTGAGACAGCCCACAACTGTAGGATGTCATGAAAAATAGGACCAGGTGTGTAAGGGTGGCTGGGTCAGAAGGAAACTGGTTTCCACTCCCTGGAGTGCTACTGAAAGGTGCATGTTCCTGTGTGCATCTGCATCAAAAGAGTCTAGATCCCCTCTGGAACACTGGCCAATTTCACCTGTATAATCTAGGAACCCAGAAACCATGCTTTTCTACAGAAATGAGTGAACTTCATAAAAATTAACTGAGGGCCTGGGGATATAGCTCGGTGGAAGAGCACTTGCCTAGCATGTGGAAGGACCTGGGTTCCATCCTCCAACCACAAAAGTACATAAACAAATAAGTGAATAAATAAATTCAATATTGATGTGACTCCAGGAGGAAGTTTTAATTTGAAGAAAATTGTCTGTGAGGAGAACCAGAGCCCATATGAAAACAATGAAATACATTCTTTAATTTGTATTTAGACTTTATACATTTAATTGGTATACACTGGCATGTAAAATTGATGTGCTTAAAAATTGGTTTCAAAAAAAAAAAACTGAAAACCCAGGATGAGGTTGAAGGGAAAGCAAGGAATGAAAGACAGATAAGCAAGAAATGAAAGACGGAGACCAGGCAGAGATACAAATGAGTTTATTTTTCAGACTTGACAAGTGAAGGCCATCTATATAGGAGAGAGAGGCAGAACAGGCTTGAGTTCTGGGACTTTTATGGGGGAAGCTCAGGAATCAGAGCTTGGTGGGCCCTAATGCAGGTGGTTAAGGGTTTGGTTGGTATGAGGGAGTGGTGAGCCTTTCTCAGAAACGCCCTTGGGCAGGAAAGTGAAATGTTTTCCTTAAAATGGCAGATGTCATTTAAGATGGCCATCCAAGTGCTAAGCAAGAACCTTATAAGTACTAAAAAGAAAAGACAAAAATTGGAAGAGAGTTGTTAGAGACACAGCAGAGACTCCTAAAACCTACCCGTGAGAACAGGGAGGGAGAAGCATTCTTTGGTTCCCATCCTTTACTTCTACAAAGTAAAGGGTATTTTGGGGGGGACTGGCTCAGCAAGCAGGCTTGAGAAGAATAAACATGCAGAGGGAATGTTTGTCATTAACCTGTCATGATTAAGTGTGTATGCAGTGCTTAAAATTAATCTAGAATTGTTTGCTGTGAATTGTTTATGCATATTGCAGTGCCTAGCATTAAGGATTGTCATTTTCTTGATTAAGAACCTATAGAGGGCTGGGATTGTGGCTCAGCGGTATAGTGCTCGCTTAGCATGGGCGGGACACGGGTTCGATCCTCAGCACCACATAAAAGTAAAGGCATGGTGTTGTGTCCATCTACACCTAAAAAATAAATATTAAAAAAGAACCTATAGAGTGAATTGTATTGAGTAATTTGAGTGAATAAAGCACTGAAATGGGAAGAAGCACGTGGACATTCTCTATTTCTCTCCCTGGACTGCATACATTGCAATTTTGTCTCCTTGTGACACATGCTTTGAGAGGGGGCTTCTAAATCCCAAAGCTGAGGTTCTGGAAGTGACCTTTAAGGTGTATAATGAGAGAGACGAGAAAGCCTGAGCTGAGATATCAGATGCTTGCTCAAACCATCTGTCTCTGGTATCACTGGCCCATGGGATGGTCCCTCAGGACAACTCAGACCGTGTTTTAAATGTGGTCAGATGGGTCACTGGGCTTGTATATATCGCAAGCCTCATCATTTCTGGATTTTTGTCCTAAATGTCATCAAGAGGGACACTGGGCTGTACACATTACCTGAGCTCATGGGGGTTCCCTGGCCATCTGGCCCTTCAGGTTCATCTTTCCAACTCTTAGGACTGGCTGCAGAGGACTGAAAAGATCCAGGTCCCCATCACCCAACCACTACCATCACTCCATGAAAACACAGGGTAACACTGCACATGTCAGGTAGGCCCATCTCCTACCTCCTAGACACCGGGTTACATATTCAGTCCTCAAGGTGTTCTGGGGGCTGACTACCAACCCTTACAGTCACCTAGCCTTGTTTGTGCTTGTGGTTCTCTAATTTTTACTCATTCCATTTTGGTCATTCCACAGTGTCCTGTTCCCCTTATGGGAAGGGACATCCTCACAAAGTTGGGGCTATGCGCTCCTTCTCCCCTCATAGACACTTCCATGCAGACTTACCTGCTGCTCCTCTTACCCTCACTCTTACCTTAGGACCATCTCCTATCCTGTTGGCCAGTGCCTTCCAATGACCCACTTCTGAGGTGGATGTTTCCAGTCCTTCTATCACTTCACACCATGAGCCCATTCATATCTGTCTCAAAACCTCCTCCATTTTCTGCCCAATCACAACACCTGCTCTCCCTCCTTGCTGATGCTGTTGCTCTCTTTGCAGAGCAGACTTGATCCCAGGAGCTTTTTTCACCATTCTGGGGCTTTAAGCTGCTTTGGACCCTGGCCTGAGGGCCAGGACAATGACCACACACCTTCTTCCATTCACCTAGGGCTCTTCTTCTTTATCCACACACTGGTTCCTTTGGGGAAATGACTCTACACTTATCCTCCCCTCCTCCTCACAAGTCTACTCCCTAGAAATGGCAGTGACAAGTCTCCTTTTGAGACACAAAAGTTAACCTAGATCTTGGCCCAGAACCAAGATTCTAGACCTTCCCATCCCTTCCCCTTGGCAAGTTTACTCTGAGTCTTGGTTCACAGATGGCTCCTCCTTCCTTCAGGAGGGAATTCATGGGGCAGGGTAGGCAATAGTCTCTCTAGCCTTGGTAGTGTAAGAGCCTCCACTCCCAATATCACCAGGCTGAACTTGTTGCCCTCATCAGAGCCTTCACTTTGGTGTAGGGAGCCTCCCTCGTTGTCTACTGTCCTTTGAATTACATTTACATTGGGCTAAACTCCTTCCTTGGCTCTTCCTCTGTCACAGGCCCTCCCAAAGAAGCCACTCAACATCTCCCCTTTGAGCTTCTATATGGTAAGCCCATCTCCCTGTTCCCTGCCTCTGATTCTCCACTACCCCTTGCACCTCATCTTTTCTGGCCCCTTCTTGCATACACTAGGATCCTTCTTTAGCAACACAGGGATGTTGTTATGGCAATGCCAATTCTCCCTCTTCTCTTTCTCCCACTCTGTCTTCTGGTGACCTGGTACTTTTACCACCCCCAATAAGCACCTCATCTCCTCTAAATTCTCCTCAAAATGGACTGGACCCTATTGGGTCATTCTTAACCCTTGCTCATGGGCCCACCTTGAGGGCATGCCATATTGAGTTCTTAACCCCCATTTAAAACAGTCCTCTCTGCCCTCTTATACACTGAGATGCACAGGCCCTCTCAACTGAGTCTCTCCAAAGTTGAAACCCCAATCTTCCTTTGGCCTCTGAGGACCACGAGGACACTGCAGAACCATGAGTGCCATCTTCCCTTTTTTCATTTTTGCCCTCCTCCCTCACTCTGCACTCACCTCCCAGAGGTGCTACCACCAGGGATTACCATTCCAGTTTCCATGAGACTTACATCAACTTGCTCAAACCATACTAGCCATACAATGGCAGCTTGATTCTTTAGCTGCTGTGGCTCTGCAGAATCCAAGGGGCCTTGACCATTTTATGGCCAAGAAAGGTGGATTTATCTGAACTTACAAGGAGGAATGCTACTAACATGTCAATCAATCTGGTAAAGGACAAGATGAAACAACTCCAACAAGTCCTTGAACATAGGAAAACACAGCTCTCCTCTGCTGAATGAATACTAATCCCTCACCAAAACTGGGCTACCTGGGACACCATTCCACTACCACTGAACCTCCCCCATTGTCCCAATGATTCAAACACTGCCCCTTCCCAGCAGGAAGCAGTTAGAGAAGATTGACCTACATTTCTGTTCCCTATGGGGCCCAACACAAAAACAAAAAAGAGGGAATATAAGGTCCTTGCTTAGTACCTGGATGGCCATCTTAACTGACAGCTGCCATTTCAGGAAAAAGCTTCACTTTCCCACCCAAGGGTGTTTCTGAGAAAGGCTCACCACCCCCTCATACCAACCTGACCCTTAACCACCAGCATTGGGACCCGCTCAGCTCTGATTCCTAAGCCTCCCCCATAAAAGACCCAGAACTCAAGCCTGTTTTGCCCTCTCTCCATAGAGAGATGGCCTTTCCTTGTCAAGTCTGAAAAATAACCCCCCTTTTATATCTCTGCCTGGTCTCCATCTTTCACTTCTAACATCCACTTCGATCTCTTCTATTAGGTTGTATTTACTGAATTGAAAAAGACTAGAAATATAGTTCAGTGGTTAACTGTCCCTGGGTTCATGTCTGGTGCCAAAAAAAGGAGAAAAAAGAAAAAAGTGACTTGTGGCTGGGGATGTGGCTCAAGCGGTAGCACACTCACCTGGCATGCATGGGGCACTGGGTTCGATCCTCAGCACCACATAAAGATAAAATAAAGATGTTGTGTCCATCAAAAACTAAAAAATAAATATTAAAAAATTTCTCTCTCTCTCTCTTAAAAAAAGTGACTTGTGTTATCTTCTTTTACTGAATAAAATTTGGGGGTTGGTGTTTAAAAAAAAGTGGTTGTTGACACCATGGCACACACTTGTAATTCCACCAACTTAGGAGTTGAGGCAGGAGGATTGCAAGCTTAAGAACAATTTGGGCAAGTTAGTGAGACTTTGTCTCATAATAAAAACATAAAGGACTGGGTATGTGCTTAGTGAACAAACAACCCTGCATTCAATCCCCAGTTCCTCCACAAAAGAGGGGGTTGGGAATGTGTAACAGTGCTTCGCTTGATGCTCTTTTATTATTGTTATGCTCTAGTTCGGGCCCCAGAAAGACCACCAGAGACTGAAATCGATGTAAGCAGCAAAGAGGCGTTTATTGCGAACTAGCTGGGTCCTCTGCGCACACAGGAATCGGTGACACTGAGAGGCTCTGAGCCCAAGATTTAAGCAGTTTTATACACTCTTGGGGGGAAGGCAGAGACTTCACATACATCATAGCAGCTCTTAGCAAATTACCACACGCCATGGGAAAAATCATAAAACAACTCTAAAACAGGATTAGCACATTCACTGGCGGGAACAAGTTGGGTAGGGGTGATTGGTGAGTACAAGAGGAGGAGTCTTCTGAACAGATTGCTTTAAGCCATGAGGGGAGTATGTGCTGAACTACATGGTTTCCCAACATGTTATCAATCACCATAAACTACTGGGAGGGTCATCTGGCATCCCAGGTATTTTCCCTTTCTCATACTGATATTAGTGGTTGCTAGGGGGTTGCTGTGAGTCCTCACCTAGCCTGAGTCAGGGACACCTGGCACTGCAGATCTCTCCTGTTATTTGTAGATAAACAACTCAGCAGGTTGGTTACGTGCCTAGGAGTGCTCTGTGGGTTTTTCCAAAGACAATGGTCATGCCCCCTTTCTTGGACAGGCTTTGCTCTGAGGTAGAGGCTGGTTTCTCAAAAAGGGAGTCACATCAGTTTCTCACTGTATCCCTTGTGGCTTTGAAACTTACATTTTCCCCCCAAACCTTCTCCCTAACCTTCTCCTCCCTGAACTTCCTTTCCCTGATCTTCTCCTTCCTGGTTTCTCCTCTCTAATCTCATTTTCTCTGAAACACCTCTTTAAAAAAAAAAAAAACCCTTTCCTGCTGATGAGCAGATAACAGCCTTTGGGACAGGTGTCCTCTGTGTTCCTCCTTTGCTAGCAAAGTAATAAATATTCTTTTTCCTTTTTCTGAAAAAATCTGTGCTGGTTATTGGATTGACACTGGGGACACCAACCTTTTACTACTCTTGTATAGAGCCCCTGGGTTCAATCTTCAATACTAAAAATAAATAAATAATTGGGCAAGCAAGCAGGATCAGCATACCTATCACTTGACCATTGGTGATTATTTATTTTATAGTCCCCATGCTTGCCTTCCTGATGTTAAAGGGTTTTAAACACTTTCCTACAACTACACACACTCCAAACTGTTACCATCAGTTTCAGACAACTCAAGGAAACCAACACTTGTTGTGTTCTTGCTGAGGATGTCTATCAGCCATGAAATCCTGTGTACTTACAGGTGGAGATAATGGTGAAAGTTTTCCATCAAAATGACACCACTCCATGTCAAATTCTGACAAAACAGGGCTGGGGGGAGGTGCTAGGAAGAAGGCATCTTGAACTACCCAAGTAGCTGGGATTACAGGGTCATGTCACCAAACCTGGAACTACACAATATTTTTAATAGGCTGAACTTTTCTGATCTATTTCTTTCCCTGGATTTTACTCCACAGTGGCATGACTGTCATGTGTACAGGATACACATGACAATCGAGCCTCATCTCAGAATTAGCATTTTCCATCTCTTATTTCCAAATTCTCTCAAATACTATATGTGGCTTTTAGCATGGCTTACATTTAAATTGAGCATGGTGGTACCTGCCTATAATCCAGCTATTCAAGAGGCTGAAACCAGAGGATCATGAGGTTTAGGCTAGTCTGGAAAACGTAGTGAGATCCTGTCTCAAAATAAAATATGGCTAGGAGCCAAATGTGGTGGCAAGTGTCTGCAATCCCAGTGGCTTCAGAGGCTGTGGCAGAAGGATAGTGAGTTCAAAGCCAGGCTCAGCAACTTACCATGGCCCTAAGTAACTTAGTGAGAACCTGCCTGAATAAAAAATAAAAAAGAACTGGGGATGTGGCTCAGTGCTTAAGCACCCCTGAGTTCAATGCCCAGTATGAAGAAAGAAGGAGATGAAGAAGAGGGAGGAGAAAGAGTGGCAAAAAGACAATAAGGAGGAGGAGGAAGAGAAGAGGGGACAGAAAAATAAACCAGCTAAGGGAAAATGGACAACCCAGACCTGAGGCAGAGTCCACCCAGGATCTGACCATTCCCTCTAATGGGCACAATGAAATCTGACTCTAGAATCCAGCAGTAGAAAATTGATTGGGGGAGAGGGGACGCACTGGGATAAGCCTGCCCCCTAGTGGCTGATTTACAGGGGTCTCTGGCTTCAGATTTCATTTTTCTGTGTTTGGTGCTGACTCTGGAGAGTAGACTTGAAAATTAATTCAAAACTAGATCTCCCCCATCCCAGAAAGAGATTTTCTGTTTGTTTCTTTTTGTTATTGGACACAGTGGGTGGGGGAAGAAGCACTGTTGGTGCCCCTGGGTAGTGTCCTGATGCTTGGAGAGTTTAACTTGAATGCAAACTGATGTTGGCCTTTGAGTCTTTTGGGGCTCACGTTGAGGTCTCTGTCAGCTAGATATGAAGGTGCTGGCCCCAAGGCCTTGGTTTCTGCACCTGAGATAAAGGCATCTTGGAGGTCGCTGGGTAGATGAAACTGGAAAACTGGATCCTAGTTGCTGGTGAATCTAGCTTTCCTGCTGGGTTTTGCTTTTCCTGGACTAGAGATCCTGTGACTCCTGCTGCAGGCAGAGCCTGGCCTCATGTCATCTATGGGAACCCAGGGCCTCAACTCCCCATCTGCCTTAATGGCCAGTCTTGCTACCCTTGTCACTACAGAAATAAATATCCCTGAACCAAGAGAAGCTTTACTCCTCTGTGTAGTGCAAATCATCAGCCTCCAGTCAAGTTGCCCAGGGTGCCAAGTCACTCAAGTGCAAGCCAGTCTTTCCCACCTGGTGCCACTGAGTCCTCTGATAGTGTCCCTATTTCTTGTTAATTCACTCTGGGGAACTTGGTCCTCTCAACAGCCTTCTGGAAATGAAAACAACCTCAGGCCACATTGCAACATTATGCAAGCCTGCCAACTGCCTCTTGGCAAGCTTTGCCCTGGGGGCACGTCTCCAGCCCCACCTCCCTGCTCTCCCTAGTTCAAGGTGATGAGTTGCCTTTACCCCAGCTAAAACCAGTCTAGTCAGAGGACCTTAGCAGGCAGAGTCCAGTCTCTATAAGCTCTTTGAGAAGTTGGGGAGAAGTGTACATGGATCAAAGGCATGTGTCCCAATCATAGTTTGGGTATGAGATGTACTTTAAAAGCTGCTGTATTAAGAAGGGTTACTCACCCTTTACGTGGGAAAGACGGTGTCACTGAGAAAGCCAAAGTCATTGAGAAAGCCCAGAGGCCCCTTTAAGTCACCAACCCCAAGCGGCAACTTCAGTGTTTAGTAGCGGGGGATATGCAGCCTCTCCCAGCCTGGGTGGAGGATTTAGGAGCTTCTAGGTGCTTTCAATGGCCAACCCATCGGCGAGATTCCTTGGTCCCCTAAACTTTAGCATGCCTGAAAAGCCACCAAGAAAATTGTTCAACAAAGATTCCTGGGTCTCACTCTCGCAGGCTCAGCTTCGGAGACCCAGAATTCGCGACTCTAGCAGCTCCCAGGTGCTTGGTGCTGTCAGCATTGATGGCTCCCCTGATGGCACTGCCCGGTCTGCTCTTGGGGTCCCACTTCCTTCGAGGTGGGCAGTGCAGGACCGCCTCATCACAAGCTCTTTTTTTCTGTGTTGTTATTTCTGGAACAAGACCTTAGAAGGGACCTGGATCCCTTGGACTAGGGCAGCATGGAAAAGTTGGAGAAGCTGGCAGGGAGGGGGAGGGGTTGGAGCAAACCAGGTGGAAAGTGGGGAAGTGCCCTTCTGTCCAGATGGGGAAGTTGTAAGTCCTTGCAGGAGGCACAGACTTCCTCAGCTGCCACCCAAATCCAGCCTTTGACTTCAGAACACCCAGGTCTGCAGGGAGAGCTGCTGGGGAACCCAAGGGCCACACCACAGATAGCGCACCTGGGAGGAAAGCTACCTTCAAGGGCTGGCATCTGTTTCCACTGTGCTTTGGGTGTTCCCCTCAAGTCCTTGCTCACTTTGCATTATTAGAAAAAATTTACATAAGATTTACTTACAATTTTAGGGGCCATTAGCAAAAAGCAAACGTTTTGGAGTCAGAAGTCCTGGTAGCCCTCCCCTTGCCTCCACGAGGTTGGGAGTAACCATGTAGGAAACAGTGGAAAGCCTGGGGGCCTTCTCCGAGTCTGTTTCTTCATGGTTGATGCGTCAGTACTGCACAGGGCTGTTGATGCGGATCGAACGATAGAATATGTATGCAAGGTAGCCCCAGCACACCATGCTGCTGTTATGTAGCCATCAGCTGAAAGAAAATGCTTCAAATAATTTAGGGTTTTTTTTCCCACCATGGAATTCTCTTCCTTCCTGCATTTTTTTTTAATTTTTAATTTTTTTTTTTATTTTATGGAGCCAAACCTGGCCTTCCTCGACCCGTCTTAACTGCACAATGTCCCTGGTACAATATTGGCACATCCATGTGAATTCTTTAAGTAAATGGATAGAAACTTGAGAATTCAAGGGATGAACTCTTTGGTTTCCTGTTGTCAACAATTTCCGAGGTGGCATATCCCAGTAAAGCAGTCCCTCTCCTGTATCCTCAGGGGACACTTTAAGACCCCAGTGGATGCTTGAAACCACAGATAGTAGCAACCCCAAGTTCTTTCCTGCAAATACATACCCATGAGAAAGTGTGATTCATACATTAGTCACCATAAGAAAACAACGATAACCAAAAATAGAACAATTTATTACAGTATATAAGTATGTAAAAATACACTGTAATAAATGTTTTTTTTAAAAAACTTAAAAAACAGCTGCTGTATTAATGCAAGAGGAGAAATGATCAAATCAAGAGAGCTGTAATCTAATCAGTGAATCAATCCATCCAATGGATTAATTAGTCATTTTCCAAGCACACTCAAGTATTTTTCAAGTATATTCTGATAATTAGCATTTCTCCCTCATATTTAACAATACAAATAAAATCAAAACAGAACCATGATATTGTCAACCACACATAAGAAAACTAACAACTAGACATTGGTTCAAAGGAAATTCTAGAGGCAAATAGAATTTCTCTTTATAAGATAAATTATAGTTTTCTGTATGGGATGGATAGTGATGAACCCAGCCTGATTCCAACATAAGATTGAGAACCATCTCGTCACAAAGCCATGAAAAGTCCATTTCTGTTTTACTATAAATTACTGTAATTTCTAAACTTGTTTGCAATTCTTGCCTGTGCCTTGAACTCACCCATGCCTGGCTTTCCCTGACCAGATAACAACCTTCTCTGAAACATCAGTGGTGCCTCATAAATTCTAATATTGGGATTTAAATTTAATCCCTAATTTGAAATATCATGCCATGTATATCATTAACCTAATATCTGCCTTTGTATTATACTTGTTAATTATTATACTTGGAACCAATTGTCTGTTAGCTATAAGTTCTCAAGACATCCCCTTTGCAACTTTTTGTGATATAAAACCTTGTTCCTGTAGTGCTGAGGGCCTGGTCTTTAGCCTGTGTTTGGAGGGACAGCCACTGATCAGTCTCATCATGTACACAAACACAAACTTGCTTTCATTTAATTTAAAATTGGAGTTGGTGGTCTTTTCTTTGCATCAGGGTTCAAAAATAGATGCTTAGGGTATATTTGTAGAGGAACTAAATCATGCTTAATTGGAGATGATATATGGGGTTTACTTTATCAAATTCATAGAAAATTTTTTGTTTGTATCTAACTTAAACTGTTACAGTTCAAGCTTTGTCCCAGTGTTTCATAAACTGACTTCCAGACCACTCACATATAATCGAATCAAGCCTTTATTGAAGCACACCAGTGGTGGCTGACCAGAACATAAAGTGGTTCCCCTGATCAGCCCTGAACAATTGCAAGTGCACTCCTTATGAGCCTAAAAACCGCAAAAGGGATGTTCGGGGGGTCTAGCCAATGCAAGCAAGCCAGGTTACAGAAGCGGGACAGTGCAGTCAAGCGGAGGGAAGCCTAACCAATCACAGTTAGCCCAGTCACCCCAGTTACAGAAACAGAGCCCTGTTACCCTAGTTACAGAAACAATGCCCCATTAGGTAGTTCTGTGTTCTTAAAGGTTTCTTTAGCAAAAGGAAAAGAACATCTTGCCCCAGTCATGACTCTTCTACTTGGCATGGTTGTTTTACACGATGAAGTCATAAAACAAAATGGAGTCACATTTGCTCCTACTATCACATTCCCCACTGGTTTTAGTAGGTTTGATGTCAATCTTACATATCATTAGGCCTCAGTTTTTGTTCCCTCCTTCCGTGTCTAAGGGACTATACTGGGCTCGCAAGAGCATAAGTCTGACCTCATCTACATTCTTGTGTATATGGTTTAGGAGGGTTTTTAAGAGGCAAGGTCCTACAGTAACACCAATCAGGAAAAGGACTAGGGGCCCAACTACGGCTGAAATGATGTTAGTCAACCAAGGGGACCATGAGAATAGGTTTTTGGAACCAATTGTCTGAAGTTTAAATTTATATCTATTTGATATATATCCTGTGATAAGAACTGCAGTTTCTAAAGCAGTAGATCCAGCTATTCCCAAACCAGCCAGGAGGGGAACTAAAATGGGGACAGCCAGTCTATGTTGATAAATCAGTGGAGAATGGCCTTTTAATTAAGTCTGGTTCTTCTTTTCCCTTTACTCCATCAAAATATTAAGTTACATAGTTCAGAGTTATTGACAGTTTGGAGATTTAGTCAAGGAGTTCAAAGTGGGACCCAGGAAGCACAATTTTTGGTGAACGGGGAGTTGTCCCACTTATAAGTTGGGTTGTGGAAGCAAATGTCTCTTTATGGGAGATCATCCAGGGTGTTCTTGGGAGCAGTTTCCCAGGTACATCTTCCTGAGCTAGACATATTGGCGAACATCTATGTTGACCTTATTTTTTCCTCTAATATTAGGGACCTCCAACTGCCGTAAGGGAAAAGGGAGGTTCTTGCTACTTCCCCCTGAAAGGAGGGTGATGTGCAGTGGGCAAGCAGTTTGGAGTCCCTTTTTAGAAACTGAGTGGGTCAAGGAGTCCATGGTAAAAATCTGGCTCAGAAAGAACAGGATGTAAATTCACCTGGGGTGGGCACTTCTATGAGAGAAACAAAAAGACATGGGTGCTGAAGTAAGATTAATACAAATAGCAGTTGTAGCATCTGGACCTGTCCATGAATATCATGAAAATGACAGAAATTAATAATTTTTTACCAGGAGGCAGAAGACCTGAGAAAATGTCCCCATAACAAGGCCTAACAAAGCCTAATAAGGCACTTTTAGGGAACATAAATCTTTAACATTGTCAGAATTATCAGGAATGTAGACACAAAATTTAGTTAAATTAGTTAATGTCATCTGTTTTTTGTAAAAATACCTTTTTGGCATGACCTCTGTATTCAGTAAAGATCCTTTTGTTACTTAGGGCTAGATAATTATATTAATAAACATTGATTACATCTACCTGTGTTGGAAGTTAGGAAGGTCTGTAGGCCTTAAACTGACTAAAAACTTCTGGTAGTTTTTTTATTGATAGTTATCAGGCATTTTGGCCTAAGAATTTCTCTATTGTTGCCTTCAGTCTTACTTATTTTGAGGGGTGCTAACACTAGTGTACATTTTAAGTTACATTATAATAACTGTTGTTTCTTTTTAAATGTTCAGAAATGGCTGTGCTTTGGTTTTAGCTGTTTTTGCTAGGTGTTTAAGACCAAGCAGGTCAAATTTACCTTGTTTTTATCTATTGGTAAGAGTCAGCTGAGTTTTCTTGGAGGACATTCTTGGGGAACTTGTGATCAGCATTTTAGCTCTGTTAGTGTCATCTGCATTAGGATGAGTCAAGGTCTTGCTGATCATATGGCTTCCCTTGGAAGCATCAGGCATGCCTCCTTTTTAAATGACCCTCCTCTTTTGCAGCATGTACACACATTGGTTTTCTGTTCTCCAGGGGTCTCATTAATCTCCCTTATTGAGAGGTTATATGACCAGAGTTGCAAAGCTTTTCCCCCTGTCCTCGGTTCAGGCTGACTCAGAGGGCTAGAACCAAATATTGTTGGTTTTTTGGCCCCTTTATATTAAACTTAATATTTAAATTGGGCCTTAAACATCCAGCAAGTCAGTTTTACCAGTTTTAAAGTAAGAATGCTGGGCTTTAACTTTAATGTTTATAACTTTACAGTTAATTTTTACATAATACAATATCCTTGTTTTATTTATTAATTTATGTAATGCTGAACATCTGCCTGAGGGCAGAAATTGACACCTTAGCATCTACTGTATAATCAAATCACTGTACACCAACAAGGCAGCTTGCAGACCTAGAGACCCCATTAGATTTTGGCTATAAAAACTGTCTCTTGCTAGGTCTTCCGCTTTTGCTCTCTCCTTTTTCTCTCACTTCTGCTGCCTCTCATTCTCCTTCTCACTTTTTTCCTCTCTCTTTTTCCTTCTCTTTTTCTCTCTTTCTCTCTCTATCTTGCTTTTCTCTCTTGCACTTTCTTGTCTCTCTCTCTCTTTTGCATTTCTCTCTCTCTCTCTCTCTCTCTCTCTCTCTCTCTCTCTCTCTCTCTCTCTCTCTCTCTCTCTCTCTCTTTGTGTTAATCAGAAATTTTCACAGTAAAGGTCTCTTGGTTGCTCTGAGTGTAGTGGTCACATTTTTTTTTTTTAGTTATAATGAAAATACAAAGTGAAATTAACAATAGTAAAAACATATTTAGCTTGTATATAATTTTGAACCTTGCCTGAGTTATACCTTTAGTTTTTATTTGAGATCACATTAATATTTCCAATAAAATTAATCTTTGAATATAACTTTAAATTAACTGAAATCTGGCCTGCTTTGAAGTTATTCTGACATGTTGTAAGGTGGAAAGCAGAGCCTTATCTCAGGTAAGGCAGGGTTCTTCACAATCTTAGGTAAAATGTTTTAGTTCTAAAGTTGATGTTTGTCTCTCTATTTAGATATCATTTTATAAAGTTTACATATATTGTTTTTCTGACTCTGTATGTATGTTAGTAGTACAATATGACATACATCTGAAACATTAATTAAGGAAAGGCTGAGAGCCCTTAACAATTTTTTATGTGGAAAAATGGCAGAATGTTTTATAATATTTAACCTTTAAATAGATTAGTCTCTCATTACTTTTTATAATATCTTTAAATTTTTATATCTCAATGTAAAAGATAACATAAGGTTTGGTACAAAACATCAAATAATATAAATCCCCAATAAAATTTATTATCTTTATAAGTTTAAATTACCATTACAGACCATTTAGTTTGGAGAATACCACCTTGATAAAATGTTTCTTTAAACCTTTTACCTTAAAGACTTGTATACCTGAAAGATATGAACACATTTAATATGTAAAGAAGAGTAATGTACCACACTTTTTATTGATGTTTTTATATTAACCAAGGTTAGCTTTTAAAGGAAAATCTAGACTCTGTAATGTAGGACAACACTTTAAAATAACAGTTGCTGTTTAGCCACAGATGTAAAAACCTTAATTTTTCCAAGATTACTTGTTCTGGGTGATAAAACTTAACAGACACAATGTAATTGATATTTTTAGAAGTTTTTGTCATCTTAACATATAAATATATCAGGACATATTATTTGTCCATAGGGAACAACCTTGAATAGTTTTAACTATTTGTATTACATATATAACCAATTTAGTTACATATAAACATTTTAATATTTGTCTTTTATTTATAGATCTTTAGATTACTTAATTAGACTCTTTTGTTGTTTACTTAGATTTATTATAATTATACTTTATCACATAAAGACTTTTTACCTGGAAACTTTTTTTAATTAAATATATTTTTATATTTAGAACGTTTTAATAAGTTTCTTAACCCATTGATCCTTTTTTTAACCTTGAAATAACCCTTATAAATTTCTGAATTTAGATAAATTGATTCCTTTTAATAATTTGAAATATTTGTTACTTATAGTACTTTAATTGAAATACAATTGAAGCATCTTGACTCTTTGTATGTAGAATTATACCTATTGGGATTTTGTAATTTATAGTAACCTTGTTTGTATAATAACACAAAATAATTTTAAACTTTCTTTTTAGTTTACAAATTTATGAAAACACCAACTTTGTTTAAATGTTTTACCTTATGGAATTTAAGGAGTTAAGAGACTTGATATTATATTTAACAGTTAGCATTTTAACTTTGTACCAATTAGATGTCTTTAACAAACACATCCATGATTAATTTTATATTAATTTTATATACATAAAATAAATGTATCTTTTTTAAAAAACAAGGTATCAGACAAGTGCATTGAATAGTATTAGTGATCTCTTTTTTCTGTTGAATAAAAATCCTAGAGACAATGTATATCAGACACTTTTTAGACATTAACATTTTAATAGCTGTTTACCCATGTAGAAACAAAACTGTGTATTAGTAACTTTAAAGACATTTGTACTTTTATCTATTTTCCCAAATAGAATTGAACCTTTTAAATCATATTGACCAAAAGTATTTGGATCCATTTTTTTAAATTTTAATTTATGAGCTCATTTGTACCAAATATATTTAGACATGGCAATACACATAGACAGACAGTACACCAGTGCACCCACACAAAGCAAACAGACAAACAAAAGCCTTGTAGCTTATTTTTTCAAAACCTATTAGATTGAGAGTTAACCCTTGTAAATTGGCCTTAGAATAAAGCAGAGTGTAATCAGAAAAACATATTAACCTAGGCATATTGGATCAAAATTATGAGTTTAACAAACATAGAATTTTACAAGTTTTCTAACCTTTTTCCTGAGGTGGTCCTGTTCATGAAAGCTGAAAAGAGTTGAGGGAACATAGACAAATGAAGGGGGTTTATTTCTCCCTGGAGGAACTTCGCAAAGACACAGCTTTATTAGTGTCCTTGGGAGAGTCCCCCAGGTTGGGGTCCCATTTTAAACTGGTTTTTCTGGGTTTCTTGGATAGCAGCCACCAACTTTTAGCCTGACATTGAAAAATCTTTAGATCATTTTTTAATAGTTGGGAGTTTATTTATGCTTGCAAATACTGAGAGACAAAAGCCAAATTTCTAGACAAAATTATGCTTTTTGTTATACAATTTAGGAATAATAATTTTATATATCACTTTAGTTTTTATCTCTCCTCTATAGGAACTGACAAGATTTACCCAGTTGGCCACCTGGCCCAGTTCCTAAATGAAGGCAATCTCTAGAATGCCTTTTTCTTTTTACCTTTAGCTTTTACTTTTGACAATTTTTTTTAGTTCTGGTGGCAGCACTTTATGTTTTAATGCAAGCTGTAGTGAGCACAGTTAAAACCGTTTTAACCATTTTTTTTTTTCCATTAGAAACAAACTGAGGTAGAAATTAACATAGAACACAAAGGGAACAAACAAAAACAAACCAAAAGACAAAGTCCTGAAAATTGTTAAGAAAACAAGTTAAAGGAGTCCAGGTAGAGATCTCTGTAGCACTTCCTTGTCTCCAATGTCAGTGGAGCGAAGGAATCCTGGTGAAAGAAGAGCAGTTATGAGAACAAGAAAAGGACCCCACACACAACACTCAGACAGATAAACACAAGACAAACAGCTGGTGAACAGACACTGGACAAATGACAAACAGCAAGAAGATGCTGGAGAAATGACAGACAGCAGAACAGACACAAGACAAGCAACAATCACTGAGATCACACAGGGAGACCTCTAATGGGGCAGAGACCACAAAAACAGAAAAAACGGCCGCCAAACTGACACTGGGCAAATGACCAACAGCAGAAGACACTGGAGAATGACAAACAGGAGAACAGACACTGGACAAGCAACAATCACTGAGGTCACACAGGGAGACCTCTAATGGGGCATAGACCATATTTCTTCCCGCCCCCAGACAGATGAGGCCTCCCAGGGAGGCCTCCAGTGGGCCCCAGTTACAGACAGATGAGGTCACACAGGGAGACCTCCAGGGAGACTGTGACAATGTCTCGTCCTGTCCCGGGGAAGGTGTAAGCGACTGCATCCAATCTGACCTTTTACTCCAGAGAAGAGTCGACTCCCCAGAACTGACAGTTGGCAAGAGGCTTTTCAGAGCATCCTAGGACGGATTGGAATCCTCCTCCGAGTGAGGCTGAAGAACGTCTCTCAGGAGCTCCCCTCTACTCCGGGGCTGAGGTCCAAAGGCCTGTCATTGGAGGCAAATTTGGCATGAGGGTAGGGAAGAAATGGATCCCAGATGAGCCCCCAAATGTTATAGTTCAAGCTTTGTCCCAGGGTTTCATAAACTGACTTCCAGACCACTCACGTATAATCGAATCAAGCCTTTATTGAAGCACACTGGTGGCAGCTGACCAGAATATAAAGCTGTTCCCCTGATCAGCCCAGAAAAATTGCAAGGGCACTCCTGATAAGCCTGAAAACCACAAAAGGGATGTTCGGGGGGGGGGGGGGGCGGGGGTGTAGCCAATGCAAGCAAGCCAGGTTACAGAAGCTGGACAGTGCAGTCAAGCAGAGGGAAGCCTAAACAATCACAATTATCCCAGTCACCCCAGTTACAGAAACAGAACCTCATTACCCTAGTTACAGAAACAATACCCCATTAGGTAGTTCCATGTTCTTAAAGGTGTTTTTAGCAAAAGGAAAAGAACATCTTGCCCCAGTTATGACTCTTCTACTTGGCATGGTTGTTTTACAGCATGAAGTCATAAAACAAAATGGAGTCACATTTGCTCCTACTATCACAAAACTGCGCATTCATCCTCTCAATATGCAGAGGCAGATGTGGTAAAGGACTGTGACATCATACCACCACCAAGTGTTGGATAATGGGATTCACTTTGACCCTTTCTCTCATGAATGCTAGATGATTCACCTTGTGTGACAACAACAAAAAATAAAAATAAAAATAAAATAAAATTTTCTACCTAAGTGGGTTGAGCCCAGTAGCTCATCCTGTCTCCTACCTGAAAAGGCCAGAGATCCTCTTAAAAAGCTGATGACATCCCTAACTTAAGGTCCTACATGAATTTACCTCTGATTAGTCTGTCATGTGTTCCCAAGCCCAATTGTTTTGTGCTACAGAGAAATGTGGCCCTGTACTACACTCCAGGATGCTTTTGGCTCTTGATAATTGTCTCAAAGCAACTTATATAACTTTCCATAAAACCAATGCTAGGGACAGATAGACCCAGGATTGCATCCAGTGCTATTTATTGGAGACTAAAGGACAGAAGCATGTCTCAGGCAGCAGCAAGATGCTGGACTGCCACTGGGATGATACCTGGACATTCTCAAAAACAATAATGTGTCTGACACATCAGTGGATATTAAGAAACAGGTCAGACCAGGCTGGGTGGGGGCACACCTGTAATCCCAGCAGCTGGGGAGGCTGACTCAGGAGGATGACAAGTTCAAGGCCATCTGGGGAACTCAGAAACATCTTCAGCAACTTAGCGAGATCCTGTCTTAAAATAAAAAATAAAAAGTGATGGTGGGTAAACCACCCTTGGATTACATCCCCAGTACAAAAGAAATGGCAAAAGAAAAGTAAAGGTCTGGGAATCAGAGACTGGTACAACATGTTTCTGTGATTGTTAACAACTTTGTTGGCCTCCAGGGCTTGAGATGTGTGTCAGGATTAACTGGTGGGTAAAATGGCAGTTATGACTGAGATGGCTCTGGTCACATCAAGCTGTATCCCTATGATATGGTTTGGTGCAGTTTCATGTATTAGAAAGCTTCATGTATTAGAAAGATAAATCTCATTGTGGTGATTTTAGGAGGCAGAATCTCCTGGGAGGTCATTGGATGTGTGTTCTTAGAAAGGAATGGCTCTCCTGAGATGCTGAGTCAGTCCTCCTGAGAGCTGTTTAGAAGCCTGAGCCTGAGCCCCAGGTTTTGCTCTGGCTTCCTCCAAAAGGCCAAACCAAGAGGGCTGCCTGATTTTGGCCTTGCATCTTTCAGAACTGTAAGATAAATAAATCTGTTTAAAAAAATAAACTGAGCCTGTCTCAGGTATTTTATAACAGTAGCAAAAAATGGATTAATGTACCTATGACCAGAAAGGACTCAGGATTTCACTCTTTTGTAAGTGAAATTGTATCTCAGGCAGGAATCTCTAAATTGGAAAGAAAAATCACTTATTAATATTTTATCAACTGTTATAAAAAGTTTGAACACTGTGAATTGTCTACTAGCAGTGCAATCTGAGAGGGATTTGACCAAGGAGGACTCCAGAGGAGAAGTGATCTCTTTGTCCTGCTGTTCATCAGGAAGTCACTTGTACCCTAACTAGTAAAAAGTGATATTTCTAATAAAAATATAAATATTTTAAAAGAAGAAATGAGAGCCTTTTATCAATGAGCACACCCTACATCATTGACATATTCAGCAGGATAAATCTGGGTTCCCTGGAAGCTTCATCCAGAGGAATTTTGCAGTCCAAGGCTATTATTCATCTTATAGATATGGTACATGCCCACTGGTGCAATGTAGTCTTTCAAGGGTTTTAAATGATCTATGGCCAGGTACAAAGATGCACACCTATAACCCAGCAACTTGGGAGGCTGAGGCAGTAGGATTGAAGGTTCCAATACTGAGATGCTCTCTCAAATTAAAAAAGAAAAAGTGTTCAGGATGCATCTCAGTAGTAAAATGCCTCAAGTTCAATCCCCAGTACCAACATACATACACACACACACACACACACACACACACAGAGAGAGTCCAGCAGCCATGTGTGTACCAAATGATTGCCATCAGATTTACATAACCCAAGGAAGCCAACACTGACCACAGCTTAGAATATTCCATGACCACAGTGTCCCTGCTGATGCTGCTACCATGAAAGTCTGCAAATCAAAATGAATTTATTTGTACCAAAAACCTGACAAAAATGGAGGCCAAGGGATCATGCAGGAGAAGGTCCTTAAGCTTGATAATTTGATCAAAGAAACTTTCAGGAGGACTCTGCCAAAACCACCACCTTATCCAAAAGAAATGCTTCCAAACCCCTGACTTTACAAACAAGATCATAAGATTTTATCTTTGGTTCTCAAAAGATTAATAAAACACAGAATGGGACCCACAAATTCCAAGGAACTCCAGGAGAGCCTTTCTTCTGCACTCCAGCTGAGACTATTATGGTTCATTCTCAAGCACATTTTGAAATTGGTGGGCAAATGATACCAAAGATAATTAAAAATTGTGATGGTTTTCATGCGAATGTTCCAGATGAACAGCTGTCAAATTGCTTCACTCTTAGAAGTGCATTTCAAGACAGGTGAAGTGGGCCATGCCTGAAATTCCAGCTTCCCAGAAGGCTGAGGCAGGAGGATGTCAAGATTCAGATGAGACTTGGCAATTTGTCAAGCCTATTTAAAAATAAAACCAAAATGAGTCAGCATGTGGCTTAGTGGTAGAGTACCCCTGGTTCAATGCTCAGTACCGGGGGGAGGTAACATTTTATGCTTCAGATTATGTTTATTTGGGGGGTGGGGTGGGGCACAAACTGGGGATTGAACTCAGGGGGGTACTCGACCACTGAGCCCCATCCCCAGTCATATTTTGTGTTTTTCTTTAGAGACAGGGTCTCACTGAGTTGCTTAGTAGTGCCTTGATCTTGCTGAGGCTGGCTTTGAACCTTCAGCTCTGGAGTTTTAGGTTGGATTTAACAAGGTCTCTGATTGCTTGAAAAAAGGGAAAACTTAGTCATCTCTGATAAAAGTTGAAGTACTATTTCCTATGACATAACTTTCTGTATTAGCTTTCAAAATCTTTCATCACTCTGGATAAATGACTTATCTTTTATAATGATCTAAGACCCTACTTTCACTAAGTGCTGTAAACCTTTTGAGATTGTTGACTAACTTCTCTAGGATCAAATTCTACATTGTCACTTGACCTTGAGCTAACATTGGGATATTACAGAGGGATCCAGAAATTCTCAAGGGATTTCTAGAAGAGAGATATTAACTCAATTAGCCTAATTTGATATGATGGGAAACCCTGTCAAATAAGACATAACTTTTTCAAGTTATATTTATTTGGCTGTTTATTAATATTTGCTTCAAAATTGCACTAAATTCATTAAAAAAACTAACATATTGTCATACATAGTTCTGGACACTATATTAAAACAACCAAATCACCTTGTTAATAGCTGGTTACAGCATATTACCAAAAGATTTTTAACCATGGCTCTTCTAAGTGTTTATCATATGAATTACCATTTGGATTTTTTTTCTTACAAGTAACTACAATGAGATTCATGGAAAC
The DNA here is from genome assembly GCF_047511675.1 of Marmota flaviventris. Taxonomy (NCBI): domain Eukaryota; kingdom Metazoa; phylum Chordata; class Mammalia; order Rodentia; family Sciuridae; genus Marmota; species Marmota flaviventris. The sequence goes on from NC_092507.1 coordinate 86,525,404, forward strand.
AAACAAACAAACAAACAACCTCTAACAAGTATACTTGAACACAGGTTTTGGATTTATAGGTTTGTTTATTTTTGGTGCTATGGATCAAACCCAGGGCCTTGTACATGCTAGGCAAATGCTGTACCTTTTAAAATTTTTAATTTGAAAAGGGCTGTGATGGTGAACACTTGTTATCCCATCTACTTAGGAGGCTAAGGCCAGAAGATCTCAAATTAAAGGCCAGTCTCAGCAATTTAGCAAGAACCTGTCTCAAAATAAAAATAAAAATAAAAATAAGCTGGCAGTGTACCTCAGTGGTACAGTGCCCCTGGTTTCAATCCTCGGTACCAAAACTACATAAATGAATAATTTAATTAGTTAATTGAAATGAAATGAAAAGGGCTGGGGATGTAGCTCGGTGGTACAGCTCCCCTGGGTTCCATCCCCAGTGCCAAAGGAAAAGAAAATGTCAGTACCTACATTGTTTTAAAAAATTAAAAGAAGATTGTGGCAGGAGGATGGCAAGTTTGAGGCCAGCCTCAACAACTTAGTGAGGAACTAAGCAATTCAGTGAGAACCTGTCTTTAAATTAAAAAAAAAAAAAAATAGAAAGGGCTGGGGATCTGGCTCAGTGACAGAGCACCTATGGGTTTGATCCCCAGTACAAAGAGACAAACTGAAGAAGTCTTTTCCTAAGCCTTGAAGATTGATTCCACCCTCCTTGTCCATGCCTTCTCTCTGAGTGGGCCTAGATATGCTGTACAGTAACTGGATACCTATGTGACTGTTGGCAGTTGGATATCTGGTGTCCATTCTGTTTTCTTCACGGATGATGCTACTGTCTTCAAAAATCTGTTTTCTCTCTGGAATTTTTTAAAATTATTTTTTGAATAATTTTGATATGGCCAAGGTTTCCTTTACAATGATATTTTGGAGTTTTAGTTTTTCTTAGTTTAGGGATTAAGGGTTTTTCTGTCTCACAGGCAGGAACAGGAGGGTCACATATGGGCAAAATTCAGTCCATGGTGTGGAGTGCTTGGACAGAGGAATCCCTGACCCTCACTATCCCTGATTCTGTGCTCATGCATGAATATCTGACTATATCAGTTAATCTGGAGAAAGAAAATCCAATCAGGGTTACATGGGTGGAGATTGGGGAATGTGATCAGATACTGCTTTCTGATTGCATGCTAGTCAAAAGGTGGAGTTGGGGGCGTGGTCAGGGAGGTCAATAAAAGCTTCTTCAGAGCCAGAGGAGAAACACAAGAGTCCTGGAGTCCAGAAGTCCAACCCTGGCATGCTGAGGATCCCAGCCTGGCCCATCTGCTCAGATCCTGTAAGTCATTCACCACTCTGAGCACTACCCCATTCCCACCTCATCTGTGCAGAGGCGGGAACAATTTTGTATTTGATTTTTTCTTATGCACCAATTTAAGACTTAGATTTTGCCTCTCAGTGCGATTTTACATTTATGATGAAAATTAGGATTTCCACTTTAGTTTATATTGCTTTCAATTTTCTTTCTTTCTCAACTTTTGTTCCAGAGATTGAACTCTGGGCACTCAACCACTCAGCCACATTCCCAGGCCTATTTTGTATTTTATTTAGAGACAGGGTCACACTGAGTTGCGTAGCACCTACTCTTCTGAGGCTGGCCTTGAACCCACTGTGATGCTCCTATCATTTTCCCAGCTGCTAGAATTACAGGCATTTGCAAAAGGCCCAAGTATTCTTCTTCTTCTTTTTTTTTTTTTTTTTTTTTTTTTTTTTTTTTTTTTTTTTTTTTTTTTTTTAGTTGAGAGGGACACAATACATTTATGAATGTATCTATGTATTAGGTGGTACTAGGAAATAAAGCCAGGGCCTTGTGTGTGTGAGGCAAGCACTCTACCAACTGAGCTATATCCTCTGCCCATCATTTATTTATTTTTATGTGCTGTTGAGAATCAAACCCAGGGCCTCACACTTGCTAGGTGACCATTTCATCACTGAGCTTCAGTCAAAGCCGCTTTAATATTTCTTAACCAAGGAGAATGATTGAAATTCTATATCAATCTAATTGATTGTACTTCTATTTTTTGATGTTTAAGGTATTTAATTTGTGTGCCTTTAAAATGATACTTTATTGCCAGGTGTGATGTTATGTGCCTGTAATCTGATCTACTTCGTAGGCTGAGGAGGCAGGAGGATTGGGGTTCAAAGCCAGCCTCAGCAACAGTGTGGCCCTAAGCAACTCAGGGAGGCCCTGTATCTAACTAAAATATAAAATACGGCTGGAGATTGTGGCTCAGTGCTTGAGTGTCCTGAGTTCAATACCCATTCCCAAGTCCCCAAAATTATACCTTATGGCCTACATGGTTTTGTAACTTTATTGTTTGTTTAAACAAATTAAACAAATGCTTAAAACTATCTCATGCAACACTTCACAGACTCTGTTCTGATCTATTTGTTCTCTTCAACTCCCCCTAAGGTGGCAGATTCTCACAAGGGTAACAGATATCCATGAGACTCTGTTGTAATTTCCAAGTATTTATAACATGGGCACATGCTTTTACAATTGCTCATTTAATTTTTTAAAATTAAAACTAATGTCACCCATGTGAGGGCATGTCCTTTCCCAGCCATGGTAGTTGCTGAAATGGAGGAGCCTACTGCCTTAGGTCACATGACACTCCAATTCCACTTTTACAAGGACAAAATAATAATCGAAGGCTTTCTGCCATAAGGGTGAGGTGTGCTTTTAGACTCCCCAGTACCCCCTTCCCAGTGGTTGGCAAAGGATGGGATAGTGGCCTTTTCCCTGGACTATTTTCCAGGATCCTTCTTCTTTCAGACTCCCCAGGATGAACATCCAGTCCCCACACATGCTGCTGGAGCTGGCAGGCAGCAGCCTGCTGAGCGACTAGTCTAGGGCCATTCTGGATCTGGAGGACCTCTGCCCCTAGAGCTCTTCCCACCACTCTTTGTGGAGGCTTTCAACAGAGGACACACTGAGGTCCTGAAGAAAATGGTGAAGGCCTGGCCCTTCACCTGCCTGCTCCTGGGGACCCTGATGAGGAAGCCACAGCTTGACATGATCCAAGTGGCGCTGGATGAGCTGGACATGCTGCTTGCCCAGCAGGATAGCCCCAGGTAAGGGGGACCCAGGTGGCCTAGAAGGGAATACTGAAGGGGGTCCAAGAAACTGACCATGACTGATGGATCCAGGGAAAGTGGATGTTGAAGGGTGGACCAAGTGTTTCCTACTCTGCCAGCAAGGAGGGGTGGAGAGGCCTTGGCCATACTGAGCCCCATCTGGGAGTGGCTTCTGGATGTGGAGGTGCTTATGGCAGCTATGGTGACCCATGATGGATGCTGTACCTGCCCCTTCCTCAGCCTGTAGAAGTGGGGTGACACTAGGCTTGATTGGAGGGGAAAGGTGTAGAGAAGAGTGAGACAGAAGGAAGAAGTGGAGCAGGGAGCAGCAGCTGAGAGGTGAAGGAAGGGGCCTCAGGGCTGAGACTCTGATTTCATCCCCACAGGAGGTGGAAACTGCCGGTGCCGGATTTGCGGAATGTTCCCCAGAACTTCTGGAGGATGTGGTATGGAAGCATGGTTGATGCCTGTTCATCAGAGGCCATGAAGAAGAATTGAACATTAAACATGGTGCAGCAATGGCAGCTAAGCCATTTTTGAAGGTAGTCACTGACTTGTGCCTCACAGAAAGGCCCCTGGATTAATTCCAGGCCCAGTTGTTCCTGTAGGTCACACAGAGAAGGGACATGGTACACCTGTGTTGCAAGAGGCTGAAGATCTTTGAGAAACCCACTGACCACACCAGGAAGTTCCTGAGACTACTACAGCTGGACTCTGTCCAGAAGGTGGAAGTGCACTGCACCTAGGCACCCTCCACCTTGGATGCTTGTGCTCCTTTCTTGGGCCTGATGAGGAACCTGAGGAAGCTGCTTGTCTCCCAGGTCCGTGTGCCTGCCCACACCTCCCCAGAAGAACAGGAGTGGCTGATCAACCAGCTCACTTTGAATTTCCTCAGAATAGACTGCCTGCACCACCCTGAGGGCAGAGACTCAAGCTTGGAATAGACAACTCCACCTACTGAAAGAGAAGAGAAGAAAACGGAACTCTGAGAGTAATTTGTTGTTTGTTTTGTTTTTTGTTTTCTTCTCTTCCATTTTATCCTCTTTCTTTCTCCTCTACCCCTCCACCTCTGGTCCTCACAACCCCAACATATGTGCAACCAAGAACTTTGTATGAAATAGAACTTTAAGAACTGAGTCACCAGAATAATATAATATGGAGGAATTGCATAAGACCCCCTTTTATATTTCTCTTTCTCTCTGTTCTCTTTTTTCTTTTTATTTTTCTTCCTCTCTCTCTTCCTCTTTCAACCTCCTAATTTTTACTTCTTTTAATTTTCTAAATACATATATACGTTTGTTTTTATGCATTCTACTGTCCTCCCACGTACTTGTCTCCCATAAATTACCTCCTGTCTATTCTCCTGCTACTAACACTCTTGATTAGAGTTCTCCTCCAAATTTCCAGTTTTATTAACCCCATTGCCCTCACATCTTTCCCCATTAACATATCATCAGTCACCTGACCCCCAGTTCTCTGTCCACCACCAGAAAGTGTACATCTTCTATGAAATTACTGATTATATTTTAAACTATAATTGAATCCAACATTACTAGACATTGATACTTACTATAAATGTCTTAATAGCTGTAATTTACACATAGATGATGCATTGTTGATATTGGGAACTGTCAACATTGTCCTTCCCGACAAAGGAGGGATCTTGGAATATACAAGAGCACTACAAATCTATAGGATAAAAGCAATAACACAAGTCACACAGAACAGGAAAGAAATGCCAGCAACATGAAAAGACAAGGGAAGAATATACCAGAAACAATTGAAGACATACATCATTAGAAGCATTATCAGAAACAGCAGAAAAAAGTGACAGAGAAACATTTCAAGATTAACATTATTCAGATGTTTGCAATCTCAAAGAAGACATTAGACAACAAATACAGATATTGAAAGATCACTTTGACAATGAGCTACATAAACAAATTCAAGAAGCAAAAGACCACCTCTTCAGGGAGATTGAGGTATAAAAAAGAAAGAAATCCTTGAAATGAAATAAATAATAAACCAAATTAAAAACACAAATGAGAGCATCACCAGCAGAGTAGACAACTTAGAAGATAGGACATCAGGCCAGGAAGACAAAGTCTACCATCTTGAAAAGAATGTAGCAGTACAGCAAAAATGATAAGAAACCACATGCAGAACACCCAAGAAATATGGGATAGCATAAAAATACCAAATTTAAGAGTTATTGGGATAGAGGAAGGCACAGAGGTCCAAACCAAAGGAATGACCAATCTGTTCAATGAAATTATATCAGAAATCTTTTCAGAAATGAAGAATGAAATGGAAATCCAAATCCAAGAAGCCTACAGTGTGCCAAAAATGCAAAATCACAAAAAACCCACACCAAGACACATTATAATGAAAATGCCCAACATTCAGAAATAGGAGAGAATTTTAAAAGCCACAAGAAAAAGGAATCAGATTACATATAAGGGAAAACAAATTAGGATAATGGCTAAATTTTAAACATATTCCCTGAAAGCTAGAAGATCCTGGAACAATATATTTCAAACACTGGAAGATAATGGAAGATAACTAAAATATTGTATTCTGCAAAACTAAGCTTCAGATTGAAGAAGAAAGAAAAACTTCCATGATAAATAGAAGTTAAAATAATTTACACCTAGAAAGTCAGCACTACAAAACATCCTTGGCAAAATATTTCATGAAGAGGAATTGAAAAACAACCATGAAAAAAAGCAGAGGGAGGTAGTACACTAAACAAAAAAAACTAATCAAAGAGGAAACCAAGTCAAGTTAAGTAACAAAAATAAACAAATATGGCTGGAAATTCAAACCATATCTCAATAGTAACCCTAAATGTTAATGGCTGAATCTCACCAATCAAAAGACATAGGATAGCAGATTGGATTTAAAAAAAAAAAAGATCCAAGAATATGCTGCCTACAGGATTCTCATTTGATAGGAAAACACATACACAGACTGAAGGTGAAAGGTTTTGAAAATCATACCACTCACATAGACTGAGGAAGTAAGCAGGGGTCTCCATACTCATATCAAATAAAGTAGACTTCAAGCTAAAGCTAATCAAAAGGGATAAAGATGGACATTACATACTGTTCACAAAAACCATACACCAACAAGACTTAACAATCATAAATATATATGCCACAAACAATGGTGAAAAATGTTCATCAAACAGCTCTTCTCAAGTTCAAGAGTCAAATTGACCTCCCAGCACAATAATCTTGGGTGTCTTTAACCCACCTCTCTCACCACTAGACATATCTTTCAAACAAAAGTTAAATAAAGAAATGATAGAGTTCAATAATACAATAACGTAGACTTAACTGACATATATAGAATATATCAACCAGCATCAAGCAGATACACTTTCTTCTCAGCAGCCCATGGATTTTTCTCAAAAATAGACCATATACTATGTCACAGGGCAACTTTTAGAAAATACCAAGGAGTAGAGGTACTTCCATGCATTTTATCAGATCATAATGGAATGAAATTGGAAATCAACAACAAACTAAACATTAAAAATTCTGTATCACATGGAGACTGAACAATGTGTTGCTGAATGAACAATGGGTTACAGAAGGCATCAAGGCAGACAATAAAAAATTCTTAGAGGTAAATGAGAACACAGACACAACATATCAAAATCTCTGGGACACTATGAAAGCAGTACTAAGAGAAAAATTCATTGCATTGTGTTCATTCCTTAAAAGAAGAAAAAGTCAACAAATAAATGACCTCACACTACACCTCAAAGCCCTAGAAAAAGAAGAACAAATCAGCAGCAAAAGCAGTAGAAGGCAACAAATAATTAAAATGAGAGCTGAAATCAATGAAATAAAAAAAAGAAACAATTGAAACAATTGACAAAAATAAAAGTTGGTTCTTTGAAAAAAAATAAAATTGACAGACTCTTAGCCATGCTAACGAAGAGAAGGAGAGAGAGAACTCAAATTACCAGCATACGTGATGAAAAGGCAATATCACAACAGACCCTACAGAAATACAGAAGATAAGTAGAAATTATTTGGAAAACTTATCCTCTAATAAAATAAAAGACAGTGAAGGCATTGATAAATTCCTTTAGTCATATAATCTGCCCAGATTGAGTCAGGAAGATACACACAACTTAAACAGACCAATATCCTGTGAAAAAAATGGAAGAAGCCATCAAAAGAATACCAACCCAAGAAAAGCCAAGGAATGGATGTATACACAGCTGAGTTCTACAAGAACTTTAAAGAAGAACTAATACCAACACTCTTCAACGTATCTCAGGAAATAGAAAAAAAAAAAAAGAGAGAGTACTTCCAAACTCATTCTATGAGGCCAATATCATCCTGATTCCAAAACCGGACACAGACACTTCAAAGAGAGAAACCTTCAGACAAATATCTCTAATGAACATAGATGCAAAAATCCTTGATAAAATTCTGGCAAATCCAATATAAAAACATATCCAAAAGATTGTGCACCATGATCAAGTGGGATTGATCTCAGGGATGTAAGGTTTTTTCATCATACAGAAATCAAATAAATCTAATTCATCATATGAATGTACTTACAGATAAGAATCATATGATCATCTTGATAGATGCAAAAGTAGCATTTGACAAAAGACAGCAACCCTTTATGTTCAAAACACTAGAAAAACTAGGGATAACTGGAACATATCTCAACATTATAAAGGCTATCTATGCCAAGCCTCAGGCCAATATCATTTTAAAGGGAGAACAACTGAAAGCATTCCCTCTGAAATCTGGAAAAAGTCAGGGATGCCCTCTCTGACCACTTCTATTCAACATAGTTCTTAAAACACTGGCCCAGATCAATTAGACAGAAGAAAGAAATTACAGGAATAAATATAGGAAAAGAAGAACTTAAACTAGCACTATTTGCTGATTATATAATTCTATACATAGAAGATCCCAAACACTCCACCAGAAAACTTCAAGAATTAGTAAATGAATTCAACAAAGTAGCAGGATATAAAATCAAAACCCATAAATGAAAAGCATTTCTGTGTATCAGTGACAAATCCTCTTAGCAGGAAATGAGGGAAACTATTCAATTCATAATATTCTCAAAAAAAAAAAAAATAAGATACTTGAGAATCAACTTAACAAAAGATGTGAAAAAACTATACAATGAAAACCCTAAAGAGAAAAATAAAAAGAAGACCATAGAAGATGGAAAGATCTACCTTGCTTGTTTATGAATAGGCAGAATTAAAATTATCAAGATGACTATATTACCAAAAGCATGATACAGGTTCAACACAATTCTCATCCAATTCCCAATGGCATTCTTCACTGAAATAGAAAAATGCAATCATAAAATTCATGAAAAATAAGGAACCCAGAATAGCTAAAGCAATTCTAAGCAGGAAGAATGAAGCAGGTGGTATCCCTATACCAGACCATAAACTATACTACAGAGCAATAGTAACAAAAACAGCATGGTGTTGGCACCAAAACAGGCCGGTAGACAAATGGTACACAATAGAGGACACAGAGACTTACCCACAAAATTTCAATTATCTTATATTAGATAAAGGTGCCAAAAAAATGCACTGGAGACAAGAGAGCATCTTCAACAAATTGCACTGGGAAAACTGGAAATCCATATGCAACAAAATGAAATTGAACCCCTATCTCTCACCATGCACAAAACTTAACTCAAATGGATCAAGGACCTAAGAATTAAACCAGATACTCTGTGTCTAATAGAAGAAAAAGTAGGCCATAATCTTCATCATGTGGGATTAGGCCCCAAATTCCTTAATAAGACTCCTATAGCACAAGAATTAAAAAGAAGAATCAGTAAATGGGATGGATTCAAACTAAAATTTTTATTCTCAGCAAAAGAAACAATCTGTGAGGTGAACAGAGAGCCTACATCCTGGGAGCAAATTTTTACCCCTCACACATCAGATAGAGCACAAATCTCTAGGGTATATAAACACCTCAAGAAGCTAAACACCAAAAAAAAAAAAAAAAAAAAAAAAAAAAACCAAATAATCAATAAATGGGCCAAGGATCTGAACTGACACTTCTCAGAAGAGGATATAAAATCAATCAACAAATATATGAAAACATGCTCATCACCTCTAGAAAGCAGAGAATTGCAAATCAAAACTACTCTAAGATATCATCTCACTCCAGTCAGAATGGAAGCTATTATGAAGAAAAACAACAACAAGTGTTGGCGAGGATATAGGGGAAAAACGTACACTCATACATTGCTGGTAGGACTGCAAATTGGTGGAGCCAGTTGAGAAAGCAGTATAGAGATTCCTTGGAAAACTGGGAATGGAACCACCATTTGACCCAGCTATTCCTCCTCTCGCACTTTACCCAAAGGACTTAAAAACAGCATATTACAGGGACACAGCCACATCAATGTTTATAGCAGCACAATTCACAATAGCTAAATTGTGGAGCCAACTTAGATGTCCTTTGATCAATTAACAGATAAATAAAGTGGCATTTATACACAATGGAATATTACTCAGCATTTAAAAAGAAAAAAAACCATGGCATTTGCAGGTAAATGGATGGCTTTGGAGAAGATAATGCTAAGTGAAGTCAGCCAATCCCCAAAAGACAAATGATGAACGTTTTCTCTGATATAAGAGGAGTGACTCATAGTTAGGTAGAAAGGGAGAGCATGGGAGGATAAGATTAATTCTAGACAGGGAAGAGGGGTGGGAGGGAAAGGGATCGGGAAGGGGAATAGCAAGGATGATGGAATGTGATGGACATCATTATACAAAGTACATATATGAAAACTTGAAATGGGTATCAACATAGCTTATTTACAAACAGAGATATGAAAAAATGTTGTTTATATGTGTATTAAGAATTCTAATGCAAAAAAATATAGTACATGTATAATGGCATAAACTGACATGAACATACTTTATATCAAGAGATACAAAAAAATGTGCTCTATATATGTAATAAGAATTGAAATGCATTCCAGTTGTCATGTATTTAAAAAAAATAAAATCAATTTTAAAAAAAGAAATAGCTTCACTAAATACATGAGAGTCTCCTTTTGGATTCTATTTTATTCTGTTGATTTCCATGTCTCTTTCTGGGCCAATATCTCAAATTTTGAATCCTGTACATCTACAGTGAATCTTAAGCAGTCTAAATTCTCTAAAATTTCTTTGGCTCTTCCATATCTTTAACATTTTCATATAAATTTTAGAATCAACTTGTTAATTTCTGCATCAAGACGTGCCAGGTTCTTCCAAAATCCTATATACTCAGCAATAAAAGAGAATAAAATCATGGCATTTGCAGATAAATGGATGGTGCTGGAGAAGATAATGCTCAGTGAAGTTAAGCAATCCCAAAGAAACAAATGCCAAATGTTCTCTCTGATATAAGGAGGTTAATTCATCGTGGGGTAGGGAGGGGAGAACAAGGGAGGCATAGACCAACTCTAGAGCAGAGGGTTGGCAGGGGAAGTGAGAGAAAATGGAGTTAGAAATCATGGTGGAATGAGATGGTCATCACTGTGCTAAATACATCTATGGAGACAAAAATTGGTATGAATATACTTTGTATATGACCAGAGATGTGAACTATTATGCTCTGTACGTGTAATATGAATTGTAATATATTCCACTGTCATAAGTAAATAAAAAAGAAAAAAAAATGTGTGTTTTATAAGAGATCAATAAATGAGATGTTTTTTTTTATGTTAGAAATGCAAAATAATACCTTTTTGTAATATATAAAAAATCTCAAAGTCTAAGAATTATTCCAAGTATAATATCATGTGGTATATGTTTTTTGTCATTTTACCCTTCTTACATACTAACATTTCTGTTGTAAGGACCCAGTTCCCTTGGAACATTTCAGCAACCATTAATGGCAAAAGCACCTGCCACCCATAAGTTCAGAAAATGGAGATTTCCTGCAAGATGTAGATACTGTGAATGCATTGTCATATTCCAAGGTGTTAAATGCAAAGTGATATTTTTGGAATCACAATTTTTAATTTTGCTAAATACTTTTTTTGTTATGATCTTACTTATTTGGAGACGTGTGTGTGTGTGTGCGCATACACACAAACACACACACACACACACACACGCACACACACACACACACACACATATATATATATGTGTATATATATATATATATATATATATATATATATATATATATATATATATATATAATTTTTTGTTTGTACTCCTGAGAACTAAATTCAGGATCTTGTGCATGCCACACAAGCACTCTACGCCTTCTTAAAATTGTGTTTTGAAATGGGGTCTTGCTAGATTGGGCTGACTTTCAACTTGTGATCTTCCTTTTTCAACCCCTCAAGTAGCTGGAATCATAGGCCTATGCCATCACATCTGGCTCTGCCAGGACATTTTAAATAAAGTCCCACAGTTTATTTCTAGTTTTCTACTTTGTTTTGATGTTAAATGTAATTCAAAACCCACAAGTAGTACTTTTTAACTTAGTTTTGTCATTATTAGTCTGCCTGTACTTTGCTTAGTTGTGAATAATTTTAAGTTGTGTCAATCATCTTTCAAAAAACATTTTCTTTTAGTTTCTTCTTGTCTGCCATAAAAAATGCATGGTAAACTTAGCCATTGTTTGCAGACATCAGAAACTTCAGGGGAAAACTCCCTTATTTAGAGCAGAATTCTCACGCATTGCCAAAAAGGAGTCAGATGGCATTCTTTTCATAATAAAAATGTGTTCTACAGAGATTGAAAACACAGCCTTGTGTTTAGAAGTATGTTGTTAACTCTTAACACTCTAAAAATATAAATGCCTTTTTGTTTTGTTTAAATGAAAAAGAGACTTTAAGAAAATCAGCACTCTCCCTTTGTAATAACTGAATTTATTCATATTTATTTGGAAAATATTTATTTATTTGATTCAACTTGTATTTTCTTAAATACCAATACAAATTGAAGTAGATCCATCAACTCTGTTTAGATGTCTGTATGTAGCCCTTTGTACTAAAGTAAAATATGGCAAACTGTTTTTCTTTTCTCTTCAAGGGAATTTATCATGTCAGTGGCAACAAGGTAAAAATGGCAAGACTGTGTCAAGCTCTGGAAAACAGTCGGCATTTAGTAGATCTGTCCCAATTTACTTCATATGACATCTGTGAAGTGTTAAATTTACACCTTTAACAGGTTAAATTTTGTCACCCCAATTGGAGGAAGGGCAGAGCAGAGATGCCGCCCGTGCCTGCAAGGTAGGCAGACCTGCGACCGACCGGCAGAACAGGCCCAGCTGCCCGCCGGCATGGTAGACACATCACCACAATTGGAGGAGGGGCAGAGCCGCCACCCGTGCCTGCACGGTAGGCAGACATGCAACCTGGAGAACAGGCCCAGTGGCACGCCAGCATGGTAGACAGATCACCCCTATTGGGAGGAGGGGCCCAGCCATTGCCTGCAAGGTAGGCAGACCACGCGAACTGGAGAAGGGGCCCAGCGGCCCTCCGGCATGATAGACAGATCACCCTAATTGGAGGAGGAGCACAGCCACCACCTGCCCATGCAAGGGAGTCTTTGCAACTATACAAGTGCAATATAAATATATAGGGGGAAAATTCAATAACACAACAGTTTCACCAAGCAGAAAGAAATGCAAGCAGTATGAAAAGACAAGGAAAGAAAGCACCACAAGCAATGCAGGTCAACTCAGAGGTTATAGCTGCAGCAGATGGAACGTCAGATAAAGAATGCAATATTTACATGCTTCAGATGATCTGGAGTCTCAAGGAAGACATTAGACAGCAAAATCAGACAATGAAAGATCACTTCAACAATGAATTACATAAACAAATCTAAGAAGCAAAAGATCAACTATACAGGGAGATAGAGGTTATAAAAAACAAACAAAAAACTTAGAAATGCAGGAAGCAATAAATCAACTTAAAAACTCAAATGAGAATACTACCAGCAGAGTAGAACACTTAGAAGATAGAATATCAGACAATGAAGACAAAGTATTTCAACTTCAAAAGAACATAGACAGCTCAGCGAGACTCTTAAGAATCCATGAGCAGAACATCCAAGAAATATGGGATAACATAAAGAGACCAAACTTAAGAGTCATTGGGATACAGGAAGGTATAGAGGTCCAAACCAAACGAATGAGCCATCTGTTCAACGAACTAATATGAGAAAACTTCCCAGACTTGAAGAATGAGACAGAATCCCAAATCCTAGAAGCCTACAGGATGCCAAATGTGCAAAAATCATAAGAGATCCACACCTAGACACATTATAATGAAGATGCCCAACATACAGAATAATGAGAGAATTTTAAAAGCTTCAAGAGAAAGGAAGCAGATTACATTTAGGGGTAAACCAATCAGGATAACAGCTGATCATTCAACACACACTCTGAAAGCTAGAAGATCCTGGAATAACATATTTCAAATGCTGAAAGAAAATGGGTTTCAACCAAGAATTGTGTATCCAGCGAAATTAAGCTTCAGGATGGAAGATGAAATTAAAACCTTCCATGATAAACAAAAGCTAAAAGAATTTGCAACTAGAAAACCATCTCTTCAAAACATCCTCGGCAAAACATTACAGGAAGAGGAAATGGAAAATAACAATGAAAACCAACAGTGAGAAGTAGTGCAGTAAAGGGAAAAAATAATCAAAGAGGAAAAACAAACCACGTTAAGTAGCATAAATAAACAAATATGGCTGGAAGAACAATCCATATCTGAATAATAACCCTAAATGTTAATGGCTTAAACTCACCAATTAAGAGACACAGGCTAGTAGAATAGATAAAAAAAAAGATCCAACAATATGCTGCCTACAGGAGACACATTTGATAGGAAAAAACATACATAGACTGAAGGTGAAAGGTTGGGAAAAATCATACCACTCATATGGACTTCGGAAACAAGCATTAGTGTCCATACTCATATTAAATAAAATAGATTTCAAGCCAACGTTAATCAAAAGGGATAGAGAGGGACACTACATACTGCTCAAGGGAACCATACACCAACAAGACATAACAATCATAAATATATATGCTCCAAACAATGGTGCAGCTATGTTCATCAAACAAACTCTTCTCAAGTTCAAGAGTCTAATAGACCACCATACAATAATTATGGGAGACTTCAACACACCTCTCTCACCACTGGACAGATCTTCCAAACAAAAGTTGAATAAAGAAACTATTGAACTCAGTAATACAATTAATAACCTAGACTTAATTGACATATATAGAATATACCACCCAACATTAAACAGTTACACTTTTTTCTCAGCAGCACATGGATCCTTCTCAAAAATAGATCATATATTATGTCACAGGGCAACTCTTAGACATTATAAAGGAGTAGAGATAATACCATGCATCTTTTCTGATCATAATGGAATGAAACTGGAAATCAATGATAAAAGAAGGAAGGAAAAATCATGCATCACTTGGAGAATGAACAATCGGTTACTGAATGATCAATGGGTTATAGAAGACATCAAGGAGGAAATTAAAAAATTCTTAGAGATAAATGAAAACACAGACACAACATATCAGAATCTATGGGACACAATAAAAGCAGTTGTAAGAGGAAAATTCATTGCCTGGAGTTCATTCCTTAAAAAAAGGAAAAACCAACAAATACATGATGTCACACTTCATCTCAAAATCCTAGAAAAATAAGAGCAAAACAACAGCAAAAGAAGTAGAAGGCAAGAAATAATTAAAATCAGAGTTGAAATTAATGAAATCAACACAAAAGAAACAGTTGAAAAAATTGACAAAACTAAAAGATGGTTCTTTGAAAAAATAAATAAGATCAACAGACCCTTAGCCATGCTAATGAAGAGAAGAAGAGAGAGAACTCAAATTACTAGCATATGGGATGAAAAAGGCAATATCACAACAGACACTTCAGAAATACAGAAGATAATTAGAAATTATTTTGAATCCATATACTCCAATAAAATAGAAGATAGTGAAGGCATCGATAAATTTCTTAAGTCATATGATCTACACAAATTGAGTCAGGAGGATATAGACAACCTAAACAGACCAGCATCAATTGAGGAAATAGAAGAAGTCATCAAAAGACTCTAATGAATCTAGATGCAAAAATCCTCAATAAAATTCTGGCAAATCGGATACAAAAACATATCAAAAAAATTGTGCACCATGATCAAGTAGGATTCGTCCCTGTGATGCAAGGCTGGTTCAATATTCAGAAATCAATAAATGTTATTCACCATGTCAATAGACTTAAAGATAAGAACCATATGATCATCTCGATAGATGCAGAAAAAAACATTTAACAAATTACAGCATCCCTTTATGTTCAAAATTCTAGAAAAACTAGGGATAACAGGAACACACCTCAATATTGTAAAAGTTATATATGCTAAGCCTCAGGCTAGCATCATTCTGAACGCAGAAAAATTGAAGACATTCCCTCTAAAATCTGGAAAAAGACAGGGATGCCCTCTCTCACCACTTCTGTTCAACATAGTTCTCGAAACACTGGCCAGAGCAATTAGACAGACGAAAGAAATTAAAGGCATAAAAATAGGAAAAGAAGAACTTAAATTATTACTATCTACAGGTGACATGATTCTATACCTAGCAGACCCAAAAGGGTATACAAAGAAACTATTAGAGCTAATAAATGAATTCATCAAAGTGGCAGGATATCAAATCAACACACATAAATCAAAGGCATTACTGTATATCAGTGACAAATCCTCTGAAATGAAAATGAGGACAACCACTCCATTCACAATATCCTCAAAAAATAAAATAAAATACTTGGGAATCAACCTAACAAAAGAGGTGAAAGACTTATACAATGAAAACTACAGAACCCTAAGAGAGAAATAGAAGATCTTAGAAGATGGAAAAATGTACCCTGTTCATGGATAGGCAGAACTAACATCATCAAAATGGCAATATTACCAAAAGATATCTATAGGTTTAATGCAATGCCAATCAAAATCCCAATGGCATTTCTTGTAGAAATAGAGAAAGCAATCATGAAATTCATATGGAAAAATAAAAGACCCAGAATAGCAAAAAACAACTCTAAGCAGGAAGTGTGAATCAGGCAATATAGTGAAACCAGACTTCAAACTATATGACAGAGCAATAGTAACAAAAACAGCATGGTACTGGTACCAAAACAGGCGGGTGGACCAATGGTACAGAATAGAGGACACAGAAACCAATCCACAAAACCACAACTATCTTATATTTGATAAAGGGGCTAAAAACATGCAATGGAGGAAGGATAGCATCTTCAACAAATGGTGCTGGGAAAACTGGAAATCCATATGCAACAAAATGACACTGAATCCCTTTCTCTCGCCATGCACAAAAGTTACCTCAAAATGGATCAATGAGCTTGATATCAAATCAGAGATACTGTGTCTGATAGTAGAAAAAGTTGGCTATGATCTACATACTGTGGGGTCGGGCTCCAAATTTCTCAATAGGACACCCATAGCACAAGAGATAATAACTAGAATTAACAAATGGACTTACTCAAACTAAAAAGTTTTTTCTCAGCAAAAGAAACAATAAGAGAGGTAAATAGGGAGCCTACATCCTGGGAACAAATCTTTACTCCTCACACTTCAGATAGAGCCCTAATATCCAGAGTATGCAAAGAACTCAAAAAATTAAACAATAAGAAAACAAATAACCCAATCAACAAATGGGCCAAGGACCTGAACAGACACTTCTCAGAGGAGGACATACAATCAATCAACAAGTACATGAAAAAATGCTCACCATCTCTAGCAGTCAGAGAAATGCAAATCAAAACCACCCTAAGATACCATCTCACTCCAGTAAGATTGGCAGCCATTATGAAGTCAAACAACCACAAGTGCTGGCGAGGATGTGGGGAAAAGGGTACACTTGTACATTGCTGGTGGGACTGCAAATTGGTGTGACCAATTTGGAAAGCAGTATGGAGATTTCTTGGAAAGCTGGGAATGGAGCCACCATTTGACCCAGCTATTCCCCTTCTCGGTCTATTCCCTAAGACCTAAAAAGAGCATGCTACAGGGACACTGCTACATCGATGTTCATAGCAGCACAATTCACAATAGCAAGACTGTGGAACCAATCTAGATGCCCTGCAATAGACGAATGGATTAAAAAAAAATGTGGCATTTATACACAATGGAGTGTTACTCTGCATTAAAAAATGACAAAATCATAGAATTTGCAGGGAAATGGATGACATTAGAGCAGATTATGCTAAGTGAAGCTAGCCAATCCCTAAAAAACAAATGCCAAATGTCTTCTTTGATATAAGGAGAGTAACTAAGAACAGAGTAGGGAGGAAGAGCATGAGAAGAAGATTAACATTAAACAGGGACGAGAGGTGGGAGGGAAAGGGAGAGAGAAGGGGAAATTGCATGGAAATGGAAGGAGATCCTCAGGGTTATACAAAATTACATACAAGAGGAAGTGAGGGGAAAGGGAAAAAAAGGGGAGAAATGAATTACAGTAGATGGGGTAGGGAGAGAAGAGGAGAGGGGAGGGGAGGGGAGGGGGGATAGTAGAGGATAGGAAAGGCAGCAGAATACAACAGACACTAGTATGGAAATATGTAAATCAGTGGATGTGTAACCGATGTGATTCTGCAATCTATATACGTGGTAAAAATGGGAGTTCATAACTCACTTGAATCAAAGTGTGAAATATGATATATCAAGAATTATGTAATGTTTTGAACAACCAACAGTAAAAATTAAAAAAAAATAAAAAATATATGTTAATACTAATAAAAAAAATAAAGTGAACAATTCAGTGGCACTTAAAAAAACAGGTTAAATTTTTATTCTAAACCTATCATCAAATAAAAAGAGAAAAAATATTTTATATTTCATATAAATATTGCTCCCCCAATTATTCTAAGATTTTATAATGATGTACTTTGATGTGAATATATTTCCATCCAGTATTCTGGCCACTCCATGAGCTCTGTCAGTTGTTACCGCTGTTGACCGGTGAGGAGTCCTTGCTTCACAATGTTGAAGAATAACACCAAAGAAGCACGCCGAGGCAAGGTCAGAGTAGAAATTAGAAGTTTATTAAAGGACAGCAGAAAAGACTTCTCCCTGGCGAAGAAGGGGACCCAAGAGGTGGAATCCGTGGAAGTGAGGTTGTTTCCCCTTTTTATAGTTCTTTCAGTGATGGAATGTAGGTGGGAAGGCCCGAGGGGTGGGACACAGGTGGGCCAAAGAAGTAATCTGGTCAGGAAGGACTTCTGAGTCAGCACCTTTTTGCTGGGGGCTGTTCATTAACATTTCTTTGAGGTGGACTTTGGCCTAGGGCCTTTTCGGGACTTCATTAACATTCCATGAGTTGTCCTGTGTTTTCCCTGAGTCATTCTCCGCATGGTCTCCATTTTAGATTTCACTCGGCATTAGACCCGATTTATCTAACTACACTGACTACCTAACTTTAAATCTGGCTTAATTGTGAGCACTTTAGTTCTTGGAACTTTTCTCAATTTTTATTGCCCATTTCCCCACCCAACCTCTGTCTTTGTAATTTGCACTTGAAGCTCTTGTTTGGAGATGTGTGTGTGTGTGTGTGTGTGTGTGTGTGTGTGTGTGTGTGTGTTTGTGCACATACACAACACACATATAAATATTTATAAATTTGTTTTTTGTAATCCTGGGAATTAAAATTCAGGGTCTTGCACTTGCTTGGCAAGCATACATGTTCTCTACTTCCCTTATCTTTCTTTTATTGTTCTTTTTTTCTTCAAAACCTTTCTAAGACATTTCCTTGTCTTTCTTCTTGACTAATGTAAATTACTCCATTTGTGAGATCATGTTTTAATTTTCAAGAAGTCTGATTTTCTATTCCTTTGATAACATTTAAAAAAAGACTATATTATGCCTTTTATTGTGGATATTCATCAATTTTTCTTGTTAAGGGTTCTTTTCTCTATTTAGCCTCTAACCTCTGCAGAAATACAATGTCACCCTCATATATAACATTAAGTTTTTTATAGCAACATAAAATTAAAAAATTAGGTGAAGTAAATTTTAATATATCATTTAACATTTTGAATATCTAGTGTTTTAAATTATGAGGTATTTTGTTTACTTCTTTATTTGTTTTGCAGCTCTTCTTCTTTGAAATCTGGTATCTATTTTTCATTTAGAGGACATCTCAATTTAGATCAGTTGCATTTCCAGTACTCTTTCACCATATCTGACTGGTTGCCAGAATATTGACAGCATTGTTTTAGACCTTCAATTTGTTCTTTTTCTACCTGTTTTGAATTTTGTCTTTCATGGTGTCTAGTTATGTTAAAGTTTGGACTTGAAATCGCTTTGGAAGCACTTGAACACATCAAGGGTTTTTAAAAACTTTGAACTTTACTATAAAGTGGTCTAGGTGGATTGTTTGATATATGCCTAACTACATGTCTCTAGTTCCCTGTTCTGGCACTGGTGTGATCCTTCCAGGAAGGCATTATTTTTTAATTGTAGATGGACACAATACCTTTAGTTTATTTATTTATTTTTATGTGGTGTTGAGGATCAAACCTAGTGCCTCACACATACTAGATGAGTGCACTACCACTGAGCCACAAGCCCAGTTCCCCAGGAAAGGGGTTGCTTTCAGTGTGCATATACCCAACAAATCCCCATTGGAAGACAGTTACCTCTCTGTGCCTTATGTTTGGCATTGCCTCAATTCAGAGAGCCTCTGTATCACATTGCTCAGAGAAAAAATTTCCAGAGTTTTAGGAAGGAGATTTCTCTAGTACATGGAGTAGATACAGGATTCTATAGAGAGCTAAGCTTTCTCAGCTAGCCTACCTGCAACCTAACCCAAGATCAACCTAACCTAAACCTGGTAGTGATTGTCCATGTCCCTTTAGGATTCTGAAAATCATGTTGAGTGACAAAGGGTCAACTCTCTTGTAAATGCTGCATCAGAACTTGTTCATCTGCTCTTCTACTTGTGAATTTAGTTGCTTTTTGTTTTCTCTATTTTCCTAGTCGTTATGAGCCTACAGTATCTTAGTGGGGTTGCAGGAGGGAAAGAAATTAAGTATAAATTGCTGGATCTACAATGTTAGCCCAGGAAAGCATTGATAACTCTTTAATCACATTTTACAGACACCTCAACTGGGAAATGGAGGTTGATACCTTTGAATGACTGGAAGTCTCATAATGTGTCATCCTTAATCTTGTTTAGTCAGTCAGGGAGAGGAGATGAATAGGGTCCAATATAATAAACTTGCATTCTGTTGAGAAATTTTGTATGTCTAAGACTTTCATTTGGGAAAGTGTGCTCAGTTCTTGCAATAGTGTCAGAGAGTATGCTTTATTTGACTCATTGACCTAAAGCTCTAAAAGGTAAAGTGAATTGCTTCAGATATCAGAGTGGTGAAGATAGGAGCTGATCACAGCGCAACACCCTAAATTGCCATAGATATTATAGGATATCAGGTAGATAAATGTTCACTGAATTTTCTATTGTAGATCAGTAGAAATATTGAAATTCTTATGGCAGTGGATATTTGTTGTAAGAACTTTTTCTTTTGATCTATTCATGGCAAATCAGCCTGCTTTAAAGAATCAAGAGATGTTAACAGTATGGTTTTGTAGGTCATATTATCTTGTGCTGATCTTCATTCATGCCCAAGTAAAATCTGGGCCCTGTAGCACTTTCATATTTTTACCTCTTACTCATAAAATCCATGCCTTTTCTGATTCATTTTTATTGATTTTGTGCACTATCCTATGTTTGTTCCAGTAAAACAGCTGAAGATCATGCTATTTGGGGGGGGGGGGGCAGATGTGAGTATAATGTGTTTAGAATAAAGATGAAGACTTTTAAAATCCTATCATGAAGCTTAAAGTTTAAAATTCATTTAAAGTTTAGAATTTGACTCATTATCTATTAATTTGTTACTACCATAAATAAAATTTATAGTCAAGATTTTTATTTGCTTTCTAAGTCAACTCCTTACCAAACACATATATTTTATGGGAAGGGATGAAGCTCAGTACTAGAGTGCTTGCCTATCATGCTTGAGGTCCTATGTTGAATCTCCAGTACTGAAAAAGAAATAAATAAATACAGATTGTCTTTAGATTTTGTTAATCTAATGGGACATACTAAATTATTTAAGTAACTCTCACTTACATTTGACAATAAGAAAAAAAAAACAGTTGATTTTTTCAAACTATTTATTATTTGGTTGTAGCAGGATGCAATAACTTTTTTTATTTATTAATTTTTATGTGCTGCTGAGGACGAAACCCAGGTCCAGGCATGTGCTAGGCAAGTGCTCTAGCTCTGAGCCACAACCGCAGCCCAAAGGTATTTTTAATATAATTTTATTTCTTTAGCTACCAGAACCATTGGTTTTATTCCAATGGTACCAGGAATTTATGGAGCTTGCAAATGCCATTCAACAGATTAACCAAGAACAGGACACAAAAAGGGACAACTATGAAGACAACACATACCCAAATATGTGTAAGTAAATCAACCAAATTCTTCTCAAAACCAAGGACCTTCTAAGACAATTGCCACCATCCAATTTTAACACTCTATAATACCTTGTCGTCCATCTTAAGTGGTAAGAATTTTTATACCATGTTAAAAATTTGTAATTGTACAGGACAATAGTATTCAGTACATTTATATTGTTGTGGTATAATTTTCAAAATGATTTTTTAGGATGTTTTTATTATGTGTTGGGAAAGGGAGACATTGAATATATGTTCATTCAGCAAACATGGTTCTCTCAGATGCCTCCTGTGTGCCAGGCTCTGGCTGGGGAAACTAGGATGAAAACACAGGGTTTCTACTATTTGTGGGCTCATCATCTTGGGGAATAGACCTGTATATAACCACAGTATATCATCATCCTTTTACTTTTACCTGTGCACAGCTTGCAGGCATGCATAGAAAGTTTTGGGGGTAGGGATAGAGCAGAAGAGGCAAAAGCCCTTGATTTGGTAGAGAATGTGCAGAACAGCATACTAGGCAGAGAGTAACAGACATGAACACACAAGAAATCATTTTGCATTTGGAAAATTTGATTTCATTAGGATAAATATAGCAAACAGTAGCAGGAACTGTGCTACCCTTCCTAGAAGCCTGATAAGAAAATCTTACCTACCTGGCAGATGAGTTGAACCTATTGTTTCTGTACTCACTAAAGAACTTGGCATCAAGAATTTTACATATTCACATTTGCCTGCTAGACCTTTCTGACAGAAATTCAGATCTCCTTTTTAACATTTTGTTTAAATTTATTTTTGGGGGGGCTGGAGTTTTGGCTCAGAGGTAGAGCATGTGCAAAGCCGTGGGTTCGAAGCTCAGCACTACATAAAAATACATAAATAAAATAAAAATTTTAAAAAGCATACATTTTTTAATTTGAATCAGTTATACATGACAGTAGAATTTTTTTAATCCATTGTACACAAATGGAGCAGAAATTTTCATTTCTCTGTACATGATGTAGTCACATCTCATGTGCCATCTTACATGTACCTAGGGTAATGATGTTTGTCTCATTCCACAATCTTTCCTACCACATACCCCTCCTCTTCCTTCCCTCCCCTGTGGCCAATCAATGTTCCTCCAGCACCAAACACCCAATTATGGATCAGCATTTATTTATCAGAGAGAATATTTGGCTTTTGGTTTTGGGGGATTGGCTTATTTCATGGTATTCACCAACTCCATCCATTTACCTGTAAATACAATTATTTCATTCTCTTGTAATGCTGAGTAAGAGTCCATTGTGTATATATACCAAAGTTTTTTATCTATTCATCTGTTGAAGGCCTCAAATTATTCCATAAAATAGAAAAGGAGGAAACCCTTCCAAACTCATTCTGTGAAGCTAGTATCACCCTAACACCCAAACCAGCCAGAGACATATCAAGGAAAGAAAATTTCAGATCCATATCTCTGATGAACATAGATGCAAAAATTCTCAATAAAATTCTGGCAAATCACATACAAAAACATATAAAACAAACAATTCACCATGATCAAGTTGTGTATTCCAGGGTTGCAAGGTTGGTTCGATGTACAGAAATCAATAAATTTAATTCATCACACCAATAAACTTAAAAAAAGAAGAATCCTATGATAATATCAATTGATGCAGAGAAATCATTTGACAAAACACAGCATCTTTTCATGTTCAAAACCTTAGAAAAAGTATGGGTAGCAGGAACATACCTCAACTTAGTAAAAGCTCTCTATGCTAAACCTAAGGCTAATATCATTCTAAATGAAGAAAACTTGGAAGCATTCCATCTAAAAATTGTTCAACATAATCCTTGCCTCTCTAGCCAGAGCAATTAGATGAAAGAAGTTCAAAGGAATATGAATAGGAAAAGAAGAACTCAAACTATCATTCTTTGCCAATGATATACTTTCATAGTTGTAGGTTCCAAAAAACACCATGAGAAAACTTCTAGAATAATAAATGAATTTGGCAAAGTAGCAGGATATAAAATCAATACCCATAAATCAAATGTATTCTTATACATCAGTGATGAATTCTCTGAAAGACAAATAGCAAAACTACCACATTAACTATATATATATATATATATATATATATATATATATATATATATATATATATATATATATATATATATATCACAGCTTCTTTACCCATACATAAGGCTAGTATAATCCTGATAGCTAAACAAGGCAGAGACAGATTTCCTTGGATAGTCATAGAAATAACAAGCTGAGAGTGTTTGAGGTAAAACCAGAACATTGATGGTGGCCATAGAATAGAGAGATGTTCATGAGAAAGAGTCATCTAGGCTAGAAAACTAACTGTGGTGGCTGGGAGTGTGGCTAGTTGTAGAACACTTGCCTAGCACATATTAGACACTGGGTTTGATATTCAGCACTGCATAAAAATAAATAAATAAAATAAAGGTATGTGTCCATCTCTAGGTAAAAATTATTTTTTTTTAAAGAAAACTAACTGGGCAGTGAGAGAGAAATTGACAGTGCTGTTTCAGTTTCCAGTATAAGAAATGGGGAGTATATCCCATATACATAGATGGAGCAATTTTTAGGGGTATTTTTCTTCCTTCTGCTACTAAGAGTTCAGTAGTTCCTTCTACTTACATGCATTTTATCCTAATACAGTACTCTGAAACTCAGTTTGGTGTGTGGCAAGTATCATAATGAAACAAAGAATTCTTTCCCTAGACCCACCAAACTTGACCCTTGACAAACCCTTTGTAGTCTTCTACAGCCTGAGTTTTCTTGACCCTTCTCAAGTCATAGTAAACTACCATTAAGGACCTCTATTAGGCAAATCTCATACATTTTATGTGTTTTTCTTTTCAGGGTTGTAGACCATTCTAAAGAAAACCTGATGAACTCAAAAACCTTGGGGGTGATATTTGGACCCTGTCTCATGAGGCCCAGGCCTACAACCACTCCTGGTACCATCTCCTCCTCCCATGCTGCATATGCCAATCAGGCCCTGTTGGTAGAGTTCCTCATTACCAACGCACAGATGATCTTTGATGGGTCCCTAGAGTCACAAAATGTTCCATGTAGTACTTATGTTGTTGAACCTCAAGTGGGTAAAGCCCTCCTTCCAAACCTGTAATATCAACAGAACATTCCAAAAAGTCACATTATTTTTCTACAAAGCAAGTGAGTTTTGACCATTATAGAATTGCATTAAATTTGTGATGTTTATGTTAACAAATTAATAGTCTTTGAACTGTTTGTTTTGAGATGTGTTTTGTTTTAGTTTAAAACTTTTCTTGTATCAATAGGATATCCACACTGCAGATATTGAAATTGAAAATTTTGAATTGGCTACATCATTTGAGGAATCAGAATGCAAGCAAAATGCATTGGAAAAATGGGATGTATGACTCATTGGTGAGTGGTCATGTAACATATATGTTTGCATATTTCAAACCTTGCCAAGAAGTCATGATTAAAAACCAAAGTGAGGGCTGGGCGTATATCTCAGTAGTAAAACACTTACCTCAGCATGTGGGAGGCCATGAGTTGGATCCTCAGAACCATATAAAACCAAATAAATATAAAAATATTATGTCCATCTACATTTCTCATTCTTTAAAAAAAGGTAAATTAAGTTGCGGTTGGTTCAAATTTCAAGGTTTTATTAGTTAACTTTGCTAGCCATTGAGAAAGTTTAATGAATGTCATTTCAATGAATATCATGCTTTGTTTCTTTCTTGTGAAAGATATTTTGAAATTCATAAATTATTTCTGTTCTCTTTCTGAAATTTGTTTTCACCTTTACTTCTTTGTCATCATTTAAAGTCAAAGGAGAAAAAAGCTGTACTTCTGAAACTCAAAAAAATAGACTCCTAAAGTTTTTTGATGTCCCTTTACCTGTGGCCTAACTTTAGCACATTAAGCACACACGTCTTCCATTTTCTTGGCTCCAGTCTTTTGTTCACTGTTTTTTGATCATTTTATTTCAGTGAATGGTTTCTGGTAAGGGGGTTGAAAACCTTCCATTCATTACTGCTTTAGTAGAGCTAAATCCAAATTTTTCAACATATAGCAATATATGTTAAATTTGACATATTAAATTAATGAAATATCAATGAGTGTAGCTTGAGAAAGTCTGAAAACAAAGAAAGTCCACTACCTCTGCAAAGAAAAGCACTGAACCCACTGATTCCATTTATCTGATTTGATATTATTAGCATTTCTGTGCTATGAACCCTGGCCTCATTTAAGCCATAGCTAACAGTCTCAGCAAGGTAAATAATGCCAATTGTCATGTCCCTAAATTATTGTTGATTCAGGATTTGAACCACATCCTGTCTCATTCCTAAATGTAACCTTGTTTTTCAGTCCAAGAAAGTTGGTATTCCAGGTAGGTATAGTCATAATAATAAATAATTTTAAAATATTTGAAGTTTTCATTACATACCAGGTAATTCTGAGCCTTTTCTTTAGTAGATCATTAACACCACATGCCAACATATCTCCACATAGGAGTCTGTCTTGACACAAGAAGGCAGGTAGGCTAGTGCACTAGATTTGCCCAGGGCAGAACTGGAGCAGGAGCTGAGCCAGCACCCATGCAGCTGGCTGCAGAGCCTGCACTCTTCATGGTGCTAGAAGTTCTGCAGGAATGTAAATATGTTCTGGTGTTTACCATCCAACCACAATGGCTCAGCTCCCTTCTATCAATGTGGAGAAGCCCCAGGACTGCAAATCATATGAGCACTGCCTGGGAACCAGAGAAGAGAGTCCAGCAGCCTCAGGTGAAGACGAATGTCAGATGAGATGATGACTTGCAAGTGATGCTAGTGTGCACCTGTCTGCAAATCACTGCCCAAGGATATGGGGGAAGCACCAGGTGGCAGGGATGAGGACTGTGGGCTATGAACAGGGATATTGGAAAGCCATCAGACCACTGGCAAGGCACACAGTTGTCTGATGTTTCCCAGGAGGGAGATGAGGATCATGGCCAGAGGGCTGCACCTTTCTAGTAACAGGAGCTTCTGGGGTACATTCAGCAAAGACAGAGTGTGAGGAGCTAGGGTTCTAGGTGAGAAAACAGGGACCTTAGGACCAGACTAGAGGAGAAAGAGAAGGAGTTAAATCTGGTGTCTTCAGGACCAGTAGCACAATGACAATTTTGACAGCTCTTCAACTTTCCTTTGACCAGAGGATGTTGCCATGTATTAGTGGATCAGCTGGGAGAGCATCCAAGTCCACTCTGGTGTGTTGCCCTCTGTATGGAAAGAATGTATCTGGGAAGCAGATTGATTGACAGGAAAAGTCCTTGTGATTCAGGACATGGCTTTGTTTGGTGTACAGAATAGTGTTACTGTTCTAGAGTTACCATTGTCTGCCTTTTGAAATCAGGAATGTTCTAACCCAGAAAATAATCATTCATGGGTAGTATATTAAAACAAGTTACTTCAGGAAGTGCTTTTTTTTTTAATTTTATGTGCTTTGTAGCTAATTTTTCTATTGATTTAGATAAATTTTGAAAAGTAATGCTTTAATTCAAAATGAGCCTTTAATACTGTATGGATTTTTAATTCCTCTGCATAGATGACTGAGAATATCATGTAGGAAAAAAACATGTAAGACTATATTTTTTGAGAGAGTGCCCATTTATAAATAACCACACTTCCTTATTAACCAAGCTCAATGAAATTAAAAAAAAATCTCTTATTTTTCAGATAACAAACAACTTGAATCATCATCCAAAAAGATGGATGATATGTGTAAAACCACAAAACCTCTTAGTCTGAAATCTGATGTGGCAACAAATGATATACAGAGGCCTATTCCAAGCACCAAGATCAGACATTTCCATTTGCCTATAGATAGGTTCCATATTGGAAGCTCTCCTAATGAGAGAAACAGCAGAAATGTGGGAAATGTCAATTCAGACGTTTTGCCAGAATCTTACTTTTGAATTACTTAATAGAAAAGATACCCCTACTACTGCTGGTTTCCAATTTAATGGCTTTGATCAGCAGATTCCATAAAAAACTCAGGAACAACAATGTGAACCAAAGAACTTAACTGGCATGAGTGCAGTGACTGTGCCAAGTGCACTCCAGGAAAAAGTCACAATGAGCTTCAGGGTTAGTGGTGACCATTCCAGTGATGCCACACAGCCCAACATGCCAGCCAGTTCAGCAAGAGAGGCATCAGTGTGACATTCCTCTTATTCTCACCATCTTGCTCCTTCAAGAGCACCCAGAATATTGCAGACCCATCTTGGGACAACATTTTACAAACCACCTACTCTGACCAACAAAGTCAGGGGGACTGAGGAGAGACCAGCTTCACCTTCAGCAGCAGTGCCTTCTAGAACAGCTCTTACTCTCCTGAGTCATGTGGAGAAATATGTTCCAGAGGCAGACAGCACATCAGCTTATGTTTTGAAGCCAGCTCCTGAGCCTAAAGAAAACTGTGAGGAGGTTGGCCTGCCTGACATGAATCCAATGTGCCAAGGACTCAGGCTAAAAGAAGTGGAAGAGTTACAAGACCTTGAAATTGAAATGCCACAGTTTGTGTAGGGTTGTCAAAATTCAGTTTTTCTTTTTCTTGTTTCATTTTTTGGTATTGTGTTTATTTTAGGAAAGAATGTTGTGACAGAACCCTTTTGTATAGGATGGCCAAAGTGTGTATTTTGCCTTTTGGCCTTGTATTGTGTTTGCTAGTCATATAGAATGGTAGTGTTTTAGTCATGTAGAATGATAGTGCCTCACTGGTATTGTCTTTAAATTCTGTGTTTTTAAAGTTGTGCATAAAATAAGTATTATAATTTTAAATTTCAAATGATTTTCTCTATAAAATGATCCATGTAAATGCATCCTTAATGTATGGTATTGTTCTCAACAAATAGGGGCAGTAGGGAAAAATGAGTTTTATTTTGGAGAAAATCTGGTGCTGATTCATAAAATGCTTCTGAATGCAAGTACCTGAAAAATGTTGATTGGGTATAAATATATTTCTTCCCACATAATGTTCTAGTGCATCTTTGACCACTTATGTTGTTATAGTATATATGGAAGCATTGGCAATTCACTTAACTTTTTAATATTTACATAGTGGCCAAAATGCTTGCGAATCTATATTTAACTACTTGTCAATTTTTACATATGGTAGTCAATACAATTGTAGAAATAAAATGCACTTCAATACTAAAAAGTTTGAGACATTGGCAGAGACAACACAGATGGACAGAGTTGAGGTGTCTCAGTGTGACAGACCCATAACCTCACTGCTTTTAGCTGTGGCCTGTTGCTGGATTGCCTGGTTCTTCTGGCTGTCTGCTTCTCTGGCTGCTGACTGAGAGCAAGTGGCCAACAGCTATGGCAAGATGAAGCTCTCTCTGGTAGCAGGGGTGCTGCACAGCAGCCGTGGCTGAGGATGAGGACAAGGAGGAGGACGTGGGTACCGTGGTTGGCATCGACCGGGGGACCACTTATTGCTGCATCAGGGTGTTCAAGAATGGCCACGTGGAGATCATCTCCAATGATCAGAGCAACCTCATCATGCCATCTTATGTGACCTTCGCCCCTGTAGGGGAATGTCCGATCAGGGATGCATCCAAAAATCAACTCACCTTCAATCCTGAGAACACAGTCTTTGACACCAAGGGGCTCTCATCCACACTTGGAATGACCTGTCTGTGCAGCAAGACATCAAGTTCTTGCCTTTCAAGGTGGTTGAAAAAAAAAAAAAAAACTAAACCATACATTCAGGTTGATATTGGAGGTGGGCAAACTAAGACATTTGGTCCATAAGAAATTTCTGCTACGGTTCTCACTAAAATGAAAGAGACTGCTGAGGCTTATTTGGGAAAGAAGTTTACCCAAGCAGTTGTTACTGTACCAGCCTATTTTAATGACGCCAAGCAGCAAGCAACCAAAGATGCTAGAACTATTGCTGTCCTGAATGTTATGAGGATCATCAATGAGCCTACAGCAGCTGCTATTACTTATGGCCTGGATAAGAGGGAGGGAGAGAAGAACATCCTGGTGTTTGATCTGGGTGGTGGAACCTTTGATGTGCTTCTTCTCACCATTGACAATGGTGTCTTCGAAGTCATGGTCACTAATACTGATACCCATGGGGTGGAAAAGACTTTGACCAGCATGTTATGGATCAAGCTGTACAAAAAGAAGACTGGCAAAGATGTTAGGAAAGACAACAAAGCTGTGCAGAATCTCGGGCGTGAAGTAGAAAAGGTCCAGCGGGCCCTGTCTTCTCAACATCAAGCAAGAATTGAAATTAAGTCCTTCTATGAAGGAGAAGATTTTTCTGAAACCCTGACTTGGGCAAAATTTGAAGAGGTATACATGGACCTGTTTCAGTCTACCATGAAGCGTATTCAGAAAGTACTGGATAATTCTGACTTGAAGAAGTCTGATGTTGATGAGATTGTTCTTGTGTGTGGCTCTACTCAAATTCCAAAGATTCTGCAACTTGTTAAAGAGTTCTTTAATGGCAAGGAGCCGTCCTGTGGCATAAATCCAGATGAGGCTGATGTATATGGTGCTGCTGTCCAGGCTGGTGTACTCTCAAGTGATCAAGATACAGGTGATCTAGTACTGTTTGAAGTATGTCCCCTGACGCTTGGTATTGAAACTGTGGGAGGTGTCATGACCAAGCTGATACCAAGGAACAATGTGGTACCCACCAAGAAGTCTCAGATCTTTTCTACAGCTTCTGATAATCAACCTACTATTCCAATCAAGGTCTATGAAGGTAAAAGACCCCTGAAAAAAGACAGCCACCTTCTGGGTACATTTGATCTCACTGGAATTCCTCCTGTGGGGTCCCCCAGATTGAAGTCACTTTTGAGATACATGTGAATGCTATTCTTCGGGCAACAGCTGAAGACAAAGGTACAGAGAACAAAAATAAGATTACAATTACCAATGACCAAAATCCACTGACAACTGAAGAAATTGATGAGAAGTTTTCTGAGGAAGACAAAAGACTCAAGGAGTGCATTGATACTAGGAATGAGTTTGAAAGCTATGCTACTCTCTAAAGTATCAGATTGGAGATAAAGAAAAGTTGGGAGGCAAAGTTTCCTCTGAAGATAATGAGACCATTGAAAAAGCTGTAGAGGAAAAGATTGAATGGCTGGAAAGCCACCAAGATGTTGAAATTGAAGACTTCAAAGCTAAACAGAAGGAACTAGAAGAAATTGTTCAGCCAATTATCAGCAAACTCTATGGAAGTGCAGACCCTCCCTGGATTGGTGAAGAGGATACAGCAGAAAGAGAAGAGTTGTAGACAATGGTCTGCTAGTGCTGTAATATTGTAAATACTGGACTCAGGAACTTTCATTAGAAGACAATTGAGAGAACGTAAGTCTCAAATGTACTTGGAATCTTCACCTCAGAGTGGAGTTGAAAATGCTATAGACCAAGTGGCTGTTTACTGCTTTCCATTAGCAGTTGCTCACATGTTTTGGGGTGGAGAGAGAGGAGGAATTGGCTATCTTAAAAACTGGATATAAAAACATGGGTGAGGATGTGTGTTCACCTCAGAAATGTTCTATTTAATGATTTGGTCATGCACATCTCGTGTAGGAATGTTTTCCTACCATAAGTCACACCAATAAATGTTTGTTATTTAAAAAAAATACTAAAAAGTTTGGAACTGTCATAAAATAAAAATTTATACAGATAAAGCTAAGGGAAAAAACACTATCAGAAGTATTAAAACCATCTAAAACCAAATAACTAAACTATATAATTTAAATTATATTTATATATAATATATTATGTATTATGTATTATGTATATTATATATTACATATTATAGAATTACATATATATGATATATTATAAGTCATTTATATATAATTATTATATAATCCATATATTTTATATATTATATTAATATAAATTAAACTATAATATAATAATCATATTGTTATCTTATTAATAATAGAAATTATATTATCATATAATTACATTACAATAAGTAATATAACACAAATTAATATAATTTAGATATATTATGATAATAATATGTTATATATAATAATATATATTTATATTTAGTTTATATATTATTATATGTGTATATAAAATATGTATTTCATATATTATAAATAATTTTATTAAATATGTATAAATAATATATATTTTTATATATAAATATATAAAATTTTTATAATATATGATTGATTTCATATATATACTTTACATATATATTTACATATTAATACATATAATTTATATATAAGTATATATATATATATATAATTTATATAAATATATAATATATAAATATTTGAATATATAACATATAATTTATATTATATATTATATTATATTATTATATAAATTATGTAATATATAATATAATTATATATTAGTATTTATAATTTATATATATATTTAATTTATATATATAATTTATATATAATATGTATATATAATAAAATAATAATATATATAATATAAATTAATATAATTGAGAATGTTATATGAATATTTCTATGTATTTTCTCTTGAGATCATGTGGGTTTTGTTGAAACCATTCGTTTTTGCCAGGAGCAGGGATGTATGCCTGTAATCCCAGTAGCTCCAGAGGCTGAGACAGGTGGATCTTAAGTACAAAGCTAGCCTTAGATATGGCGAGGTGCTTAGCAACACTGTCTGTAAATAAAATTCAGAATAGGGCTGCGGATTCAGCTCAATGTTTCAGTGTCCCTGAGTTCAATTCCCAGTACCAAAAAAAAAAAAAAAAAAAAATCCTTAAATGAAATGTTTTTACTTATAAATCACTTTACATACTCTTTCTACCTTGACTATCAACCAGTGAAAACGTTTATGTCTTTAGAATGGAGCAATAATTTATTTAAGTTCATTTTGAGAGTATAGTAAGTCTCATTGTTTACAATTTGAGAGATGTAGATTACTGAATCTGTTTCACTTATAAAATACCCAGTTTTTATAAACTAATTCATTCCTGTTATGTTCTGGGTTTCATCAACTTGCCTAAAATAGGATGTAAAAGGGACAAAAATAAAATAGCCTTCTTTGGTATGTTTGAACTACATTGTGAGTCAATGTTTTTGTATGATTATATTATACTTGATAAAAATTATATGTACAGGTTTATACACACATTATTATATGTAAATTATTTCAAGTACATCAAGTAATTGTGGCTTCTCTGAAATTGTTGCCTCTTGCAGTATGATACCTTAAGATTATTAACTATTGACTCAGTGGTGAACACATGGGCTCATCACTTGACTATAATATTAAATGGGTTTTAGGGCATGTTGTCTTATAGTTCTCCATAACATTAAGTACTAAGGAGAAATGAACAAATGGAGTTTTTTATAATAAAGCCATTTTTTTAGCCTTTCTTATAAAAAGTACAAGAATCATATTGGTTTGAACTTAAAAATAAAATCGGAGCTATCATTTATTGAGCTTCTTTTGTGTATTTAGACTTTACCAAGTTGAAATTTCACAGCAACCTATAATGGGTAAGTAAGCATTTTATAATTCCTGTGTTACAGGTGAGGAAACTGAGGTTTAGCTAACTGACATGTCTTTAGTTTCCAGAGATGCAGCAAGCAGATCCAAATCTCAAATACAAGGCTGTCAAATTTTGATTAGTGCTTCTTTTTTTTGGGGGGGGAGGGGGTACCAAAGGTTGAACTCTTAAGCACTTGGCCACTGAGCCACATCCACAACCCTATTTTGTAATTTATTTTGAGACAGGGTCTCACTGAATTGCTTAGCACCTTGCTTCTGCTGAGGCTGGCCTTGAACTTTCAGTCCTCCTGCCTAAGCTTCCCAATGGGATTATAGGTGTGCGTCAGTATGCCCAGGTGGTTAGTGCTCTTAATGAATATGATTACTAAATAATAGCAGGAAACACTGAATGATAAAAAATGCATCTTTTGATGATTTTATTGTAAAATACACACAAAATTAGCCATTTGTACTATTTTGAAGTGTACAGCTCAGGAACACTAAATATATTCACATAATTCTGCAACTATACTCAAGGGTCCATTTCAAGAACTTATTCATCATCCTGTGAGAAAACTTACTTACATTTAACTCCTTCAGTTTTAAGACGTGGATACAACCCAGTCAAAACTCACAAATAGAGTTGCACTTTCATGTCCTTCCTGGGATTTTGTTCAGCTTGGAGCCTTCAGCCAGAATGTTCCAGCTTCCTGGAGGCACTGAAGCAAAGTGACTCTGGAGAAGGGGTTGCTGTTTCTAGAGTACCCAGAGCATACACAGTGCCCTGCTACCAATAATGTGGTAGAAATTCTTCATTGGAAAGTTGTTTTAGGACACTTGGAAACAGATGTGAGCAAGGGGAAAGGGAATCATAAAGATTCCTGTTAGAGCTGGCAGGCCACCAGAAAGTTTTGTGCAAAGCATATTGTTCATGTTTATGAGAAGTATTTCCTTTCATGGGCCTATTTTACATGCCGAGAAGTTCAGGAGAATTTATGAGTATTTTAAACTACTTTTAATGTACAGTGTTGGTATGAATATATATGTAGGCAATTCAGTGAATATCTGTAGTTTGGCAAAGTTTCATTCACCATCAGTATGGAGTAGTCTGGATATGGGCCACTAACAGAAATTAAGATCTCTTTAATAATGAAATGAAAAGTGGAAGGGCTTAAGAATAAAAAGGTATAAAAAATCTTCATGGTTAAAATTTTAGACCACATCAGAAATTAGAAGCCTCAATATTTAAAAGACATTCATTTAACTTACATTTATGGATTCAATATAATCCCAATATATTTTTGGATCATTTGAAAATTAAAGACATAATTCTCCATTACCTCTAACCACTTGAGTGTGTACTTAAACAGTGACGCTCCTTTTTAACCATAGTATACACATCAAACTGCGGACATTAACATGATGACATCTAACCCATAGATTGAATTCACATTTTGGTGATTGACCCAATAATGCTGCTGTCTTCAAGCATCCCAATCTAGGATTACATGGTGCATTTTGTTGTCTTATCTCTTTGGTCTCTTTCCATCTGGAATACATTTTGGTCTTTTCATTCATGACCTTGACACTTGAGGAGCATAAGCCAATTTGTATAGTGTTGCTTGCTCAGTTTGGGTTTCTGTAATATTTCTCATGATTAGAGTTGGGATATACATTTGTGTCATAAATATCTGAAATGATGATTGATTCTTTTCATTGTATCATACTAGAAGATGCACAGTGTTTATTTGTCTCCTTACTGGTGATGTGGTCTTTGGCCACTAGGATAGGATAGTATCTACAAAGTTTTTCCATTGTAAAGTTAGTAATTGAGGAGATTCATGGAGACCATGAAATGTTCTAATTCCTACTGAATTGCTGACAGCTAGTTTGAGTCTATTGACAATTCTTTCCTGAATCAGTTACCATTTTGATTGCCAGGTGGTGAGTCCACCACT
Organism: Marmota flaviventris; assembly: GCF_047511675.1. Classification (NCBI taxonomy): domain Eukaryota; kingdom Metazoa; phylum Chordata; class Mammalia; order Rodentia; family Sciuridae; genus Marmota; species Marmota flaviventris. The sequence continues at coordinate 86,560,519 of NC_092507.1, forward strand.
TCTGCTTTGATATCCTATAGTAAAGAAGAATCTTCCCTTCTCTATGTGTTTATTCATTTATATCAGTTTAGGATTCTGGGTTCTCATTTTATTTAAGTAGCTGATAATATATCATTTATTTTCATGTTGAAAATTTCCCAGATTTTGTCTGTGGGAATCTTTTTACACTATCTTCTAAGTCCCCTCGACATGTCTACATGTCTTTTTGGATTCTTCCTTATTTTTGGTACATCACAATGTTACAAGGTCATCTTGTACTTTTCCCTACCCCAGATCTAGATTAGACAGTTTCAAAGGAACACTGTTTTCTTTAAATGGGGAATGGTGTTTAGAATCCAAGACTGGAGAAGAATTCATAGCTAATTGGGAAGTTACTGGTTTTAACCTGTTGGGAGACAAACTTGTACATATACACATGTAGACACAAAAACATTTGTGTGTATTCTCATGTAAGCATACATTGTAAATCTTGAAAACCTTGAGTTCACACTGATATTTAATTGTTCTTCTTTGATGCTTTGGGATTTCAACTATTTCCCTTTCCAAATTTGTAAATCCCTTTTCTCCTGGATTGGGATGCATGAGGACATCCCAATCTGGCTTCTATAATCCTAAATATTTTATTTGTTCCCTTAACCTCCTGACAAGGTCAACTGCTCCTTCATTCTGCTTGGTCTCAAATATGCCAAATCCAGTCCTCAGTCATTGCTGTACTGGTTATGTCCACATGGATCCCTGAAATGCCACTTGAAACATAACCTCTACTACACCAGCCCAGACCACACTAACTGAACTCTTAGCCCCAGGGAATTTCTTGCTGAGCCCACCATTGGAATCTTAGGTCCCTATCATTTGCTAGAGAGAGGCAAAAAACAAATCAACTATCTTTTGAAAATGAACATTTATTGAATTTTGAGTTTACTAAGGAAAGTTTAAAAAACAATGGTTATACATATTTACCAGAAATAATTAAACAAGCATGTATTCATGACATTTTTAGAAATAATTTGTAAAAAATAAAGTATGATTTTACTTTTGACTGTAACAAATTTCAAATAATAGTGATAAATTAATTAGTAAACCATATATGTTATGCTGTTCTAAAATGTCTTTACAAACAGCCAGTTTAAACCTAGCACCTAAAAAGAAGAAAAGGAAAAGAATAAAATAAAATCTTATCTAACCATATATCGCTAACAGATTGTTAATCAGCAACTTACATCCCTCCTTAATGATAGGCCTGTTTCTTCCCCCACCAGGGTAAACATTTGTGAATGATTGAGCTAGGGGGTGCTAGAATTAACCCAGCATTTTGCACATACCAGGCAAGCATTTTACCACTGAGCTAAAAGCCCAGCCCTTTTTCTATTGGATGTTGAGGCAAGTTCTAACTTGCTCTAACTGGCCTAGTAATTGAGATCCTCCTGCCTCAGCTCCCAAGTAGCTGGTCCTGCAGGTGTGCACCACATCACCCAGACATAATCTTGAGTATTATTATTTTTTGTTTGTTTGTTTTAATTTGCCATGAACATACTATTCAATTTTGCCTGTTTTATTGACCTTTTTGCAAGTGGAATCACCAAATCTTTTGTAACTTTGTACAAGGCTGGAAAAAGAAACTTGGAATTCTCAATGTAAAAGCTCACGTAACTACACTATCATCTGATAAAACAGATTTTAAGTGAAGAAGCACTATCAAAGACAAAGAGGGATATTTCAGGCCTAGTGTCATCATCACAGTGCCTCAGGGAACAGAATGTCCAGGATGCATATATGAGCTGGTTTTCCACAGCACCAAGCTCAGAACTCAATATTCTTTGAGCTTCTCTTGGGGATACTACCTCCTACTAGCACTTCCCATCAATGGAGAGAATCAGCTCTTTAGGATTAATCAGTTCACTCTCAAATCCCCCAGCATAGTCCCTGCCTCCTCTGTATTCTAAATGATGCTCTTGAACCCAATTCTGTGCGTCCTTGAGTAGTATTGCAAAAACTGCTCCAGCTTTACCAGCTTCAAGATTTTTCCCTTTGTGTGCATCTCTGGCCTGAGCCACACATAGCAAAGTTCTCAGAGCTGGGTCACTGCCTCCTGGGGCCCTGGTGGTATCCACACTGCTCAAATCGCTATCAAAAACCTTTGTGTCAGGGAGACAGTTCCAGGTAATACTTGATCTCTCTTCACTATTGGGATTCTACTCAAGTAAACTTCACTATCAGAATTTTTCCCCTCTTCATCTGGAGTTGGGATAAGTGCTGAATCTTCTTCCACTAAATATGCAGACATCCTGACTTACAGTACTTCCAGAAAATACAGTCAAGGCAGTATGAAAACCTGAGGTAAATGCCACATTTTCTTCATGAGTACTCCCCTGGCTCAGGAACCACAACATCTTTGCTGTCCATGGCAGATGCAGAAACTCTGCTTCAAATGGTTTCCCAGAAACTTCTAGTGTAGGCAGCTCAGAAAGTGAGTTAGTTACTTCTAAGATAAAATGATAGAGCTTCTCTATGTGATGTAAAATCAGCAAAGAATTCAGAAGATAAAGTTGCTATGGCCATTGTTTATATTTAGAAACAGTCAAAATACAATCTAGAAAGATGTTAAAAATAAAAGTAATTTAAAATAGAATAAAAATTATGAACCAAACTTTTGTGACTATTTATTCTACCAGCAAACTACATTATTATTCTCAGAACAATATGCAAAAGTATACTCATATATATATATATATATATATATATATATATATATATATATATATATATACACACACACATGGAAAGTGCTAAGATAAGAGTTAGCTACTAGTAGATCACAGCTATTATAATAAAATGAATTGATGATTCCATTTCCAGTGAGGATATAAAGAGTTCTTCTTATATCTTTATTTATATTAATATATAGTTGACTAAAAATTATGCACTCAATTATATATTTATTTCATAATGTGTTATTACATGGTGTATAATGATGTTTTGATATATGTGTACATTGTGAAATGGTTCAATTAAGTTAATAATTTCACCAATTCACTTGTTTTGTGTTCTCAGAACATTTATCATCCACTCTCAGCAATTTCGAAAAGTACATTAACTCTAATAATTATGATATACAATATATATCTGGGACTTATTCATTCTAACAGAAATTAGGAATTCCCCATACCTCCCATCCCTATGCTCTGGAGACCAACATTCTATTCTCTGCTTCCAGGAGTTGGCCTTTTTCATGTTACACATGTGCACTGTCTATGCCTGGCTTATTTCATTTAGCATAATGTCCTCCAGGTTCATCCACCTTGTCACAAATGACAGGATTTATTTCTTTTTAAAGACTGAATATTATTCCATTGGATATACCACATTGTAAAAATCCATTCATCTGTTACAGACAGGTTGTTTCAGTGTCTTGGCTATTGTGAATAATGTTGCAATGAATGTGGGAGTGCAGACTTCTCTTCAGCATACTGATTTAATTGCCTTTGGATATATACCCAGAAGGGCCATTGCTGGAGCCAGGGTGTAAACAATTATCTGTCATATGGTCAAACAGCATTTTCTAATATTGGTTACTTTTGATATTTGATATTTATTAGTTTTTTTTCCATCATCAAAACTCAATTTAATGCAAAAGGGTGAACTGGCAGTGTATGTCAAATGTATTAAAAACATGCATGCATTACTAGATATTTCCATTTCTAAGTGTTAATCCTAAATAATCATGCACCAAATTGGGCTATATGGATGCTTAAGATGGTTTATTTATAAAACTATTAATCACAAAGGAAAAAAAAAGAGCTGGGGATATGGCCCAGATGTAGAGGTCCAATACCCAGCATCTCAAAATAACAAGAACCCGACTGCTACAAAATGGTTGGTACAATAAATCATGAAAATTAATAAAATAGAATGATATGCATCTATTTAAAACATTTTCATTTTTATTAGCACATTATAATTATACATAATAGTGGAGTTCATTCTGATACAATCATACATGACTGGAGTGCAATTTGCTCCATTTCAGTCCCAGATACTTTCTCTTTCCCTCCCCTCTTCCCTGGCTCTATTCCCTTCCTCTGCTCTGCTGATCTTCTTTCTATGTATTTGTTGTTTTTTAAATTGGTGCTTTATAGGTGCACATAAAGGTGGAATTCATCATGGTACAATCATATAGGTACAGATCATAAATTTGGTCAATTTATTGTGCATCCTCCCTTTTACAGTCCCTCCCTTCAATCCTCCTCTTCTACTACATTGGTCTCCCTTCTATTTGCATGGGGCCCCCGCCTTTTCCCCCTTATTTTGCTCTAGCTTTAGCATATGAGAGAAAACATTTGCCCTTGATTTTCTGAGTCTCGTTTACTTCACAAATGCCATGATTTCATCCCTCTTTATAGCTGAGTAGAATTCCATTATATATATTACATTTTCTTTATCCTTTCATCTGATGATGGGCACCTAGACTGGTTCCATTACTCCGCTATTTTGCACTGCACTGATATAAACTTTGGTATGCATCGATCACTATAGTATGCTAATTTTAAAGCACTTTAACATTGAATATTTAATGATATAGATGTCAAAAAATGTATTAATTACATTATGATCTCTTTTTTAAAAAGCTGATGATTGTGGAGGGGGCATGCATATATGTCTATGTATGTATGTATATGTGGGGATTGATACAGGTTCCTAGGTCATACACCAAAATATCGGTAATAGTGTTTATTTCTGGATTGTTCATTTATATGCAATTTTTGTTCTTTTCTTTTTGCTTTTCTAAGTTTTCCACATGAGTCTATATAACTTTTGAAGTATGGAAAATTACTAAAAAGAAATAAACAATGAAGTGAATTAAAATCTTGAAAACAGGGAGGGGGCGTGGGGGTAGAAATGATGGTGAAATGAGTTAGAAATCATTACCCTAAGTACATGTACATAGACATGAACAGTGTGTACAATCAATGACTTGAAAAATCGTGCTCTATATATGTAATGTGAAATATATTGTATTCTGCCATCATGTTTACCAAATTAGAATAAATAATTTAGTTAAAATAATAAATATTTGTTATACAAGTTAAAAAAAAAACAAATAAAATCTTGAAAACATAAAGACAGTCTTTGACAAAAAAAGAGAGAAATCTTTTTAGCTTGTTTACAAAGTAAAAGATCCAATACACAGACGTGTTCAATAGCTTCCTGGACACTTCCTGAATTCACATGTGTTTTTGCCACAAACTCATGTGAAATCTGAAAAATTACTTTAGCTATTAGCACCCACTCACCCATACAGATGAAGAAATAGGGAAAATTGGCCTAAAATATGTAGAAAAAAATTCTTCCTTTATTTAAACAGAACAAAATTAAATTTATCCTGACAGTCTTAATAAAACTTCAAAAGTGATTTAAATGTTTACAAAAGAAGAACTCTAAAAAGATTCAAAAAGTATAATATTTTGTCTAAGAGATATTTGAAAATATTTTATTATGCAAGAATTTGGCTTCAGCTGAATAGACCAATATAATTGTACAAGGTATTTTCCAAATTGTATAATTGTGGTTATGTAAAATCTAACCATTTACCCTGACCATTTTAATAACAATTATAGTTGGATACTGTGGCTCTCCCCTGTAATCCCAATGACTGGGGGCATGGGGGGTTATGGCAGGAGGATCCCAAGTTCAAAGTCAGACTCAGCATTTAGTGAGGCTCTAAGCAACTTAAAAAGACCCTGTCTCAAAATAAAACATAAAAATGGCTGAGGATGAGGCTCAGTGGTTATTCACTCATGGGTTTAATTCCCAGTACCAAAATCATAATAACAACTTCATTCATTACAAATAAATACCTTTTAGTCTTATTTCTTTTTAACCTCTTCACTGAGCAAACATTCCCTGAAGAAAATGAATCCTTCTAAAATTAATTTTCACTAACAATCACTAAAAGGCCAAAACAGTATAAGGAAGACCTAAATGAGAAATAAGCAGGTTTGTATGGCTCCCATAGACAAGAATTTAAGAAACACATATATCACAATAAATGTGACTTTGACTGCTTATCAGACTCACTGTCACCCCCAATGTATCATGTTATCAACTTAAGTCTTCATATATTCTACCACCATATACAATTATCTGGACTTTCTTATTTATCTCCTGGCATCAAGAGATCTATCACAGCATTTTCATTTATCAGTCACTCATATGAGAAACTTGAGTTCAGGATCTCATTAGCTCCTGCCTGCATTATTTTAATAGACTCCTAATTTTTCTCCTCATCGCATCTATTATCACTTAAATTCAAAAGCATCGTCCTGCTAGGAAGCTCAAATATCACTTTAATCATACTACAACTCAGCTCAAGAATCCTAGCTTGAATTTTATCCTATGAGAAGTGGAAAGCAAACTATAATGGCATTCAAAGGCTTTTTCTAATCTGCTTTTGCTCCACATGAACTCTGTGGAATCAGGATGATCTAGAACCAATTCTATGAGTATCTTGCTCAAGCTGTCCTCCCACCTCACTTTCTTGTCAATGCAAATTCATCCTCCCAGCATGCTCAACTGAAATGCAAATACAATTTTCAGTAACCAGTACAGTTGTAAATGAAATATTTTCCTTTATAACTTCTACAACCCTCACATATTGTCTGACCCATGGACAGGGCAGCAAGTCATACTGTCTCCTACTGAAAAATAATTATAATTATTTTTATTAACTTGAGGTAATTTTTTGTGGACCCTTTATTTGTTGTACTTCTCACAATTCCTAACAGCTAGAAACTGGTAAATGCACAATTAATATTGGTGAAAAATTAAGTATCTGCATGTTTAGGTTTTATACAAAGACAAGTGTTTGGTGTGTGTGTATGTGTGTGTAAGAGATGAGAATTTTCTATATATCTCCAAGACTTTTCTCTAACAAACAAATATTGTTTCACATTAGTTCATGTAGGGGGGTTCCCAAGACCATCCCTGGCTTTGGAGATTCCTCAGGAGAACTCACAGGACTCAGCATATAGTAGTTTTATGGCTATGATTTATTACAGCAGCAGGATACTAAGCAGACTCAGGCACAATTTCTTTAGCATCAAATTGTGGCATGTGTTGTCTACTAGGAAAACTCATTAGAGACTCAGTGCTGAAGGTTTTAATTAGGTTGGTTACATTAGCACTTTTTGCTTAATGGACCCAAATGCATGACTCTCAGAAGGTGTTTATCAAGAATCACACTTTGTGCAGTCTAGGCACATTGAGCAGCTTGTATCATTTAGATGAAGTTTTATATCAGGTATAGAACTATTTACCACTCAGGTTCCCAGACACTAGCCAAGAACAACCTGGTAAACCTTTCTAAAGACAGCAGTCTTGAGTGTGCTTTATTATATCTTTTACATATTATTGATTTTACATTTTTTATGGGAGAAATGTTACAGTGTCTAATGTTTCTGATTTAAAAGGGTCCCACAAATGGATTTTTAGAAATTAAAACCTAGCATTTAATCACAGTTGCATTCCTAGACTGGCATCCACTAGGTAAGAGTTATGCAATTTTGAAATAATTTACTTACCACTGGTATTTCAGGATTTATTTTTTCCCTTGTCAAAGCAAGCAGACCTTTTCGAATAAGTTTGTCATCTCCTCTTTAAGTGCCAACTAGATGCCAAAGCACTGTTGGGCACATCTTAGGCACATCAACTTACTAAATCCTCAAAATAGCCTCAAGTGTCAGTGACTGTTTCAATTTTACAGATTTTTAACTTTGAGAGCCTAAGTAACCACACCCAGATCTACCATGGTGGAACTGGGATTAGGCTTAAACCTACCTCATTCCAAACTCTTGTTCTTAGCTTTATGCTAACTCTCTCTACCTAACTTCAAAGGCACATACGTCTTATTTTGAATCGTTTCCCTCAAATTCTGTTTCTTTGTTTGTTTGGCTGTATCAAGCACTATTCTTTTTTTTTTTTTTTCATAAATACAGATTTTTAATGATAAGAACTGAGGAGGAGGGGTGGGGCTGTAGCTCAGTGGCAGAGCACTTACCTAGCCTGTGTGAGGCACTGGGTTCAATTCTTAGCACCACATAAAAATAAACAAAGGCATTCTGTCCATCTATAGCTACAAAAATAAATTTTAAAATAAATTTAAAAAGAATTGAGGATGAAGAGAGGGGGATAAATCAAGAATCAGAGTTTTCTCATTCTCTGCTCAGCCTAAAAGGGAAAAAAAAGGAAGAAAAAATCAAGCAATATGCTTAACAGTGTTTACCTTGATTAAAGCCACATTTTAGTTGGAAGAGAAAGGGTGAAGCTTATCACAGCACAGTTTTTCCTTTCCAACTCTTGCAGAGGACAAATGAAATGATACCCACTGCACTTTAAAACCATTAGGAATCTGCCTATTTAGAAACTCTTCAGCATAGAACACACTTTCTCCTTTTATCTGGCATCACCCTGTTTGATGTTACACCTGTATCACAATCTCGGCATTATACATATCATCTGTGGGGACTTTGAATCATTTATTCACAAAATGGGGATCCCTGGGCTTGCTGTGAGAATTAAATAGGATAGTATATTTTAGGA